>NC_139347.1:99726254-100326254 GCF_055883805.1 Amblyomma maculatum | reverse complement strand
AAACTCTTCGGCTAGCGCTTGAAACGTATACTACAATTCATTCTGAACCTCAGTTTTTTGTAACGCCAGAACTACCTCAAAATCCATATCACCTTCGGCATATGGAAATAAGAACACCAAAAGCAAGAACGAATTACGGGTTTAAAACGATTAAATATGAAATGACTGCCCTTTTAAGTGAAAACAGAAATATCCATGACCTCTTGTACCAATGTAAAAGTAAAACAATTTACAAGAGAAAAGTGATTGCACTGCTGACTGCATGACGTTTCGGTACGTCTTCTGATATACTGTGTATTCATATCAGTGAACATGATCCTTTTTCTTTCTTTCCTTTCATAACTTCCTGTATTTCATCATTGCTTCTTTTCAAGAAATCTTAATTTACTGTAACATGCTCTGTACAGCTTTTCGTTCTTGTATGTTCATCGTAGATTGCTGTACCAGCAATCGTGGCTTGTGATGGTTTCATGTTGTTGTTTTTTTTTTCATATTTATTCAGAACACCTTAGGTTCAGGTATTGTTATTTTTGTAATGGATTTTGTTTCATGTGCTTGTGGAAACTGATGTCATGATGACCGCTACACAAATGCAATTTGCTTCCCCCAGGGAGGAAGGGCCATGAATCATTCATATTCTCAATCATTGGGCGTGCCGCAAGGGCCACTTCTTTCACCAATGCATTTTTAAATATTCCGGTTAGTAGCATCCCCATTCGTCTTAATATAACAATTTTGTGTATGCAGATACAGTTTTAAGGCGAAAGCCTTTAAACGCTCATACTCGCAGTGACCCTCCTTCCGTTATATTCAAGGGCCAGAAGAAGGAGAAGAAGAAGAAAAACCACTGGTGATAATAGCAACACGGTAGTTGCCACCCTGGTAGAAAGGAACAACTGCCAGTTGCTAGGCAAACGGCTCAATGGGAGACTTTACGCACACCCTCCTCGGTGGCAGATGGCGGGGCCGAAGCGCATGCGCAGCTGTGCATAGCGACAATGACGTCACCTGAACTGGCAGGCGGAGCGAGTCCGCGCTGCGACGACGCTCATTCGCCTGACGTGTCGTTGCAGTCGAGTGAGTGAGCCGCATGACTCCAAAGCGGTCCAGTGATTCCGCACCAAGAGGTTCGGATAAGCGCAGGAAGGCGGATTCCCCCAACACCAAAGGGCGGAAGACCAATGAACGAATGCGTCAAAGGCGGCTCCAGGTTTCTCCTGGGAAGGCTGTTTCACATGATACGATTCTCGCCGCAGCAGAGTGCGATTTCAGCCGCACAGCGACAAAAGGGCACGTCACTCTCGTCGCAGAGCGGCTGCGACAGACTTCCAACGAGTTGGTCGCACGCCGTATACAGTCGCAGCGATCGTTGCGAACGAGGCGGCCCCCAGCCAATGGAATCCAGCCTGATTGATGTGACTGTTGTTGCGTACAAAACGAAAAAGTTAAAACTGTCTATTTTGCATTAGTGCTTTATATTCTGATAAGAGGACATAAATGAGATACAATGTTTAATCTTACGCGTGTTCTACATTTATTATCGGTAAATTATTATGGTGCCACCGCTCGTGCCGCACCGACAGAAATCGCTGGCGCCGCAAGCATGTGAAAGGGCTGTTGCGATTGGCGCCGTAACGACACTGCGACTGGGCAGAAATTTTTCGCTCGTGTCGCATCAGGTGAAATGGCCTTAAGGCGAGAGATGCGAAACGAAAGCGTTTGCGACGGTGCAATGCTTCGCCTGGGACGAAAGCAGGCAGAAAGGAAGCGCCAACAACGACTAATTGGCAGTCATTGGCAGTCGGATTTTCTCCCTGAATATGGGGCGAGAATTGACCTCCGAGATTGCAAGCTCTCGTTTTCCCCTGAGAAAACGGCAGCTCTCAGCAACACGAAGCGACCACACCGGTGCTTCGAGTTTCCGCCGAAAGTGTCACGCTGCCGTACCTCGAACCAGTGTCTTTGTTCATGTCTAGTGCGATTCACTTCAAAGCGATGACGCAATCGCCGAAACCAACCTTTCCTTACTGCTGACACAAGGAGAGCGCGTGGTCCGCAGTGTGGTCCACCTTCACTATGGCCGATCACAGGTACTTGTAGCCAATTTCACCCAAAAGCATCGCCACATTTTTCTTGACAGTTCCGCAGTGTTTGTTGACCGCATTCCGAGTGCTTATCATCAGCCACCACGCCGCCGCTCATGCCTCTCGAGAATCTCATTGTCAGCTCTGAGCTGTCAGCCTGGCAACGCGTGAACAGCGTTGCGCATTGCTAAGAGTCGAATTTAGAGAACGTTTTGCTTCCACTTCGAAATCGCATCAAACTAAATACTAAACCGTGATGTTCGATGACGTGCGTCTAATCCGACAGCACCACTAACGCGTCGTCCTCGTTAAAAAGAAAGATGGTACGTTACGTTTCTGTTTTGATTATCGCAAGCTAAATGCAGTCATCAGGAAGGGGGCGTGTATCCATTTCCGCAGATTGCTGACTGGGGACATCCTACGGTTTTTTTTTTTTTTTTTTTCATCCATTGACCTACCAAGTGGCTATTGGCAGATTAAGGTAGATGAAAGAGACCGCAAGAAGACAGCCTTTGACACTCCTGGCGGCATTTTATGAACTTAAATTTCTGCTTTTCAGGCCACATTTCATCGGATGATGTAGTACATTGTCCTTGCTGGTCTTAAATGGCAGCTGCATCACTTTTCGAGAATTCTGCGATATTCAAGGATTCAAATCTCCATAAGCTGTCCGTAATGCTTCCTAAGTGTGTTTGCGCTATAGTTAAAACTGATGACGTATTCGAGGATTAAAATTCGAGCTTCTCCTCACAGCACGGATGGACTGCGTAGAAGCACGGTGATGACGTCACGGACGGCAATATTTCTTCTTTTCGTTACCTTTGCCCCCATCCTGTGGTGCCTTTTCTGATGCAACCAAACAATGTTTATAGGCCTTCACTTTTGGTAGCCTTGTTTTCACTTCTTAAAACCAAGCTGTTATATGCATGAAACATACGGTACCGTAAATGACGTCATCATGTGCCCCCCATTCGTCTCTATGCGGTGCGGAGAAGCCTGATAGCCGAAGCGGTTTTATTCGCTATTTGCGCCATTGTTTGGAATGCTAGCGCGAATATATTTCGCATGCTTAACCTGGAAGCTATAACCATTCAATTCCTCGATACTCATCAAAATCTACAACCGATGGGGTTTCCCTTTAAGTGGCTCTGTTGCCTGGTCTACCTTGACGACGTGGTGATCTTTTCAGGATCATTCACCCAATATTTTGAACGCCTGCGAGCAATACTCGAAGCCCTTCGTTCAGCTATAACCGGACACAGAAGTCACAAAATGCCACTTCGGCTATCGAGAACTCAAATTTCTCGGTCATATCGTCAGAAACGCTGGCTTGAAGCCCGATAAGCTTTCTGCTGTTACCGAGTTCCCAGCTCTACGTGACAAGAAAGCTGTTCGCCGTTTTCTCGGCTGGTACAGTTAATTATTATAGGCGTTTTACATACAATTTCGTTGAACCGCTCACTCGGCTCACCTAGGGAGACACACCTTTCGTTTGAACCCACGAGCAAGAAGGGGCTTTCGCTGAGCTGCTCTCCGTCTGCAAAAGCTGCCTGTTCTTGCCCATTTCGATAAGCAGGGTGACACAGAAATACGCACCAACGCCAGTACCAGCGGCTCTGGCGCAACGACAAGATGGCGTTGAACGTATCATTTCATTCTTATGCTAGTCACTGGCCGCACTATGTCGTGCGCCGAAAGCTACTATTCAACGACGAAAAATGAATGTCTCGCCATTTCTTGGGCTACGGCGAAGTTCCGCCATTATCTTTGTGGTCGTCCTTTCAAAGTGGTCATTGACCACCCCTCCATGTGTTGGTTAGCCTGCCGGCGTGACCCATCTGGGCGCCTGGCGCGATGGAGCCTTCGCCTGCTAGAGTTGGACCTCACTATTGTCTCCAAGTTCGGACATAAGCATGACCACGCCGACAAGCTCTCTTGTGCACCTGTTGAGCTCGCTGCTCCCGACACAGATTACGTGTTCAGCTTCCTTGTGCATCGTGCTGATCAAGAGTTGCGACCTGTCATCAATTGTTTGCAAGGTCATCCAGCCACCATACCTAAAAGTCTGTCTGGGACTGTCATGTTTCCTGAAAAATGGTGGGCTGTATAAGCAGAACTCTCGCTCCTACTCAAGAGCTTACTTCGCCGTACCTTAGCTCTACGAGAGGAAATCATTTCTGCGTGCCACAACGAACCAGTTTGTAGCCACTTGCGATACTCTCGCACGCTTGCAAAAATACGACACAGTAGGTCTACTTTCCCTACCTTGCCACAGTTGTTAAACGCCATGTTCAGAGCTGTCGGCAATGTCATCGTCGGAAGGTGTCGCGATTAAAACCTGCAGGCCTCCTCAAGTCTATTGCACCACCGAGCACACCGTACGATCAAGTCGGTATGGACCTCCTCTGCCCTTTCCCTTTGTCCTCAGGAGGTAACCATTGGATAATCATCGCCACAGACTACCTCATTCACTACGCCTGGGGCGAAGTGTTACCTTGCGGTACAGCGCCTTATGTTTCCCATTTCTTTATGCACCAGATCGCCCTCCGGCATGGCGCCCCTGTCTACCTTTACTTTTCGATTGATGGCTGAAATGTTTCAACTGATTGGTAAATCTCATCGTAAAGCTACTGCCTGCCATCCGCAGACAAACGGGCTGACCGAGCTCAATAGGACAATGTATGTCGATGTCCAACACAAAACCTAGTTTGTGATCCTACCATGCGACCTTTGCGTACAATACGGTAGTCTAGAAGATGACATGTTTCACGCCGTTTCGCCTAGCTCCTCTACGGCAAATACGCTCAGCTAACGCTCGACACCATGCTACCTTGTTAGTACGATGGCCAGCTTTCTTCCGACGCCAATCAGTTTGCCCAAGATGCGAGCAAGCTGGTCTGTCAACACGCCTTCACAATGCGCAGCAACAAGACAGATTCACACCGGTACAACACTTGCACAGACAGGCCTCCTACAGCCCCCGAGACCTTGTCCGGGTGTGGATCCCTATTCGACGCCGAAGCCTGTTAGACAAGCTCAATTGTTGCTCTTTAGTTCCCTACAAAATTTCGCGGCGCATCAGTGACGTCTTCTACGAGGTACTTCCGGACAGCCCAGTACATAAATGCCATCCAGTGCCGCATCCAGAGACCATCCATGTGTTACTGTTACGCATGTAACCGTGTTTTGCGCGTTAATCCAAAATTGGATTTTTGAGCTTCTTTTTGTGCGCGCTTATGTACATGTTGAAGTTGGCGGCGGCGCGCACGCATGAGGTGCTGTCACCATCGGTGTCACTGAAACTGAGTTCATCAGGTTTCTAATATTGTCACGCCTGGACGATTTCGGGCGTGTGCACGAAGAACTTCGCGACTTCTAAAGCGGTGCCGCTAGGCAGAGCTGACGTTTTCGCATGGCGGGTCAGGTAGTCCGTAGAGCCAATCATTCATTTGTTGCCAGAATTAGAACATGGGAAAGGACCCAGCATGTCCATTCTTGTTTGTTGAAAGGACCTTGTGGATGGTTTAATGGGCATCAAGTACCCAGTCTGTTTCGCTGACGGTACCTTGCGACGCTGACAGGTTCGGCACATTCAGACGTAGTGAGTGACATCAGCACGGAGACGAGGCCAGTAGTGCTTTTCTTGGATTCGGGCTAACGTACGGGCCATGCCCAAATGTACAGAAGTGGGTTCATCATGGGAGGCTTGAAGGATTTCAATACGCAGGTTAGCCGGTATGGCGATTAGGTATTGCGTATTGTTCGCAGCGAAATTTTTCTTTACCAGAAGGCCATTGCAGATGCGTATAGACGGCAGCACGCGCCTGAAAGCGTGCGGGGTTGTTACTGTTGAGAAATTCCATTACAAGTTCGGGGTCAGCGCATTGTTGGTGGCGCTGATAGCGCTATTAAGATGTCATCGTTAGAGGCGTCGGTAAGAAGGATCGAATGGGGCGCGGGACAGACAATCGGCGCCAGAGTGCTTGCGCCCGGACGTGTACACGACAGTCATGTCCTATTCCTGGAGCCGTAGACTCCACCGAACGAGGCGAGCGAACGGGTCTGAGGCTCGCGAGCCAGCATAAGGCATGGTGATCAGCTACCACCTTAAAATTTTTACCGTAAAGGTATAGTCGGAATTTCGAAGTGGCCCATACAATGGCAAGACATTCTTTCTCGGTAGTGGAATAGTTTGATTCGGCTCACGGCAAGCACCGACTTGCGTAACCCGTTCTTGACCTGCTTGGATCTGGACCAGGGCTGCACCTAAGCCGATGTTGATGCATCAGTATGGAGCTGCGTGTCGGCGTTTACGTCGAAGTAAGCTAGAACGGGAGGCGCCTACAGGAGGCTTTGAAGGCTGCAGAATGCATTTTCTGGCGGTGCCTCCCATCTGAAAGGTGTGTATGTTCTGGTGAGGCGCGTGAACGGCTCGGCAATTCGAGCGAAATGTCACGAAGCGGCGGTAATAGCGCACAATCTAAGAAAACGGTGAACAGCTTTCAGGTCCTGCGGCGTCGAGAAATCGCAATAGCTCTTGTTGACCCAGGATCAGGCTGAACTCCGGCTTGATTCACAACGTGACCTAAGAACATGAACTCTGTGTATGCGGAGTGACATTTCTCATTTTTGAGCGCGACTCGAGATCTTATTGCTTGTAGGACCAATTCGAGGCGATGAAGATGCTCCTAGAAAGTCTGGACTAAGACGACGACATCGTCAATATAGACGAGACACGTGCGTCTGCCATTTTAAATGGGCAAGGACGGTGTCCATGAGGCGTCGGAAAGTTGCCGGTGCAGAGCACAGTGCAAAAGGCATGGCCGTAAATTCATAAAGGCCATCCGGAGTAATAAAGGCTGTTTTTTCATGGCCTATCTCATCGACCTCAATTTGCCAGTATCCCGACTTGAGGTCCATCGAAGAAAAGTATTTCGCGCTGTAGAGGCGATCCAGAGGGTCGTCGATGCGGGTAAGAGAATGACATCCTTTTAGGTGATTTTGTTTAGGCGACGGTAGTCTACACAGCACCGCAATGTTTCATCCTTTTTCTTCACAAGGACAAGTGGCACTGCCCAGGGACTGTGGGAAGGACGAATTAAGTCGTCGCGGAGCATTTCCTTGACTTGGCGGCCTGTAGCGTCGCGTTCAGCGGGAGGCACTCGGTAGGAGGACTGTTGGAGAGTGTGTACGCTCTCGTCCGTAATGTGATGCTTTGCTAGGTGCTTTCGTCCAACACGCGACGACCGAGAAGCGCAGAAGATCTTTAACTTGTTGCTGCGTCGGAGAGAGTGCTGGATTGACGTCGAACGTGAAACCAGTTACTGGGCTTTCCCGTTCCGACAACGACACCGTGGAGAGACTGGGTGTGCTGCTGACATGGACGATGGCATTAACGTGAGCCACGACAGTTCCTACGTTCAGATGTTGATGTGAACCACCAAAATTGGTTATAAGCACTTCAGTTTCTCCGTCGACGGTACGAACGACGCCTCTGGCGACAGCAAGGCTCCCGGCAAAAAGCAAGATCTGGTTGTCTTCCGCGATGCCTTCAAAATTCCGCAGTCTTGGCGCAGACAGAAACCATTAGGTTCGAACGAGGTGGAATGGTGACGTGGTCATCTAGGATGCGTAGTGCGGTCGGGTGGTCTGAATCTCTGTGTCTTGCGTTCTCTGTGGAGAAACACGCGGCCTTTGACTGGAGGTCGATGACCGCGCCGTTCTTAGTCTAGAAATTCACTCCGAGTATGGCACACATTGCCAGGTAGGTGGCGCCTTCAACTGTCACTCTTGATGTGCAAGTGCGCAAAAAGCAAGATCTGGTTGTCTTCCGCGATGCCTTCAAAATTCCGCAGTCTTGGCGCAGACAGAAACCATTAGGTTCGAACGAGGTGGAATGGTGACGTGGTCATCTAGGATGCGTAGTGCGGTCGGGTGGTCTGAATCTCTGTGTCTTGCGTTCTCTGTGGAGAAACACGCGGCCTTTGACTGGAGGTCGATGACCGCGCCGTTCTTAGTCTAGAAATTCATTCCGAGTATGGCACACATTGCCAGGTAGGTGGCGCCTTCAACTGTCACTCTTGATGTGCAAGTGCGCAAAAAGCAAGATCTGGTTGTCTTCCGCGATGCCTTCAAAATTCCGCAGTCTTGGCGCAGACAGAAACCATTAGGTTCGAACGAGGTGGAATGGTGACGTGGTCATCTAGGATGCGTAGTGCGGTCGGGTGGTCTGAATCTCTGTGTCTTGCGTTATCTGTGGAGAAACACGCGGCCTTTGACTGGAGGTCGATGACCGCGCCGTTCTTAGTCTAGAAATTCATTCCGAGTATGGCACACATTGCCAGGTAGGTGGCGCCTTCAACTGTCACTCTTGATGTGCAAGTGCGCAAAAAGCAAGATCTGGTTGTCTTCCGCGATGCCTTCAAAATTCCGCAGTCTTGGCGCAGACAGAAACCATTAGGTTCGAACGAGGTGGAATGGTGACGTGGTCATCTTGGATGCGTAGTGCGGTCGGGTGGTCTGAATCTCTGTGTCTTGCGTTCTCTGTGGAGAAACACGCGGCCTTTGACTGGAGGTCGATGACCGCGCCGTTCTTAGTCTAGAAATTCATTCCGAGTATGGCACACATTGCCAGGTAGGTGGCGCCTTCAACTGTCACTCTTGATGTGCAAGTGCGCAAAAAGCAAGATCTGGTTGTCTTCCGCGATGCCTTCAAAATTCCGCAGTCTTGGCGCAGACAGAAACCATTAGGTTCGAACGAGGTGGAATGGTGACGTGGTCATCTTGGATGCGTAGTGCGGTCGGGTGGTCTGAATCTCTGTGTCTTGCGTTCTCTGTGGAGAAACACGCGGCCTTTGACTGGAGGTCGATGACCGCGCCGTTCTTAGTTTGCGTTCTCTGTGGAGAAACACGCGGCCTTTGACTGGAGGTCGATGACCGCGCCGTTCTTAGTCTAGAAATTCATTCCGAGTATGGCACACATTGCCAGGTAGGTGGCGCCTTCAACTGTCACTCTTCTTAGGCTAGAAATTCATTCCGAGTATGGCACACATTGCCAGGTAGGTGGCGCCTTCAACTGTCACTCTCGATGTGCAAGTGCGCTACTTCAAAGGTGACAGCGCGCGTGTTCGTGTATTTTTACACGCAGTATAGAACAACAGGGGAGTAAGGGGGGGGGGATATATATGTGTTCATGCATGCGCTTACAGTCTTTTCCATAACTAGCATAGTGTGCTGGTACGCGCAGAAACCTATTAACCAATTTTTTACCCGCCCCGCCGGGGTGGTGCAGTGGTAAGACGCCCGACCACTGTCCGGACTTCCCGGGTTCGAACCCGACCACGGCGGCTGCGTTTCGATGGAGGCGAAACGATGTGGCGTCCGTGTGCTGTGCGATGTCAGCGCACGTTAATGATCTCCAGGTGGTCGAAATTACTCCGTAGCCCTCCACCTCCACTACGGCTCCCCTTTCTCTCTTTCCACCTTCACGCCCACCTTCATCCCTTCCCTTACGGCGCGGTTAAGTGTCCACAGAGCAAGTGTGACAGATACTGCACCTTTCCCTTCCTGTAAACCAATTATTATTATTATTATTAATAATTTTTTACCCATGGCCTCCCGGCTAATTGCTTGCTTCATGCATTGCTTCTGCGTTCCTCGATCACTTCATGACTGCTGCCGGAAAAAACATTAATTAGGAATAATGTAAAACACTGTAAGTTTAGTCATTTGTGACGGTGGTGGTAACAACTTTTATTGCCACGAAATGAAAGGAATTATTTCGGGCTGGGGCGAGTCTAGGGTGGCCTCCAGTCGGGAGCGACCTCTTGAGCTCGCGTGACGAGGGCCAGTTGCGTAGTTTTCCTTGGGCTGGCCAACAGCTTGTCCCATTCCTCCGCTGAGGGAGCTGGCAAGAGTGTCTTTGGAGGGGGATTGCTGGCGCATTCCCACAGTATATGGTCTTGAGTGGCCTGCGTCCCGTCACCGCAGTGCCGGCATGCAGGGTTGAATTCTCCGTTTGTAATTAACGATAGTCGGTAGGGGCTAAGAATGGCCTTTGTTTGTAGGCGTCTGAGTGTCGTGGCTTGCGCCCGGTCGAGGTCGGGGTGAGGGGCGGGGTACGTGCATCTTAGCTCGCGATAAAAGTTTGTTACCTCCGCGTATGTGCGCGGTGCCTCCACAGGCGCGTCCGTTCCCGATAGATCTCCCGTCTCCCGGTTGGTTAAGCCTCGGGCTAGACGGTCGACCCCTTCGTTTCCGGAGTTACCCGCGTGAGCCGGAACCCATACGAGATTGATGTTGTGATTGAGAGATCGGTTGCGCAGAATTCGCGCCGCGAGTGCGCTTACAGAATTTTTGGCGAAATTTTGAACGGCGCTTTTTGAGTCGCTTAGAATAGTTTTGGTGTGGGGATCCGCGATGGCCAGTGCGATAGCTACTTCCTCTGCCTCGCATATGGAGCTAGCATGAAATGTTATAGCGTTAATGAAGGTTGACTTTGGAGTGGCCATACATGCCACGTATGCTCCGTTTTTGATGTGCTGAGCTGCATCCACGTACACTGCTTGTGGATCGTCCTCGTACTGTTTCTCAAGGGTCTGTGCCCTTGTCTTCCTGCGGGCATCATGTCTACCTGGTAGCATGTTTTTGGCTATTGGTTTAACAACTAGTCTACTAGTTATGTCAGCCGATAAATGGGATGTTGCGCACACCTCCTCAGTGGGGTGGATGTGGAGCTTGTCGAGAATTACGCGTCCCGCAAGGCTGCGTGACAGGCGGGTCACTTGTGCTGTCTTATGGGCTTCAATTAGTTCAGATAGTGTGTTAAAAATTCCTAACTGCAGTAGTCGATCTGAGTTAGCGTATACTGGTAAGCTAAGGGCCGCTTTGTATGCTGTTCTAATTATGCTATTAAGTGCATGTTCGTCCCTACGACGCAGATGATAGTACGGGCAAGCGTACATGATTCTGCTTATCATAAAGGCTTGGATAATCCTGCACAGGTCGGCTTCTCTCATACCCCTGCGACGTGTGGCAATGCGTCTCACCAGCCCACCTATCTGGTGCGCCGTGACGCGTAGCCGGCGTATAGCTTCTGTGTTCTGCGTATTATTCTGAATCAACATTCCGAGAACTCTGATCGTGGCTACCGGGGGTATCGGATGGTTGTCAATGTGTAACTGGATAGGTTCTCGAGAATATGGCTTTACCTGTGAAGCTTGTTTGTTCCTTATAACTAATAGTTCTGATTTAGCCGGTGAACAGGTAAGGCCGTTTTCCTGCACATAAGACTGTACCGTGTCGATAGCTCGTTGTAATGAATCTGTAATATCTCCATCGGAGCCAGAATTGGTCCATATGGTGATGTCGTCGGCGTATATGGAATGATGTATGTGTGGGATATCATCTAACAGACGCGGGAGGCCGCTCATAACGATGTTGAAGAGAAAAGGTGAAAGTACGGCGCCTTGCGGTGTTCCTCTCGTCCCTAGTGTAATTTTGTCGCTAACTTTGTCAACGAAATGGAGCGTAGCCGTACGCGCATTCAGAAAGGCAGCGATGTAGTCGTATGTCCGTTTGCCTACGTGTAACTGTGAGAGGTGATTGAGGATGGAAGCGTGTGACACATTGTCGAAGGCCTTACTCACATCGAGTCCCAGGATGGTTCGCGTGGCTCTTATGCGATTTGTATCTAGAATGTCTTGTTGAATTTGCCACATAATGTCCTGAGTCGAAAGACCTGCTCGAAACCCAATCATGGACGGGGGAAACGTGCCTTCCGCATCGGTGTGCATAAGGAGCCTGTTTAAGACAACGTGTTCCATTACCTTCCCGAGACATGACGTTAGCGAGATTGGGCGGAGGTTCCCCATCTCGAGTCTTTTGCCCGGTTTAGGTATGAAAATAATTTTAGCGTGCTTTCATTCCTCAGGGACGCTGCCCTCTGTCCAGTACCTGTTGAAGAGGTCCGTAAGAGCCTCTACTGACTGGTCTTCTAAATTGCGCAACATCTTATTGGTGATGCAATCTTCCCCCGGTGCCGAGGTGGTGTTAATTTTGTTAAGAGCAGCCCTAATCTCTGCTACGGTAAAGACGCTATCCATGCGAGGATTATCCAATCCTGAGTACCCATCTGGCGTGGGTATATCCTGGGAGGTGTTAATGTATTTATCTTTTAAAGTGGTCATGAGCTCTTCGTCGGTGCCTTGGAAAGATTGCGAGATCCTATGTAGGTTCTTGTGGGAATCTGCCTTAGTTCTCGTAGGGTCCAGTAAATGTCTAAGTAAAAACCACGTGTTCTTGTTGCCCAGTTGCCCATTAAGGCGGTCGCAAGTCTGATGCCACTGTTCTCGGCTAAGTTCCCACGAGTAAGCCTCGATTTCCTTTTCAAGCCGGGTTAGCCGAATTTTTAAACGTCGGTTATGCTTATTTTTACGCCATCGAGCATGGATACTTCCTTGTGCTTCAATCATGTGCACTAGCTTAGCGTCCGGACTGGGGCTGCTGTCCTCAAGGGCAACAGTTTTTGAAGTGTTTGCGGCGTCTTGCAACAGACGCTCCGTCCATTGTCTTAAATCTACTATACTTTCCGCTGGCCTTTGCGAGCGGACATATCTAAAGGCGTCCCAGTTCGTGTGCTTCACTTCCTGGCGACGCATTTTGCAATGCGTAGCTCGGAAAGTGGTACATAGTACATAGTGGTCGCTTCCTATGTTTGTATTTAGGTTTTCCCATCTCGCATCGGGGATATTTCTGGCAAAAGTAAGGTCAGGGCACGTATCCCTGGTTACACTGTTACCAATGCGCGTAGGTTTATCAGGGTCAACGAGTAAGGTATGCCCTAGCGCCTGGGCTGTCTCCCATAATTTAGTTCCCTTTCTACTGTTAACTGAGTAGCCCCATTCTGCATGGGGTGCGTTAAAGTCTCCAACAGTCAGCAACATTCCATTATGAGCGGCTACATGCGCCTTACGGAAGAGTGTGGCTATTTTCGTGCTGTTGTCTTTAGGTGGACTATATACGTTTAGAATGTAAAGGGGAGATTCTGTTCGTTTGTTCGGCAGGATTTGTATAAATGTATGAGAGACCTCCGGTATTTCCAAATCTAATTGGTTTGCAGTTAGATTACGGTGTACAAGTGTAGCTGTGATCGGCCGGCACTCAGCCGACACTTTCTCATTGTATGCTGTATACCCTGCAAGCTTTACTTCTGTATTCGTCTCTTGAAGTGCTATGACTACCGGCCTGTTTGTTTGGGCCAAAACTGCATATTCCAGAGCCTTGCGCTTGGCTCGGAATCCCCTGCAGTTCCATTGCCACACTATAACAGGTGTACTAGCCATCGCGTATCGGGTAAGGTTCCGCTCGCGCGGGTTGCAATACGCTGGGTCGGAGAATGCTGCTGGGGGACGGACGCGCCGAAGCACCGTCAGCTGGGCGTGAGAATGCTGTGTTGGCGGGAGGCAAAGAGCCTGCATTTGGCGTTGGAGATATCAGATTGCTAGGGGATGCTAGTGCGTTAACCCTGGTTGTAAGCGTGTCGAGTTTAGCTAGGACAGTTTCGAAAGAAGTCGGAAACTTTTCCATTGTGTCAGTTACTTTGTTAAGCTGTGGTATTAATTTCTGGATAGTTTCCTCCACCTTGGCTAGTCTTTGGTCTATTTTTGCAAATCTCTCTTCATAATTACTCTCTAAGTCATCTGTATCTGGCCGAGGTACCGAAGGTGCCTTTCGTTTGTTACGGCGGTTTTGATCTACTTCCATGTCCTCATTGCGGCTGACTTCAAGGCGAGCGCAAGCCACATACGACTGTTCATTTTTTGATTGCGCATTTGCAGTTTCTAGCTGTTTGATTTTTGCGTTAGACTGAGCTAACTGTTGTTGCAGTTGTCGGACTAACTCTGCCAGCTCCCTTACCTGTGGGTCGGGTGCTCGGCGTTGCTTGCCTGTAAGTGGAGTCTTCCATGCCAAATGTTTGGCAGGTCTTCCTTCTTCTCCGGAGTTGGAGTTGATCCGCGAGCTGCGTCTCTGGGACGATGACCTGCTCCTATCTCTGCTCCCACTGCGTCCACGTAGAGGGGGAAAAGAGTCATCTCTTGGTTCCTGCAGCTGAAGTGGTGGACTTGTGGCGAGGTCAGTTGGGGGACTGCTGCTTTGCAGTGGCGGGAAGGATTCATCCCTTGGAGGTGGTTGTTGGTGGCCGCGTTCTCGGGGACGGGACTGGCGGCCGCTTGGCGAACTGTCTGGGTCAGTGGCAGTGTCCGTGGGGGACTGTGAAGATTTGCGCCTGTGGCTAGACACGAAGCGGTATTTGCAGCTTCTGCTGCCTGTTGGATGTGAGCCTTTGCATACGATGCACATGGCTTGGCAGGTAGGTGGTTGGCCGGCTGGTGGGGAGTCGTGAGCGACGCCGCAGCGGCGGCATGTAGGTATTCGTGGTTGGGGGCACACGTCCGCTCGGTGACCCAGCTTGCGACAGTTGAAGCACGCCTCCGGACGAGGCTTCAAAGGGAAGACTTCGAAAGTAAACCCCAAGTACCGCACGTATCGGGGCAGCTCGGTGTTGGCGAACGTAACGACGAAGTGCTGCGTCTTGCCCATACGACGCGCAGCAACGATGGGGAGATCGGGATTTCGAGCGCGGAGCTCAGCCAGGATCTCGGCATCGTTTTCGTAACTGTAAGCTCGGTACAAAATCCCCCGTACGGAATTGTCCGGGGCTGGGGCGTAGGCGGCAACCGGGACTACTGTCTTGTCGATGGTGATGGTGCCGATCTTGGCGCGAAAGTGCAGCGCTCAAAGAATGGAAGGACGACAGGAATGAAACGCAGGCATGGTGTAACATATTTTCACATATGTAACGCCTCAAAATAGCGTTTTTTTAAAGGCGAAAGCCTTTAATGGCTCATACTGTCGTCGACAAATGCTGTCCGCGCGAGTGGCGCACCTGATTGGTCGACAGAGAAGTGACGTTCCCAGCCGCCAAATTCGAAGCGACCAACCAAAAGTCTCATCTTGTTTAGCGTTCCTGCCATCTGCAATCCCACACTTGAACGCGCGCCAAGGAAGGCGGTGGTGTAAACCATAAAAAACGCAGGCGGGGGGCAGAGCCCCCCTCATGGCCTATGGGAGGGGCCCACGCAACGGGTCCTCCCTTACAAATTATGTGCCAGCCCCTGGAGGGCCAGTCTCAGTTGCACTGGCGATCTTGAGTCGCAGACCTTATAGCGATGAGCTCGACATGAGCTGTTCCCAGTAAGCGAGTGCCACCTCTGGGGAGGGAGGATGTCAGTATGTGGAACAGGTGAGTAATAGAAGAAGGAAATAGGCCGGCTTGCCGCATAGTCGGCAGGAAGCGAGAAAAGGGTGGGAGATCGTTTTGCATGACTATTGGGTATGGGAGTCTGTAGCCGTCGCCAGAAAGTTGATTATATTTTAGATAGCGATGGGTGAGGAGGTGCGTATATATCTGTCTATTGGAGCGATAGTATTCAATAATGTCTCTGAAGTTTAGCCGACACTCCCGATCGATGGAGTCGACTGGGTGCTCAACCGCCCGGAGGGTAAGATCTCGGGCGATGTCGTGTGCCCCTTCGTTTCCGGGTAGTCCCGCATGGGCCGGCGCCCAGATGAGCTTTACGTTTCTGGTTGGGGTCCAGCGCCTGAGTATGGCGCTGGCTTGCCAAGAGATGCATCCAGAGCTAAAATTTAGGATGGTTGTTTGAGAGTAATAATAATAATTGATTCACAAGAAGGGAAAGGCGCAGTATCTGCCACACTTGTTCTGCGGACACTTGAACCGCGCGTAAGCGAATGAAGATTGATTTATAGGAAGGGAAAGGCACGGTAACTGCCTCACTTGTTTTCTGTGGACACCTCAATCGCGCCGTAAGGGAAGGGAGGAAGGTGGGAGTGAGAGTGGAAAGAGAGAAAGAGGAGCCGTAGTGGAGGGCTACGGAGTAATTTCGACCACCTGGAATCTTTAACGTGCGCTGACATCGCACAGCACACGGACGCCGCTTCGTTTCGCCTCCATCGAAACGCAGCCGCCGAGGTCGGGTTCGAACCCGGGTACTCCTAAGCGAAGGAAGAATGTAGGAGTGAAAGCGGAAAGAGAGAAAGGGGTGCCGTAGTGGATATGACGTCAAGGATGTGACGTCACGCAGCCGGAAGTAGAGCCGAAAAAAGCGCATAGGAAGGGATTGGCGTGCATTTTGAAAGTACCAAAGACTAAAATCGGTAAACAAGAAGTAAAAAATGTGAAGTAGATGATGTGACTTCACGAAACCGTAAATAGGTAAATAGGCCCATGATTTAGCCCGAGATCTCTACTTCCGGGCAAACACGGAGCCGCCCGACTGCCAGGCGATGGACGAACGTTTGCAAACCTATAAAGAAATAATCGAAAATTATAGATTAGGAAGACGTCTGATGCCGCCACCGGATCCTAGCTTAAATAATAAAGAGGCCATAGCCTGGCGGCGATTACAAGCCGGAAATTTCCCGAACCCTGTCTGGTTGTTTCACACCCAGATAGAGGAGAGAAAAAACGATAAATGTAAAGCCTGCGAAGCGAGGGGGACCCTCGACCATATAATTTGGGAATGCCCTAAGTTTTCGGGCGCTAGGGACAACATTAAAAGTAGAGAAGCCTGGGTAACCCTGCTGCGAAGCGACGTCCCCGCTGACCAGCAGAAAGCCGTCCGCCTGGCGGCTGAGGCCGCGAATAACCAATGTATATTCGCCAGTCCTTAGTCGCGGAGGTTCCAGCCCCCGTTCCTCAGGCCTGCGTGCCAGGAGCGGGGAGTAGGGGGCCTCCTAAATCGGTGGAAATTAAAGTTTTAATCAATCAATCAATCAATCAATCAATCAATCAATCAATAGGTAAATAGAGCCAAAAAGGGCATAGAAAGGGATTGACGCGCAATTGGAAAGTACCAAACACTAAAATGGGCAAACAAAAAGTGAATTAAGCAACTAGAAGCAACCAGAAGCAACCAACAGCAGCATCCGTACTTTCGCATTGCTCCAATGCAGATTCTGCAGTGCTCTTTATTTTTTTTTTACTGCGAAAGCATTACTTCGCTATGTTCACAGATTTCTGTCCGCAGACCGTGTCCGCAGACCGTGTCTGCAGATCGTGTCCGCAATATCGTGTCCGCTGCAGTTGTGAGTAATTGAGAAGTGGTAGAGGTTAATGAATGGTGTCAGTCTATGGAGGGTGAGGTAATGTTGCTGAAAAAATAATTAGGCCAATTAGTTATTTAGGTAAATTATTAAAATAACTGGTTCACAGGAAAGGAAAGGCGTAGTATCTGCCACACTTGTTCTGTGGACACCTGAACCGCGCGTAAGCGATGGTAGGAAGGTAGGAGTGAAAGCGGAAAGAGAGAAAAGGGTGCCGTAGTGGATATGACGTCAAGGATGTGAAGTCACGCAACCGGAAGTAGAGCCGAAAAAAAAAAGGGCATAGAAAGGGATTGGTGCGCAATTAAAAGTAGCAAGGACTAAAATGGGTAAAAAGAAGTAAATCAATGTGAGGTAGATGATGTGACGTCACGCAACTGGAAGTAGAGCTGAAAAAGGGCATAGGAAGGAATTGGTGCGCAATTTGAAAGTACCAAACACTAAAATGGGCAAACAAGAAGTGAATTAAGCAACTAGAAGCAACCAGGAGCTACCAACAGCAGCATCCGTGCTTTCGCATTACTCCAATGCAGATCCCACAGTGCTCTTTAATTTTTTTTTATTTATAGGGCGTAACGTACCAAGTCACTCAGGCTATGTAGGATGGCTTCAAGTAACTTCAACATGTAATTGTTTAGTTTGCGCTGATGGCGCTGACAGCCGTGAGACGTGCGAGCAAACTGGGGTTGCTGCAAACCAGCAGATAATAACGTATTGGGTTCCTGTAAAGTGTTAAACTGTTCAGTCTTTATGCATGCATTTTCCTTAAGCAAGCTGTTGTTTTTCTACGAAGGCTTCGCGTTTTCAGAAAGTGTCTGTGTGTCTGGAGTAACTTGAGACAGCAGAAAAATGTTCGCCTAATTTCTCGACCTGTTTTTTTTTTTTTGTATACCTGTTTTTGTACACCTGTTTTTGTATGTTTTGTATGTTGACAAGAATGCATATGAGAATGAAGCACAATCTTTGGAAAATTTCGGAGCTTGTTTCCAGTTTTTTTTGGGGGGGAGCGAATAGCTATTTGAAGCCGCGTATTTTTGACGTGTAGGTTTCTTCGGCATTTCTATGGACATAACTTGATTTTTCCCTATCCCTTTTAAAACTCAACAAGTTCTTAGATGTATGGTACCTGCGATAGACGCCCAGCCCTGTGTTATGTTGTTTTAATGGATAACGTGCATTCTGGTATACATCGTACTTTGATCTTTCATACATTTCCTTAGGATTCATATGCAATCAGCAGTGCTTAATAGATATATGAAAGTAGTAACTTGCGCGTTCAGATAGTATGTACTAAATTACTTTCAGAATTTCTTATGTGATGTGACATGGTTTGTAGACATTTAAAAGTCAACCAGTTGAAGCTTCCGGCGTCGTGATCTTCTTGGAGTGATAGGCTTTGAAGGTATATATACTATAGTATACAGAGCTTGACGTCCTAAAGCGACTCGCTCTAAGAGGGACGCCGCGGTGAAATAGTGCACATAGTTTGGGCCATGTGGGTACTTTAACGTGAATCGCCATCACGTGGTACGCGGGCTCCTTGCGTTTCTCCTCCATCAAAACGTTACCGCGACGGCCAGGATCGACGCTGCGTCCCCTGGCTCAGCAGTCGAATGCCATAGCGAATGAGCCGCCGCTAAGAGCAACGCGGTGTTTAAAATGATACTTCGATGGGTACCGAAGTCCGTAACCACTCGCGACTTCCATAAAGGTCATTGAGAACGCCACATTTAAAGAGAAGCGAACGTTAAATTAAGGCAACTAATTTTTATTGATCTGGGACAGCAATGTGTGCTATTTCCTGTATTGCTTTAATGTATGCCATTAGAGGCTATAAAATTGGCAGCCATTTGGCCATTTGCGTCAGTATTCTTTATTCCTCAAACGAGGAGCAAGCCGTGAATTTCCCAAATGCCGAATATGGTTCTGGCAGCGGTTCGAGCTGCTGTTTTCAATCCTGAAGTTTTATGCTGAGGTTCTGCGGAATGTATATAGAACATACAGTTATTTTTTTGCGTGACGACGTTCACCTAAATACCCTGTGCGGAGCTGAGCTCATAATGCGGGAAGGTGACCTCGATTAACAATGGCGATGCCTGCTGAAAGTCTACATGTCTCCTTTCAGGCGTGACGAAAAGTTTGTGCTGATTCACGATCATCAGAAGTGAATAGGATTAGACTTGCTGATTAGACATCGCAACTCATAAGCATGGCGCAGGAACAAAAGACGGGGACGACGACGAGACAGGACAAGGACGTTGAAAGTTAGCGCTTGTCCTGTCCAGTCGTCGTCTCCGTCTTTTGTTCCTGCACTATGCTTTTTGAGTTATAATTTATGATGTCGCAGACCTGGGTCGGGGACTTACGTTTACTTCCTGAAAACGGAGCCTTGGATGGCATTGATGCCAGTAAGCTGTAGCGTCAATGTATATGTTTTTAAAAGGAAAAAAAAATAATTCGTTTGCCTTTCAGGCCCATTGCACACCGCTTGAGAGAGCTGTGTCGCTTCTCTGACTTCGAAGACTCTGACGCGCCGATGCTTCTGTCCATTAGCGTGCTGGAAACGCGGAAGGTCCGAGGCTCTACCGCGGGGGCACAGGCACCAAATTACATCTGGATGGGAAAAGCCTAGTGGTCCGTCGACTCAAAGGACGGCGGGACGTTTGTGGAGATGCCAGGAGAAACCCCTGCATGACTGGCACAGCCAGGGGATTTACCTGGACTGTAGCCGCATTCCGATGTTCATGTAAACATTCATGTCATGTGGTCATTCATATCATGTAGTCAGCAAGTCCAGAATTGCATTTTTTTTTTAGTGAAACGTAAATATAATTCGTTTTAACTTTATTAGTTTTGAGCCGGTACATACAAACTGTTTCGACTGGTAGTCGAATGAGGCTAATGGATGGGTTTAAACGTTTAAAATATATACGGCAAACATTTTTTATACAATACAAACCAAGGACGATTGAGTTAAGTAGATTTTACCAAGTCTATCCACAATACTCTATGACACTATACAACTATTTACGAGTAGAATTTAAGTGCATGTACATAAAGCCATTCCCACATTTGAACAAAAGGCATGATAGATATGTCTTAGAGATGCTGAAAAATCGGTTACTTGGCACTTCATTCCTTATATGGGCACTATTATACTCCAGTAGTGTCGGCACGTAAGTATGGTGAGAGGGCGGTAAATTAAACAGGTTGTTGGTGGCACCTCTTCTTTGCTTCAGTGCTAGTCTAAACAACTTTAGAGGCAGAGGGTCTTTCCAGCTTATTATAGAGCTTGTTTCTACAAGAGTGTTTAAATCATAGGCCATTAAGACAGGTAAAATACGACGTTGCTGAGGAAGTGGTGTGCTGGGATGAGTGCTGCTTGGACAAGTTAATATACAGATAGCACGTTTCTGAAGACGAAAAACCGGATCTAGACATGTTTCATATGTACCGCCTAATTTCTAGGCAGTAACAGAGCTGACTAAGCACGAAAGCCAAATATAGAATACGTAAATTTGGAAGACCAAAGCATTCCGCCGCCTTAAGAAGTATGAGGCAGCCATGTGCTAATTTATAGCAGACCATATTAAATTGTTATTTCCAACGCATGTTCGGCTCAAACATGATCCCAAGATACTTGCGCAGAGACTAGTCAGATTTGTGTTGTTGAGGGTCAGTGCTAAATTACCACATTTTATGGACCTTCTCTCTGTACAAAATACTGCTTACTTAGTTTTCGCAATATTGAGAGTGAGATTATTATTTGCGATCAGTCGCGATGTGGAGTTGCTCATTAATTATAGAATTAATTAATTTGATATTGCGCAACGTGTCTAACTCCAGATCCAAGGATCCTGTAGCTTGATTCTGGTCTCATCCTCCCGTGTCAAAGGTCAAACCCTAGTTGGCAACTCCTGCCAACTCTGCCATGTAATGTGGTTTTGTGACGTCATACAACTCGCCGACCAATCAGCGCGCTCCCAACGCACCTGCCTACTAGCACTTGCCAGAGGCATGCTAATGATTTTGCGCTCCAAACGCCGACGCCAGATTTTTAAGCACGAAATGAGTTTAGCTTCCGTCGACGGTGACCTCTAGGGGACTTCCAAATAAAACCGAGAACAAACATCCGGGCGCCGATTCTCTTTCATCCGGGCACTCATTTCGTTTCCAGGCACCGAACGAAATTTCACGAGACGTGTTCGCTCTCTTAGGCTTACGCGCCCTCCCCAAGGATGGCGCCAGGGTACCTCATACTCGCGCTTAGAACACCGCCAGACGCCGGCGGTGTTCGGGCATTTGGAGTACATCATACTCGAGCTTAGAACACCGCCTGACGCCAGCGGTGTTCGGGCATTTGGAGTCGCGTCGGTCACTCTACTGCGTTTTCAGATCTTGGCGTTTCTCTCTTTTAGCAGACTGCTTTACAGACGCTCGTGAAGCGCTCGAACGTGCTGCTTCTCTCACGTTCTTGTCAGGTCAGCGTCTCTTCGTGGCCGCGTACAAATCTGCACCGTTCTGCATGTCACTGTCGCCATGGTCTGAGCTTCTTATGGCGAGCAATGGAGCCTTATCTTCTTAAGGAAAGGCAACGCTTTGTGATTCATACGTCACAGCAGAAGACTGCTCGCCTCTGCAAAGAACGTCATGATTATCCGGCCGCTCACGAAATGACAAGGCCGCCACGGACCGCAACTGACTACCTACTGACATCAACTGGCTACCTTTGACGCGACAAGAAAAACCCGCGAGAACGACTCTGCCTTGTTAGGAGAAGAAAAAGCTCGTGGTGTGGGGTGTGTAGCTTGGAAATGTTTCCCTGAAGGAAACATTGTACCTCTCTAATATTAGGCCGGTGTTGGAATACGCGTGTGTAGCTTGGGACCTCTTTACAAAAAACCTTGAAGATAAGTTAGAGCAGGTTCAAAAAAAGGGCTGCAAGATTCGTCACGGCTATCTACGACTACAAAATTAGAGGTTCTCAAATCAGGGAAAGCTTAGGTTGAAAACTGTTCTTCGCACGCGGGAAATCTTCCGGTTAAAGCTTTTGAACAACATTAACAATGGTAACATAGGAATTGACAGGAACACATATTTAAAATATCCTCGTTATCAGTTAAGAGACCAGACAATTAAAAAAAAAAAACAAAAAAAAAAAAACAGGTCATATCAAAGTCGCATAAATGCCGTTAAGTTTTCATTCTTTCCGCGCTCAATTTCAGATTGGAATTTGCTCCCGGATGAGGTCGTATCTGCGCCCAATTTTTCATCTGCCATCGAGAACATTATATGAATCTGTTTTACATTACAGGCAGTGTACTTTATTATGAAACTGAGTCACAAATTTTTGTTGGGTGTATCTTTTACACTTGGAATTGAATGTGCTTCCATTACTTTTGTTAAAACGTCTTTTTTTTTTTTTTTTTAGAATTGATTGCATGCTTTGCTTCTGCTTTTCTGTTTGTTTTTTCTTTGTGTTTGCAGCTAGCCCCCCTACGATAATGCCCAATGGTCGCTGTAGCGTTTTGTAATAAATAAATAAATAAATAAATAAATAAATAAATAAATAAATAAATAAATAAATAAATAAATAAATAAATAAATAAATAAATAAATAAATAAATAAATAAATAAATAAATAAATAAATAAATAAATAAATAAATAAATAAATAAATAAATAAATGCCCAATGGTCGCTGTAGCGTTTTGTAATAAATAAATAAATAAATGCCCATTTCAAGGTCATGACTAGTATCATCTACGACCAATGTGTTATACCCGTCATCATTTCATGCTTTACATTTCCCCTCGATTACAGGAGATGCAGTAATTTTTCTTAGCACGGGGCGTTTAACTCGATCGCATTGAAAGGGAAATCATAAATATGTCGTTGTTGTCCGGACATGGAGTCAGCCGACCGTCACGGAGCACAACCAGCAGGCGGGAAAGAAATCTGGAAAGAAAGCCCTCGCCATATAAGCTGTACAAAACAACTACTATCAGGTATGGTGTAACTCAGGGTGGTTACTCCAACCAATGTTATTCTGGCAGCTAGGAATAACAAAACCCAAGAAAATAGGCAAACAAGACCAGAAAGTTGAGAAAGAAATTGCAGAGAAACGTATGGGGAAGAGACAGAAAAAGGCGACTGTCACTTCCCCCGTTCGAGTCAGTTCCGAAGGTGCTGGGTTCGGAATCCGGGATTCAAAGTGGTGGGCTGCTTCCGCCGAGGGTATCTAACGATCCGAGTACTTGGTGTCGTCTGTAATATCACTATTTACCGGATACAGCCAAGTGAAGCTCCCAATCGTTTCAGTGCACCGCCAGTGGCACTGAAGGATCGATTGGAGAGCATAGCAGGACCGCAAAGGCCAAGCATCCGTAGTGTTTGGCAAGATGGTAGCCAGAAATATTTTTCAGCAGGGACCGGCAGGTAAGCCTACGGTCAAATAGAACGCTGACAAGTTCATTGGTAAAGAGGGACGGGCCCCATGCAGACAGGGGCTTGACATACTGCGCGGTGGCCACGAGGTCAGCACTTCCAGCTAACGCACCGAGTCCGTGCTTTCCACAGTGGCTATAATATATCGCTTTCAGATGAAATCGGTAGTCCACCCTCTCACCCCCACCCATGACGTTGGCAGTGGGCGTGGCCAACGACCCTCGGCCAGGTACAGGCCCGGCAATGACAAATGACAGGTCTAGACGAAAACGGAACTCCATTCCCTAGCCACTGGCCGCTCACGCGCTCGAAGTCACCGCCTAGGTAACGACTTTGTTCCCACATTCGGTGCGTACTTCCTTTGGAACAATGGGTTAAGGCATGCTGTGGATAGTTGTCCGGCGTCATCTGCAGCTGGTGGCGCAATTGCACCATCCAGGAATCGCGAAAGATGACACTTCTGTTACAACTCTGTTGCATGAAGAGAAATTTTCGGAGCACCTATCATTTGTCAGCGAGGCATCGACTGCGTCACTTTTACTGCCTGTCGTCAGCCCTGTGAAAATAAACAGCTTATCTTATACGACGCCTTGCCCTGTGATGCGGCGGAACACATCAGCAGGTTATTGTTGTTGTCCTCTTAACTGATGACACATAACAGGAGGATCGTAGGTCATTTCTTCCCTTATTTTTTCATTTCCCTCTGTTTACTTTCTTTTCTGTAATTAGCTGTTGCTAAATTAAAGGAATCAGTTTTTTAGCGCACATAGCATCTACTTTTCGCGCTCTCTGCCACATCACACTCTTCTAGCGCGAACGAGGCAAGGACAGAAAGTAAAAATATATATATACGACGCGACAACTTCCTGTCCCTTTGTTTCCATCGCGGCGGAACAATATATTGAACGAAAACCAACTGGCATCATAGTTTATAATGCCTGGCGCATTTCTATAGTCACCCAAATAGTTCAGAAGGTGTAAAATTAATCACATGTAGGTGGCTGGTTGTGGTTGGTAGTTTGCGATTACCGTTACTATTAACCGTATCAGTCGTTCGAATTTCTAAAACGCACTTGCGCTCTATGGTGCTTGGCAGAGGATTCTGCCGCTCCCAGAGGAGTAGCCATGCCTAAAAGCTTTCCACGCTGCCTGCGCTGCTTGTTAGATCGCGGATGTTTAGCATGCGGCCTATTCGTGTTCACTGCTGTAGTGAACGGCCGTGTACGTTGCGAATCCTTTTTCTATAATATAAGGCCGCATTGAATTCCCTTTTAATTTCTTGCTGGAAATATAAATAAGAATGACAGCCGATTTAGCTTGGTTAGGCCAAATGAGAATCGCGTGCGCTGGCACATTTAGCCTCTGTTTTGATTGTTTGCCTTAGATTTGCGTTATTTATCTAGACCGCCTGCCACAGATCTCACAGACACGAGGTTGCGCCGGGGTGCAGAGCGGAGCCAAGGAGCGGCGAAGTCAGTGAGTGAGGGTCTTAGTGCTAGCTCATTGAAATAGGTGAGATTATTATCAAATTCATCTTATAATGGGTTCTCTGTTATATGCCACGGGAAAAAAAAACATAAATTTTATATCCTGCATTGTATTGGGTTCTCCAGTTTGTTTATAAAACTTGTTTTTCACAAGGTGGAACGAGAGAAAGAATGTGGCTGCACAGTATGAAGGAGCACTGAACAATGGCTGAGGGGGGGGGGGGGGGGGGCGAGACCACGTTCCGACAAGTGGACTTCTCTTCGTCTGGGGCAAGTCCACTTGTCTCGGCTTGCGAACTGAAGCTGCCCCTCTACCCTTGTTCAGTGCTCTTTAAATTTGTTTTTTTTTTTTTACAGGTTTCTTTGTGCAGAAGGTTACAGCGTCCTTGTTTGCTGAATCAAAACATTTACATTTCCTCATGCTTGGGCATGAAGGCGCATGCATCCTACTATAAGCGTCTGCGAGAGACAGCCAATGTTTCTCTCATTCGCATCGAGCCCGCACTAGCGTGCATATGACCCTCCTGAGATACATACGACTTCCTCAGCAGTATTCGCACTTCTGACACGCACCTTCTGATCGTACGGGGAAAAGAAGAAATCCATTGTGATAAGAACAAGGAGGAGGTGATGAAAGAAAACAAGACGACGACAGAGCCCCGGCTCTCTGAAAAAAAAAAAAAAAAAAAATGAGGCGCTGTGGTCTGGCTTCATAGAAGATGATTATTCCTCTTAAGAACCCATATCACCAAAATGACTTCCGGCTGGTGTCCCGCCCCTCTTTCCTTCGTGATCTTCCGCTGTTCATGTTTTCTTCCTCTTGTCCGTTCATCGCGAAATCGCTGTCTTGTTTCCCCTGTGTTCGCCGTCATTCATTGTCGTGTCCTGAACGCTGTTCTGCTGCTGTTCTTTGTTTCCTTCCGCTTTGCTTTGTTCTTTAATTTCCCTTCTAAGCTAGCGATAGCTGCCGCTGGATGCTCTTGAAGAAAGGTTCGTGTCCTAGCATACGTACAGATGGTCCAAAGTTTAAGGGAACATGCCCAGATATTCCATACGTTCCGTAGCTGTGAAACAGTTTTCAACGTAAACGTTTTCTTTGAATAATGTACAGCTCTGGCCTGACAATAAATATATCCGCATATCTTCCTTCTGTAAAATTGAAGTCATTTGCTGCTCATTAAAAAAAAAAAAACACCCCTCTTCTTTTATGCCCATTTTCTTACATGTCGTGAGCGCAGGACAAATTTCAGAAGAAAAATTCTCCTACGAAACCGAAGGTTTCACCACATCTATCAATGTATTGGTAAAGGTAGATTAACATATTCCACAGCTGCCTCCCGATTATATAAAAGCCCACCTCATTAATATTATATGGCCGTTTTAACTGCTCAATGAGCGTGGAGCAAAATTTCAAAGCAATTTTTTGCCGTGCACCAGAATGATTGCAGCACCGGCGCTGAAACAAGAACATAAAAAAAAACGAGGGACTTTAGCGACTAAAGTAGTGAAAGGCGAAAGCCTGAGTGCCGCAATCTGCTGTGCAACTGACAATAATTAAGAATTAATAAATAACTGTTAAGTAGATAAGTAATTGATACTTAATTAGTCAATAATCCTCTAATTAACGAGTTGCGTTCTTAGTCATTACTTAGTAATTAATTAATTAGTCATTGATTTGTAATCTATCATTGATTGGCATATGGCGATATAAGGCACGCATTCGGGCATACTGTGGTGGTGCTCTGTGATTGGTCGAGACCACTATGACGGCATCCCGCCTCGGCCAATCAGAGCCGCCGTAAAAGCGGGACACATTTTGTCCACGACAGCATGAGCCATTAAAGGCCTTAATATTTGGACGAGCACACGTAAGGCGCACACGTGTGTTTGTCCAAATGTTTTGTCCCTGGAACGGTGCCGGTGCTACAACATGTTGAACCAATTAGCCTAACTGCACGTGCTCTGCGCATTAGAAGCCTGCATCATTTTCATCATGTGCATAATGTAATGTTCCACGCTAACCTCAAAATTAAAAGGCGTCCCAGAATTTATTTATTAAGAAAGAAAGAAAGAAATAGCAAGAAAGAAAGCAAGAAGGAAAACAGAAACAAAAGAAAAATAAAGCCGACAAAGAAAATCCTGACGGCAACGATAAACACACTCAGTACAGTCATCAGGAATTAACAATCCCCCAAAAGAGGCAACTCCTTATGTAGTAGTACAACCTAAGGGGCACAGCCGAAAAGTAGTACAACTGAAGGGACATACGCATTCCTTTGTATTACTACTACAACAAAAGTTGTCAACTTTTGCGGGACTGTTAATACCTGCTGACTGTACCGAGTGTGCTTGTTGTTGCCCGGATTTTCTTTTTTTTTTTTTTTCACTTTCTGCTCTCTATTTTCCTCTTCATTACTCATTGTTTCCCCTTGATTTCCTTTTTTTGTGCGTGTTATTTATTGTGATACTTCCGATTGAAAAAGAAGACAACAGTCTTTTTCGAGTCAGCGCTGTGTTTTTCGCTCTTCATGTCTGTCTGTGTTTGTGCTGTTTTCCAGGTGTTTCTCCAACTAGCCTGCCAATACATTCGCGTGCTATTTATTGTTGTGGTTCTGGCCAGCTAGTGCGCTGCCACTGAAATACTGATGAATGGTTGTCCGCAGACTCGTAGGAGCATTAACACGGTAAGGCGACCCACTGCTATCTGTATGCTGTAGCGATGCAACTCACAAGGAGACCATCTGTGCCCTGCAGGTAGCAGTCTTACCCCAGCTGTACTGTCGTTTCATCTCTGGAAGCTGGGTTTATGGGCTCCAGGATTCGTTGGCACTGGGCATCTGCAAGCTGAGCCTGCAGCAATTGGCTGACCAATGCACCTCACGACTGGTCTGAATGTTGGGTCACTGCCGGGACTTGTGGTGTTGGTCGACGACCGTGACCCTGCAAAGGAGCACGAGACAGGACATCTGCTACCCTGCTTCTCGAGCCTTTTTGTTACTTCTTTTACTCTTCTGTAGCAGTCCTAGTACTGCCTGTCGCAACAACTGGTGCAGGGGATGCGTGGTCTCCACAGTTAACGATCAAATCCTGTAGACGTCCACCCAAAAAGAGCTGCATATTTTCGTATTTGATGGCTGAGGGTACTGCAGGATGGTTTGAAGCTTCGTCTCGTTTTTCGTCACAGTCCTTTGCTCTAGGATGAACTCCAGGAGCTAGATCCATGTACATGCTATCTGGACTTTCCTTGGGTTCGTGGTCAGGTCCCGAATGTGTGAGGTGGTCCTGCGTGTTTTGTGAAAATACAACTGCGTCATCGATGTACATAGCACAGTATGATTTGGTATCTCCAAGGACAATTTTCATCACTATTTTGAATGTGGCTAAAGAATTAAACAAACCAAAAGTTAGACACACGAACTTGGACAAGCCTTGAGATCATAAAAACGCGCTCTTCTCGACGTCCTGGCTGGCATTCGATATCTGCAGGAATCTTCTGATGCAGTCCAAATCGTGAGCACTTGTGTCGAGCCTACTGAGTATGTTACTGCATCCATGGACAGGAAAGGGTACGAGTTTCTGTGGTTACAGCATTTACCTTAGGTAGTATAACTCGCGCTATGGTCTTTCCAGTTGTGATGTATTGATGCGAGAGTTGGACTGTGAAGAAGGCTGACCGCCGAAGAATTAACGCATTTGAATTGTGGTGCTGGCGGAGACTCTTGAGAGTTCCTTGGACTGCCAGAAGATCAAATCAGTCAATACTGTCGACCAGAAACCCTGACTGCTCATTGGAGGGTCAAACTCTAAAGTGAAAGCTCAGCTACTTTGTTCATCTGATGAGAAGAGAGGAGTCGCTGGAGAAAGATTTGGTGTTGGGAAAGGTTGAGGGTCACCGGAGAAGGGGTAGGCAGCGAACGCGGTGGTTAGATAGCATCCTCGAAACGATACAGATGAAGTTATGTGATGTTAGGAAGATAGTGAGAGACCGGAAAGCGTGGCGTGATATGGTCCATAGGGTCACGAAGAGTCGGACACGACTGAACGACTGAACTGAACTGAGTCACAATCAGATGGTGTCATCCTTCTTTGGGGCCAAGAAGACCAGGCAAGCCCAAAGGGTTTTTGAAGTCCTTACCAATTGAAGCCAGGTGCCACGTGGGTCGATACGGTGCCACTACTGGAACCTCTGAGAACTTATCAGCAAATCATTTTAGAAAAATAGAAAAATATCTACTTCCAAACAAATTGAAGGTCACTGGCCATGTTAAGAAAACAAATTTCAATATTTCGGAACCCGTACTGGTTCCTTGTTCAATGAGGTGACCAAGGTTTGGTCGTCGTTCAGGTATGTAGTACGTGACGTAATGCGGATAAGTAGATTGCCGGCTGATTTCCGTTTGTCTTCTTCATGGTGTTACCGGTTTTCTGGATAAAGAATGATTCCCGTAGAAGCCTTGATGACACGTTTTTTTCTCCTTAGCTATGACAGCGGCGTTATCCTAGCCGATGTAATGACGATGCGTTCCAACGTGTCCAGCAACAGAGTTCGATGCTTGGTTTCCATTCACCATATCATGCTTGGGCTCTTGCATATCTAGAAAATTTCCCGGTTTCGCCGATGTAAATATCGCTGCAGTCTGAGAGTGGAATTCGGTATACCACTCCCGGATATACATCGGGCAAGCGATCCTTCACATTCGTAACTTGTTGCGAATCTTGCTTGAAGGAACACGCACGCAAGGGCTTCGCTCACTCCTGGAACGAAGGGCATCGCTGCCCAGGCTTTTCACGTGCGCTTATCTGCTCTCGGGGCTAGAAAATGCTTCTCGGCTCGTGACAAAAAACGTCCAGGATATCCGTTGTCGGCAAGCTCACGGCGGACAGTTCTCACATCTATCTGCGTGTCGCATTTATCAGAGCATACCTGCGTTGCACGTATCATCAGGGACGATGCGACTGACATCTTGTGGGTGATAGGATGGTTGGAATTAAAACATAGATAACGGCCGGTGTGAGTAGGCTTCCCGGACGCTATGAAGTTGAGACCATTCGTACAACGACCGGCCAGTATGTCCAAGAAAGGCAGACAGCCGGCCTTCTCCATTGCGGCACTGAATTGTATGTGCCGGTCTTGAAAATTCACGCAGTCCATAAATTGTTGCGCGTCCAGATTTTTGATGATGCAAAAGTCACCCATGTCCCAATAGAACACTTTTTGTTTCGGTTGAAACGATTGAAGTGCTTTCTCTTGAATTCTAGCACTAATTTTGCTGTTGTGACAGAGACTGGAGCACCCCCCCCCCCTCCCCCCTTCCAACAACCAAGCAACATACTCAGCACACTTAGAGGGCAATCGTTTAACGATGATAATTTCAAGGCTTGAGAAAAATATCTATAAAACACCGTATTTATAAAAGCAAATTTGATTCAGAATTTATTCGTGCTGCCTGCTTGTTCTTGCTTGTAAATTGAAGATAAACAAGAAAGGGAACTCCACATAGCAACGGTAAATGTCACGGGTGGTCATGCCTCGCAGCGCAGACAATACCAGCTAAGCCACTTATTATTGGAAAATGAGTTGGATGTCGTTGCAGTTAAAGAGGGAAAGTCACAAGCAGACAGACCGCGTGATAAAATTTTTACTTCGAGGTGTCATAGTAGGCGTGTGAGGTGGCTGTACTGGGATAATTAGAATAGACTAGGCATTGTAGTGCAGGTAGTCACAGTTTGCTAACTTGGCCGTCAACGGATTGTAGATTTTAAGTTTTGTGCGTGCAAATGGCCAATTGCCTGCATTTATGCACTTAACATTGTTTACGAGAGGAAATGTTTTTTAAAACGTCTCGAGTCTGTCTTGATAAGTTACAGGCGTATTATTTTGCTGGGCGACATTATTTGCATGTGTTTGTCAGAAGACCGAATCCAAACTTTTGCCTGTGCGTGACCAGAGTGCCCTTCTTCTAAATATGTTAATTAACGACTACAATGTATAAGACGTTGGTCATGTCGTCACCATTGGAAGAGCGCCAGTGCACTAAATATCAGGGATGGAACCAAGAGAGATAGAATAGGACGTATATTTCCTTCGAAATGTTGCCGTTATACAACGAATACTTAAATAAACCCATTTTGTTTAGTGATCACAGTGTAGTTGTTTTAAATCAGCCACAGACTGAAAAGACGGCATTTCCTTGGAATCTTCGAAAACTTAATGTTAAACTTCTAGAAGATGACACTTTCTCAGTTTAACTGAAGGAAAACTAGAATACTTGCTCGACGACGAATCGAACTGTGTACTCGCAAAATTGAAAGACTTCAAAGGCAATGTAAATGTTTGGACAATCTGAAGAGGCAGGACGCTTCGGGACAAGTAGATACAAAAAGAAAAAGCACGTCAAAATTGATCGGACTTCATGTTAGGTATGAAAGTTATACAACTTGTTCAGTTCACCAATGAAATAAAATATGTTAAGGGCCATTTAGAACCAACTGACACAGAAGGGCATTGTGAAGCAATGATAATGGCAAGACCCGAAAGTATATGACGTGGACAGACGCCAACCAGACAGGCCAACGCTATTAGTGATGAAAAGAGTACGCAAGACGCAATGAGATCAAGCGGATCCAGTGAGAATTTGATGTGGACAGTGATAACAGTGATTTGAAGACAGCGTTCGTTGAATCTTATCAGGACCTGTTTGGTAATATAAGGGCAGTTGAAGAACGTTTTTATAAACTGATTCCTGTGTACACCGGTATTAGAAGAAGAGGCTAAAACACACTTTGAAGCATCGATAGGTGTGCGGAAAGTAGAGGCCGCCATTTAAGCTCGGAGAAATCGTCTAGACCTGTTGGTTTCAGTGCGGCCTCTTGTAAGACATTTAAGGAAGACGTGGCTCTTGTTTTGCACTGCGTTTTAACCTTGTCTTATACAAATAGCAAGGCACCTTCATCTTTTAGTACTGCCAACATTGTTCATACTCAGAATTGACTAGGCTATGAAACAGCTGTCAGTAGCAGCCTACCGCCCAATTAGTGTCACTGAAATGGATTATAAAATATTTTTAAATTACCAGCTAAGAGGCTACAAACAGTAATAAATAGGCTTGTAAGAGACCATCAAACATGTGGGATAACGGCCGCGCAATATTTAACAATATACGTGCTGCAAGAAGTGCACTAGAATGCTGTGACGCTTTCACGAGTCGAGTAGTGCTGCTGCAGCTCGACCTTGAAAAGGTAGTTTGGTCGCGTTTAATGTGGAATCGTTTTCGCCATTCTAAAATTCGCAGAAGTTAGTTCCATAGTTCTTGATGTACAAAAGATGGCTTACGCTGTTTGTACCCCAGATATATTGGTAAATGAAAGCCTTACGAATAGCACTCCTGTGCGATATTTCACGAGTCAAGGCTTCTCGACGTCACCATTGCTCTTTTAAATTTACCTGGGATCCTTTTGTTTATCATAATAAGAAAATGGCAAGTTTACAGCTTCAGTCATACGAGGTGAAACGTTCGCCGTATGCAGATAATATATGTGTTTTCTACAACGATTATGACAGCATTACAGAGGAAGTTAACGTTGCGATGAAGAGCTGCAAGTTAACGGAAAGGGTGTTAAATAGGGGAAAATACGCAGGAGTCTGGCATGGCGAGCGAAACAGTACACCACGTTATTTCGAGCATGTGATATCAATAACTAATTACACTAAATACCTACGAGTGTCACTTGATTTTTATGCCGAAAACATATTAGTTTGGGAATAAATAAAGGATGCTAGAGAGCCGAAAGGCTGGCAAGGTAGAGATTTTTCAATGTACACACGTTCTACAGTTTGAAATGTTTTTTTTTTTATTTCTGGCAGCAAAAAGTGTGGTATATATTACAAATGCATTTCATGCCATGTTTTAGTGCGTGGTAGAATCACTGCTGTTTTTATTTGAGGTTCAAGCTAGGAAAGGTGTAGACACACACGCCTTTTCCGGTCGGCCTTCGGCGGGGGTCTCGGTCTGTCTCGCTTGTTTATGCGCCAGATTTTATCTCGTTTATTTTTTATGAGCAACCAGAAAGACTTGTACTTGCGCATAGTCATAAAAGTGCGTCTAAATTTTTTTTTGCCCGTGTTCGTTGTTTTCTGCAGAAGTGTTGCATCTGTAGCCTAAAAAGGCTGTTTGTGGAAAATTTCAACCTCATTCCGGCTTAAGATTCGCATCTCTTCATAATACTACTTTATCATGAAAAGAAGAAAGTTATGCAGTGACCTATAGTTTGTGTCTTGATGCCGGTTGCTCTGTTCAAGACGGTGTGCGGTAATTGCTCGAAACAATGTGCCTTTAGAAGGGTGAAAAAAAAATACCATTAAAACATCCCGTAAAGTCGTTTTCTTTAAACTCCATACGAACACCGTCTCATTACAAAATGCATGGCTTCATGAGAAAGGTATGTTCGTCCCTTGGTCAGCCAACTGCTTTATTTGCAGCAAGCTTGAAACAACAGAACAGTTTTTAATAGAAATGTTGGGACGCTATTTTTTACTGAGATGTCCTTCAGAGAATCTAAAAAAAGATTTACTAGTAACTTATCATGACATTCGATATCTACTGGTCTAAAAATGTGATTATAGGATTCCATCCGATAGCCCATGGAACACAAATATAGAAGTTACTCACGCCAATGCAAATGTTCTCTCGGTGCGTGAAAATTTCACTGACAGTGTGGCATATGTGCGGGTCGTTTTCACAGCTCAGCCTGAGTTGCCCGAAAGTCTGAGCCTGTTTGATAATTTGGCTGCTCTGAAGAAGTTTTAATGTGATGCGTTACTGCATGTTCGGCATGCAAGTCCCTTTGTTCTTTTCTGGCTGTACTGTATGTGTGTTAAAGCAGGCAATAAAGAAAAGAAGTTAGTTTATTTTTGGAAGTATTACAAACAACAAAAATTAAGCTACCACTAAACGAAAACGGCATTCGGTATTTAAGCGGAGGCAACGAGGATGGGGTACCATTTGATTTAATAATATTCATGAGCCTCCACTATATATGGCGCTCAAAAATAGCTGGTCATCACTGCGATAAAGATGCCAGACCTGCTAGGATTTATTTTCTAGAGTGTACGGATCGGGTTTCTAGCGATCTAAATATCGGCTGGGGAACCTCTCGAGTGACTCTCAAGAGCAGAACCACTATGGAGTTGCGGGAATTTTAGTTAAAACGAAGAAAGGTTCATGCTGCTTGGTTTTGGCGCCTCAGTATATGCATTGTGTATTCCTTGTGCATTATGCGATCAGTTTTATTCTGAAATGTTGTTTGGGTGGAATATATGCCGAATCCGAGTCATAAACATAATGAATGTTTGCATGGCACAATGATTAAAGCATGCAGGCATAGCTCCGACGTGCCGAAGTTCGGATTCTGTTTGGTGCGGTACATTTATTTCTCCCTTTTGTTTTGTTTCTTATTAAGTACTCATGTCATTTTAAACATTATAACTCTTTTTCCACCATTCCTTCTCTCTCCCAGCGGCCAGGGCCGGCGAGTAATACAGGGCCGGCTTGTATGACACTCAGCTCCGCGCAGGTTCATCCGGCACTTTAAACCGATATACACAACCAGTATAAATTCCTTATGAGATTTTGCCATAGGGAAGCGCTTACCGAGGCATTAAATCAAGGCACGTCTTAAACAAAACCACGTTGTCATGCCAATTGTTTAGCTGCGATTGCGAAGTTCCGAAACCGAAACATCCCGAAACGAAAGTGGCTGCCTGTGGCGCCACCAAGTGCATGTTTTTTATCAGTTCACCATTTGGGCTCTCTTTTTCACATCTTCTTTGCGCCATCAGAGTGCCCACGGAGTTTCAGAAAAGAACTTAATGGAGACATACCGTAATCCGTAATACACATTAGCGACCCTTTTCGATCCTTTTCCAGTCATGACGCTTGTACTTACGAGAATGCGCGATGGCTGCGATTTCTGTTGTTCAGTAAGAGTGGTGTTTTTGCGATTACGGTCGTTTAATATAAGTATTGATACACGCTAACTTCTTTTTTGTCTTCAGTGCCACTTTGTGTCGTTGTCGTCATTTTTTCTATCACTTGACATCGTTGTCACACTTGGCGCTAATGACGGATTTCTCTGCGTCACCTGAATACTGTCTAGTATGCTGTGCGCAATTGGCCCATGGTACATATTGCTTGGCACACATAGCAATCCAGTGAACTCTTGTTTGTGCTCAGGTTGACAACGTCTTCAAAGCGTGAGTAGGGCACATAGCCCATCTTTCTTAGACCACATCATGAAGCCTATATCTGATATCGTTTGATGCCGGAACTTATTAATCATCTGCTCACCGAAAAGGGCTGTACGGAAATATTTTTGCCCTGTTGCCAACGTAGCTTAAAAGACGTGCGTTATCCGCAACCCTTACAGTAATTAGGCCAAGCACTGCATTCGCCTAAGTTATAGAAGCGTATCGCACCTATATTCTTTCGCAGCTCGCTCCTGCTCTAAGACCATGCGCCCCCTTTCACCCCAGAAGTAAACAAACGTTCCTCGAACGAGGACGCTATACGGTAACCAGAGCCTTCGTTTTACTTTACCATGCATATTAAATCATTATAACATACACAACCCAAATATCTTTACCGCCTCAGTTAAGGACTTTAAGCTATATTTTATCAATTCTGCACTGTCAATCTGTACTTTCTGTTCCTTGCCTTAAACATTATTATAAGAATAGTCACTTCATTTTCATTACGTTCTGCCATGTTTCGTCCATACTGTTGCATTATTGTCGGCCGTTAATTTACTGTGCTAGTTTTTAATTTGCTGTTTCATTTGTATATATGTGCTCTTTCTGTGTTTCATAATTTTCATGTTATATATGTATATCTTCGCCTTAATGTCACACGTCTTGTTGCTCTGCCATTACTGGGCCTCGGGCATCTCTCAAGCTATCGTTGTAGCTTTTCGCCCGAGGCTCATTTCCTGTATATACTGGAAATAATGTTTTTCAAATTTAAAATTTCAGTTTAAATATAGAGCCTATATGAACCTCGGGTACAAATGTATGTTCCTGGAACCACAAGAAAGCCGGAATGTCATCGCCTGCTCTTAAACAATTAACTTTGGATTGTCTGAACTTCAAGCATCAACATCGCCTACAGGTCTACACAGATGGCTCCGTTAATTCAAACAGTTCCGCGAGGTCTGTGGTAATACCGGCGAAGTCAATTCTGATAAAGTTTAAAGCGTCATATCTGACTTCTTCTACTGGTGCTGAACTAGCTGCCCTGCATGCTGCAGCTGAACTCATTGGTCAAGAACATCGACATGACTGGATAGTGTTCACATATTTTAAAGCAGCCCTTCAAGGCCTGCAAGCTGTACTACGCCGTGAGTCTCACGACCAACTCGTTGGATAGATCCGCCAGCTGTACCATGGCGCAATATCAAAAGTACGCGACATTATTTTTTAGTGGCGGCCAGGACACTGCGATATCAATGGAAGCCTCCAAGCGGACGAGGCTGCCCGTTCTGCCCACAACGATGGGGTTCCAGTCAAAATCCCCACATCGAGGGTTGATTCAGCATGTGTGCTTCGCTCTTTGGCCCTGGAGATCACAATTTCAGCGTGGAACACGGGGTTGTTTTGCAACCGCCGCCTCCGGGCACTTAGACCCTGGTTTGCTCCTTCGCCTTCCCCATAAGATAGCGCGTTGAGAAGCAAAGTTGCTGTGCCGTTAATGGCTCGATTTTGCTTTCACGAACGAATATACTTTCAAGATCGAAACGTGCGACTGCCCTGCCTGTGAAAATTGGGGCTGTGAAGTGGCAATCGAACATCTCCTGTGTAAATGTCTTACATTTGTGAATGAAAGACAGGAGTTGTGCGCTGGACCGCCTCTATCCTCGCCCTTTACGGCGGATAAGATAATTGGTCCGTGGCCACTACAATCTACTGCGTTTAAGGGGTACGGGGCACTGTTTAGTTACCTAGCAGCCGCCGATTTGAGGGAAAAATTCTGACTGTGCTTCATGCCCGTTTTCTCTTTTCTTTTTTAATCCCGTTATCCCTTTTTCCCAACGTAGAGTAGCCAATAGGAGGCCTTTCTGGTTAACATCCCTGTCTTCCCTTCTCTCTATCTATCTATCTAGGTAGTTTGATCATTGTCCCTACATCAGTATAGCCAAAGACGCAAAATGTGTAGCTCTCATTGATCGAACTTCCCTTCAGCCAATAAACTCAAGCTACAAGGGAATAAGGCAATAAATGCTTAATTTGTAGCAATGCACAATGCAGACGGTGCATGCCGATGCCGGACAGTTTTCGGCGTAATGACACTCCTAATGTTATCGCCATGGAATGCTAAAGGTAAAAGTGTAATAAAAAATCAATTATCTAATCCGGGTTGCACCTAGATTATTCCACTGCAGGAATGCATGCGTACTGAACCATGCTCGGTCGCCACAAACAAAGTACAGTTTTGAGGAAAACATTCAGGCGATCGCGCTGTCTGTCCTCCTCCGCGGACAGTGATCTTGCCGGTCGCTCCAGAAGGCGGTGACATTTTCGGCGAGATCGGCAGCAGTACTTGCGGAAGGCTCAACCGATGACGGCGCCATTATGTGAGGTCACAGCGTCTTAGCAGCACAGTTGGAAGTTAACGAGTGGGATATCCAAAATTAAAATGGCCGTTTAAGGGCGAGTGCCGGGTTAGCTGAGTATTCGACCACCTCTCGTATAAGCGGCGCCATATGTGCCACTTCTCCGAAAAGTGTTGGAAAACGACTGTGTACCGTTTAGCGGTGTCAATAGAGAGATTTAGCTTACCGTGATCCGCGATCCGCCACCGTGACTCTCTACCGCGCGTGGGCGGGGCGCTCAAGCTGATTGGTCCCGACGCGGTAGGTCTATATGCCGACATCCAGTATGTGGCGCCATCTATCGGCGTCAAGGGGGTTCTGGGCATGCGCAGTGGAACGCGCGGTGGCGGATCACGGTAGCGGATCGCGGATCACGGTAAGCTAAAACTCTCCAATCCTCGGAACAGGGGTGCACGCGCTTTAAACTCTCCCAGACTAGCAGTCTTCGCAATGTCGGTACTGTAGGTATAAAATAAAAAAGACCATTCGCAGTTAGTATGGCTTCACTTGGCGATATGTTGTAGTAATACTTACTACAACACATGAGAATTTTTTAACTCCTCTAAGCCTTACTAGGGGCCACTATGGATGTCATGTAGCCTTTATAGACACTACTGTGATGGACAATAAAAATTGAAAATATGGCCCTCGAATGCATTGCTGTATTAATAATATCGTGGATATAAGTGTGAACACCTCAATAATGATGTCTCTGTGTGAAGAAGGACGGCCAATCTAGGCAAGTCTGTAACATTGCTCACTTGCAACGACAGTGTTCCAATAGTATGTACAGTGAACAAAAATACAATATTTTAAAACTCTTTGCGCAAATTCATTATGTTCTAGATGGAAACTATCAATCTGCGGGTTCTTAATATTGTTACGGGGATGTACTTAATGTAACGGCACTGCGATGGACTGAACTCGACGCTAAGACTTCAGTAGCCGTCCAGAATCCACTCTACCAGCGTCGTCCTCTTTCTCAACGCTTCGTCGTGCCCGCGTTCCTCGGTCGTCGTCTTTGTCAGTGAGCACATCACTTTGGTCCCGCGTTTCCCGGTAACAATATCCCCCTCGGCAAAAGGCAACGTCCCGGTGCGTATTAGGCGTGCGGTGTGGAGGGGGAGTAATATGGGTTGAGGCGGGCGGCATGTACGATTTCGGAAGTGGGTGTAGCAGTCGGTGACTTTGGGTGGAGGGGTGCAATCTCATAGGTCACGTCGGTCACTGGGCGTAGTACACGGTAAGGACCTGTGTAGTGGGGCAGAAGTTTTTGACACAACCCCACACGACGGCACGGAAGCCAGAGCAACACCAGAGATCCGGGAGGATAGTGCACATCGCGGTGGTGAGCGTCGTAGCGGCGTTTTTGAGTTTCTTGAGAGATGACGAGATTGTGACGAGCAATCTGGCGAGCAGCGTCGGCTCGGGCGATGGTATCGCGGGCATAGGTTGTGACGGGGCCAGCGGCGGGAAGCAAAGTGTCGAAGGGCAGTAAGGGGTCTCTTTCAAAGAGAAGATAGAATGGAGAGTACCCAGCAGTGTCATGACGCGAAGAGTTATATGCAAAGTGACAAATGGCAGACTAATATCCCAGTCGCGATGACTGTCGGATACATACATTGCGAGCATGTCGGTGAGTGTGCGGTTAATACGCTCCGTAAGGCCATTCGTCTGAGGGTGATACGCAGTGGTGAACTTGTGCCGAACGGAGCAAGAACGAAGTATTTCCTCAACAACTCGGGAAAGGAAGCAGCGGCCACGGTCGGTAAGTAGTTGACGGGGAGCACCATGATGAAGTATGACGTCGTACAAAAGGAAGTCAGCAACGTCTGTGGCGCAGCTGGTGGGAATGGCGCGAGTGATCACGTACCGCGTGGCATAATCGGTGGCCACAGCGATCCATTTGTTTCCTGACAAGGACTCGGGGAAGGGCCCTAGGAGGTCAAGGTCAATACGAGAAAATGGCTCAGTCGGGATAGAAGTCGGCTGCTGGTGTCCAGGTGGTAGCACAGGGGGTTTCTTCCGGCGTTGACAGAGGTCGCAAGCGGCTACTTAACGTTGGACAGAGCGGTAGAGTCCAGGCCAGAAGAAACGCCGGCGCACGCGGTCGTATGTGCGTGAGAGGCGAAGATGACCAGCTGTAGGGGCGTCGTGCATGTGTTCGAGAACGGCAGAGCGTAGGTGTTGGGGAACGACCAGCAAGTGCTCAGCGCCATCAGGTCGCATGTTGCGGCGGTATAGCGTATTCCCATGAAGGAAGAACAGGGTGAGGGAAGAGTCACGGCTGTGTGTGTGGAGGCGGTCGATAAGAGAACTGAGGGTTGGGTCCTAGCGCTGTTCGTCGGCTATGTGGGAAAAGTCCGATATAGAGAAGACACAGGGGTCCGACTCATGGTCAGTAGAGGAAGGTGGATCGACGGGATAACGGGACAGACAGTCTGCATCCTTGTGGAGCCGACCGGATTTGTATACAACGGAAAAGGTATACTCCTGCAAGCGCAGTGCCCAGCGGCCGCGTCGGCCAGCAGGATCCTTGAGGGAAGATTGAGCCAAGATAAGGCGTGGTGATCGGTAATTACAGTGAAGGGTCGGCCAAACAAGTAGGGTCTGAATTTTCCAACGGCCCAAACGAGAGCCAGGCACTCCCGTTCCGTAATAGAATAGTTCTGTTCCGCTGATGACAGGAGACGACTGGCGTAGGCAATCACGCAGTGTTGGCCGCGTTGTCACTGTGCAAGAATGGCACCAATCCCGTGGCCACTGGCGTCGGTGCGAAGTTCCGTCGGGGCAGAAGGGTTGAAATGGGCCAACACAGGAGGACTGGTGAGAACAGCGATGAGGGTGGAGAATGCGTTAGCCTGCTCTGGTCCCCATGAGAAAGGAACGCCTTTTTTCAGCAGATTGGTGAGAGGACGAGCAACAGCGGCAAAGTTTGGGACGAACCGGCGAAAATAAGAGCACAGTCCTATAAAGCTGCGGACATCACGGGGTGAACGGGGAGATGGAAAAGCACTGACAGCGCGAACTTTGTCGGGATCGGGTTGCACGCCGGTGGCATTCACCTAATGACCAAGCACTTTAAGTTCGCGGCGATCAAAACTGCGCTTCAGTTAAGTTCGGCACGGCGGAAAAGTGCCAAGATGGAAGAAAGGCGACGAAGATGGCTTTCGAACGAGGGCGAGAAGACAATCACGTCATCCAAGTAACATAGACAAGTCGTCCATTTGAAGCCGCGGAGTAAGGAGTCCATCATTCGTTCAAACGTAGCAGGGGCGTTGCAAAGTCCAAAAGGCATAACCTTAAATTGGTAAAGTCCATCGGGTGTGACAAAAGCTGTCTTCTCGCGGTCTTGTTCGTCAACAGAGATCTGCAAGTAGCCGCTACGAAGGTCGATGGAGGAAAAGTAGCAGGCTCCATGTAAATAGTCCAAGGCATCGTCTATTCGCGGCAGCGGATAAACATCTTTCCTTGTAATCTTGTTCAGATGTCGATAGTCGACGCAAAAGCGCCAACTGTTGTCTTTTAGTCCATCGCAGTGCCGTTACATTAAGTACATCCCCGTAACAATATATTTTAGTGCAATAATGCCCTTCCATTCTTCAGTTCTTTCTGGCTTAATTATACCATTATGGTTCTTTTTTTTTTCATGGTCCCTTTCAGTTGCATTCATTTTCCACCTGTTCTAAATAATTGTTAACTTGCCGTCATTTTCAAGTGATATGTTCTGCGGGTAGTTGCATCATTGTATATTTTTATAAGCAAGGGGCAAGACGTTGAAACTCCACGACTGCCCAAATGGCTGTTACCCACGGCCATAACTCCAGGATGAAGCACCATCAACGCTCAGCGATTATCAGGGTAACGTTGTTCAAGGATATGCGAGCTCTGATTGCATACAGATTCACATAGGAAGCTTATTTTCTCCATCTTAATCTCGACAGGCCAGGTTGAGCAAGCGAGACGTCAAAAAAGGCATTATTTGCACGAGTCAAGAAAACTGTTATCGACACTTAGAACATTTTTTCCTGGCATCAAGGTATAAAGTGACCTACACGGGTTGTGAAGAATCAAGTGCCATATTTTGAGGAAAATGACAGAAGTCCAGCTGCAGACCTCGACATTTGTGATAAAAATTGGGATTCCAGGATGATATAAGCAAATAAACTGCGTGATTGGATAGATGGTGTTTGGTAATAGTGATTTTGTTGAACGAACCGAAGTTTTTGCATGTGAAAACGGTATGATTCATTGCATACTTTGCAACAAGCATACTTTATTAGAACCCTGTCATCAGCTTCTTGCGTTTAACCATAAAGGACGGGACTGGGCATCGTTTCGTGCAGTTGGTCTCCTTCGCCAAATGCAAGTTGTAATCGGCAAGGAGGTTTATCAGAAATGGTTAGGAAATTATGATTTCATCGGGATGCAAGAGTTTTGGCTTTGGGTATGAGTTGAAACAGAACGACGACGACCCGAAGCACTTCCTTCTTGTTTTGGTTTGTGGCTTCGGATGTACCAAAGCAACTTTGGCTCCGAGAGACGCTCTCCTACGCTTATGAGAAATTCGTAGAAGAGTAAAGTTGACCTTATATGTGGCCAAGCCAGTCTTCTGAAATTATTCGAATTAAATATTGTTACGAAGCGGCAAGCCAATGAAAACAGGAGAACAGGGGACAGAGAGACGATATTCTGTGACCGTGAGATGACGCTTAATGAAATGTTAGCGGGCCTAGCGCGAGCGCTCCTGCCGCCCCACTGCCCGCTTCTTCTTCCTTGCTCGTCCGTAACATGACCTGTGGCCACCGAGCGATTGTCCCGATCGTGGACGAGGAAGTTTACCGACGTTGATGATTCCATGACATGATGATGGGCGTGTCGGATTTTTGAAGAAAAATATGAAGAAGGAAGAATAGAACGGCTTGTCGGCACGATGGTTCCCGATGAACCTCGGCCCAGGACACTCTCGGGCCACGCGTTGTCACGACTTGATGGCTGAGGCCAAGGCACGCACCACATGGCATAGGCAGGGGAGGATGTCTTGAGGTGTAGTGGTGTCTTGGGTCGTGGGGTCTTTGGTCGGCACATCTGGTCAATGGGGTCAGATATGGTCGTTCGGGTTTCTCCTTGTGTCTTGTGGTCATGTGTGGCGTTCCGGGTCTGTCTCTCCTTTGTCGTGTCTTTTGGTCGGAGCAGGGGGACGGGGTGGAGGATCGGCAAGATCTTGTTGGGTCCGGCAGGCTGGGGAACAGCCATGCGATGTCTCCTAACCTTCAGCCAACGGCGCAAGAAGTCGCAGGGCGCCGAAGCTCCGGACCAGGATGAGGGGGGTGATGATGAAGCACCCAGCACCTCCAACCAAATGTTACGAAGCGGCAAGCCGATGAAAACAGAACAGAGGACATATAGACGATGTTCTGTGACCGTGAGATGACATTTAATGAAACGTTAACGGAGCTAGCGCAAGCGCTTTTGCCCGCGCCACTGCCCACTTCTTCTTCCTTGCTCATCCGTAACAATATCTTTGCTTAGGCTTCATCCGTCGTTGTCTGAGGGAAAAAAAAACAGCCAGAGCCGAGTAAAATATTAACCAGCTGCTTTAAGAGTGTGAAAACATTGACTAGACGCTCACCAACAGCAATGAACATTCCTAAAAAGTGAACACACATTTTTTCTTTAAGGAAAAGTAAATGTCCCTGGAAAACGAGCTCTCAGACAACACTCAGCGTGCAATGTCTGCAGTTTGAAGCTTATGGTCCTCAAAAAGCATTGCACGCTGAACTGAATAAAAAAATATTGAAGCAATGCGCAGACGGCTGTGTGACTTTTCGAAACATTTCAGGCAGGCAGAATATGGGTAAATATAGTCGTTTAATCTACAATGTTTTTCTCGATATGTGCTGCGCGCATTAAGTGATATTTTTGTGCTCCGCCTCGTTTGCCCAGAGAGCGGAAACAGCGCATTGCAGTAGGGCGCGTTAGCGTGCAACTAGAATGCCCGGATGCTGTGGGTGGTGAAGGAAAGGTCACGTGAACAAATATAGCAGCATCTATGCTCTCACGGTATATAGCGTCTCTCAAGCATCATCCGTTATAGTCTTTAGTCCCACTCACCGAGTGAAGTACTCGTCGTCCACGTCAAATTACGTCATCACTAAGCGAGACCCTCATTAATTATTATATAGATAATACAAAACATTTGTTAATGGCTCACACGACTCTCGTAGTTGTCAATATCATACAATTAACTGACCTTCGAGCGCATTTTCCAATAACATTGAAACTTGTGTTATATTACGTGAAAGAAGTTTGTGCAATTATTATCTCGTAGTTTAGTTGTTTTTAACGCACTTTTGAGCTGCTGGCGCGAGCTCTGGTTCAAAATTTAGGTACACAATGAAGGTAACGTGTCTTTAGTACAAATGTAAATTTAGAAAAAAAAAGACTGACAATATTATGACAACAATAAAAAGTTGCACAGGTCAATTCACCTTCGGCAATTAGGAATTACGTGTATGAAACCGAGGGTGCGCACTCACCACAAAATTACTCTAGATGATGAAGTGAGTAGAGGTTGGAGGGTTGGTAGTACTTATGAATGGTTGATGTGGATCGTGGGCGGGTAGCCCTGTAATAAAAGGTCGTCGGTGTTTCTCGAGGCCAGCTGTCTTTTCCACTGCATATTTGAACTGTATATCGAAGTCAGTTTTCCATTCCTTGATATCTCGGTCTCTAGTAAAAGCCTTGTGGGGGCTGGTGCTAGGTTGGTTACTGGTGAACGGGGATTCTGAAAGGTAGAGTTGGGACAGGGAGGCGGGAGGCGCTTTTGAAAAGTCAAGGCTTCGCACAAGCTAAGCCGTCGTTTTAGCCAGATGTTGCTGGTACTGCTATCGCAATAATATGAACAAGTTTCACTACTCAGACGTGTAGACATGACAATGACTTTTTATGCCGCGTCTCACGTTATCACAGCATCCACACAGCCCTACACGATGCTAGTTCGCGCGACCAAATCGGGCGCAGCAGAGAATGGACGCCGGGGATTTTGTTTACAAGTATTACTGCTCCGGTGGTGCCAATGCGTGCTATGATAGAGAAACCAATGGTAGAGCTATCACAGTAAATACGTATCCCACTAACAATAAAAACAATGCCGCCAATTTGAAGGCCTTTGATTATGCAGTATATTTGATGTGCATGAAGTGTCCGCCTCTCATGCCCTTGACTCGCAGCGCATAAGAGGGAATCTTGTACTAGGGAACCTGTGTTGAGTGTCTATGCGCCGACAGTGTTAGTTAACAGCAATGTGCGCGCTACGAAAATATATCTGGTTGTAGGAAATGGGTGAGGAGGGAACAGACCTCGTGTTCGACTTCATCGCGCCTCGCGCCACCACCGCTTCCCTTCGGCAAGGTGGCTTCTCCGCAGCATACGTCATGTCGTGGTGAAGTGCCCTTTCGGTGGTGTAGTGCAGGCTGGGGACCGACAAGCCTAGTGCTCACCTAGTGGCCCCTCCATACCATGGAGCTAACGGCCAGACTCGCTAGTTTAGCGTTAGTTTTTCGGCAGCGCGTTACATTGCTTGCCCCCGAAACTTTGGCCGGTTGCGTAGAGCATAGGCGATGCATGCTTTCGGCGGCTGATTTACGGCTCCGTACGCTGACTCAAGAAAGACAATACATCCTTGGAAAGACACCACCGCGTGAAAGTGACAACGACCGCCACAGATCTATGTAGCCGTCACCGTAATGCGTGCAACGAGCAGAGTCGCCCACACGGCCCGTCTCCGAGCCGCGGCTGCTTCCATTGAGACCCTCGGTCACGGCTGCCGGCAGCAGCTGCGGAAGTGACGCGCGTGCGTTACGTCCCGGAAGTGTGGTGCGTCGATTGGCCGCGGCGTCGGCGCGTTGACGTCAGGAGCCGCCGCCTGCGCCGCCGCCGTCAGCCGAGCAGCAGCAGCAGTGGAGTCGCCTCGGCCGGAGCGTTTTTTTTTTTCTTCTTTCTTTTTGTGGCCTCTCTCGCTGGGGTGCAAAACGCGGAGTGTGCGCGGCGGTTCCTTTTGCGGTGGAGGGACCCCGCGTTGGTGCGCGGTCCTCTTGTCCCAGTGCCCATCAAGCTTGTGCTTCCTCTGGTTCGTGGCGACCGTGCCCGGATTCCCGCATGTGTGCGCGGTGCGGTGAGCGCGTCGTCGGCCAAGAAGGCCTAAGCGGGGGGCGCTCAGCGGCGGCGTGAGGGGAGAGCGCGCGCGCGCGACGCGGCCGCGCGCTGTTCGCCTGCTATGTGTCGGCTGCGGCGCCGGGCGGCTGTGGCTCGCGAGGCCGGCCCCGTAGCTGCCCAATGAAGCCTCGCCGGGTTCGTGTGTCCGACGGCTGCCAGCCTGTTCTCGTTCCCGCTGTTCGGAGGACCCAAGGGGCCCCTCGGCTCCGTGCTGCCGGCGCGGCCTATGACGTCGGCGCCGAAAGCGGGGCCCCCCCTGAGCGCGGGGCCTCCGCCCATGCCAGACCTGAGCCACCTGACCGAGGAAGAGCGCAGGATCATCGAGTCTGTCATGGCACGCCAGAAGGAAGAGGAGGACCGCGAGAAAGAGATCCTCAAGTGAGTAGTAGCCCCGGTGCAGGCACAGCCCCCTCTCCAATCAACGGGCGCAGTGTTCCGGAACCGCTAGGCCTCGCGGTCTCCGCTGCTTCGCGCTCGGTCGCGCGCGCCAGGGTCGCCGTAAAGGCGACCCGGCTTCGTGAGGGTCACTTCGCTTTAGGACGTGCGCGAAGGCCCGTCGGAAGGCCGTACCCGGGACCATACTCGCGTTCTTTCCAGTTACCTCGCAGGAGACCCAAACACCGGCGCGACACCTACACACCTCCGGAACACCGGACGCAGCTATGGAATTGTGCGTGTATGTGTGTGTGTGTGTGCACGCGCGCGCGCGTAGCGCGCTACCACAGACGGTGTCGTGATGTGTACCTTTCTCCGGATGCCTTTTTTTTTTCTTTCTGGCCCGTGTAAAGCACCTCGATTCTGCAGAGAAATAAGATCTTTTTCTTTCAAAAGCGACACCATGCAACCACATTTTGAACTCAAGAAATTGTTAAGCCTAACGGTCGGGAAAGCTCACCTGAAAATTCCGTCTGTCTTGCTAATTCTTATTGCCACCCACCCTACATTTGTTTCTGAAAGCGCCCCGAGATTAGCAGGAATGAGTTCCCGCACTTTTTATGTCCGCTCAGCGAGTGTTCACCGCAGCCTGGGCCTCTCAGGGCAGTCGGTCAATGCAAAGGGTAAGGGCGATAACATTTGGGAGGAGGATGTCGTCGACCCTTGTAATGTGTGATCGTTTTCACTTCCCTGCTTCTTTCGTTGCTCCATTGTTCTTTACATCTGTCAAGGATCTGTGTAGAAGAAGAATACGTCGCCGGTGGGAACGATCGAGCTAATTGTAAGCGTTTCGAGCAAAACGACCGCAGCAAGGGCAAGTTTAGTTTCTGATTGCTACCCGGATGGTGTGGCATATCGTTCTCCTTTTCATTTCTGTTTTTGCATTACACTGCAATTTATTGCCATTCACACGGTTAACATCGAGTATGCGCATGGTTTTACTGTTGTTTAGGTTGGATGGAAGTTACTTCGTGCACTTGCGCTGATGAAGTCGTGACTTCTTTCTCATGGCGCTCAAGTCGTTAATGTCAAATGCAAAATTGCGCCTTAGAATATAGAAGTGAGAAGGGTACTACATCCTTTGAGAGTTATACTTTCCTAAGAGCCAGTGTTTTTCATTTTTTTTTTTTGAATTACAAACTCTGCAAGAATGCGGCTATTCAGCCGGTGTACACTTAGCCACAGGGCGACCACACGAGCTGCTAATTGGAGGCTCTGATCCCAACATCAAGGGTTTCTTGTACGCTGTTTTGACAGACCTTCAGATATTAGTCGCTCAGTTGTAAATGAACACTGGCACTCTTCTGTGATGAAAGGGGAAAAAATGCAGACTTTTATCAGAGCAGGGTACGTCTTTGGTATGTCGTATCTTCCTCCCCAGAAAAGTACCGCGTGCTGCGTACCGGTTGTTTTGCGTCTTCCAAACTTATGATCGCACTGACGGAGCAATATATACATTAGAAACAATGCGAAAAGCGTCTATGGTGCAGTCAACCCTATATATTATTTTTTTTTTTGTTCATCGGGAGATGGATGATTGGATTTCTGCTTCACCGACCAAAAATATTCTCCCCGTCTGCATGCGATATCCCTAGACAAGCTGGGCTTGTGGGCGTTTGAAGACTTGCTGAGGCTTTGATCTCAGCAAAGAAAAACAAAACAAACAAACATAACACAACACAAAACATAACAACATAACAAGGAGCTCTATTTGTTATGCGAGAATTCTACTTGAGTTCAGAGACTCTCTCTTAAGCATTCTGAAAAAAAAAAAAAAAAAAAAGGCATTCTGTGCCAACTGTGCGCGGAATATGGGCGATGATAAACGCGACCGATGCAGATGTTCTCAACAATTCCGAAACAGCGTGCACAGGATACGCACTCCTTTTTGTTGTGTTCAGAGGATCCCCCGCAAAAAAAAAAAAAAAAAAAAAAAAGTGTACTTTGAATCCCCGCAGTGAAATTATATTTCCGAGCACCCGCCGTGGTGGTGCAATTGTTAGGGCGCCCGACAACTGTGCCCAAGAATGCGGAATCGAATCCCGGCCGCCGCGAAAGGCAAGGCGCACGTGTGCTGTGCGATGTCAGTGCACGTTAAAGAACCCCAGGCGGCCGAAATTTCCGGAGCCCCTCACTACGGAGTCTCTCATAGCCTGTGTCGCTTTGGGACGTAAACCATGCAAACCAACCCAAACAAAATAATCCACTGCGTATCTGCCTAAACTAATAGCAGCAGCTACGTCGGACCAGTTTAATGCGCACGTGCTTACTATCTGCGCCACATATGATTGTTCCGAAGTAAGGAAACTCAGAGGACCCTGTTTCTTTCGTTTGGTATTTTGGGGTCTGCAGGCATTGAATGATGCCTGCAGTTCGCTGACACACACTTTATGGAATACCCAGTTGTGTGGTAATCGACCAAGCGTGTGAGCCAAGGTTCTGTCTCTTCCTTTCACGAAGCGTCGAGTGTAACAAAAAAAAAAAAAAAGAATAGCCTTCACAGTCTTAATGCGTCAAGAGCCATGTTTCTAAGCTACATTTTTGCTGTTGGTCAGCTCCATCTAGGCGTTTTTTGAGCGATAGATTACCTCATAAACCTTTCAACAGTGGGTACTTAACGCGTTGTGAATCGTTCATGCCTCAGCCAAAAAAGGCCGACCCAGTGTCAGAGAAGCAAGGTTCAGCTGTGTTTCATTCCGATCGTCTTACTGACAATTTTGCTTTTGGTTCGGGGCTACAAGTGGCTTCCAGTTATATCTTTAAAAAATAAAAACCGCTAAAGTATCCTTAAATACAGTTGATTTTTATTTGCAAACTTGGTGCTTTGGAAAAGGCTACGAAGTCTATTCGATCAATGTAGAGCTTGCGAGGTTGCCTTATCATCAGTTATCATACTCGCGAACAGTCAATCTCAAGGTGAACGTGTTCGTTATTAATAATTAGTCTCAGCACCGCAAGGGGAGCACACCGATCTACGCGTACAGCCTAAGTATCTGACCGAACACATATCACACCTTAAATCCAGCATATAATTAAGTTTCAAATGCACTCAGAGAACGTCACTTTGTAGGAGCCCTGGAGTTAGAATCCGTCAGAAAATGTTCGTCGAAATAGGAGGCCATCTCACGACGTTTTGGGTTTTCAACCTTGTTTTATTTTCTATTTTGATAATTAATGTACATAGCGTAAGGAGAGCGACCGGCAGAAACGATAAGGCGCCAGGCAGCAGATCTAATCAACCATCGCTATTTTGAAGTTCGAAGGCACCGAGCAGCTCTTAACACAAGGCTGTTCAGTGTTGCGCAGATTTTTCTACCGTCAAAAATCGCACCAAATAGTTCACGAGCGGATGCTCTTCAACTGTTTTCTATTTCTCGTAACACTTAGCGTTACGGCTACGCGTGTTATTACGCTTAGAAAACAACTGTTTCGGCTAGTCAAGAGCTCATAATGCGTCGAAAGCGTAGCCTGTACATCGCATTTGACAATTTAAAAAATACGTTCCACGAAGGTTTTCATGTAAAAAAAAAAAAAAAAAAAAAAAAGCCAATAAGCTGTAAATTAAGGCCAGTGCCTTTCTTGCAGAAGTAAACTAAGAGATGTTTTGTTGCATGCTTGCCTAACATTGCTCACAAATTGTCCTGAATTAAAAAAAATTTCCAAAAGTGAAAGAAAACTTCTAGCATCGGCGTGGTATCCTACACAGTGTACTGAAAAGTGAAACGTAGAAGGGCATAAGATTAAAAAAAAAAAAAAAAGTGGAAAACAAATAGCGCGGTGAAACCGAAACTTGAATCCGTTATACTCACGTTTCCTTTCTCTGTGTTCTCGGCAAGAACCTGTCAAAAAAATAAATTTAAAGGAACACGACAACAGCGGAAGAAATTGGACCGGTTCGAGGATTTATATTATGCACAAGTTCGCAACACGGTTCACGTTATTTTCTATTTTTATTATTTTTTTTTTTCATTGACGCCGCAAAAGCTCGCATTTTTCGTGCCAAAGTCAGAACTTCATTTCCTGGCCATGCTCTGAGCCAGTGGAATCTGTTTATTTCCGTTCTGTTCGGGCGCGGCAAAAAGTAATTTATTACGGCGCACGGTTTTTATTCCGGTGAGGAAATCCCGCGTACCGGCTACGCGCATGCGGGCAGGTTCTTACGATTTCGATGTTCGACGGCCACGGGATGAAGGTGCTTTGTCTCTTGCTCGTTTGCGCGCAAGCTCGGCCGATCTACGCTCCAAAAAAGCGCGGGAAAAATTGCATCAATGACTTCGAGCAGCACGTGGTTCTTTCGCGCTCTTTTTTACTCTTTGATACAATAAAACAGTGTCGGGTGCATTGATGTCCCTAATAAGCGATCCCGTGCGCGCGGTGGGGATACTAAGTTTGGAAAATTATAGACAGGATTTCTTCATTCAGTGAAATTGTCAACTTTGTCGCTCTTCTAGAAGCAGTTTCAAACATGAAACTAAGCTTCGCAATACAATGAGGCGTAACTCACATAAAATCTATCACAAATTTCAGTTTTCTAACGCGTCACTTATCCGCACCTGGTCTTAATTTACGAACTTTTTAGTGACAGGCGGAAATACCAATATTTTATTGCGGAAGCATTGGTAGACTATATTGGCGCCAGAAGTGTCCACATGATGTGTCGGCGGAAAGCTCGTGACGTCATCACCAAATGGCGCCATCAGTCAATGCCCGGATGAGAGTTGTAAGCCATGGTATAAAGTGCTGTATCATCAACGAGCCGTGAGTCAATAGTCATGTCACATGACAGTTTTGCGACATGTAATTCATGTGAGTCATGGGAGTTATAGGTCATGAGAGAAAAAGTGCTGAGTCATACCATCTGGGTAAATGGATGCCGAAAGGCGTCGTATAGGAGCCACCAATGCCGTGCCAATGCTAACGCTTTAATGTTCTAGTAGTGCAGTTTCTGCAGCGGTCTCAAAGTAATTTACATTATGCTTAGCTCATTATGAGGCACATGGTCCCAACTCGTGCAGAGTTTCGGTATGCCCTAGAGCGCGAGCGTAAAACGTGAACGGGCACTCCGCTGTGTTGGCTCAGTAGTTATGGCTCCTGACTGCTGAATCCAAGGGCGCGGTATCAAATTTCGGCCGAGGCAGCCACTTTTAGGTGGAGACGGAAACCAAGGCACTCATGTGCTGTACGATATCAGTGCACGTTTAAAAACCCCAGGTGGCCGAAATTTTCTGAGCTCTCCGCTACCACGTCCCTCATAGCCTGAGTTGCTTGACAACCTTGTTAACTAGCCAACCATAAATGGTAGGCAAGACAGAGTCTGCAGCCTCGATTACGGTGTTTTCGTGCCGGATGATGATGGTGACTAGGTCGCACTGCAACGTGCCCGTTAATTATACTTAGTGAGTTCCCTGTAAGTTATAGGACTGTTAATGCGCAGTGTCGACGAAGTGCGCAGGGCCGCTTATGTGCGCGTAAAAAAGTGCTTGGTGGTGTAAATGCGTGGCCGCAGTTCTCTGCAATGTGATAGACAGACATTACTTGTGGTAAGCTATGCGCGAGCAGCAGCTTCCAAAAGCCCAGTTTATCTCTCTTACCGCCGAGAGCGTGCGTATCGGCCGCGACTTATTTCATCTTGCATAAGCTTTGACAACCGACGTGCTTAGCATTTCCAGGAAAATTAAGAGTGGTTCTCTTGTCACAAATCACGTAGTGAGTAACCTGCAATTTATATGTACGAATGCACGGAGATGCGGAATACGGTTGCATTATCCTATGGCCAAGTTTTAGGACCTACGGAACATATACTATCCACAACCCCCCCCTCCCCCCCCCCCCCCCCCCCCTATGCAATACTCTCGAAAGAGGGCCTTTAAGGGTACTTTAAATAAATAAATAAAAAAACATCGAATCTTTTTTTTTCTTCTACAAGCGGCAGGATTAGGTTTAAAAATGCTTAAATATTTTTCTATTCTGCAAAATATTTCTCATACAGGAAGCTTCTCAAGCGGTGCGTGAAGAGCTCTAGGTAAAAAAAAAAAAAGAAAGAAAGAAAGAAGCACAGGTGCTGAGACAAGGTTTCTGGAACTCTAGAATTAAAGTATCTTGCTAGTAAATATTTCGATTACAGAACGAAAGCTTGCACGCACACACCCACGAAGATTGTTGTTACAACACCGTGGACGTTTTCTACACTATTGTTGCATAACGAAATGTTACAGTGTCAGCTCCCGCTTGGTATGTGTAATGTGGATCGAGACGCGTGTACACTGAATTTCTCGCTACTGCGGCAGATGTGTGTACCGAAGCACGATTTGGAAGCTCACGAGTGCCGCCGGCATAACTAACGCAAGCTTCTCAATACTTTCCATGCCAAGTTTGTTTGAGAGAGCTAACCTAAACTTTTATTTAAGACTGTTGCTCTCTTCTGTGTGGCTTGATTATGAGTCCGACGTCCTAATGCAGCTTAGGCAATAACAGACGCTATAGTGCAGGACTGTGGATAAATCCGACCACCTGAGGTTCTCTAACGTGCACTGGCATAGCATTTGAGAGCTAGATATGTCCTCTAGGGTGGCCTGTAGTTTATGAATTCTACGACCATATTCTTATTCTTTACTGTAATTTATAAGCATTATTCTCACTATTAATTACATCCACAATCTAAAACTATATTCATTTCCATCGAGAGGATGAATACCAGGCAGAAATTTCCCTGTTGACGACTGAAAGAAGGCGCAAAGCCAAAGTAAAAAATTGAAGAATGACTTCCTGCCACTATTACCTGACGGCGTGAGAAAAAAAAAAAAAAAAAAAAAAAAGATGGCATTGCTTACTCAGGTAGGTACAAGACACTTGCAATGAAAAAATGTCCCAGCGATAAGTTTACACGAGTCATATCATGAAGGCTCATTAGCTTCACGTTCATTGAAAGCAGCCCACTTCCTTTAAATATCATTAAGCCACCCCTGTCCTAAGCATTAGTGCACGTAGCATTAATGGAAAGAGACTCATAGTCGACATTGTTTTGGTAACTCATCAATGGCCTCCTCATTTTACCTCGTCGTTTTTGGAACAAAGTGCAGTTCCTAAATAGGTACTGCTAGCGTTCGAAAATACTTCCTCACCGTGTTCTTGACCATACGTCAAGATTGCAGTTAAATCTCGTTTTGGGAGCTTAGGTTGCCGAACAATAATCTGTATTTGTTTGCTCGACTTTTGTTTATTTTTCTTTAAGCCAGGAAATGCAACGACGAGTGCTGGCACTGTTTGCAGGATGGAGCTTCAAGCGTGAGATGACAGCACACGTCTGAACAGGAATATTGAGGAAAGGTCTACATTAAAATCCTGTGTTCGGTCGACACGATGTTCTTTACAGACTTCTCACAGTTTCTTTGCAACGTATTTCTGGCAGTGCAAAATGTAGTTATGAAGAAACAAAGCAACGAAAAGAGGCCAACAGATTAAAGTCTACGAAGTTGATATATACCTTTTTGTTTTGCACTCTTACTTCACTAATAATAAAAAACAAAAAAAGTCGCGCGTGTTCGACCGACGCTCATATAGTACTTCCAAACACACCTAGCACCAGCCGTGCGTAAGCCCGTTCTACAAAAAATAATCTTAATAATATAACAAACTGAAAAGAAATGAGGTGAGGGTTGAAGTAATAAATTAGCGATTGACTCCAATACAAGTGGCGCACGAAAAAAGCGTTGCTCTGTTATTATTTTTTTCTGGCACCCTGTTCTTTCCTTACGCCTTCCTCTTACTCCACTTTGTTCGTTCCATGCTCCTTCCCCTCCCCCCCCCCCCCCCCCCCTCTCCCCCTCGTGCTCGCCTGCCATCATCGCTGATGGACGACGCGTTTGTTACAGCAAGCACATAGCACGCGCGAATGTTTTCCGGGTATGCTGGTTTTTTTCTTGTGGTCTCCTTTTCTCCTTTCTTTTTTTTTTTTTTTCATTGCGACTCGCTCTGAAGCGTTTCACGGCAGCGAGAGACAGAGCCTTTCGTCTTTTCGTAGTAGCGGCGCGCTCATTGTGCAAGTACAGCGCTTGAATTTAGGGCGCTATAGAAAACACCAAGTTAAGAACAAAACACGTACGGCGAATATTTGACCATGCGCATGAACAAACATATATGTACAACGTTTTCTCCCTTCCCTATTTTGATGTAATTTCATTAGAAATTGCTGCATGTGTTCACGTCCCTGCTTGATTGTTAAATGCTTTCTGTGAACACTCAGTCGCCAGTCTCTCGAGTGGGTTCGCAGAACATTTAAGCAGCGTTGGTGTTTGTGGTGGTGGTAGAAACATTTTATTGCTATTGACCAAACAATGGGGGCGAAGCCCCCTGCATGGCACTTGGGTGTTCCCTCACTACATGTGGGAAACACCCTTATAAAGCAAAAGAAAGTCCTTGAAGAGCAATCCTCCTCATAGCACTGGAGATAATCTTCCGTTGTTTTTTACTTGAAGTGCTCTTCATGAGAGACTCCCAGTAGGGATCTGCGACGTTCGGTGATGGGGGATGAGGAAAGGTGGGGCATGTCAGAAGGATGTGTATGAAGTGTCCAGGTTTGCCACATAGTCTGCATGATGAGGAAAACTGGTCTGGGTATCGGGCATGTAGTAGTGTAGGGTATGGAGCAGTCCGAGTCTGCAAGCTTCGCCAGTGTACGGCCTGCGCTGTGGTGAGAGAGGGGGCTTGTATATTCCCTTCGTTTGTAGCGCAGCGCTGATCTTCACGTCACTAGTTTTGTACTCCAGCGCAGACCTGTGCGTTTGTTTGAAATCGTAAAGTGCATAATACTTATTGTAGTTTCTCGTTTTCTCGTAATTAACACTAATGCACGCACAAACGCACGCTGACACCCCCCCCCCCGCACACACACACACAAGCGCGCGCGTGTGTATCGATCACTGAGTCGATCACTGGAAACTTATGCATCAGGATATTTAAACAATTTTTGGCCAAGCCACTCAGCTTAAGAAAAAACTCCGCATGATGTCCTGTGCCACCTTATTCGTGTGTGTGTGTGTGTGTGTGTGTGTGTGTGCGTGTGTGCGTGCGTGCGTGCGTGCGTGCGTGTGTGTGTGTGTGTGTGTGTGCGTGCGTGCGTGCGTGCGTGCGTGTGTGCGTGCGCGTGCGTGCGTGCGTGCGTGTGTGTGTGTGCGTGCGTGCGTGCGTGCGTGTGTGTGTGTGTGTGTGTGTGTGTGTGTGTGTGTGTGTGTGTGTGTGTGTGTGTGTGTGTGTGTGTGTGTGTGTGTGTGTGTGTGTGTGTGTGTGTGTGTGTGTGTGTGTGTGTGTGTGTGTGTGTGTGTGTGTGTGTGTGTGTGTGTGTGTGTGTGTGTGTGTGTGTGTGTGTGTGTGTGTGTGTATGCGCGCGCGCGCGCGCGCGCGTGCGTGATTGCTATAAAATATATTTTTGCAGCGTTGATATTTCTTTTACAACGAATCAAGTTTTCTATTTGTTTCCTTCGCTAAAGGATCACACCTTTGTGCACTTGCTATGGGCTTCACTCATCGCAACCTTTGCATTTTCCGCAATGTCATATGTTGTACTTTTGTTTTAGAAAGGGCTCGAGGTGTAGCTAAAGCCCTTTAAAAACCAATGTTGCTTTTAACGAGCACAGATGCAAGGGTTCACAATGTTGCGTGATCGTTTTTAGGTGCTTTTTTTAATAACTCTGTGAAACGTTCAGCGGTGACGAAATTTTCTAAATTGCTAGGAGCGTCTTTGTAATACAATCGCTCATTTTTACATTTACGCAAGGGCAACTTCTTGCTCTGAATCTGAGCAGAGTCACTGTTGTGTTGCAACATGAATATTTCTGTTTTGTACGGTAAATTATATTCTTATCGAGGTCATGCGAGCTCTCAACATTGATGCAGTGCTTTGATTAGTCGGTTGGTTCTTCCGCGTACTATTTTTCGACCATATGATATTAAAATCGCCACTGAGCAGTGTCGATGTCCTTTGTGGCGCATAATAAGCCTGCAGAAAGAATTTGCGCGAGTACATACTCTTACAGTGCATGATCTGATTAACTGAGTTATGAAAGTCTTAGCGCAGGTTTTCGCGTTTGCTCGTGACACTTCTTCTTTTTTTTTTTTTTTTTGGAATAGTTGTTTAATGCAAAACAACCAACGAGATATGTTCGCGTGCTGTGAGCCCCAACAATATCAAATTAAATAATATGATAATGCATGGAGCAGCCTAGGCTTCTAGAGGAGTAGATGAAAACAAGGCGAAGTGGCATTCTAATCATTAAAGAATTGTTATTCATCAGGGTATAGACGAGCCATATGTGAAAGTACTGGAAGATGTATATGGTGGCTGCACAGCAACCATAGTGCTGCATAAAAAAAGTAATAAAATACCAATTAAGAAAGGTATTAGGCAAGGAGACACGATCTATCCAGTACTATTGACGGCTTGCTTAGAGGGCGTATGCAAAGACGTGTAATGGAAGCAGTTAGGCATCACGCTTAGTGGAGAATATCTCAGTAATCTGCGATTCGCTTATGACATTGCCTTGTTAAGTAACGCAGGAGATGAACTGCAAATAATGATTGATCACCTAGACAGGAGAAGCAGAGAGGTAGGCCTAAAGATTAATATGGAGAAGACTAATGTAATGTTGAACAACCTGGAAAGGAACATCAGTTAAAATAGGTAGCGAAGCGCTGGAAGTGGTAGGCGAATATATCTACTTAGGAAAGGTAGTGACCGCAGATACTGACCACGAAAGGGAAATAACTAGGAGGATAAGATTGGAATAAAACGCATTTGGAGGGTACTCACACATTATGACCAGCAGCTTACCGGTATCGCTCAAGAGGGAAGTATATAAAACGCATCTTACCGGTACTCACCTATGGGGCTGAAACATAGAGAGTAACGAAAAGGGTTCTATTTAAGTTGAGGACAACTCAGGGAGCAATAAAACGAAAAATGGTACGTGTAACGTTAGAAGATAGGAAGCTTGCTGATTGGGTCAGAGAAATAATTCGAGTTACTGACATTCTAGGAGAAACCAAGAAGAAGAAATGGTTATGGGCATGACATGTAGTGTGAAGAAAGGATTACCGATGGTCTCTAATAGCAATCAATTGGATTCCAGTAGAATGAAAGCGTAGTAAGGGGCGACAGAAAATTAGATGGGTGGATGAGGTTGAGAATCTCGCAGGGGTCAAGTGAATGCAGCTAGCACAGGACCGGGTTAATTGGAAGAAAATAGGAGAAGCCTTCGCCCTGTATTGGGAATAGTCCGGCTGATAGTGGTGATAATGATGATTATTATGATGATGATGAGCTGGTGGAAATTATTCCGCAGCCCTCCAATGCGCCTCTTCTTTCTCTCCTTCCACTTTCTCTCTCACCTTCCTCTCCTGCTAATCGGTATGTAAGGCATTGAACCTAGGGAAAGCATTTGCACGTATAGGGCCGGAACTATGTAGCGGTTCTTATTCATGGGTTCGAGAAAGCCACCGCACCGCTATCATCAGGATGTGCCTCGCAGTAATAATAATAAGAAATATGCGAGTAAACAACGAAAATCAAATAATCGTACATTGTGTTAACATTCCCGCGTTAAGCTGTTTGCGGGGGCGGATGCAAAAAAAAAAAAAAATATGGTGATGACCTATTGATGTTTTTTTTGCAGAGCGGCAGGCATGTTGAGTCAGTTATGCTATAGCACTTCCGTGCTTGAGCCTTTTCCAACCTTTCGGGAGTGCCTCGGGCACACAGAGTACCGGCAATCGCATTTCTCGCGTTACTAACATTGAGATATCCGACCTGAACTTCATAACTAGTCTCTTTGCAACTTGAATGAAAACACGTCACCCTCCTTGCTCTATTTTTGCTTCGAAGACAGAGGAAAAGCTGAAAGGCACGAGAACTGGGTTCGAGAGGTGTCCTTTCATAAGCTCGGCAATGTATTCATATGTGCGGAATCAATACATGCGCGGGTCACGTAGTAAAAAACAGTGTGCTTTCAATGCCGCCTACTTGGGCGCAGCGAAAGGGTGAATCTGGAACTGTGTGTCGAGAGCCCGAGATTCGCCGGAGGGTGGTCTACGAGATACACACTTTAGCAAAACACTTTCTCCTCGCTCAATCCGTCCCCGCATCAGGGAGAGGAGGACGCGAGGGAGAGGGCGGAACATCGATGAACCCCTGGCGGTGGAAGCGGTGGCGGCGGCCGCCCACATTCGCGAGTGGGAAGTAAGGCTATCAGGCGGACCACCTTTCACACTTGACATTTTCGTCGCCACGACGTCCTTGCTCGCGGAGCAGCGACGGCAGGGGACCTGATACCCCATGCGTGGGACGTTCGGTAGATGGCGGAAGGAAAGAGCGAAGAGAAGAGGCGAGGCTCTGCTGGGGCGCTCAAAGCTGCTCGCCGTCAGTGACTATAGATATCTGTGCTCGGCTTTCATCACTTTCGGTCTGTGTCTTTGCCCTCACGCTGTTCGTGTCTTCACTGGTGGCTGACAAGACGTGGGCACGGGGTGACACCAGGGGTATTTCAAAGCTTTTCTGGGGCGGCATTCGCTTTCGCCGGAAGGCTCCCCAAAATCACCTCTTCACCTCTCTCCCTTCTCCATCATCTCGCAAAAAGTGTTTTCCTTTCGCTCTACCGCCTGTGACATTTAGCGCTCGGGACGTGCCGACAGCGCGAATGTCGCGCTCGTTGTCTTTGTCGGTCTCGTCACACTGACGTTGACATACAGATGACACATGTAAAACTTAATGACCGTTTCGGCGCAGCATCCACGACTCCTTCCTATGACTAGGGCTTGGTCAGTCTGGTGGTGACCCTCGGGGTGTGCGCATCTTCGCCGCTGCTGACGGCGCGAGAACGCCTCGGCCTCTGCTTGCGGAGAGAGAATTTCACGTCCTCTCGTCGATAATAACAGTGAGTGTTAATTGCGTTTAACCCGTAGAGCTTCTGCCATGACATTTCTTGCTTCCTATACCACTCTCCTGCCGCGTATGTGCAATTAGTTTTTTTAAATGTCCCGGCCGGGAAGTCCCTGAAGTTGCTGTTTGCATGTCAGTATTTACGGTTTCGACTTTTGCTCTATTTCAATTCCAAAACCGCACATTTATGTCTCCCAGTTTTACTCGTTCATGTTACCAAGAAAATTGAATTACTTCCTGTAATTTCTCCCACGATTCGACTTCGAGGACACTTCTTGAAGAAGGAGTGTTATCGCGTTCTTGGAATTCGCCGAAATATCTGGGAAATTTCCTTCGAGTAATAAAAAAACAAGATCTCTCAGCTAGTTGGTTTCGAATTATTGGCAAGGCTAAGAGATCAACATCACTGACCACTGTGTTAGACCATTCCTGCCACCCTGATAACCGGTTTGCCTTCAAACTCAGAGGTCAGTCTTTCACGCAGCGCTTTGGATGTCGCCTTCTTCATCGCCTTAAAACTTAAAAAAAAAAAAAAAAAAAAAAAAACAACTTAAGACTTTAATTAGGTATCATTCATAAGATAAGCGGGAGCTAAGCAGTACAAAACTTGGCTAAACGTGGCAGTACGGAGCAATGCAAAGCTAAACTAGGGATGTAAACCTAACTAAGCCAGTGCTAAGCATTGCTTCTATATGTATATCTGTGCTTTGCCTAGCTATACCGCCGTTTAATATTTTTAAAGTAATAGTTCTATGAGGATATTTTACGGCGGTGGTGAATTTCACTGTCGTAATATCTCATTACCGAAAAATTTTGTGTCACCTACCGAAAGATGAAAATATTGCTTAGGTGGACGGAGAGTGAGCGCTCTGTAAGATGCACTTTGTTGTATTCTAATATGATCCTTGATGCCCTGGGTCATGACCCATATGGCTTGTCGGTCTAGTCCATGCTTGAGCTTACGGATGTGCCCTGCAAGTATTGTCTAGAGCGTGACTCATGGGCTCTGACTATGTGCCTGTAGTTGATGGCGTGACTAATTTGTCCAGCTGCGAGTCTAGTCCATGTCATAGCCCATGTCTCTGTCTTAGGGCCTGGTCTGTGACCCGTCCCAGAGTTGAGACTGAGGGCCTGATTCATGGCCGTGATCACGGGACAACGCAATTGTTGTAACTTGTTCGCTCCCATATGGAGAAAACCTCGAAATTATTTTTTTTTCTCAAGCATGGTTTGGCTGGGATCATTCACTGAGTATCATCTTTTCTTCGTTTGTTGAATAGCCATGTTTTGATGATCCTAATTCCGTGTTCACTCTAATTCGGGAGCTGTCCTAGGGTCATAATTGAAGCAGTTCCGAGTAAATATGGCTCCTTGTGTGATATTCTCTTGACTGTGGCTTTCTTGAAGAGTTGATCGAAAACTGAATAAGCTGCTAAACGCTATGAAATTTGAATGCAGAAGCTCTCGTTTGCTGTAATTGATAACTTCGATTGGGATTTTAAAATAATCTCATCGGACTTTGTTGTTAACTAGGAATGTTTTCAAAACCTTTCGGGTTCATGAAAGTTCATTCGTGTGGCTATAGTCTTTTTACAGTGCGGATCCCACTTTAAGCTGCAACTGAAGTATGTTGTTGTGCTTGTTCGGTAAAAAAAAAAAAAAAAAAGAAAGGCGAGCAAGCAACGAAAAACTACGGGCTGACACCGGTAACGACACCAGCCTTGAACATAAAAGAATCTTCTGCGTCGAAAGAGGAACAATGCCGGGCTTAGCATGCCTCAGGCTTACAAGTACGAGACGGACGTACGGGGACAACAGTGCAGACTAGATTTACCATTTCGCTGCAGCAAATGGCGCTTGATTTTGCTGGATGCGTATATTTCGGAATGCCAATAGAATATTAAGTGAGTAATTTCAGTTATTACTGAAGCCAAATTCACAAAAGGAATTTACCGACGTCTCCTGCTGATCATATTGCCCAAATGTAAGCGTGGTGGGGATTCGTAGCTCTGACATCCTGCCGTTACGTTGTATTTAGCAAGTTACATACCATGTACATACTTCCTCATGTCTAATGCTTTACCCACTTAAGGCGAAATTTTCAGTTCGTAGCGTGGACTACGCATGACTGGCAACTAATCTGCCCTTAGTAGAGCCTCTCGGTCGCCGTCTTCACCAGCAGCGGTCGATCTCAGCAGCTCGCACTTCTCACTCCTTTTCCAATCTGCCGAGGAGGCGAGATGTTCCGACCTCAAAATAGCTCACCTCGTCTACATCATGATGCGTTTCTTAATTCATCTTGTTCCGTTCCTCTTCTCTCTTTTCCCCTCCGCTTTCCCTCCCGTGCTCTCGCTATCGATCCGTACTTTCTGTTTCGCTCGTGCAGTGGTTAATGCAGCGCGGAAGAAGGCCTGGATGGGAGGGCAACCGGGCTAGCTGTTTCCGATTTCGACTGCTGCACACGGCTTATTTTCCAGCGTTCGCTTCAAAGTTGCGGCAACATCGTGGCGGTGCAACCATTGTTGCGTGCGAGAGAGGCCTGGAACCAAGCGGGGTCGTGGGAAAAGGGCCTCTGCTGCCCGTGTAGCGTGTGTTCCTGGTCGGCTAGCGCTGATTTGTTCCCTGGGGTTTCATTGGCTATTTTCGTCTATACCGCGCCCGGCCTTTCGCTCGCCGGATTTCGCGCTCCGCTGCCGATTGTGTGCTGCACGAGCGTTCTTAAAATAATTGGTCCTAATTAACCTTTATCGCTCTTCGTTCAGTGCCTAGGCTGTTGTATTTAATGCAAGCAAAAGGTGCACGTGCGTGTGTGAGGAGACGGGGGAAGGGGACTCGAATAAATATAACGTGCGGAAATGAATTAATATGTATTTTTCTAGGGTGAGGGGAGGAGGGAGGAGGGGGCACAAATTTAGAAACGCACTGTATAAGATCGTTCTACCTCTTCGTGGAGGCGGGGAACAGCTTTGTGAAAGTTTTTGAGGGTTTCTCGCCATGCTAGGAAGTATATATTTAGCTTAGGCATTTTTTTTTTGTCATCTGTAGCCTGCTTGGTAGTTTCACAGTTACAACATTAGTTTTCTACTGCAGATTAGTTAACTGACTTCCCTTATATACGTATACATTCACGTATACATTGCAGAATGTGTCGTGTTATCGTTCTCCGAGTACGAACTCAAGATTGGAGTTCTAGTTTCAGTTATTGTAATAAGAAAAATGTACGTTCGAGTGTACGGCGCATATACTTGGGCACAACTTTCTATAGCCATGCGGCAAAAGCTACAGTGATGAAACGCATCACCTCCCTTCGCGGAATAATATAGGCCGTCCAGAAGTTTCGCAGATATTGCTATGCGATATTATGCCGTTGCAGAATTATTAACTTTATTATCGAATCAAGATTCAGCTACAATACTAGCCAGTGCAGCATGAGTATCACGCACCGTGTGCATGCCGATTGCTGCGCTGTCTGTCCGCCATCCCGGAAAGCGGAGGCAGGCCGTGTCTGCTCTGTCTCCCAGCCGATTTCGGTGCGCTTTCGCAGTTTCGCTTGTTTTGAGAACATATCTCTTACTAACTATAATTATTGGCTAATTTGTACTCACGTAAATCCTTCAAGTGCGTAAAGCAACATGAGCCTGCGTATCTGCATGCTTCAAAACTGCTAGTTCAACGTCAAGACTGAACTGGGACCGAAACCATAACTCAAGCCAAATATGCCTCATCTACTTAGCGCAGCAACACTCTGATGAAAGCTCTGCCCCCGTAGCTTTGGGACATAAAGCTGTCTCCGAGCCTAAAACTCTAGTTTTCTCACGAATGCACTACCCTGTAAAGATCCGCAGGCCTCTGTTAAGCTGTACTTAAGGCTTATTGTGTGTGTGTGTCTGTGGGGGGGGGGGGGGGGGGGGGGGCTATTTTAATGACAATTTTTGCAAGAATACCCCGCGCGCTCTGTGCTTTCGTTGCAGTGCCCGTGTAAGGTGCCAGTGCGAATGACACTGACTTGACTATCTATTGCAGTCAGTGTATACGCCATCCCAAACGCTATATTCGCCCTTAAACCTTGCTAGGCTGTCATTATAGCTCCCTAAAGTCCATTCCATGCGAACCACTATTTTTGGACGATTTGTGTGAAGTAACTGCGCTGAAGTGGAATGACGACGACTATGCGAGGCCGGGGAGGGAGGTCACTCTAATTCTAACTGGGCTACCGGTAACACCGGTAGTGCACAGGGCGGCTTTCCCCGCCTGCTTAAAATTACGAAGCACGAGGTGTTTATGGCTGCGGAAATTACGCAGACATATCTGCTCTCAAAAGCAAAAGGAACGAGATTCTGACAAAAATTTCTAATTTTCTCGCATAAGGGGGCTCACAAAGCTCGACATTAGCGTGCTGAAAAATTCGAGGACTCGGAATTAAACGGAATTTATCTCACCTGAACTGTGTGCAGAGCGGGCGATAAAATTACTTTCTGTCATTCGTCTTACTACTTTAGCCGTATGTAATGAGCGGGATGGCACAGCGGGACGACGAGGGGTGAGAGAATCCTGCAGTTTATAGTAGTTCATCGGATAGGGGCCAGGCCTATCTGCTTGCATAACCAGGCCCTCGTTTAGCAGTGCGTAAACGTAAACGTCGAGCGCGACCCCACGCGCGTTTGATTGAACAGCTGTCGTGGCCTTCGCAACGTGCTCGGCCGAGCAGCGTTCTCGGAACTGGCTCGCCCACCCGGACACGCAACCGTGGCCGCAGCCACATGCGTCGGCGCACGCGGTGGCCGTGGGGGTGAACGTGTTGGCCGCAGACCCTGTGCTCTGCGTCGCGCCTTGCGTGACGAGCACGGAGCGAGCGACGACGGAATGAGTTACCAGCCTTTCCGAGACAGGCCGCTGCTGTGTGTAGGCGTCACTGTCACTGGCTTATCAGGCTGAGCGCAGCGCGCGTTGCTATCCGAAGAAGTGCTTCTGTGTTTTCGCCGTTTTCGCCGCAGTCAAGAAAACGCTTCCTGGATTGGCCTCGTGAAGGGAGCATTGTAGTACGGGCTTCCCTATTTCAAGTGAGGCGCCTCATATTGACCGTATACGGGTCATCTACTTATCCATTGGAACATATCTGAGGTCACGCAAAAGCAGCAGGTTTCAGTTTGCTTTATTTGGCTGCGAACTTAGCGGTGTCCACACGTCTTCACCACTCGCCCTGTATGCTGGAATTGCGGTGTTCGACGCCCGATGACACCGATACTCGCTGGTCTTCCGATTGGTACAAGGGCCGAAATACTTGAGAGCAAGGGATCGTACGCACACCTTGCGTAAATGAGACACCTTAGTCACGACGGTTTTTTATCAAACCTGATTGAAATAAAAGCATCGTCCTGCTCGGTGGTGGCCTCCATTTCGTGTGTGCATATCTTCCTGCGGCCAGGGTTCGAAGCTATGAACAACAGTGCATATTTTAGATAATAGGATACTTCTATGCGGATGATACCACTTTAATGGCAGAAAGTGAAGCGGAACTCAAGAGACTTCTGATGCGCGTACAAGAAGAGAGTGAGAAGTTTGGGCTTAAACTGAACATTAAAAAGACAAAGATCATGGCGTCTTGCCCTATCAAATCCTGGAGCATCAAGGGACAAGAAGTGGAAGCTGTGACAGATTTTCTCTTTTTGGGCTCCAAGATTACCTCGGAAGGAGACTGCAGCCATGAAATTAGGAGACGCCTGCTTCTGGGAAAGAGAGCAATGGTTAGCCTTGACCGCCTAGTAAAGAGCAGAGACATTAGTCTGCCAACCAAGATCCGTATAACTCGTGCTATGGTCTTTCCAGTTGTGATGTATGGATGCGAGAGTTGGACTGTGAAAAAGGCTGACCGCCGAAGAATTGACGCGTTTGAATTGTGGTGCTGGCGAAGACTCTTGAGAGTTCCTTGGACTGCCAGAAGATCAAATCAGTCGATATTGTCGACCATAAACCCTGACTGCTCATTGGAGGGTCAAATTCTAAAGTTAAAGCTCAGCTACTTTGGTCATCTGATGAGAAGAGAGGAGTCGCTTGAGAAAGATTTGATGTTGGGAAAGGTTGAGGGTCGCCGGAGAAGGGGTAGGCAGCGAACGCGATGGTTAGATGGCATCCTCGAGGCACTGCAGATGAAGTTATGTGATGTTAGGAAGATAGTGAGAGACCGGAAAGCGTGGCGTGACATGGTCAATATGGTCACGAAGAGTCGGACACGACTGAACGACTGAACTGAACTGATACAAAATCTGAGATAATTTGCTTGGTGCGTACACTTCTAACGTGCTTATGAAAAACGGGTATGGTGAAAACAAAAAAAAATCTTCGAATCAGTCGTGCGAGCCAGCTGCCTCTAAATACAGGCAAGCTTGAGGGGACAAGTATGCTCCATCCGCTGCTATTAAGCGAATTAGTTAGGAGACAGCACTCCTGAGTTATTGCTCATAAAAGCCTGCATCCTGTAAAATTTTGCGGGAGACCTTCGCGGACGAACGTAAAGGGAGCTCGCTATTGTGTTCTAATTTTTATTTTATTTTTTATTTTTTTACGCTTTGACAGATTGAAACCGGCTGCTGCACCATACGCTAGCTGCTATAGTAGACGCTAGTGCACCCTCTCATGAATAAACAACGTGTCTTTATGTCCGACAGGGAACGCGTGATTACATTCATAGTAAACTAGCTTGCTTCGTTTGCATATGACCGCACCTGCACGTATGTGTTTTTTTTTTTTTTCGCGGTGTACCCACGATTCTCAAGCAAGCGCGGACATTTTGCGAGAAGGACTCCGCGGCTGTAACTGAATTACGCCTGTCAGACCATGGTTTTTTATCCCTCATTCAACCTATTAGCTTTGTCGAAATCGACATTTTTGATCACGTCAAAATGTTGTTCGCTCTAAGCAAATATATACTGGAACACTGCTTCCTACGTTTCCGCTATCATTGAAGTAGTGCAATTTTTTTTATTTTTTTGCGAAAGCAATACTACTCGCGCTTTCAAGCCTTCGCATGACCCGGCCGCAGTTACGTCTTACTCACGTGACGCTGTGACGTCACACCCCACGTGACACACGGGCTGGCAGGAGCTGCCAACTTGGGTCTCTCGTTTCACATGGGACGGTTATGTCAGAATCAGCCTGCTAGGACCCAGGCATTTACGTTACCCCTATAGGCCACTAAGGCACGTTCATATGGGTTGGTTAAAGCGGGGCTTTATATGTGGGCTGAGGAAGAAGAAAAAGAGAAGAAGAAGAACGCTCGGTCACCCGCAGCTAATGCTTTCGCTCAATAATTGGCTCAACAACGTTGAACCCTTGTAATTTTTTCGATTCTTGCGATTAATTTGCATGCCTGATTCTTTGATCTACAGCATCAGTCGTGTATGTCATGGTTGTTGTGGTAGTAAGCTAGAGTCACTAATTTCGACCTCATGACATGCTTCTCCCGCTACTATATCACAAGATAGATCGCTCTGGAAGTAAGCCATCGTAACTTAGCACTTCTCGTGAGCCAAGTGCGACTTTCAGAAGTAGACTGTTTCCACTGACTAACCGACTAATTAAACTCGCTTGTATATTCTCACTATCTCCTCTCGGCAACTGTTCTTTCTTTCCTCTGCGCGCCTGAAGCATGCGATCGTTGTAAGCAAAATCAAAACCACATTTTAGAGCTGTTATCCTCACTAAGAGTAGTTGGGTCTCTTGCGGTCTGTTCATCGCTAAAAATGTTTTTCATTCTGGGATACATATAATAATAAGTGATTTATTTATTTATGTATTTATTTATTTATTTTACATCCCAAAGAAGCGATGTGGGCTTTTGGGGCATTGTAGTCGAGAAGACCAGGTTTTGTGCTCGCGTTGATAATGTAATTATTTATAGGATGTTCTTGGTATCATCATGCATGTGCGGTAGACTGTCGCTTACCAATAAACCAGCATCAGGTTTAAAAACGTAGATGGCACGCGCGGACGTCGGAGGCAGCCTGGTGTATCCTGCTCGTCGCCTGTTCGCTTTCCTTCTCTTAACAGGCTGTTTGAAATCATTTCTTTTAGAGCTACCTAGGCTGATCAGTTTGAACGACTCATCATTAGTATTATCATCATCATCATTATCATCATCATCTTCTTCTTCTTCATCTTCACAAGCCTGGTCACACGCACTGTAAGGCGAAAGCCTCTGCCATAACCTTGCAATTAACCCGGTTCTGTACTAACTGCATTCGTATGATCTGCACAAACTTCCTAATCACATCCGCCCACCTAACTTTCTGCCGCTTCCTTCCACGCTTGCCTTCCCTTGGAATCTTAGCTTTTTACCTTTCGTGGTCACCAGTTATCTTGCCTTCGCGTTACGTGACCTGTCCATGCCTATTTCTTCTGCTTGTTTTCTTCTAGAATGCAATTAACTCGTGTCTGTGCTCCGAACTGTTTGTCACGCTTCCTGTCTCTCACTGTTTTATCTGCCATTATCCGTTCCACAGCTCTGAGGACAACTTTGTCCTCAATTCAAGTCGAGCTCTTTTCGTAAGCCTACACTTGTCTGCCCCGTGATTGAGTAAAAAGATTCCTCTTGGGGAATATTGGTAAACTGATATTCATGATCTGAAAGTACTTGCCGAATACGCGCCAGACCAATCTGATTCCTCCAGCTATTTCCCTGTACTACTGTACAGATAGCGACTGTACTGGAGTGTGCCCGCGCCAGCAGCCTGCGTTTCGACGGAAGCTTGTGCCTTTCGGGGAAACACTCAGCTGATGTCGTTGCATTATTTCTCCCACTCTCCTTCAAAGCTCTCACCGGTTGTTCACGTACGACTGCCTCTCCATGAGTACGATGTGAAATTAGAGAAATATTTCGCAAACATTTTCCTAACGTTTTCCTAATGTATACCCATGTTTGTTACGCCCGCTTGGGTAACCTCAAACGCGTACCTGTCGCGGTATGTTGAAAATACATTGCCTTTGAAATGACGTTTCATACTTTTACGATCTGTTCTATATGATAAGCATTGTTTTCCTTCATGAAAGCCAACGTTGTACGTGCACTGTAAACTCAGAAGACAGGTTTTAAAACGTTTGTTTATGTGCGTTCCTATGTTGCGTAAGCCCAGCTTTTCTGCCAGCCAGAGACGCTAGTGCCGCCGTATCTTGCTTACCTCACAGATAGGTGCTGGTCTTCAGCTGCCCCAAGTAAATGCACATTTTTCAGACAATTCCAGAGCATCTTGCTTGTTCAGGAATATACAAGAGTGCAAAAAATGGCACACAGACGTAGAAAGGCATTGGTCTTTTTCTACGTCCGCGCACTTTTCTTTCTTTTTTTTTTTTTTTTTGCACTCATGTGTATTCCTGAATATATATGCACGCGTCCAGCTCCAAGTACTTCTCATCTTGATTGTTGTCTGGCTTGTTTGGCGTGAGTCTAAACCAAACATTAATGCTGTGAATCTTCTCATGTGGGCACCGCGTATTTATTTATTTATTTATTTATTTATTTATTTATTTATTTATTTATTTATTTATTTATTTATTTATTTATTTATTTATTTATTTATTTATTTATTTATTTATTTATTTATTTATTTATTTATTTATTCTACTCATCTTTACGCATGTGAAATAAGGCGAAACAAATTCATGTTTAGTTTATTCATGTGAAGTTGTTCGCGCGTGCACATGAAGCAGGAAAGAAAGGAAAGAGGAGATGGAGAAAATTTCATTCGGTCCCAGTATAGTCAAGCCCGGTGAAAAAAAAGTGCTCCCTTCTCTAAGGCTTCGTTCGTTATCTGCCGATGCACAGTGAAGCTAAGCACTCCAGGAGGGAGTAAAGACTGTGCTTTTCGCTGAAAAAAAAAAAAAAAAAAAGAGCTATGGGAAGCGGAAAGGGACCGTCAGCTAGTGACGTCGATAACGATGATGATGATGATGATGGGGGTGGTGGTAATATCGATAATAATAATAATAATAATAATAATAATAATAATAATAATAATAATAATAATAATAATAATAATAATAATAATAATAATAATAATAATAATAATAGTAATAATAATCGTCATCATTCTGTATATTGAAAAGAACATGTGTGGTGCTAGCGGCTGATAATCCCAGGGGATACTTCAGGATGTGAAAATCATATTCGCGTGCTCTCGTGCCTTGTGATAAAGCGTTAGCCTGTACCGTCGTCCGATGCTTTCTTCGGACTGCTCTTCGCTCAAAACACACGGTGTGTGCTCGATCCATTAATTACGCAGATATACCCTGAACCAATTTCGTTTCAGCAACTTGCAGAACTTCTTTGGCAATATGTGGCTCCCGTCAAAGCAGCCATGATTACAATTTTGCGCCCAGCTTTTAGACTCGGCACAGCTTGATTCCAGTCTACTGCCAAACACTTTTCCCTAGGTTCTTCCGCGAGGAAAGGCAGTGTCGCAGTTTTGATACTCAGGAAAAATATTGCATTCTGTGCTTAATTTTTCTATGGAAGCCTATATTTCATTCTGTGTGTGTGTGTGTGTGTGTGTGTGTGTGTGTGTGTGTGTGTGTGTGTGTGTGTGTGTGTGTGTGTGTGTGTGTGTGTGTGTGTGTGTGTGTGTGTGTGTGTGTGTGTGTGTGTGTGTGTGTGTGTGTGTGTGTGTGTGTGTGTGTGTGTGTGTGTGTGTGTGTGTGTGTGTGTGTGCGCGCGTGCGTGCGTGCGTGCGTGCGTGCGTGCGTGCGTGCGTGCGTGCGTGTGTGCGTGTGTGTGTGTGTGTGTGTGTGTGTGTGTGTGTGTGTGTGTGTGTGTGTGTGTGTGTGTGTGTGTGTGTGTGTGTGTGTGTGTGTGTGTGTGTGTGTGTGTGTGTGTGTGTGTGTGTGTGTGTGTGTGTGTGTGTGTGTGTGTGTGTGTGTGTGTGTGTGTGTGTGTGTGTGTGTGTGTGTGTGTGTGTGTGTGTGTGTGTGTGTGTGTGTGTGTGTGTGTGTGTGTGTGTGTGTGTGTGTGTGTGTGTGTGTGTGTGTGTGTGTGTGTGTGTGTGTGTGTGTGTGTGTGTGTGTGTGTGTGTGTGTGTGTTTTCTGCTGACAATTGTCGCCTTCGAGAATTCAGCTGAAGTTAATATAGCAAGCTATCATTCGGAACACGCTAATTATATTTAGCTGAACTCACCGGAGCAGTTTCTTCGGTAACAATTTTGTTTCAGGTGATTTCGAGCAGTCCCTTCAATCAAGATCAGTGCCCGGTCGCTGCATATCATAAGTATCACAATCGTTATATTCTTTCCGAACTTCTGCGCAAAATTTCCGCGATTTAGACATTGCAAAAGAATTGGGCCCTAGCGCATATCCTGCGCATGACAATGCCTTTGTTGAACGTTCATTCACTGCATGAATGCTTGACTGTTGAGAAGTATCAGGTAAAGATGCCAGAGTGGATGTTTACGTCGTCCAGTGAAGCTGCCTTTTCTTTTCTTGTTTTTTTTTTTTTTTTTTGTGGCGCCAGTATTCGTGCAGGAACTGCGGAGGCAGGAAGTAGACTATCCGTACAGAAAATCACTGAAAGTTATCCATAACTGTTGCACGTTCACCGTAGTCCTCCATGAAGTAAGAGAGCTGTTGGCATTCATTGCGGCCACAGGCCTGCATCAATATATTTAGACCCTTGTGCCGAAGGGAATACTTGCGCAATAAAAAAAAAAAGCAAGAAAAGAAATTCCAAAATTGAAAACTGTCAGGCATAGAGAGACGGTCTCTCATGTGCCCTTTGCATCTGCGTTCACAAGAAGTATTCAGATAGCTGAATTCGGAACTGTTTGGCATAACAGTCAATGAAGAGTACCTTAGTAATCTGCGATTCGCCCATGGCGCTGCTTTGTTCAAGGAATGAATTGCAAAGCGGAATTAGCTGTGCAAGTAATGCGAAACGGCTTGTCTAAATGCAATATGCATAGAGCTGAAGAAACCTACGTTCAACCGTTTTAAAAGGGAACAACAGTTTAGGATGAGTAACGAGGTACCGGAAGTGTAAGTGATGCATCTGCTGAGAACAGCTAGTGGCCGCAGGTCCAGGCCACGAAACTGAAGTCATTAACAGAGCAAGAATGGCTTGGAGCGATATGACAAGTAATCTTACGAGTATCCCTGAAACAAAAGTACGCGAGAATTGTATCATACCGACACTCATCCTATGGCGCGGCAACGCGGAAGCTAACGAAATGGGCTCCAATTAATGTGAGGACCACGCAGGAAGCTGCGGAAAAGGAAACAGTAGAGTATCGTCAAAATATAGGAAGGCTGTTGAGGTGTGAGGGAACCAAGGTGAGGTACTGACGTAGTCGAAATCAAGAAGCAACCGATGGTCGCTTATGGTTACGGACTTACGGATGCAAACCTGGTCGGGCAGCTGCAAAGCGTTATGAGGGCGGATGAGATTGATCTCATCGCAGGGATAAATGACAACACATTTACCATAGAATCGGGTTAATTGGAAGGCAGAAGCTTAGTCCTGTAATAGTCGTAGCTAGGGTGATGATGACAGCTATATGAGAGCAACTCGCTGCGTTTGGCATTTGCAATAAGATTTGAATTTCAAATTTTTTTCAGCATCGGTCACGGTGCAATTGCTGGCAGCAGTAGCGTGAATTCACAAATGAATGCAACTTTATTCGACTAGCTTTCTTCACTAATAATAATTCGTATGTTTTCAGAGAAAAGAGAGCAGTGAATTCTTAGACCGGCCTTCCAAGTTTAACAGAAAAATAATCCATATGCAAAGGATTGTGACAAGGACGGACTCACACCTTCAAGTCTTTTTTTTTTTTCTACACTTACTAGGAACTTCTAGGAACTGACAGCTGCCGATATATGGCTCAGTATGTGAAACCGAGTGATTGGGCTGTTTTAAGTATTGAAAGCCATGTACGTCAAAGGAGTTGTTCCTCCTGAGTGATTGACGCAGCTACTGCAAAGATATTTCACGACTGACAACGTGACGTGGCTCTCAATGCTGCCACGCAACTTGAACAAATAACGTCAAGAAATGAATATGCAACGATTGCTACCTCCAGCGCGTTTTCTCGGTAGCCCGCCACAACACGAATATGCCGCCCGAAAATAGCAACAGCGCGGTATACGCTAGTCTGTGTATGCACTCCTCCGCGAATCCTGTGCATTGCGCCCGTCCTCGCTAAACCTGTGACGTCATCACCTACGCGGCGCATTACAGCAAATCGCTCCAGTCGGCTGACGGGTCGCCGCTTAACGCGACTGGCTTTCCTGCATGGCTTGCAGCCACAGTGGCACCGACGTGCCGGACTAAATAAGCGAAACGATAAAGAGAATCGTTGCAGAGCGAGTATGGGGGTCCTGGAAGGTCAATCAGTCTTCTTAGAGTGCGAGCGAGAGAGTAACGGGGTATACACTGTGCAGGCGCATGCAAGAAAAAAACAATAAAACGAATGTCGATCATGTAGAGAGGGGGGCGAGGGAGGGTAGTAGGGATGATGGTAGGGCAGGAAAAGTGCTACGCAGCGAACGCACTATATATAGAACCGGCATGCCTCCCTTTCTGCGCTCGGCCTCTGGTCTGCTCCCCTCCCCCACTTGCCCGCTCTTTTATACGTGCTCCGTACGCAAGCCAGACCGCCAGGTCCGCTATAGTCCCGCTGCCTGCTAGTAGCCCCCTCCGTCGGCGTGGCACTTTGACTGAGCAGTTACTGGTCGCCCGTGTCGGCGCGTTCGCTCATGCCACACGGAAACTGCTGCGCGGCGCGGTCAGCATTGCACTAGAACGGCGCGCGTGATCCTACTGTGTCCATCCAGCCTCCCTCCCTTCTTCCCCAGCTCGGTATATGCTCGCTTATTCCCCGGGTCCTCTTTCTCCTCCCTCTTCTCCCTTGCAACCCCATTTCAACTGCGCACTCTGCAGGCAAGAAGGCGCACCGATCGTCGCGTTCGCTGCCGGAAAAGTGACGTCGGCGAAGAGATTCCGCCATTTTGGATCAATAATAGCACCCCTGCGCGCCCCCTTGTTTTCTCTCCTCTCTTCCGTTTTTCTCTCTCTCTTTGCTCTCTTTTCCTCCCTTTTTTGTTCATCTCGTTATTCCCGTTCTCCGCTTTCGCTTCTATATAAACCCCCTCCTCCCTATTCGCCCCTTTTTTATGCCATTTGTCGAGTACCACACGTTCCTGCTTCCTCTCTTTATTGTTTTAATGGCGCCCTCCCAGTGTCAATTTTATGTCGCCGTTCCTTGTCCCTTCCTCGCGCCTTTCTCACCGGCATGTCTACGCTCGTCATCGTCGTTGTCGTGTCCCCGCGGCGTATTTTTGCTTCGCCTTTTTATTAAAAGGGGACCCCCGCAGCAGCGGCAGAGACGAGCTTTCGTAGATCCCTTGCAAGGCGCGCTCGCCTTTACGTATTAATGGGTAACGTCGCTTAAATGTACGAGCAATTTTTCTCTCGTCTCGCTCTCTTTTCTTTGTTTGCTCGCTTAATCGCTCTTTAAAGAGAAGTCGAGGGAAGAGAATAATGAAATGCAATGAAAAAAAAAAAAGAAAGGTGTGCACAGCGCCTTCTTGTGGTACATATGTAGTCTTTGTGTGCCTAAGCCGTTATACGTACGCCGTTGCACGACCACGCTTTTTTCGTTGCCTTTTTTTTTTTTCTACTCTGCGCTAGCCTTAGGCAGCTGGTCTCACAGCCAACTGTTTGTCTCCTCTCCGAAGAAACGAAGTAAATTGGATAAAACAATTTGTATTTTTGTAGCTGGTGTAGGGACGAATAGTCGAAGGGGGCGACCTTAAGTCGAACATCGGGAGTCCAAAAAGAAAATAAGCTACATCGGGAATTTTCCTTGCATTTCCCTCTGAAATAAGTGTTCGCATTATTGCTTAGCCCGTTGGGCGCAGAAGTGTAAAATATTGCGCGACTCCGAGAGTTTGTTTTTGTTTTGCTTAACGTTTACATCTGCTGATTTATATCTGCGCGAATTTTCAAGATGCATGGTTCATTCATAACCAATACAGACGTTCCTTTACATATGCTCTTTTGTTGCCTCTGATATAGTTATCTACTATGATAGCTTTCAGTGGGCGCATGCTTGATTTGGTTTTTTCTATTGGTATACAGCGTAACGAAGTATGTTGCTCATATCTGAAACCCTTCCGCTGTAATTGTTGTGCGCTTCGCACCAGAATCCCCATCAGCCACGCCTCATGTATTAGACGTTCGTAGCGCCAAGCCCAAATAATTTTCCATTACGTAGGTCGATATGCACATGAAGAAAGAGTACATTATCGCGAAGATAACCCGGCAGATAATACATGTGAACGCGTAGCGGTCGCTGGGCTGCTGTGTGGCTTAAAACTTTGAAAGGCAAAGGCCACTGGCAATTTTGTTTTTTCCCAACGGCTCGATACGAAGCTTAATAAAGAGAGTCTTGCTTATTGCTGTGACTCTCATTGCTGTGCCTGTGTCGTACAAACGGATAACCCACTCAGAATCGTTTGTTCAGAACTTTCTGTTGTACTGTCTATTCGTTTCCAGTCACGATATCTAAGATTCTTACTCATTTACGAAGGGCCCCAAAGGTAGATGATGCTTAGTTTATTGTTAATGGATGTACCACAAACGCCGTGTCTAATCAAACATTACAACACATTCAGCCAGACATACCATGTAAATGCGTTTTCCTGTGGCTAATGATAACTAATGTAACTTGTCTAAAAATACTAATCCGTAGATTAGTTAAATGATACAAGTCGGGCTGTTTTTCGAGACGTGAATCAACAGGTTCGGAGGACATCTAGAAAGTACACGTTTTTACGCGTCCTTACGGCACTCTGATTCATGAGCACGCCGTAGCTGAGGGGCCACATCCATTGCATCAACCTGGAATCCTTTGACATGTGCGAAGATTTTGAAACGTGGCCGTCGCTTTTTCTTTTTTTTTTTCTTTCTTGTATTTTGATTCCGGGCTACCTGCCATCTCATGTTAGCATCTGAACGCCGTAGGATATTAGTTCGAACGAGTTAATCCGCACTTTCAGAGCCTAGCATAATCGCGTAAAGTTTCCATGTCCGTGTGTACTTCTCTCACCAAAAAGAAAAAATAGCAAAATCCTGAGTGGATTTTATCCGGTTGGGTTTGAACTTGGCTACTAGGATTCAGTAGCAGAACGCCTTACCCACTGAGCCACCGCTTTTTTTTTTTATTGCAAGAAAAAACATTCCTTTTTTTTTTTTGTCTGTTTAGACAACACCACACAAATATACGTACAATGCATCAGCGCCGCACAAGATTACTTGAAGTTTCCTCAGGCGTGTGATATCACTAATAATTCTCAGCCACTCAGGGGAATTAGTTTTGCGATCGATACACCTCTCTAATAAACGAAACGCCTCCACTGCGGATGCTTTCGTTTGTTGTAACCCGGTTTAAGCCGAGTTAAACCTCCGTCAATATTTTTTTTTTACTTTAAAAAGCATTTATAGCACCCTTAAAAGAGTGAGCAATTGTCTTCGCTAAGCTTGGCACGGATATTTCTTTCTCAGTCTATACTTCCGAACCATCACAAAGTAGCATCGACACATTATGTAGGAGTCGATGGTGGAAACGTACAATGCCATTTCTGTATTCGCTCTGTCAGGCGGTATCAGTAATGTCACCGACCGATCTGGCTACTCATATCGCTCCGAGATGGTACGCCGGGAACAGGAGCAGGAACATTAAACGAATCGGGCCTAAAGGGTCACCCAGGCATAAAGTATCTTCTATTCCCTAAAGGGAAAAGTGGCTGCGTTGCGTTCAATAGGGGTGGAAGTGCTGCTCCATTTGCTCCATTCTGCTCCAAACTGCTTTCCCTGCTCCATCCTGCTCCAAAATGCAATATTGCTCCAAAACTGCTTCAAACTGGCTGCCATGATGTTCTGCCATCAAGGTTAGAAAAACACATGAACAATGTCACAGCACAATGGCAAAGATATCACGCATCTTGCACTGAGCACAAATGAAATTTTTGTAAGGGAGGGAAGCACAGAGAATAATAAATATTTGTTCACAAGTAAATTTAGTGTGAGCCACAGGCAATTGAAGGGAATAATTGCAATAAAATGCACTATGTGTGTGACATAGCACCTCCTCTCAGCCTTTTGAAACACCGGTGGAGAGAGAAGCGAGAGCAGCAAGTGAAGCAGATAGCGCAAACTACTGTGAGCCGTTAGGAAACTTGTCAGACTGCAAAAACTGCAAGAGTTATTCTTATGGTTCTGCTGTGAGAACAAGCAGGTACTTCACCATCGAACCTCTTTGTCAGTGACAAGCTTGTCAGGCCTATGGCAGTCAAAATCATACTTGAAGCGTTATGGGTTGGTATGCCAAACGTGTCAATCACTAGGAAGCCTTGCAAGAGTGTTTGAAAGCCATACTGGGCCTATCGCCAAGATGTTAAAAATGAGCCCCCAGCATTTCTCAAGCAAAGAATGATAGAACTATTGGCAGGAGACAGTGAAGTAAAAATGCTGAAGGATGAAAAGGCTGCCCTTCAGTGCCATCTATATTTCTTGAAGGCACTACTGATCAGTGTTCAGGAATTTATCAGCAGAGGCGTAGAATCAAGAAGGATATGCATAAGATAGAGAGCGGAAATGTCGTGCTCATTAACTTGAGCTCCTAATTAGTGGCGCTGCTCGAGCGAATTGATGTGGTAGGCTCAACATTTTAATCCGTGAAGTCAAAATAGGGAAATGTATTAGGTCACACTAGGTGTTCAGTTATGACAAGCGTCTCTTTTGCTGCGGTTCTATTCCAAGTTGTTGGCCGTTTGTCTTGTCAGAGATGAGTGCAAAGTTGGAAATGCATTGAACTTGCATAAAAAGGAATCAGTTTGGAGGTTTTATATCTCATAAAGAGAAAAATACAATTATCAGAGGTGTTTATCCTGAGAAACCTGCTCCAAAACATTATTCAACTGCTCCAAAACTCTCTTTTAATTTCTCCAAAGCTGCTCCCAAATGGCTTTATTGCTGCTCCCAAAGTTGCTCCAAAATGCTCAAGCCTGCTTCCACCCTTGGTTCAAGCCACCACGCACGCTCTAAACTTATCGGTATGCTACCGTGTTCGGGAGTCACACCTATCGAGCACGCAGAGGGGCATTACTTAGATGTCCCATTCCTGATACATACTATATTCATGTTAATTTGTGCACAGGTATGCCGTTTAAGCGAAAAACGGACATATTATTGCTATTTGGTATTAACGGTGGGAATTTCTTTTATTGTGGTTAAGAGGGAAAGGTGGAATAACAAGCCAAAGTCTATGGTTGATTTGTGAGTTGTTATGGGCCTGCTCCGTTAAAAAAAAAAAAAAAAAAAAAAAGGTTGCACTCCTCAGTGGCTATCGTGGTCATTGATGATGCGCTAATAGAAATATATTTATGGACGTGCAAGGTACTTTGGCAAGCTACACTGACGTGACCCGCAAATGTCGAAGCTCATCCAGAAGCGTCTTTATTATTAATTTAAGGCAATATCCTCATGTATCGCTTGTCAGCATGAACATCGCTGTCAGTAACCTTGGACAGTTTTCTGCTTCCTCTTCCACGTTCTTTTTTTCCCGCAAGATATGTGCGCCCAGCGCCAAGACACGGTGAAAGCTGGCACTTGGAACGCATAAGCGAATTTCTCGAGGCGCGAACATAGTCCGCGAAAAACATAGTGGCGAACACGCAATAGCCAACATAATAGGAACATATTTGTCTTTCAAAATGTCAGCACAAAAGCAGCCGAAATGTTTGGGAGAAAATATTTTAAACGTTTGCTCTTGAAAGTGGGCCTACTAAGCCATAAAGTTCGTTTGAAGTATTTGCTATATTTGACGAATAGCAAAAAACGTCGTCTTTCATTCCGGGAAGTTGTAGTTCGCTTACATTTAACGTTTTTTTTTTTTTTTTCTATTCTTTTCCTTCAGTTCATACCAGCATGTTGAAGGTTAGAACATCTAACGTGCTCCTTTTTTTTTTTTCATTATTTTTTACCAAAATTTGCAGTTCACGTGTATGTATCACGTCGGTCCGTGAAGTTTAGAGCATAGATGGGGGCTGTGGTGCTCTTTAAAATTAAAGACTCGCATAGACGGTGGTGCCAGGCTTTGCGCCAAGTAGTAGTAAGGAACTCTGCGCATTCAGGTGAAGGTCAAGGTTAACTATAATGATATGGAATACCACATTGTGACGACAAAAATTTCATGGTACACATAACCTTTGAGCGTTAATGGCTCCCGTACGCTGCTTCCCTTTCCCAAGCGTTTCACCCCAGAAGAGCCGAGCACCAGGACTTGGTAAATCTGTACCTATTAAAAAACCGGTGGCTGCCCGGCGGCACCAGGGATCGATGCTCCACCACAAGGCCACGTTTCGGTGAGGCAGAGTACATATGATGGTACGGGGTGGCAAGCGAAATACCAGGATGACACTGTGACTGAATAAAAAGTAGTCTAGTAGCCAGCAGGTCCAGTGCAAGCGAGAAATGCACGCTGAGCTAGTCACTTTTCGATGCGGAGTTTCCCAAAGGGTATAAAAAAAAAAAAGAGTTCTGAGTTAAAGCGGGGCTGTATATATGTATCTAGTGGTCATTGACATAGTGTGGTAGCTTATAAGATTGTATGTCAATCAGTATATGTGAGATAATAGAGGCAAAGATTAGATATTAAGCGAGTATTAAAGGGACGTGAGCGACCAAGGATCCACATAGAGAGCCGCAGACGCAAGTCATGTGCGCTGTCGCTTCATAGCCTTGAAGTATCCGACCAATTTCTGCGTGGCCACTTGTAGTGCAGCGAACGAGATTTCATTCCAAAATGAAAAACAAAACAGTCATCAACTAAAGTCAGGCGGCCATGAGGGAACGCAGCAAACGTGTACATCATTTCCTTCTAATCGTCACCGTTCGTTCTCATTTCACCTTCGACTGCAACAAGCATTGGCAGCTGTCTCCGCGCAGGCCTTTCAGTCTATTCTGTGTGATCTGCGCCTGGTCGAGCCTCGCCTGGCATTTGTCGCCCGCTTCTTCTGGTTCTTTTACGAGCCCTTAAATGTCACCAATGTGTGAACTCGCCGTTTCATTCCTCAGAATATGCGCCAGTCTCGTTTTCGCATCCGTCATGTCTTCAACGGCAGCTTTTCACATTTTGGTGCATTGTTAGCAAGTTCGCCGACCTTTAGAGTCTGGCGATATGTGTAGTTTTTTGTTTTATGTCTGTATTTTTTTTAAGCAAGTCCAGCATACGCTACCTTCCTCGTGATTGCTACCGCGCTACTCAGTTGTTGCTAACGGCGGTGGCAGCCTTTTGTTCCTAGGCCAGAGACAGTAATCACGGATCGCACCAAAGATAGGCACCCCCCTGTACGGAGACACAATTTGATAAAAACAAAATAAATATTTCGAAAGCAATTCTTACCCGTTATGTCCGATGCCCGTGATTGACTGAAGTTTATCCGTGTAAAATGCGTGTTTTATGTGAAACGATGCACATATATATCGAAGCGCCTGTTTGTTTTTCACCTACAGAACACGGTTCCTTCCTTTCCTCGCCTCGCCTCTGGTACTACATCTCAAATGCAGCCAAAAAAAAAAAAAAAAAGCATGCGAAACAACCCTGATCACTTCACAAGTGTATATGAGTTAAGTTTCCGCGGTTTCAAGCGTAAAACCTGTAGCGTGCAGACACGTATTAACTTGGCGTACTCAGAGACATGGCAGTTGAATGCTAGACTATGAAAATCAAATTATTTCTCCATCTCATTCTGCTTGTTTTGTGCGTGTAAGCTGGCAGGGAGATAGTATATATACCTAGTGCGATTTCGCTCTCATCAATGCTCACATATACGTGAGAAAAAAATTACATGAGCCCGGCATAAATACAACAAAAAAATTTTGGTCCCCAGAAATATTTTTCATGATTCGAGTCATTCATATTAACGGCTATCTTATTAACAGGGCTCAGCTACTCTAGCTGTTCACACAGTCACCAGCTAGGTTTGGTCATATTCGCGACCACACTGAGATACAGTGCACGAAAATAACGCACTAGAGAAACGGTGTTTCTGGCTGCGTCATTCTTCTTGGCCTTAGGGGCTTAGGGGCATGAAGTTGGCCGGAACCACAACGCTACTATCAACACAACACCTACGGCGTAGTACTGGTGTTATTTTTACTGTGTGCTGCTCTGCGCAGTAGTTTTCGGGGAAGCAATATTTTTTAAACAAGCTGAAATGGCCTGCCAAGCTATGCAAAAGGTAGCCAGTGGGCGCCTGCTGTTCATTAGGGACTTTTTTGCGTTTTTGTTTTCATCGTAGGGGGCCAAGTAATGTTCTTCGACTTTTAATAGCCGCACGGTCGGAAGTTGGCGTCCATTCAATGCAGTTATTTCTGGCAGTGAAAATCGGTCTATTGCGAAAAAAAAATCAGTTTCACTGGGCAACCTTGTTACTTTGAGGCCGTTCCTTCCACATGGTACAGCTACAAGGTCACACAAGACGAGAAGGTATGCTTTCACAACTACACCTCTCTAGTTCGACCACGCTTCGTGCTTAGAGTTGGCGACAAGCGATATGCTTTGTCTGATATGTGCTTTATCTTTCCAAGGATTTTATTTTTATTTTTTGTTTTTGCGAGGAATATATAAGCCTACGTGTGCACCAACGGCTACATCGCAACAATGCGGGGAACAATTGGAGTGTTATTCAGGTGCCGCCATCTGCTGAATGCGCACCAAATTACTGGAGTGCACGTGCGAAACATAATCGAAATGACCGTTATATAACTGCAGATTTCTTTCAAATGAATCGTTTTATGTAAACTGCGCACTTCTACTAGAGGAAAATCGTGAGACCTACAACGACAGCAGCTGAATACGCGAGCAATCGAGTGGCAAGTGATAAGAAAGCATCGTTGTCTTTGCCATGCATATTTGCTTGGAGCCATAAGATCACATTTGGCCGAAGATTGGGAGTACGCTTATGCAATAAACGAAAGCACGGTTCTGTGCTTCTTTCAAGGATGATACTAGCAGACGCAAAGTTATAGAAGATTTATTAAATGGGAACGACGTAGTACGAATACTGAGTTAAAACGTGCTGAATGAACACGCATTAACGGTCGTGTGGAGTTGAACGATCGTGGAGTGGATCGTGTGGAGGCATATATACTGGTTTATGACACATATTCTTTTGAATATATGACTATATATTCTTTTGAATATGTGACTGAAACCGATATATACCTACAATGTACGCGTTATGATTTATTTATTTATTTATTTATTTATTTATTTATTTATTTATTTATTTATTTATTTATTTATTTATTTATTTATTTATTTATTTATTTATTTATTTATTTATTTATTTATTTATTTATTTATTTATTTATTTATTTATTTATTTATTTATTTATTTATTTATTTATTTATTTATTTATACCTCAAAGGTCCCGATATGGGACTTTACATGAGGGGTGGGCTTGTGTACGGCGATAAATGGTGACAGAGTAATTTACGTAATTTGTACTTTTGTCGCAACACGGAAGCTCGGGAAAGGAGAGCAAGAACATAAATTTGTTAAGCAGCCTTGCCATGAACATGTTTCCATTAACTGCAGCCGATAATGGCTGATAACTCTCACGCTAGCTTTTAATCACAAGATCGGCGCCTTTCTTCGCAAAGCAGCGGCACGCTCACCCTATGCTCTACGGCTCTGTTCTTACTCTCTTCGCCGTTATGTTTGCGGTTAGTTACCCGGCATATCGCTTCTCTTCTTAATTACTTCAATTACGCCCACCGTGGTGCACCGTGTGCAGCTCTTCTCATATTTGCGGCTTTCCAACAGTGCCGACAGTGGTTGCAAGAAGTAAATAATGCCCAGTACTTCCCTACAAGTAATACTGCTCAATAATGTTTACTTCGCCAAGGGCGGGCTGTGCTCATTCTTTACTAGTGTAAAAGTGGTCATAACGAATTCTTTAATGCGCGTCGGCGGTTATGGTTTTGTACCGAACATTTTTACGCCATCCACGTGCATTAATCATTCACGAAAGATAATAGCAGTCCTTTCAACTGCGTCATCCGATATGAAGGAAATTACAAACGTGGCTGTAAGAAGCAAGTGTAAATATTCTTGTTTGAAATGGCTATTAACATTTGATTGCTATTACCTACTCGCCTATTACTATTACCTAAGATTTTTAGGTTATTTCAAAAATATTTGCAGAGCTTATGTTTTGAAGGCCCTCTCGGTAGGATTTCTACAACAGGCTGTGAACGGAAGGAATAGATCAAAATTTCATTCAAATTCTCTTCCCTTTAATATACAGCTACGAGCAATTACGGAGAGCGTTTTTCTTTCTTTTTTTTTTTTATTGTTATTGTGTTTTGCGATCCAGGGTTAGTTTCCCCTTTTATTATGAAAAAGAATCAGGCGGTTTTCGGTAGTGCATTTTCAGGGATTATTGACCGTGTAGATGGTTGCCATGCTCGACTCGTAATGCAAATCCACACGACACAGACAAGAACAGCATTCAACGTGTGAACATTTCAGCTGGAAATGAACTAATACCCGTACCTAAAACTCCATGTTGCGTCTGCGTTCCAAACGTCCTTGTTGACGCTTGATTTGAAAGGTTCGACTCCAAGCTCTCTCCACCTTCACGTGCAATGTGCGTATACATACAAACAGTGATGTTGATATCTATGCGGTGATTTTCGCACACATTCCACGTGAGCGGAGAGCAGACTCCCACCACTCTGAAGAAACCTGTGCCAGTCACAATGGAGCGATGGCATGCCGGTGTGGTTTGCTCGGCTCTACCACCCTCGCATGAGCGGAGCCAGTACTGATATTTCGTGTCCTCACATAGTCTGCAAACCAAGCGTTTTGCCCAGGGTAACCTTAAATGTCCGCCACTGAAAAGTTGCGAAACCTTTGTAACCGAATTACGGGAGCTCTTGCCGAGAGCATATCGTAACTTTTAGCCGCTAATGCGTTCCAAAGAAAATATTAATTGCCGTAACGTAATTATTTTGTGAATCTTTTTTATTAAGTGGTACTCTTTCTCGTCCTTTTTTTTTATCACACCTTTTTTTTTTTTCTTTTTTTTTACGGTCATTCCCTAACCAACCGCGCAAAGGAACCGACCAATCTCCATTCTTCGAACACCCTCCTCTCCCTGCTCTAGTAATTTCTTTCCCTTTATTTTGCAGTGTTTTATAACTATTTGAAACATTATATTTGCTTGGAGAATGTCCTGCGGCGTTTGTTTTTTCAGTGTCTGCGTTAAATCGATCCCAGAGAAGGAAGTTAACGCGCGTATTCAAGGCGGTAATTCAATAAGGACGTTAAACGACGCTCTGCGCGAGCGGGCCGCTGAGCTTGCAATTTAAGCGAGATTATCTTATTATGCGCCTAGCAGCTTAAGAATAAATAAAAGGGCGCAGCTTTGGCATGTTTCAAAAAGCTCTCTTACTTTCGTAAAGCGAGCATTTCATGGTTGCCCTAACATTTTTTTTTTTTTTTCCCACTCTCTCGACTCCCAACCTTATTCCTTGATTTTTTTTTTCAGCCTTTGTCGAAGGAAACTCTCCCTCTTACATATATAATGGTTGCTTCCTAAATAATAGCGGATATATATGTAATATCATTGTCTGTATAAAGGCGTGTTATTACAGTCAGTTCTGTGGCATGTAGTACGTCTCGCGAGTGAGGTGGCTCATTTGTCAAGTGTTATTCACATAGTTTAGGGTCGTGCGCATTAAAGCAAATAGCGCGTGCGCAGGGGGACCTGAGATGGCTTTCGATGAGGCCTACCGAATTTCTTCAATGCGTAGCCACCTCGGACGTACTGGTGTTCCGAAAACACTTTCTACGCGCGCACGTGTTTATCCTAAGAATGGACGGTCTTGTACAGTATGATCCATTGTTAAAGAGAACATGCGATCACGGGTCTGTCAGGCTTTACAAAACCATTCACGAGGAAACCAGCACCAATTCGATCGCACAAGATTCATTCGCAGTAAGCACGACTGACTGCTCTTCCTGAGAATGCACATGATGCCTGCCGTTCTCGTCAGTAGTCGGCGGCAGCACTTTGCACAGTGTTTAGGTCACGCGATCGCACGTTCCCTTCAACGGTTGACCGTACTGTACATTTGAAAAGATTCTATACCGATATCCCTTTCCTCTCCTCACCCCGCTTGTCGGTTTACATTAATTAGGCATCCGAGAACTGGTAGATGATTTTCGTGCGCTTGGTCGGCCCATGGCATATCCCACAAGCCTTCATAAGCGCGAAATGTCTGTATACTTAGAGAGAGCTGACTGTTGTATGGTAGATATCTATTTTTCTCGACAAAAGTCTAACAGAGTGTTGACTCATTTTCGTGGCCTCAAGTTTGATTTCCTGCTAATTTCTTTCTTTGCCAGAAAAATGCGTTACAAGTCCGGTGTGCGGCTACCGGGGCATACCGGCGTTCTTCGGTCGAACCCAAAGGCAGTGAATTGGTGGCGGCTGCGTTTCGGTGGCAGAGAAATGCGAATGAAAAAGAAACTTCGGTGCTTATTAGTAGTCTCGCTGCGCGTCATAAAAACACGAGTAATCTAAATAAATCCACATTCCTGCATTGCGGCGTCGCTCATAGTCCACGCGCAGCCTCGGGACTAAGTTAAGCTTTGCACAATGTTGGGACGCTAGCGGAGGCCAGGAGTGAGTGACCGATAGCCGTGAATCCCAAACCGAGACTGATCTTTATTTTTCTTGTTTTATCTACCATGGCGACAAGCGATTCGAGGGAGAGCTCCCTTTTGAGCAATGTACCATGCACCACTCGGACCCTGTCTCCTCATACAGTTTCCTACCCCTTTCTCTGTACACTGAATGCCGAAATAAATAAATAAATAAATAAATAAATAAATAAATAAATAAATAAATAAATAAATAAATAAATAAATAAATAAATAAATAAATAAATAAATAAATAAATAAATAAATAAATAAATAAAAATAGGGAGTAATGGGTATGGTGATTGTTTATATTATTGTGATGGAACACTCGAAAGGGTTTGGATGGCTGTTAGGCCCCGTAGTGCATCAGAGGCCGCTAAGAACGACAACGCTGAGTTCTCATTTACGATTTCTACGCGAGTGTAGTCATACGACCACTGTGAAAATCATTTTATGTGGGTACGTTGAAAATGTTCGTACATGTTTTACCTCTTGCGTTTCGAATGAAGAGTGCAGGCTGAAAGCGGTACCTGTAGTCCGCCATGCAAAAATAATCAGCTCGGGGAAGCTGTTTTCGGAACCCAATGGCACAGCAGCCACCAACAGTTATCATCGTAGAAATAAATTAACAGCAAAAAATGCAGCAATTAGCTCTTACAAGTTATGGGCAGCAACTTACCGCGTATATCCTATAAAAGGAAAGTATGGAGAAGGGAAGTGATAGGTTTACGCAGATTAAAATAAACAGAGCGGGAAATAACTATTACCTCATGATGTCATGCACAGCCGTGAGCAAAAGTGGTAGAGCAAAAGGCAGCCGATGGCGGAGCTCGGAAAAACTGCATCTAAACGCCATATAGCAACAGCTATCTGTGATAGAGGCAATCGTGGCGGTGCCCCATTTTTTTAGGTATTTAAATACCTGTACTTAAAAAGCGTTGACTCACAATGGAGGAAAAGAACTAGGAAACTAACTAGTAAGTATGCTAGTAACAAGGACGGAGAAATAAAGAGCATTAAGCAACAGGTGAAAAACACAGCCCCTTCATGGATCACTGCCTTGTTGTGGCGGAGGGGCTTGCGAAACTCGATGAAGTCGTGAGCTCTGCTGTGTAGGGCCACCCAAGATAGACAGGTCACGGCAGAGAGTTCTGACAAAATGTGATTCACTGGAGAAGGTAATGGCAACCCACTCCAGTATTTCCTGCCAAGAAAACCCTATGGCCAGTCACAATACCATTATCGATATGGCGCCGGAAGATGAGCCCCCCAGGTTGGAAGGCGTCCCACATGTTACTGGGGATGAACAAAGGGCGATTCCTAGTAGCTCCAGGACGAATGAAGCGGCTGGGCTACAGCCAAAAGGACGCTCAGTTGTCGATGTGTCGGGAAGCAACCGGAAAGTCCGATGTTGCAAGGAGATGTATCACATAGCAACATGGAATGTAAGATCTATGACGCAAGTTAAACTGGATATTGTCAAGCGAGAAATGGACAGATTGAACATTGATATCTTGGGTATCAGCGAGCTCAAGTGGACCGGAATGGGAGAATTTAACTCCGGCGACCATTATGTCTTTTATTGTGGTCACGAATCCAAGAGAAGGAATGGGGTCGCTCTCATAGTAAACAGAAGAATGGGCAAAGCAGTGCTAGGGTACAACCCCAAAAACGACCGAATGATTTCACTTCGGATCCAAGGTCACCCTTTCAACATAACAGTTATCCAAGTCTATGCACCGACCACTACTGCTGAAGAAGCTGACGTTGAGAGATTTTATGCGGACCTACAATGCCTTTTAGACCGCACCCCATCATCAGACGTCGTTTTTCTCATAGGAGACTGGAATGCTAAGGTAGGGAGTGAAGAAATATCCGGAATTACAGGCAAGTTCGGTCTTGGTGAGCCAAATGAAGCTGGGCAGAGGCTAGTAGAGTTTTGTCAAGAAAACAACCTGACCATAGCGAATACTCATTTTCAACAGCACAAGAGGCGCCTGTACACATGGACTTCGCCGAACGGTCTGTACAGGAATCAGATCGATTATATTATTTGCCGACAGAGATGGAGAAGCGCTATACAAGCAGTAAAAACAAGGCCTGGGGCTGATTGTGGCCCCGATCATCAGCTTCTTGTTGCCAAGATTAAGCTTCGATTGAGGAAAACGCAGAAAACTAGAAGGCCTTTCAGGTATAATCTGGATCAAGTTCCTTTAGAATATGCTGTGGAAGTGAGGAATCGATTTCAAGAATTAGATCTAGAAGACAAAGAGCCCGAAGAGATGTGGACTGATGTTCGTGATATAATACAAGAAGTTGCTACTATGGTAGTTCCAAAGCAAAAGAAATGCAAGAAAGCAAACTGGTTATCTGAAGAGGCTTTGCAAATAGCTGAGGAAAGGAGGATGGCAAAAGTTATGGGGGAACGAGAAAGATACAAGGTTATCAATGCGGATTTTCAGAAAATAGCAAGGAGAGATAAGAATGCCTTCCTGAACATACAGTGCCAAGCAGTTGAGGACAACAGCCAATTAAGGAACACAAGAGCTCTGTATAAGACAATCAAAGATATCAAAGGAAGCTTCTGTGCTAAGATGGGCGTGATAAAGGACAAACGAGGCAAGGACCTCACTGAAGCCGCAGAGATAAAGAAGAGGTGGCAGGAATACACAGAAGAACTGTACAAGAAGGACCCGAATGTGCAAACCCAACATAAGGCGGTTGTGATCACTGATCTCGAGCCGGGCATCCTGAAGAGTGAAGTTGAATGGGCCTTAGCCAGCCTTGCTAAGAACAAAGCTAGCGGAATTGATAGCATTCCAGCTGAGTTGCTTCAAAACCTCAACCATGACGCTGTTAACATTCTGCATACATTATGTCAGAAGATTTGGACAACCCTGCAGTGGCCACAGGATTGGAGGAGGTCAGTTTACATCCCCATTCCAAAGAAAGGCAGTGCCAAAGATTGTTCCAACTACCGCACGATCGCGCTTATTTCGCATGCTAGCAAGGTGATGTTGAAAATCCTCCAAGGTAGGCTGCAGCAGTATGTGGATCGGGAGCTTCCGGACGTGCAAGCTGGGTTTCGCAAGGGCAGAGGAACTAGAGACCAAGTTGCCAACCTTCGCTGGATCATGGAAAAAGCAAGAGAGTTCCAGAAACCCATCTACTTCTGCTTTATTGATTATGCGAAAGCGTTTGACTGCGTAGATCACAGCAGATTGTGGCAAGCTCTCCAAGAGATGGGAGTTCCAATTCACCTCATCTGTCTCCTCAGGAACCTGTATGAATGGCAAGAGGCCACAGTCAGAACTGGGCATGGTCTTACTGATTGGTTTCCGATTGAGAAAGAAGTGAGGCAAGGCTGCATACTGTCGCCTTGCCTATTTAACCTATATGCAGAGTGCATCATGAGGAAGGCTGGTCTGGACGAGTCTTCAGCTGGAGTGAAGATTGCTGGAAAACGTATCAACAACCTTAGATATGCGGATGATACCACTTTAATGGCAGAAAGTGAAGCGGAACTCAAGAGACTTCTGATGCGCGTACAAGAAGAGAGTGAGAAGTTTGGGCTTAAACTGAACATTAAAAAGACAAAGATCATGGCGTCTTGCCCTATCAAGTCCTGGAGCATCAAGGGACAAGAAGTGGAAGCTGTGACAGGTTTTCTCTTCTTGGGCTCCAAGATTACCTCGGAAGGAGACTGCAGCCATGAAATTAGGAGACGCCTGCTTCTGGGAAATAGAGCAATGGTTAACCTTGACCGCCTAGTAAAGAGCAGAGACATTAGTCTGCCAACCAAGATCCGTATAACTCGTGCTATGGTCTTTCCAGTTGCGATGTATGGATGCGAGAGTTGGACTGTGAAAAAGGCTGACCGCCGAAGAATTGACGCGTTTGAATTGTGGTGCTGGCGAAGACTCTTGAGAGTTCCTTGGACTGCCAGAAGATCAAATGAGTCAATATTGTCGACCATAAACCCTGACTGCTCATTGGAGGGTCAAATTCTAAAGTTAAAGCTCAGCTACTTTGGTCATCTGATGAGAAGAGAGGAGTCGCTGGAGAAAGATTTGATGTTGGGAAAGGTTGAGGGTCGCCGGAGAAGGGGTAGGCAGCGAACGCGATGGTTAGATGGCATCCTCGAGGCACTGCAGATGAAGTTATGTGATGTTAGGAAGATAGTGAGAGACCGGAAAGCGTGGCGTGACATGGTCAATAGGGTCACGAAGAGTCGGACACGACTGAACGACTGAACTGAACTGAAAAACACAGAAGGTAAAAATTGGATAAATTCGATGGAAAAGAAACAGTGGAATTATACCGAAAGTGGAAAATGCAGATCAGGAAGGAAGATTTCTTTGATAACTCAAGAGGCAGTGCCCTACGTTTTGAAGCTAGATCAGGGTGCCTTAGAACACGCAGCTACAAAAAAAAAAATTACAATGGAGATGACGCACGTGCTGTATGTGGAAACTCCAGTGAAACAATTGACCATATTATACTCTAATGTAATGGTATCCATCCGGAAGTTGGTGCAGGCGCAATCACTGTTCCTGAAGCTCTGGGCTTTAGAGATAACAGTGGCCGGGTGAATAAACCGGCGGTGGAAACTAGCAAAAAACGACTGGAAGATTGGTGGCTTAAAAGCAGAGAAGTGACATAATGTTAGTAATGTAGGAACAAAAATTTAATAAATAGAATGATGGTTTAGTTAACCATTCTAAATCAATAATTAAGATATAGGGAGAAAAATGAGCATGATAGCTACTGCTACCACCCCGTTTCAAAGGGGACGCTCCTATATTCCATCCATCCATCCATCCAACATACATGCGCCGCTGTCGCTGCCCTGTCGCTGTCGTTATATGGCGTTTGGATGCAGTTTTCCCCTCTATCTCTTAGAGTTACTCTAGTTTTCCCTAAAGTCGCTAGTTCCAGAGATTTTATTTTTCCGAGCTCCGCCACCGGCTGCGTATATACCATTTTTGCTCCCGACTGTACGTGTGGCAATGTTGGTGCTTGGAAGTGTGCTGGAGGTTTACTAACAGGTGGTCGGGGGCTGACGGAAATAACAGCTATTTGGTGATTATCCTTCCTGTAAGCAGCCGGACCTGGATGGTTATGACGATGGGGGTAAAGAAGTCTTAAAGATTCTATTGTATGCGCAGTTATAGTGGTGTAGCTATCAGGGACGAACACGACAGTTAGTTCTCGGTCAGTATAATTTGATTCCGCGTGATAGATACTACGTCTCGCTCGCCATCCAGCACCCAAGTGAAACGGTAGCGGCGAGCATACACCGCGTTCCGCCAAAAATCATTAGCGGTGTCGCCGCAGCCGGAGGACACTAGAGCGGGGGAGGGGAAGAGACTAGCGGCCAAACTGGCACGACCTCGGTGACGTCTTGCTCTCTCGGACGAAGAGAAAAAAAAAAAAGAAAAGAAAAAGTTCGGAGAAAACAAGTGCGCCCGATTCTCCCTCCTTGGACGCGGAGGGAATAGACGCTGCGCGTCCACCGAGCGCGATCAGTGTAAGCAGGAAGGGGGCAAGCGATGGAGATTGTTTTGCGGGCAAAGAATACGAATAGACGTCGTCGGCGGCGGCGGCCGCAGCAGCAACTCGAGGCTGACGTTGACTCGGATCATTGTGTGTTCGTTGGGGGTAGGTGGGGGTAAGGGCGGCACTTGTTCTGTTTGACGCTCGGTAAGGGAGAATCAGAAGTCAAACGAACAGCGCCCGTGAGGCGCCTGACTGGACTTGTCGGCGTAGGGAAGCGACGGCGGGGGAAGTTTTTGTAATTAAGGAATAGAACGGGAGAGGGTATAGGGCGGGGGAAAAGAGGGGAGTTAGAGAAGGGGAAAAGGTCAGTCTCCTCCCCTTGAAAAAGCGAGACATGGCGCGGACAGCATTCTCGTCGTCTCTTTTGTTTTTCTTTTCGCCTTTTGATTCTTTTTTCCCTCTTCGTGTCTCTTCCCGTTGACTCTAGCTCGCGTTTACTACCACTGTCTGCCAGCGTCGGTTCTTTTCTGGATACATTTAGTTTTCTCCCTTTGTTTGAAGATTCGGCTGTCTCTGGCAGCGGAGCGGCCGTGCAAATGGTGCTAATTAGGCGTTTCTGCTCTCTTCGTTTTTATTTAGCCCCCTCTCCAGCATTGACGCGGGTAGCAGTGGGGAGAAGTTTGGGGGGGGGGGGGGGGGGGAGGTCAAAGAAAAGTTCGCCACCTTCGCGACGGCTGCTTTTAAGCAACTACTTCGTTGTGTTAGGAAGTTGTGCGTACGCTAAGGATGACTGTTGGCTGTCTGCTAACGCGACCTCGCTCGGTCGGCGTCAGCTATCCGTGAAGAGCGGGACACTTGAAGTCATGGTGGTGCCGTTAGCAAAACTTACTTAGGCGCTAGCTGTGCCCGAGAAATGATGATGTGCATGATTAAGGGAGCTGCACAATGACGCTGAGAACCTCGTACGCAAAAAGCAAATCACCGCATGTTCACAGTAATGAACGAAATCTAATTCTTCGTTGGTAATATGAATATTAAAGTTGACATTTACTACGTCCACACAACAAAACATAATAGGGAAACAAGAGCTGTCAAAGCCTTCATACAAACAAGGTGGGGGGGAGACTAGCACAGTCGGCTGTTAGCAACAGCATGATTTTTATTTTTTTCTGGTGTGGACCGACATCGTGAAATGGCGTTTACAGATGGGAGCACTACAATGTATAAAACGTGAAAAGAAATCATAGTTTTAACTATAAGCGCGCATACTCACTCCACGAGAGGCATGTGGTGTTAGTAAATGCAGTTAGCATCACTGGTACTCTGACAAAGCCTCTGACGATTAATGCGGCGGCGTATAAAAAGTCTCACATTTTATACAACTGAAGCGCACAGAAACGGCACTACAAGAGTTTTCACTAGTTCCGTGGAGCGCCTACGCGGCTGGATATTGCGTATTTGCCAAAATCAAGCACATTGATCACCACTGAGCTGCATCACTTTCTTTAACAGAAATTAACCAGGTTTGAGATCACCTTTAGTGCTCTTTCAAGTTCTCTCATTTGTTCGCTTATATGCTTTATCACACCGACTAAAGATTAAATATTTGCACACAGGCTGAATTGTGGCAGGATTCGTACACCAGTATTTTTTACAGTCCGCTTGTTTACGGCTCGCTCATTTATTTATCATGGTTTGATCACCACTCTTGTACGTGTCGTGTCGGTAAATGCATCTTGTGGCCATGGTCGATTTTTGACCTGCTGATCTGAGTGCTTTTTATCCCAACCCCTCCACCAATATTTTTTTGCCGAATTATTGCGAGCGTCATAAATTCGCTTTTTTCACAAGGCCTCTCTGCGGATGCGCGAAACACCAGCCCCAGCCGCGCATGCGCAATTCGTGGCCTCCGCGGTCGGCGCAGCCGGAGTTGATCTCGAGAGCCATGCGCAGTTAATATTTGTGACAGGCGTATGCGACAGATGACAGTAGCTGTCAAGTACAGACGACATCGCCGTTTCGCAGGCGGGTGCGTTTCCCAAGAACGTTTTCAACCAGTAGCGGACGAATTTTCAACCACTACCCAGATGGCGCCACATCTTGTGAAAAAGAAGAATTCCGCCAGCGTCTGCTGAACTGTTCCGTTTTCTTTTTCACGACCAAAACACATATGCTATATTCATATCTCTATATTTGCATGCAATCCACTTGTTCCCTTTTTAGGACTTTGTGCCTCGTCAATTTAAACTTTGCCTCTACACCTTCTTATTTGCTTTGTTTTGGTTTTCATGGGGCACTTTGTACAATGTGTACAATTCAGTATTGCTCATCGTTGCTATCAATATCGTAAAATGCCGTCATTCGTGATACTTCTCAGTGCTCAACACTTAGTTTTTCAACTTCAGCTTTGTCTTTAATAGGATTTTGGAGTGGAAAATCCATGCCATGTTTCGGCAAGGTCATCGGGTATGATTATCGGGTTTGAGACGGCGGTACTCGCTTCTTCTTCTACTTCGCACACCTGCTGCTTCTTCGTAAAACACCTCGCAAACTTTATTCGTACCTGTACATATCTTCTCAAACATATAAATCTCCTGACAGAGTGCCACGCAGCCTCCCAGTCCCCTATCTACCCTTTCCCTACACCGCCTCCACTGCTCATCTGGCTCGCATTGTGGGACCTCCCCTTTCAAAATGCCCTCGACAACTTCATGTCGTCTAGACAGAGCTGTACCCCGCCGGGGTGGGGCAGTGATTACGGCGCTCGACTACTGTTCCCAAGGACGTGGGATCGAATCCCGGCCTCGGCGGCCTCTTTTCGATGAAGGCGAAAAGCAAGGCGCCCGTGTGCTGCGCGTTGTCAGTGCACGTTAAAGAACCCCAGGTGGTCGAAATTTCCGGAGTCCTCCACTACGGCTTCTCTCATAGCCTGAGTCGCTTTGGGACGTTAAACCCCACAAACTAACAACCAACAACAGCTGTGGTGTTATTGTAGTTCGCAGATAGCCATCGAGGAGTTAAACAACAGCAAACCGTGTCTGACCATGCCCAATCGGGCTTCCGCTTTGTAAAATAGGCCAGTCGGGTTGTATGCCAGCCAATTTGTATAGGTAGAGTCCGAAAGGGTCATTCAAACTTTTTCCCAACGATTTTTTCCAAGTTGAAAACAAAGCACAGCAACTACTTCACTCCATTTCAGAAACTTAGAAAACTATTATTCACTTCGTGCAGCAAGAAAATAAAGGCCTTAGTAATAATAATAATAATTGATTCACAGGAAAGGAAAGGCGCTGTATCTGTCACACTTGTTTCTGTGGACACCTGAACCGCACCCGTAAGGGAAGAGAGGAAGGTGGGAGTGAAAGTGGATAGAGAGAAAGAGGAGCAGTTATCTGGATTTCCGCGTTTGCTTGTGTACGACCCTTCGGTATAGTGAGTCTGTTTTCTCTTCTTTTCAGTGAAAGAAATCATTAATTACGCAATCAAACGTAAAAAGTCATAAAATGAGAAGAAAGGTTGTGTATATCTCCTAATGTAGAAAAAAATTGCTCTATATCTGTGATCGAAGTTGGCAGCACGGGATCTTTGGCGTAGACGTTATACCGTTTCTTTTTTTTTTTTTTTCTGTCTGTAGTGATGAGGTTTATGGTTCGCGGGTTAAAGCCTAATAGACTTGAAATTCCAAACGGAAATGATGATGGTCTAGTGCGTCCAGCACATTATAGCTTCTACTGTTAACATTTCTATAAACATTATTTCATTGGTGCTAACACATGCCATAAACTTACTCTTAACAATAATAGCTGATAGAATGGCAATTATTTTCTCTCCTGAAATGGACTGCACAGAACAAAGTCCCTTTGAACACACGGGTCGCTTTTCATATTTGTGCCCGCAGGTCTACCATCAAGGCTACGTCTCTCTTACGAGTCGATTTGCGACCTACAAACACACATCTTGCCAACTGACAGCCCGTACGACTGCGTCAACTAGCTGGCGGCAGTTTCGCGACAGCCTTGGCCCTATAATTAGTCCACCTGGGCGAAAAGGGACATGAAGACGCGGTCAAGGGAACTGGTCTGCCCCAGCGCTTATCTTTACGGCAGCGGTCGGGGGTTTAGGGCCTGTTTGCTTCAGCAATAAGGCCGCTGCTGCGATAAAAACGTGAAGCGGATCTGCGTGTGCCTGTTCTTTTACGGAAGCCGCGGTGAAGAAAGAAAACAGGGAGAAAGATAGGGAAGCCGTTAAAAGCCGCTCACGTACGAAGCGGCCTGCACAGCTGTTGCGGCTCAAATCGGCGCGCGCGAAGCGTGCCGCGCCGATCTCGGCACGCCCCATCTGACTGCTCTTTCTCTGCCGCTCCCTCTCCGTATCTCGGTACATTTTGTTTTGTCCGTCTTCGAAGGCCCGTCATCGGCGTGCGTGCGGACGTCATAGGTGAATGACGACAGTTGCGAGCCGCTACGAAGGGAAATAAGAGGCGATGGAGAGGAACGCAGAAAGTGCTTAGGGAAAGTATACTGGGCCGAAAAGGGTCTTCGGGATTCCGGCCGAGGTTCTGCCAAACACTGGGTGAACTGTGACTAAAACGTCCGCATAAAAGAGAGGGTGAAACCGGAATGCCGCGTGTGGCCGCGAGAAAAAGAGGAGTAGGTTGGAGAGAGATAACGTAATGGCTGATGACTTGTAAGTTGGGCAGCGCTGCAAGCGTACGCCTTTTTTTTTTTCCCCCGTTTAGGGATGAGCTACCACCGCCAACGCGGCGCGCGTATTCCGCGAAAAGAGGGAGGAGTAGAGGCAAGACAGCCCTAGGTCCGCGGCGGGGATTCATGCTTGCGCGAGTCGTGCTGGCGTGACGCTATTGACGTCACGCTCTACGCCATCATTGACGTCACTAGTGTGTGAAAGGAAAGGAGGACGAGTGAGGTTCGCGCGGCGTGGCGAAGGGGGTGACGAGGCAGCGGGGGATGGACTCCATTGATTCGGAATGCGCCAGTGCTTCGCTGAGGCGTCGCTCGGTTGTGTTCCCCATCTCCTCACCATCGTGTATCCCTTCTGCTCACACTCAGCCCGCTCCGTTCCACACGCCCGCTCTCCGCTATCGTCTCCTCCTTTATGTCTCGCGCGCGCATTGCAGCCAGTATGCTTCTTCCTCGCTGGCGACGGCGCCCTGGCGGATCGCTGTTTGCCCGTTTCTCGTCGTTGCTGTCGGCGTGTGTCGCAAGAAGACTGTCGCGAACGGCAGTGCCGGCCCGTTTGCCGGTCGCCCGCTCGCCTGTACAATATTAAGGTCCTTTGCAGCGCTACACGGACGCCTGGAATCCGTGACCTACCATCGTATGGCAGAACGCGGGGAAGCTTTCAAGGTCTAGTGGCGGCGGCGCACTTGAAAAGTAGCGTCGGACATATCGGTAGTTTTTGGTCCATAGCAGCGAAGAGGCTATAGGTATCACAATCTGAATCCGGACCACAAAGTATGGCAGATAGACTATTTCGAATTTATTGGTTTTCTTTTTTTTTTTTCAGAATTACGTATGTACAGGAAGTTGCGAATTGTGTCGGAATTTATGGCAGACATATAGGGGGCGTGCACATCGCATTCGTGGAGATGTATACCTTATATTTGCACATTAAACCAAATTGTTCATATTTTCTTGATTTCTTGACATTCAGCATTATTCGATGCGGATTTTCTCTGCGTGCGTTACGATCCGTGGCCAAGCTGGCTGAAAAGCTCTCTGTCAGCTGTGTTACTTTGTCATCGTCGCGAAGTCATATCTGTACAAAGCACCCTAAATCCGAAATTAACTACCAGTAATTTATTTTGCACTAAAGCTGTAATCCTTGCCATTTAGTATGTTATCTTTCGTCAAAGCTTCTTTTTGAGTAGGGGGTAGATCTAGATCCCAATAGAGCTCACTAAAATTTAGCTGCAAATGCGACTGCCTTCGTTTACACCAAAATAATAGTGCAATGAAGCAATAAATTGAAATCAACTCCCTGAATGAGGCCCCCTCATTCGGTCCTCAAATCTTCCGATGAAATTCCGCCCGTTAATTCTGCCTGAAGGGCTTTTTGTGAGGCCTAAATTAAACATCTATACAATCAGCACATGACCGGATCATCGCCATTTATAACAGCTACCCTCCGCCATACAAGCGTGTCAGAGACAATGAAAGAGGGCATCTTTTCACACCACCTCGCAATTCAAGAAAGTTGTGCTTTCCTGGTATCATATGTAGAAGGTGCCGAAACTACTTCATGGTGGTGCTTGTGTAAGCGGGAGCAGATCATGACACCGGCAGGCTAGGAATTTGGACATCCTTTGGAGCCAGTTCTGATTGGCTAACGAGAGTGACGCGGCGTACGCCGCGGCGGAAGAACATTCGGATCGCCTTCTCACCCACTTTATATATTCGCCTTCACCAAGCCAGCGTTTAATGCAGCTTATTTTAAAGGTGGATTTTTTGAGGCTTTATACAGGCTCAGTTTGAGCCAAAACACTTAAAGCAGTTTTATTGGCATTATATAGCGCACACAAAGTTTCCGATCTCATTTCCAACTTCTGAACTGGTTAAAATTTATCACTTCCCTGTGAAACGCTGATGCTAGGTGCCAGGTTTGAATCCGATGGATGTAGAATGCCACTAGAACTTGAACATATCACTGTTTCCCCAGAAGGAGCGCAATTTATTTTAAACTTTATACACACTAGAAGGAAGCACGTGAAAGTACACCGCTTCGACCGCTTCGTCGTCATTGCGGCTAAACATCCATGGAGGCCGCGTGGCGCTAGGCACGTGTACTTATAAAATTAAATGAAATGGCGTGGTTCTTGGAGAGCACTTTCGTCTGCATCTTTAAAGTCATGTAAATGAATGCTTGGTATAATACAATATCGCCGTAATGACCGTCGTGAAGCCGCCTGATATCTTATCGGGAGTGCGAGGTGGGTGTGCTGACATTGGCGCATATATTGGACCACAACTGGGACACGAAAAAGTTAAAATCGCGCCCGAGGTCTCTCAAGGCAAACTAGGAAGCGATAGGTCATTTTTATGCGCACCGCAATTGTTCGTTTATCTCGTCTTTCCAAGCAGCTGCGTCCCGTGGCACATCTGCAGGCTCAGACAAATAAAAAACCAGAAATGAAAACAATCTTTCGTAAAAATATTCTGCGCAGATTTCCAGCTAGACAGGTTCAGCACATTCCTTGTAATATGCATTTAAGTTCGGACCTCGAAGCCTATTTTGATATCTTTCTCGTTCTTGTGATATAGACATCTGCGCTTGTCGTATTTCCTTATCTCTGTTGTTCCGTCCTTGCGAAGTATCCTAGTTGTTCTTATTATCTCGACAAAGTGCATGTATACCGAGGCTAGCTGATTTGCATCGACAGCACTCGTTGATCTCGGATTCGCCGCATATGATTGTGGCTGACGGAGATATCTAAATGCAATGTATGCAAGTTTTCTGACACTGCGAGACAATTTTATTGTGTGCACTGTACGCTGCCACAGCATTGTAGAGCACACCTGTTATCGGGAACTCAGCAGTACACAGAAATAAAACTCAATGGTCGATGCTGTTTCTCGAAGACGACACTTCCGGAAGTAAGTCAAATGCTCGCGGAATCCGCAGCGTCAGGCAGGACTTATAACAAATCCGTTTTCTTCGTAAACTCTCATCTCTCACGTGGCCAAAAAATTAAAGGTCGCTTAAGCTTCGCCTTTAAGAGTTCAACGCAACAGCGTTTAAACCCCAATGCTTTGAAGACGATGGATGGATGTATAAGGCTTTGAATTGGGCGGTGGCTCGCGCTATCTATTGCGGCTGCGCCGTACGATCGAAGCAATTTTCCATTGAGTACCGCATCGTAGGTAAGCAAAGCGGAAATGTTCTTTAGAACTTGTTGAACTATTACTCTCGAAATTAATTTCTTTCTAATGACGCGCCTAAAATTAACTGACAGACATAAGGCAATGCATACATTAGGTTCACCTTTATTCGGAGAGAAGGAATGCGCTTCTGTGGAGGAGTGGTTGCGTGGTCGCCTCGCACTGCGAAGTAATCGTGTTCGACTCCACGGGATTCCTCAAAACTTTTATTGTTTCTTTAGGTTCTTCTGGTTTTCGCGTTACAACCACAACGCCAACACCGGCCTTTCTAAGACACGGGACACTTAACGTTGTCGCGTCATAAATGCCTGATAGGAAAAAGCCGTCAGATGATCCGATGGGGTTTTCGCTCGTTTTCGGGTTTGTCACATATCACGGGAAGAGGAGAGTAAGCTCGGGACGTGCAGAGACTTGAGTTAAGGATGTTACGATGGCTATTTCCATAGTACCATTTCAGCCATCAGCCCTGTGAAGAGAAAAGAATTCATTTTTGAAAAGACGGTGCATTCTCTTCGGAACTAGAACTCGCCATCGGAGCCGTTAAGATACCACTGCAGTTTCTACTTGCATCCACACTCAACAACGAAGTGTTGATCGCAGCCGTCCGTTTTCTTCACTATTCCAGTCGATATTTACCTCAAGTCGTTCGCGGGTCATTTTTTTTTTTTTAATCAGCTATGCGCTATTTAGAGTAAAGGGTTTCTTTTTCCTGCAATATGGAGAATTATTCATGTGTGCTGGGCACATGTCCTCGAGTTTTAGACAATTTAGCCGATTATATAATAATAATAATAATAATAATAATAATAATAATAATAATAATAATAATAATAATAATAATAATAATAATAATAATAATAATAATAATAATAATAATAATAATAATAATAATAATAATAATAATAATAATAATAATAATCTCTCATTGTTATTATTATTCTCTCAAAGAACTCGATGTGCAGTAATTGTAAAACGCTCAAGACTATAAAAATAAATAAATAAATGTGAGGGAACGGCCGCACCAAACTAGACGATATGGCAGGCGAAACCAATTGAAAGTAAAATAAAAGGGGCTGGCGCCCAATAGAAAACTTAAGAACAACCAATTCGAAGGAAAGGAAAAAATAAAATGGCACTAATGACAGGTGGGAAAAGTGGTTTCAAGAAGAGAGAGGTCCCAAAAACGACAATCATTTTGAAGAAAAAGAGTAAAAAAAAAGACGCCTGACTACTGTGCCGGAGTTCCCGGGATCGAATCCCGGCCACGGCGGCTGCGTTTCGATGGAGGCGAAACGAAGTGGCGTCCGTGTGTTGTGCGATGTCAGCGCACGTTAAAGAACCCCAGGTGGTCGAAATTTCCGGAGTCCTCCACTACGGCGTCTCTCATAGCCTGAGTTGCTTTGGGACGTTAAACCCCACAAACCAAACCAAACCAAAAAACACACACACACACAAGGCTGGACACAATGTGCCCAGAAGCTTGAGATGTGCTCGCAGGTGGCCAGGAGAAGGGAAAGTGCGGAGAGCTATGGGTAGGAATAAGAGTCAAGAAAAAAGACCGGAATGAAAAAAAAATGAAGAAAAAAAAACCAAGGAGAATATAAATTAATGAGGAACGTAGAACATTACCAGAAAAAAATAAATGTGGGCCAGGGAATAGTAAGCCAGGAAAAATAACTGGTAGGAACAGGGAAAATCACGCATAACCAGCGAAACATAACAAAAACGAAAAGATGTCATGGCAGGTGCAAAAAATCTAAAAGCAGGAAAGAAAACTGTCCAACTAAGCCACTAGCAACAAATAGATTAGGCACGCAATGAAAAGAACAAAAAAACAAAAAAAAAAAAACGAAACACTACGGGCACACGCAGGGCGAGCAAGCTGTAAGGCACTATTTCCACATAACAGGGGCAGGGCCACCAAGGTTGGCCACATTGTGCCCCCAACCGCACAAGGCATGTAGTGTCTTTCTCTTTTCTCCTCTTAATTTCATTAACAATTTATCACATCAGACCTTCCGCATTTCTCATCTTTATGAAGAAAACAAGGTTTCATTCAAAACGCTTCCTATAGCACCTACTATTCGACACGTCCAACTGCATATTGCTGCTCGACGAGCGCGTGTAGGCAAGGCAGGACTCATGAACAGGGAACCTCAAAACTCCGCAGCACAGGCAGCCAAAGCATATACGTAAAGTCCGTGCAAAACCTATGGAGTGGGACGACTTATGCTGGTACCGCGTGTGCCACGACTGCAAGTGCCGTAAATATTAATAACTGTTATACTGTTATTAATAACTCCAAAGAGATATAATAATATAATAATAATAGTTGGTTCATAGGAAGGGAAAGGCGCAGTATCTGCCACACTTACTCTGTGGACACCTGAACCGCGCCTAAGGGAAGGGAGGAAGGTGGGAGTGAAAGTGGAAAGAGAGAAAGGGGAGCCGTAGTGGAGGGCTTTGGGGTAATTTCGACCACCTGGGGATCTTTAACGTGCGCTGACATCGCACAGCACACGGACGCCACTTCGTTTCGCCTCCATCGAAACGCAGCCGCTGCGGTCGGGTTCGAACCCGGGAGCTCCGGCACAGTATATTCGGGCGTCTTACCACTGCACCATCCCGGCGGGGCCCAAAGAGATATACGCCTCATCGCTCAATCGCGGAGAAGGTTCCCTGCTTTTCCAGTACAACTTTGTCCCGCTAAATGGGAAGCGCTGCGCTTTCTGTCGAGTCAACCGCAAGTGATACAGCTCCCGTTTCTATCCTTCCACTATTCCTTCCACTCCGGCACGCTGCAATAAATAAAGCGCCATGGAGCTTGTGCAACTGTAGCACCATATGTTGACACACGTTCATTGGGTGTTTCCCACTGTGAGAATGAAAAACTGGCACTGAGACCACACCTCGTATCTTCCATGGTGCCAATGGAACGCCTGCGATGGTGAACTCTGTGCGCGTGCGCGGCTCTATCGAACAGCAGTTCTGTCTTCCGAGATGCGAGGAATGGGCGCGAGTAAGGGAGGATGGCATTGTTGATAAAAAGCTTGGTTGACGAGGCTCGGAATACAGAAGGCCGGATACAGATAATAGAGCTCCGACTTTCACATACACTTTTGCTTTCACAAGAATACCCAGTTCAGGAGAAAGATACCGAGGGGGGGGGGGGGGGGGGGGGGGGGGGTATTTTATAATGTTACGCTGCGAAATGTTCGACTGTATAGATGAACTGAGGTATGGATGTTACTTCGGTGCTTCCTTGTATTTTCTTGGTGTTTCGCAAAATTGGAACAGCGGGGAGCCTCAAGCAAACTACTGCATATTGCTCTATAGTGTATATATTTATTTTTTATTTTTACCTACCCTTTCCTTTCTCCCTATCGCTCACCTCTTTGATTTCCTCTACCCCTTCCTCGCTATCCCTTTATTTCCGCCGCCCCAGTTCAGGTGCTTGAGATATCAGATAGCAGATATCGGGGCTGGCAAACATATTTTCCTTTCTTTTGTATATAAATAAAATAACCACTACCACCACCACAGCGGGGAGACACAGGTCAGAAACGGTATAGGACAAGCGCAGACAACTCGACCGATAACGCTTGCCGCGTTTGCACGCTGAGACATGGCCAGAAACCTGCTTCAGCGTTCATTTAAAAAAAAAAAAAAAAAAAAAGAACGCTTTATTTGATCTGCGAGGCACTCGGAAGTTCATGAATGCCCTTGCTACCCATATTACTGATTACAAGTACTACCCAACTGACCGCTGCATTTTTCTCAGTATCATGGCTCGCTCCTGAACCGTTCCTTAAATGCACGGACACGCGCAACTATCGAAAGCTGGAGCCCTTCAAAACGTCCTTTGATACAGCAGTCGGGTCGGCTGAAGTTGGTTGGTTGGTTCACAGGAAGGGAAAAGCGCAGTATCTGTCACACTTGCTCTGTGGACACCTGAACCGCGCCGTAAGGGAAGGGAGGAAGGTGGGAGTGAAAGTGGAAAGAGAGAAAAGGGAGCCGTAGTGGAGGGCTACGGAGTAATTTCGACCACCTGGGGATCTTTAACGTGCGCTGACATCTCACAGCACACGTACGCCACTTCGTTTCGCCTCCATCGAAACGCAGCCGTCGAGGTCGGGTTCGAACCCGGGAATTCCGGCACAGTAGTCGGGCGTCTTACCACTGCGCCACCCCGGCGGGGCAACGGCTGAACTGCACTCTTCAAAAAGTTAGTTGAATTCTAAGCGAAAATGCTGCGCATACTAGTTTCACAAATGGCGTGTCGGCTGCTTTTCCAACGTCAGAAAGCATAAAGCGTCAATTCCGGATATATCGAACCTGCGTATATTGAATTATTGCTTATGTCGAACTTTGAGAATGTACGCTTGAAAGTCCCATGCATAATGTATAGGACTGGTGTTCGCGCTTATCGAACTCCCGTTCAACAGGGTAGAACGAGAGAAAGAAGATGGCTACACGATATGAAAGAGCACTGAACAAGGATAGAGGAGGAGGAGAAGGGGGGGGGGGGGGAACCTCAGTTCGCAAGCCGAGCCAACGTTTCGGCAAGTGGACTTGTCTTCGTCTAGGCAGCGCAATGTGTGTGATGATCGCGCTGCCCAGACGAATGCAAGTCCACTTGTCGAAACGTTGGCTCGACTCGCGAACTGAGACTTTCCCCTCTACCCTCGTTCACTGCTCTTTCATCCCGTTCAGCAGAACATTCGACATATTGAACTGCGCGCCGTGTCCCTTCAAGGTGCGGTCCTCTTGATGACGCCCCAAAATCAGATTTTGCACTTGGAGCCTGGTCAACTGCGTAACTAGAGGCAACTGCTGGCAGTGACCACACTGTAAAACCGCTTGACGAGGGGAACGTCTAGTCCAATTTAAAGTGGCAATCCGTCTAGAGTGCTTGTTTTCAACGCCGCCGTACTGCGTACGGAGGAGCCGGGGTCAAAACACACTGTTGTCGTGCGACGAAGCCAGCCTTGCTGATCGAAGGCTTGCGGCGGTGGTGTTCGCGTGGCCTGCGTGCTTCACTGCTGGAGAACACAAAGAGATCAACATTACTCAACATTAACCTATGTAATATCGCGTTTATAGTGTACCAGTAACAGAATTGTACCTCTTTTATTAACAGCGGTGGCTTTTCCCAAAGCACCGTCCGCAAAACTTTCCAACACTTGTGTCACGCGGCGCAAGACTAAAGTATGCCGTCTAGCACCACATCACTACAAGAAGGGCGCCGGTAGTATTCGTACACCGTATTAATGGGTTAAAGAGTACCTCATTTGGTGGCTTTCGGTTCCACCTGCAGGGAGATCTATCTCCAGTTATTTCTTTCACTCTTGTCTCGAGTCCGGACTCTCCGCCACCCTCTGCTACACGCTTTCTTTCTCCGGATGCGCACTACACTAATCTAGCATCGACTTTCTGTGTCCGCTTCACATTCCCCACTCATTTGTATTTCCTCCTACTTGCTGGAATCATTTTAGCGGCTAAAAAAAAAAAAAAAAAAAAAAAAAAAAAAAAAAAAAACGCACGGACACAAAGAACACGGCACACAAGGGACATCCGCGTGTTTTATTTATTTTTTTTTTCCGCTAAACATTATCCCAGCAAGCCATTACCAACTAGCCCAACTTGAAGTTTTAACGAAGTTCCTCCTACTGCGTTCAAAAGAGATATCTGTAATCCCTGTTCCCTCCCAAGTCTTGAGTTTCTCTTGACTATAACCCTATTACCCTCTTTTACATGACTGGCTGCGCTTACCGCAATTTAGTAACACGAATCTCTCGTTACCTTCCAAGTATCATCCTCTTATGATACAAAGGGGGTATGCTTTGATCTCTGCCGATTGGTACCATTTGTTTGTGCAATCATTGTCCCTCCTTGAAGGAAAGAAGCCAACAGCTAGTCGGCGAGGCCAAGGAAAGCATTGGGGATTGTACTTTATGCCTTCTTTTTATTTAATTTTTACTTCGATAATCACATAAACTAGTATCACACAAAATTAGTATCACATTTCAAGTAAAAATTAAAAGAAAAAAAGAAGGCATAATTTTTACTTCGATAATCACATAAACTAGTATCACACAAAATTAGTATCACGTTTCAAGTAAAAATTAAAAAAAAAAGGCATAAAGTACAATCCCCAATGCTTTCCTTGGCCTCGCCGACTGTTGGGTTCTTTCCTTCATGTATTGTAACGAGTACCCTCATTTCCCCTTCATTTATCTGCTTGTCCCTCCTTGTCATACATAGCCTCATATGAGGCTGCAGTATGCAAAGCCAAATCAAATAGATATCGATACCCTATTATTTATAGATTGAAGGTAGGCTACCAATTGAGTCGCACTTCATTACTCTTTTCGCAGTTTATTTTCTCTAGTGGTCTGAATCCGCGGTTGTAACTTATTGTAAATAGATGCACTAACGAGCAGAAATTAAAGGGGACGTGCGTATGTCGTACTTCTTTACTGTGCAACGAGCTATTTATTTAGAGCCCGTTTACGAATTCCTATACTGCTCTAGATCCTTTACGCGCCAAAACGAACGACGCTAGTTGTACACTGCAGTTAATATCCGCAGGTAAATATTTTGTTTTGCTCATGGACGCTGCGTTTCATTCTGGCCTGATTGTACGTATATCTCATGCCACTTCTAATACCTCGCTACTTATTGCCAATTGCTGTGTTACCCATCTAGACCGCTGAACTTTAATTTCGATTTGGGCACAGTAACTTCCAGTCCTACTTCTTTTATTTGGGGCCTTATGATCTCAAACATGTCTTGCACTTTGTCCTGTAAGTCATCCATGAATTGAACCCTTTACTGCCGGGCGTTCCCGTCAAGTATCGTCCGTAACTATTCACAATCTATCTATCCTTATATTTCTTATATAAGAACACTGGATAGCAGCTGTGAGAGAGCGCCATATTGCCTGAGATGCTTTTTTTTTTTTTTTTGGGGGGGGGGGGGCATTCGGGAAGGGGGTCAAGCAAGTTCACGACCTAGTTGCAAAAAGTTTTCCAGTTGACGCTTATTGTCCGCCTGTGGCAGCTCCAGCGGTATGACCGGAAATAATGGAATATGGCTGAAGTGTTGCAAGAACGTCCGGCGGCGACGAGCAGTAAACACGTCAGCGTGAACTGATGCTGAGAAGTAAAGAACAGCTGCCATGAAAAGGGGCCTCGCTGCGAAATATTCGAAGTATTGTCCTTCTGCAGTATATTTAATCCAAGTTCATTTTTTACTCTCATTGGTGCATTTCATCCTTCGCTCATTCGAGAATTTCTCGAAGACAACCTTCATCTGCGCACATCGTGCCGTTCTGGCATGTTGGCAGTTACAAAGTACTCCCATTTCTATTCCGCCTTGCCGAGCCATAGTTCTACCAGGCAATATGATAGAGTCGAAGTTTCTTTCTGTACGCATGTTTCGCATTCGCCATGTTGTTGAAAGCTCATGGTTATGTCTCGTGGACAACGTGACGGTCACCTGGCATGGCGACCCAAGAAATTCTGAGTCGGCATCCAAAACTTTTGCACTCTCATTTTTAAGGTGAAAGCCTTAATAGGTCCATGAGTGTCCGTTCGTGCATTCGTGCTTCCGCGAGAAGCATCACACTTCGCGAGATTCTGCGGGATAACGCCATACTATGACGTCATCACATGGTGACATCGGCCATGACCGAATGTAACGTTATCGTTATATCACATCCGACAATGTCTAATGATCGGAACTGATGTCATCATGACGTCACGCCCGGTTATGACTGATTACTTCACCAGGCGATTTACGCATATCGAAGCTGACGCCTCCGGGCGTCCGACACAGCACACAGAAGCAGACGCAGTAAAACGGGAATCGGAATCAGAGGCGTTTCAACAAAAGCTGTCGTCTCATCGCACTTTAGTGGTCCAAAGTGCCCCCTAGACTATTTATTTCTGCTCCTTTTGCTGAGTGGCGTATTTGGTGCCAATGGGTTCCGCTTTCTGATCGGGTGATGTAAATGATTTCGCTGTCGCTATGGCGTGACGGAAATATGCGAAGGCTTATTAGTTGGCCATGCGCGAATGCGCAGTTGGCGGCTGGCGGTAGCGCGGTAGGCATAAATTTGTTTTTAGCGAAGTACTTTAATTTACCATCACCGCTATCAAGTCTGACAATATAGCACCCGACAGTGGTGGTGGTTCTTCACTGACAACGGCAGCTAGGGAAATGCGTCATGAGGACTCAGCTATCGTATATCGCATCATCCTTTCATCTCTAGACAGGATGAAAGAGTTCGCAAAGAGACGGTTATGCGAGTTGTGTCCAGTTTGTCCTGCATCGCGTGCCTAATAGCCGCCAAACAAAGCAGCGTTTCCAACTGTCGTTTTTGGTAGTTTCCTTAGTTGTGTGCTGTTGTTGTTGTGGCTGTAGGAAGAAGGAAAATAAAATGCACGGGCTTGCTACTAGCTCTGTAGCTCAGCCACCTCCGCTGCCTCGTGCGGACAGAAGAGAAAATAGACTAGAAAAAAAAAGAAGAGGGAGAGAAAGACGCGCGCCGCAACAACAGCCGTCGTCCACCACCGAAGCAATGGCGGGTGCAATGACGGCCTACAACAGATAAAATTCGGTGGCTGGCTAGACCCCGCCGCAAGCAGCGTTGACCTACCGTCCCAGCTCCATAGGGCCAGGAACTGCCCGTTAAGATCCCCAGGTGGTCGAAATTACTCCATTTTCCTCCACTACGGCTTCTTTTTCTCTCCACTTTCACTCCCTCCTTCCTACCCGCGGTTCAGGTGCCCACAGAAACAAGTGTGATAGATACTGCGCCTTTCCTTTCCCGTGAACCTATTATTATTATTATTATTATTATTATTATTATTATTATTATTATTATTATTATTATTATTATTATTATTATTATTATTATTATTATTATTATTATTATTATTATTATTATTATTATTATTATTATTATTATTAGTAGTATTGAGACCGGAAAGCGTGGCGTGACATGGTCAATAGGGTCACGAAGAGACGGACACGACTGAACGACTGAACTGACTGATTATTATTATTATTATTATTATTATTATTATTATTATTATTATTATTATTATTATTATTATTATTATTATTATTATTATTATTATTATTATTATTATTATTATTATTATTATTATTATTATTATTATTATTATTATTACTATTATTATTATACTCGAAGCGGGATTGTAATTAAAAGGAAAATCGTGCTCCGCGCTATACGTCGCTTAACCGCATAAGCTGCCATGGTGAGCAGAGTGTAATTAAATCTGCTCCGAAATGGATTGCATGGATTGCGAGCTTAGTACTTCGCGACCGTTGTCGGAGGCTGAGATGACAGCGCGCGAGAAGACAGCGACAACGCCATCTACATCTACCAAGATAAAAGCATACTAGTGTTTTCTCACCTCAGGCTACGCTTATCCACGTTAAACAGCTGCAGTTGCTTTTCTAACAGCTTTCATCCTTCCGCGGTGGCAGGATGAGAGCTGAAAGTTTTTTGGTTTTTTTTTTTTTCGAAGAGAGTTTCAAACATTTAATATGCGAATAGGAGATGTCCCGATGTCGGTGTTTTGTGATGGCGTGGAAGTAGACAATAAAGCAACGGCTGTGGAAGCGAGTTTGGGAATTATCATTCCCACTGGACCATGCCGAGTGGGCTTAGTAAATAGTGAATGAAAACCTTTGTCTTGAGCAATTTACTCTCCCCTTCCGAAATCCCCAAGTTACCATTGTCAGCGAGGACTGACTATGTATGTTGTTACAACTTTCAAAGTGTTGGTGATTACCGTCGTCTTCAAATTTTGATGTGTATAAAGCATCCCTTTTGCTGTTTTTGAGGTTTAAAACTACCAACACTACATTGACCTCTGACTTCTTACGATTGCACGTAAGCTGAAGCGGATAATTTGCCTGAAGAAAAGGTAAATAGGTGGCATAAAGCCAGGTCATAGAAGGTCAAAATAAGGGGTAATAACTGCATAGAAGCTGAAAATCTTCAATTCGCTTCTTCTACCTACGTGGTTATGTTTATTCGTACAGCCTGTTGCTTCTAGCCATTCCGAACTGATAGTGCAGTGAGAGATCACTGTTGCCACCCAGTATATATCGGGATGAAAATGAAAATCCATATCTGCTAATAATATAATCTTACCGCTATCCCCTTCAAGTTGTACCACCTTGTAATCGAACTTGTATTGAACGAATTACGTCACGATCAAACAGCTGTGTCAAGGCAAACTCGAACTTTGCTCTCGGTCGTCCACGAAAATGTAAAATAAACAGGGAGAGCAAATTTTATAGCTCTCGGTAAGTTCTAACTGCGCAGTAAATGCATACGTTCTCTCCTTGAGCACAGTACAAATATTTTCACAAGTTTGCAGACACGAAGGTCCGGGAGAAGAAAGAGCAAGGCCTGAAAGAGCACTTTATAGACTCGGCATAAATTTCGCACCAAAGCCCGAAACGAAAACAAGCTAGGGCAATGTCTTGTCGCTCTCAAACTAAAACACGCAGCTTGGGTGACGGTAACTTCCCATTTGTTGCCTCCTCAAGAAATTCCAGGACGCTAATTTTATTAAGAGCGCGCTCGGCGAAACGTATCGAGGTAGGGAAAGTGAGAAGGGGGGAGGGCACGCGGGCGTAGGGAAGGACCCGACGAGGGAATGGGGAGGTAGGGAAAGGCGGTCGACAACCAGAGAGGGAAAGAGAGAAAGGCGGCCGGGACTTTTTTGATCTAATTGAAAATACAAACGGTGCGTCGTGTGCCGTCACCGTTGCTGCTAGAGGCGCTGGTTTCCTTCACTTTCTTCTTCGATAGTGTCTGCTTGTAAAAAGCGCGAGCTCTCTCGAGATCGCGGACGATGTAAAACGGAGGCTTCGGAATTCAGCTCCATTCCTCACTTCCTCTGTTTCCTTAGTATTTGTTTTAAATATTTGTTTTCTTGCAAACTTGGTGGAGTGAATCTGGCAGGCTGCGTTTAAGAGTAGCAGGTTCCGTGCTTCGAACCTGAAGTGTCCTGGAAATTTAAGAACGTCAAGGATGGCTAGAAGAGAAAAGGAGGAAGCGGGGGGAGATTTTGGCGGAAGAAAAATGACTCTCTTATTCATGCTGCTGCCCGCTCGCCCTCCAATTTCGATGTTTCTTGCGCGTTGCTCCCGTGGTTTCTCTAATCGGTCGGCCCCCATCACCGCCACGCTTTTAGGAGGAGGAAATGGTGGATTAGGTGAGCTAGGGACGGTGAACGAGTGGGTCTTGGCGCGAATGTTCAATCACCTTCATTGAGAGGTACGAGTTTTAATTAGATAATTTTCTCTTTGCGTTTTCATTTAGATTAACCTTAACGATGGAGCACCGGTGCTTACTGTGTAAGAGTGTAAAGCTTTTAGAATAGCATGCTTCTCCGCAAGCACGTAACGCAATCTCTGGCGCTTATAAGGACATTTTCTGCGGGGTAAGCGGCGTTGTATAGTGCTTTGTAACTGAAAGTATCCTGGCTGCTGTGCTAGGACAATGCTGTCGGATGAGCCTGGGCTTCTATGAGATACACGGACATAGGGATGGGAGCTTTTGGCATTTTGCCGATCGCAGTACATTCATGCTGCAGTCGTGGCACAATCATGGGGCAACACTGCTGCAACCGCGGTGTAGTGGGGGTGCAGTAATACTGCATACACGGTGCAGTCACAGTGCAGACACAGTGCATCAACAGTGCACCCACAATAAATCCACACTGCAAGGTGTGATGTGGAGTACAGCTGCTTCTCTTGCTCCTTAATCCCAAATGGGCTTTAAGTCATTTTCTTAAGGGATATGCACTCTTAATATTTGATTACATGTTAAGTTCTTTGTAGTGACGCGTAAAATGCATAGATACGCCATACGTGTGTCTTTCAGCACATAAAATTCTCATTCGTCGATATAAAACACATAAGCGAATTTCTCCTTTGATGGCGCTGTAGTCCCCGCCCAAACAGTTTAACAGTGCCTATGAAGACAAAGTACAGCTAAACCTAGTCAAGGCATTAAAAGCCGCGATGTGTTCGCTACACCTCGTCTTTTTACTATCCTACATCTCTTATGCCAGCCTGCCGCAACATTCGGGATCGCTTTTTTTTTTGTTTGTTCGGTGGCCTGAACACAGCTTTCACATTCTAGTTACTGTTCAGGTGTTCAAACCGTAGTCGAAGCAAGAACTAGGGAGATTACTCATTTTAACTTAATTACTAAGCTTTGCTTGGAGCCAACAGCCACTGGCAGCAAGGAATTAAACTATGAGGGCTTTTTGCATGTGTGTGTTGATCATGCGCAATAATAATGTAATCATTAAAATAATCGAGTCGAAAGCACGGTAAAAAACAACCTCATGCCGCCAGTGGGATTCGCGTCCATGACCTCCGAATTTTGCGTTCGGCGCTCCACCGTCCGCGCTTCAGCGAAGGCTGTTCAATCTTCCTTTTTTCTTAGGCATTTATAGTGCGTGCAACCTAGCCTTGAAAATTTTCGACAGCGCCACGTTCGTCCGCCACCCCTGTGGTAGTATCGTATAACTAGCCCTTCAATTTCTCTAAATTTGTTAGCAGACTGAACTGCGGTAAATTCAATCCGGCGGTTTATATTTAATAATGTTTCGAGCATGATTACGAAAAAAAAAAAAATAGAGAGAAAACACAACCAAAATTTGCTATTTATCCGCATTTAATAAAAAGACATTTACCGTTTTACCACGTACGACTGGCTAACTTTGGATTTAACCTGGTTTTATTCGTACGTCGCATGGCAACAGTAACTTAATGGCGTGCACCAGCACTAGCGGACGCCTATACAGAATGGCTTGCCTGGTTTGCGACGGGATAGGGAGATTGCACGGTGGCTCACATTATACATAGCGGACAGCACCAAATTCATCAGTCATGGTAATTTTAAATGATTAATTGATTTTTAAGTGACATAAAATTATTTTCATAGCCACGCATCACGTGTAACGCTTAGCCGCATGCCTCGCGTACCACATATACAAACTCATCGCTATACAAGACGGATAAAACCAAATCACCGACCGATAGTGACAGTGACATAACAACAACGCAGGGAGAACGCCCAACTGAGCTTGTATGCTGCGGCATAAGAGTCGACTGGTGGGATGTAGTAGTTTGGCAGAGGCTACGAATAGGTCGGAGACCGCAAGAAGGGCTAGCTCCTACTAAACAAACAGCTGAACGTGTGAGTATAACGACCACACTAAATACAACTGCAAGTCGGGGCATATCTATGCGAATTTAAATGATTTAAATGAGGTGACTAAAGTTCCGGTCGGAGTGGAAAACCTAACTGAAAGTGTGTGTTTGACTATCTGATTGATTTTAAATGTCTATGAGGCACAGAATTTCGACCGGTATAGAGGGGGGCGTAGCGTAACTTACTGAAACGTGTACAAGTTATTGATTGATTGATTGATTGATTGATTGATTGATTGATTGATTGATTGATTGATTGATTGATTGATTGATTGATTGATTGATTGATATACTGTCAGCTATAAGGAATGCCGTAGAGGAGGGCTGCGGATTACTGCTACCTGGTGCTTGAAGGGCACCATGTAAGGGGAGCACATATGCTTGCTGAAATGTGTAGGAATATTTGCTTGACTAGCTGTTTATTATTTTGCTTGCTTGTTTCATTGATTTATTTACGTGCAAATCGACATTTTCACCCTTCAAGCATGACAGTGCACAGCTTCGGATCAATTTTGAGCACCTAAAATTATTGAACGGCTAACAAATCCCTGCATTTGGGAATTTTGCGCTTGTCAGAAGGCGGCAGCACATTCTCCACGTGCTGCATTTCAATAAATACTTCACGCTCCTTGCCCCGCCTAGGTGGTGCAGTAGTTAGGGCACTCGGCTGCTGTGCCCTAGGATGCGGGATCGAACCCGGCCGCGGTGGCCTATATTCGATGGAGGCGAAAAGCTAGGCGCCCGTGTGCTGTGCGATGCCAGTGTACGTTAAAGAACCCCAAGTGCTCGAAATTTCCGGAGCCCTCGACTACGGCGTCTCTCATAGCCTGAGTCACTTTAGCACGTTAAACTCCATAGACCAGACACCATGCTTCTTTCAGAAGAAAATGCGAATGGTGCTGCCATAGTAGCTATCTCGGTACGTAAAAGCAAATTATGTGAACCTTTTTTTCTGTTCTTAATCTAGAGCTGCAGGACATCGCAGAATATATATCACTTGACTGAAAAAGTTGCAGTGTACACTGTGCTTCTCTAGCAAAAGAGCGACCGCCCCTATTCACCCTCTCTTCTCGGGAATTCCAGGCAAGCACTCGAACCATCATTTTCGGCGGATGTGATTACGCGGATGAGTAACGTTGCTTACGAACTAATGCGTTCAGTGAAACAAACACTTTGTTGTGTACACCCACAGCCTGGCCAAGCACATTATTTCTCTGAGTACTCTTCCGCCACACAATAAGTACGCGTGCTCACAAAGAAACAACAGTGTCTTTCAGAACAAGCTTATCATCATATCAAGCTTCAAACTTCAGGACAGGTGCTCTAACGGCATCCGACAAGCTCAAAACGAATACTGCCGGATCGGAACAGCATGAAAAAGGGCGGCAAAGAAAAAGACCAAAACACAGAATACATTGCTACCCACTCACCGAGCACCCTTCCCGGATCAGGGAAGTGGAAGCGCCTAATGTGCATTCACGAAGATTGAAGACAGCCGCACTTACATAGTCGATTTACTCAATCAGGACCCTTTTATTTTACAGTTTTAGGTGGGCCGCAAAATAAAAAAGACAAGCCCTAAAAAAAACGCAAATGGTCACCAATGTTTTAAACATGCTACATGGTAAACGCAGCAACTACACTAATTTCAGAGTGTCATTCAGGTGACCACTCGAAGAAGAGGGGGAGGAAAAAAAGGTCAGAAACAGAGCAAATTGTCGGAAAGACATAAGATAAAGCTCGTGGAACAATAAGATAATGAAAAGATAATATTGGAAGGCTATGAAACCTTTGTACATCGGGTTCAGAAACAGATGCAGCTTACACACGGAGCTGCACAAAGACGACAAAATGGGTGATTGATTAAAGAAGTACCGGGGGCGATAGATCAGCGCAGAGACTCCGAAAAAAAAAAAAAAGAAGAACACTGCTGCACTTCGCGGCGGGCTTCAAACTTCAGATGTAAAACACACTGTGACAACGGCAGCAAACTGCCAATCAGACAGTCGAACACGTCATAGTGAAGAATGAGAATCGAATGAACTCCAGATTTATCACGGAGCTCAAGGCCTCTGCCTGCGATGCCCCAGGGGGGTTCTGACCATACTTTCGAGCATTACATGCGAAAGCTACCTGACTGAAAGCATCATACATGTAAGAGTCTATCTAAGGAGAGATTCATAAGAGATCAAAATCCCTGGTAGGTGTAAGGACGCACCACAGCAGGTTCAGGGTGTACACCTGGCCAACTAAGCAAGATTTCCAAAGCCAAAGTCAAAATAGCAGTTGGGGCAGACTCCAACAGGCAAAATACCAAGAGCATGGACGCGTTGCAGGATACAAATGGTGTCAAAGCCTAGTACGCGACATCCATTAAGCGACATAACTACCGCCACGTTAATGTGCCGGCTGTCCTGCTGTCTGCTGAACTGAGCTGAGAGAGAAAACATTCTTGGTTAAATCTAAACTGGTGTTCATCCCAAATGGCTCTTCGATGACGAACTGTTTGTTGTCACCAAAGCCTCTGAAGGTATAGAAGTCAGTAAAAGAGACCACTTATTGCAGCCCTTGAAATCCGCCAAAGAAAAGCTGGCCTTGTTACGCTGAGTGTACATAAGTATATGTCCCCAAAGCTGCGACATGGGTGACATTGAATGGTCAACAGCATACGCAATAGTTGCGTGAGTGACATGGCCGTAACGTCTCTCTCGGTGAATTGTATGAGGTCCCAAGGTTGCCCTGACCGCCTCGCAGAAGCAAAGAGCTTTACGATCGAATAGAGACAATTAAATGACAGTTATTTTTCATGTCTCCCTTTTCGTTGTTGTTGTTGTTGTTGTTATTGTTATTATTATCAGAAAAAAAAAGGGGGGGGGGGGGGGTACTTACATCCTCTGACCGCTTACTACAACAGGTTTAGGCCTCGTCGCACTCACCATTTCTGGAATTACCAACCTCATTTCATGCGCCTCCTCGTGCAAGCTCTTAGCGGCTCCGAATGGCAACAGTTTCTGCAACCGAGAGACCTACTGGAAGAAATCAAGAACTAAAAAATATTTAACGATGTTGTTTGCCTTTTGAGCGCTTGTGCCGCAGATAAATTTGGCTGCATATTAAACTCACCAGGAAGAAATAAATAGTTAGCTGCACACGCATTCACACATATGCGCGCACTTCAGGTCAATTAATGGTTTGTTAGTTAACGGGTAAGCCACACAAACGACTTACGTCCTGAAAATACTATGGAACGGTATTGTTACGATCTCAACTAGCAGCATTTTTCGCTGCCCTCTTTATTATTATTTTTAGACATGTCGCTCTTCTTTTCTGTTCCACTCGCGGAAGTTATCTCTCAGCAACGAGAAGTGGCGGCGTCATTTTTACAAGCGACGCCATTTTGTTCTTATATTTCCTTTTCAGTTTTCATTTCCCAAAGGGCACTCTATATAAGAAGGTTCTTTTCAAGGCGCTGGCCTTCGGGAAAAAGTAAAACCGAACAAAACGAATCGAGACGCTGCCCCTCATCATCCATCCCTCTTGTGGCTCGAGAGCGGTATGAGGGTCCCGCAGACCCGAGCTCTCCAAACAACCCACAGGGCTCGTGTATGTCCAAACAGGATCAAGGACTGGCATACATATATGCCTCTACGCAGTACCCAACGGTGCATTTTTGTATTTGGATCGTCCGTCTTTTTTCCACGCACGCTCGCGCGCCGGGCAGACGCGTGCGCGTATCCGTAGACGAAAGGGGGAGCCATGCATACTCGTCAGACGCCGCATACATGCTACGCTACGTCCAGTGGCGACCAGGACGGAGGGGGCTTACACTTATGTCCTGGAGGCATTTGTTCCCGCGGCGGACATTTAGCGCAGTACACAGCAGCGTCGCTTCGGTCGAGCGTGGTTTGAAAGCGTCGAGATGCCGCGTCTTGCGTTGTGCCGCGTCTGTTTGATAGTTGGAGCCAATAAGGGGTGCTATAAATGTATACACTGAGCTGCTATCATCGTTATTTTTTGTTTTTTTTTCTCTCACTTTATTTTCTCGGTAAAAGCTCAGCGCTGCATGTAGTCTTCCTGTTCACTTTTTTTTTTTTTTTTTCTGGGAAAGGGGGGTGGGGGGGGGGGGGGGCGCTTCTTTTCCCAGTTTGCCTCAAAATAATGATTACCATCATGATCGCGCGAACCAATCACGCTTTTTCTACTGAGAGACCTCTTTTCGCTATGCGACGCTATTCCCGAATCCTGCTCGTAAATATTGCCAACTTGCTCTCCGCTTCTTGCAGTTGTTTTCTTTTCTTGAGCCTCTAAAGAGAAGGGTTCTCTTGGCCAACAATGCGCCGCATATATATATTTTATATGTATATTTCTTTTTTTCGACAGCTTTCTTTTGCTCCCGAGACTAGATGCGTGCTCGTGCAAAGCGGCTGTCTCCGCCAGGCCGCTTTCGGCGACAGCTCAAGGTCAACTGAGCGTGCAATTAACAAATGTATATTGTGGGCTAGTGAAAAAGCGTGGAGGACGAGGAAGGGGGAGTGTTCCAATTCGCGGACCACAGTGGTACGTGGGCGCAAGATGCGGCGTGTAGAGGCGCTGTGGGACTCGCGGAAGAAAAGACGCTGAGCGATCGTTACGCTCGTCTCGGCTGTTCTTGGTTTTGTCCGCTCGCTGTTTGTACGTCTACCGAGAAAGCATCTCGCGCCGGCTATATACAACGCCGCATTGTGCGGAGGCCGCCGTCCGCTAAGGGGGGCGGGGGGGGGATTCGGCGGAAAGTAACGCGGTAGACTTTACGCTGGTTTAAAAGAGAGGGGGGGGGGGGGGGGAGAAGATGCTGATGACTCCACATTCGTTCTGCTTCCTTATACTGTGCAGGAAGCAGAGTGGAAGAGGTGTGACTTTAGCTGAAACACTCTATATTGCCGCTCAACTGGAGAATGCTACTTTTTAAGGGCAAAGAAATGTTTGACGACAGTACTGAAGTATCATGTTTCGCTCATGACTATTTATTCGAATGCTTCATGACGAAGCTGCCGCCGTTGGTGACATCTGTCGCTGAAGAAATGTGTTTTGGTGCAGAAGTCTGATCACCCAAAGCTGATCCTAACAGCACGGTAACAGGAAAATGGTCGAGAATAGTGACAAAATCTCAAATGTCTTGCACCCTCCTCCTTGTTTCACCATACTCTTCTTTTTGGATATACAATTAATTTGAGTCCGTGTGACAGAGACTCCTACCTTTAGGCTTGTCACTGTTATTTACAGACTCCTACAGAGACCTAACATTCGATCATATTTTCACCAGTATTTTTTTTTTTTCCAACGCAACTATTTTCACTGAATTTAGAGCATCCGGCAACGGTCGGTTCTACTATTTTCATGAATTCCAATTCGTACATTGTTTGGCTCACTCATTCATTCATTCATTCATTCATTCATTCATTCATTCATTCATTCATTCATTCATTCATTACAGATGCGTGCTAAGAGGAGGAGGGGTGATTGTATTTTTCTCGCAGACACCTCACGTTAGCGTTTCTTCCCTCTTTTAACGAATATTGGCAATGATGATTTGTACTGGACCAGCTTTATACCTCACTCATCGCCTGCAATGTCAGGGAGCCCACTCGCCACTCCTGCCTGTATCGTTGGTTTGCTCTTCCGAATTGTTTAAAGCTTCGGTTTCGTGAGTCACTCACTACGATACCAATTTTAGTCGCAACAGGGAACGTGGTGACAATAAACAGTCGCTGTTTTCTCCTTTTAAGCCTCCTTTAATATCCGCAGATGTTGTGAAATGGTTATGGACGGCAGTAATAGCAACAACAAAATTTCATCACCGACATCGCACGCAGGCTGGAATAGCGTCATCGGGAATTTAAGACAGCCGTTAGCTAGAGCCTCTAAGTCGCGATTGATGCATCTTCAGTGGCAGAATATAACTCACTTTGTTTGGTTTAACTAATCGTACAGATAATGAGGTGAGTTTCAAAGTGACCTCCCGCACACTGAGAAGCCACATTCCCTTGCCTAACGTTTGTTAAATAATTATTCACAGTTTAGACAACGTACGTGTTTGAAAAGGGCGACAATTCAGGCCATTTAGGGCTGACAGAAAGGGGTCTGTCTTTTTTAAATGATTCTATATTGAATAGTTCCAGAACGATTGAAAATAATTCACTGTCGTCAGGTAGAACACGTCTTGGGCTTTACATTGTTCAGTATTGTTTCTGTTGATGCAAAGAGGAAAAGTGTCAGAAATTGATATTTTTGCAACAAGGTTGCCTGATGACACGCTGCGTTTAAGACAGTGTATCTCCACGCACTTGTGCGTCTTGACTTAAGCTTAACGCTACATCCGACACGTAAAGAGGATCTGAGGTGGAGCCTTCTTCCTACAGCTTTTTTCGAAAGAAAACATCTACACATATGAGTTTTGTGATATGCGCCATGTAATGGTAAACGAACGAACTAGTTAGAACGCTGCCCCGAATTGTTGTTACTCTCATTGTCTCTGTTTAATTTGCGCCGCATTAAAAGAAACTGAATTTCTTCGCCGGAGTTTCCGTTCCACAAACCTTTGGCGGTAGGTGCATCTTGTACTGGCAGCCCGAGACTTCACCCGATGATAATTTAGAGTTCGCAAGCAAGGAGAGAATGGGGCGGAAAAAGGGCATCGTATCCCTCATGGAGGAAGGAAACAACTTAGGAGAGGCCTTGATGGACAGTAATATACGTGCGCAAAAAGACGTCCACTTCTCCTCTTTGTCTCGTCTTTTTGCGCACGTGTGTACTGTCCATCATGGTTCACCAACTCGCCCAAACAGCCGTTCTTCTACAGTTAGGAGAAGCCCTTGCCATTCCCAATGCATTGGATAAAGTGTGGCGGAAGTGACGTCAAAATTTAGGATTAGCCAAGTCCGGCCATTAGCAACGGCATCGTTGTTGCTATGAAAACTCGGACCACTAGCAACAGCGTTGCTAAGGGCCCGAGGTACGTGAGTGTCGCAGAGATAGAAAATGCAGAGGGTAAAGGAGGAGGAGAGACATTGCAGCGACCGGTCGCGGCGGCTTCAAAAAAGTGACGTCAGGGCCTCTCCGAAGTTCTTTCCTTCCTCCATGGTATCAATTGATGTTTCCTTCACTCGGGAACAAGTCGTCCGCATGGTGGCGCGAATCCTCTTGTGACTTGAGGCGGTACAGATATGGGCTGGGCATCTTTCGAAGTACGGGAAGCTCAGAGTAAAATATTATATGAGGAACGCCTGAGGAAATTGGACAGTAACAGATGGGCAGCTAAAGTATTTAAATACCTGTACTTAAAAAGCGTTGACTCACAATGGAGGAAAAGAACTAGGAAACTAACTAGTAAGTATGCTAGTCACAAGGACGGAGAAATAAAGAGCATTAAGCAAAAGGTGAAAAACACAGGAGGTGAAAATTGGATAAATTCGATGGAAAAGAAACAGAGTGTGGAATTATACCGAAAGTGGAAAATGCAGATCAGGAAGGAAGATTTCTTTGATAACTCAAGAGGCAGTGCCCTACTTTTTGAAGCTAGATCAGGGTGCCTTAGAACACGCAGCTACAAAAAGAAATTTAACAATGGAGATGACGCATGTGCTGTATGTGTAAACTCCAGTGAAACAATTGACCATAATATACTCGAATGTAATGGTATCCATCCGGAAGTTGATGCAGGCGCAATCACTGTTCCTGAAGCTCTGGGGTTTAGAGATAACAGTGGCCGGGTGAATAAACCTGCGGTGGAAACTAGCAAAAAAACGACTGGAAGATTGGTGACTTAAAAGCAGAGAAGTGACATAATGTTAGTAATGTAGGAACAAAAATTTAATAAATAGAATGATGGTTTAGTTAACCATTCTAAATCAATAATTAAGATATATGGAGAAAAATGAGCATGATAGCTACTGCTACCACCCCGTTTCAAAGGGGACGCTCCTATATTCCATGCATCCATCCATCCATCTTATGCAAATTTCGAATTGACAAGAGCTTTTCTTGGTAGATTTGATGTTGACAGAGTCAAGACGTATTTTGTTCGAACTGGCCGTTCCGACTGCACGAGTTTTAATTGAGAATCTTGACCGTATTTTGAAATACCAAACTGAAACCGAAATTATATTATGTAGTCAGGGGAAGTTCCCTTCCTTACGTATCCATGAGGTCGCAAATAATATATGAAAAACACGTGTACCTCCTTTTAGTACGTAATGTGGCATAATACAAGCCGAAATCTGTACGTCGTAATCATTTGTACCAGGTATACCTCAAGCTATTAATACAAATTTCCTGAGACAGGCGCACAGGTTACCCGCTCAAATCAGCCAGAATTAACGCAGTTTTGCATTCCAAGTAGCAGCTTTGACGATTTGAATTATGTTTTTTCAGATGAACAAGTTAGGTTTAGCCGATGCTAGTATGCAGACGCGAAAAAAACAAAAATGTGGACGTATGCGACAAAATATAGCAATAAACGAAACAGCCTGAGAAAAATGTGTCTAGCAAGCCATTCTATTGGTCAATCTCAAGTCTGCTCCCCCGTACAACATAGAAGCGCGTGTGCCAGCGCCGCAGAAACCGCGTCTCGCCGTCCGTTTCTAACTGCCCAGACAGATACTTCCAGACGACAAGGTACAGCCTCTGCAAGGCTAGGTACATTGCGCGGGCAGGAGTTCAGCGCGCCTCAGCGAGGCACCTGCGACACCACAACACAAACAGAACCACAGTGAACACAAGGTGTTCAAAAGGGTTGCGCCGGCACCTGACGGCGGGGTTCATGCGGACGCTAAACATCCTATATGCGAGCCACCACATTGTTCTCGCAACTACACATTCGAAAAAAAAAAAAAAAAAAAAAACATACGAGAGGCTTTCGGGAGCACCGCAGTTGGCACACTGGCCATTGGGTACAAAACCCCAATTTTTGAAATTTTTGAGTATTTTAAAAATAAATCTCGAAACATGGGCGAATTGAGATTAGCCGACTATTGAGGTGGTTTATATGTCCCTTGAAAAATTGGTTTTGCTGTTGTTGGTACTGCTTTTTTTTTTTGGGGGGGGGGGGGGGGGGGGGGGGGGGGGGGCTTTCTTGTTTCATCGTTCTGGTTCATTTTCACATATCTATTATTTAAACGACCGCGGTTCTATGCCGCGCTATGCGTCAGCCATTACAACTATCAGGCGATCATAGCGTGTTACTGAAAACAAATACTAAACTTGGATTTCATTTAAATTCTGGCTTTACAACCGTTTCTTCAGTGAAGTTATTTTAATATTTTTTTTTCTGGTGCTAATCATGTGTTAATTAAGGAACTCCTTTTCTCGAGTGTCTTATGCCGCCTCTGCTTCAAAACGAGTCTGAAGGGTTTGGTTTGAGAGGTTTAACGTCCCAAAGCGACTCAGGCTATGAGAGACGCCGTAGTGGAGGACTCCGGAAATTTCGACCACCTGGGGTTCTTTAACGTGCACAGACACCGCACACTACGCGGGCGCCTTGCTTTCCGCGTCCATCGTAAAGCGGCCGCCGCGGCCGGGATTCGATCCCGCGTCCTTGGGTACGAAACTCGAGCGCCCTAACCACTGACCCACCGTAAGTGGATAATGATGTCTTCATTCATGAGAACTCATGAAAAGGGTAGTATACCCCTTATTCAAAAAGTGCTTACGAATTTTAAAGCACTTTATCAAAACATTTATAAGTGCGACTTTTTAGTAGAAAACTTTTCACACAAAGCGAGGGACTCCTTTTTGCGCTCTAAAACATACGAGCTTAATTACACGCTGCTGAGAGTGAACCCGTCAGATTAAAGCGACTACCGAGTGCACGTGCGTGCAAGGGTGCCTTAGAGAATATCCTAGATGAGCTCTAATCTTGACCGCGGTGCTAACGTCTCTGACACCGTGCCTCTCGCAGGAAAAAGCAGGACGAGGTTCAGCTGCTCGAGACGGCCATCGGTCAGCGCAGCGCCGAGCAGCGCAAGCTGGGCGCCGAGCTCGAGGCGACGTGCCAGATCTGCCTCAAGACCAAGTTCGCCGACGGCATCGGCCACATCTGCAACTACTGCAGTATCCGTTGCTGCGCGCGCTGCGGCGGCAAGGTGACGCTGCGCTCCTCCAAGGTCATCTGGGTGTGCATCCTGTGCCGAAAAAAGCAGGAGCTGCTCATCAAAACCGGCCAGTGGATACACGGCGGCTCGCAGCTCGTGCCACCGCCGAGCGCCGCCGCCAGGGGCCGCCTGGAGCGAGCTCACTCTGCCGAAAAGGTATATGCATTAGGCACCGCGGAAAGTTGGGCGAGTTGGTATACGTGAATGATAAAAACAATAGCTCAAAAAGAACACTAATGGCGCACAGGACGATGCAGGCAGGCGCTAACTGGCAAGTGGCGTCTATTGCTGAAACAATCAATTTTTAGAAATAACTTTCGAAGGAAAGTCAAAAGAAAAAAGAAGCAGCCTGCCCTCAGAAACTTAGGTCAAAGAGAAAAAAGGATTGTAAGCAGCACGTGCCACTCATTGCTAGGGGAAAAAAGGAACCATTGTCGATAAGAATATCAATGCAATGTAGAGACGAATCGATTTCGCAGTCTGCCATGGTAACAGAGGGCTCACTGAACACAAAAATGTTGACATTTCCATATATGGTATACCTTCATAACTTCACGTACGTCTCCCTTTCCGTCTTCGTGTTCATTTTGCGCGGTCGTTTTCATCGTGGAGGTATATACGTGCTCACGGGCTTTCTCGAACGGTCGGAAGGAAACACATGAGCTCGCACTTCACTTGTTTATTCATTTGAAGGCCTTCACTAACGTCCAAAAGAATGGAGCAGTGGTGCTGAAAGCGATGATGAATGAGAAGAAGTTAACGCAAAGAGAGGACAATTATAAATAGCAGGAAAGCGATCAACAAGTGTTGGGACATCACAATATCTGTGAGCCCTTCTTGAAAGTGGCGAAGTGGTGACGAAATATATCAAAACCAGACACCAGCACAGTGCTCAGAAAACGCATTAATCACCCTTCCAAGATTTGTGGGAACATAGTTCGCTGACGGGTTTTAACCCTTGCAAGATTTCAAGGAGCTCGTTGGATCAATAGGGGTAGTCATCACACTCAACGAGCTTTACGAGGGAAGCCAAAGCAATGTCGCACAGAGTGCGAGGAAAATTTCGGCCTCTTCTCTAGCTTTTATGTGCTACTGCTGTTTCCTAGAACCTCACCCGCTTGTCATCGTCGTTGTACTCTTACAGGACAACTACACTGGCCACCCGACGTCCATGTCTATGGGCCTGGTACGGGGAGGAAGCCTACAGAGGTTAGGAAACCTCGGAGGCCGGGAGCTGCGGCGGCAATACTCTTCACAGGTGACCACCATCGCTCAATGCGCCTGCATGAGTGTCGAATGATGGTCCCTTCCGGAAAGGGGGGGGGGGGGGGGGATTTACGCGAGCTAACATGTTTCCAGCGTGTTTATCCGCACCGGTTGACTGACGAATGCCTGGTGCGTCATGACTGTCGCGATGACTATCCGATTGTTGTTGAGAGCTCCCTTGCACTTTGCGTGTTCAGTATGTTCTGCGCACTTCTGGGTCGGCCTATGGCCATCATACTGTTCGAAGAGCAAAATCAGGCCAGGACGACTCGGTTGTGCAGCAGAAGCGACACGAGAGACGCGCGGACTAAAATGACCGCCAGCATTCTTGTATGCGCGTATCATCCGAGTAACCACTTCCACTGCGAAGTAGGGAGGTTGGGGGGGGGGGGGGGGGGGGGTTCCTTGGTTGCCTCTCACGGCCGGTCCCATTCACGTGACGCTACACGCGTGCTGTGCGCAGGAACCGTGTCCCGGTGGCGGCGACAGGCGCATGTCCGGCTGTGACCCGCACATGCGCTCGTCGCGGGAGCCCTCGCCCGAGCGCCGATGGCCGCCCCGGCTCCAGCCCCAGCCGGGGCAGCCGTTTACCCCGCACCACATGCAGCAGCAGCAGCAGCAGATGCAGGGACCCTCCATGCAGGTGGGTACCTCCGACACAAAACTGTCCTTCGCACCTTGAACACAGCGGGCGTTTATGTCGAAAAGATGCCCCCGGAAAGGCTTTGACTTTTCGATCTGTATGCTCATCAATACATTATTCCTCACTACTGTCATCTGCTGCGGAAGCTATTTAAGCGACTTGTGATTGTGCGCTCATGGTAGACGCTGTCGTTTTATCCGCTGTACCTCGCCCCTTTCCTGGCCATATACTTAGCTCAGGAATAGCTCCTTTAATGCCACGGTTCTCCCTTTCGGGGTCACCGCCTTTGTCGCTTCGCATCTCGGACGAAAGTGCTGTCAACCTTATGCGATGTTCTCTGTCCCAGGGGGCCCTGATGCAGCAGCAACCTCCGACTTTGCAGACTCCGCAGACGGGCCACCCGCTTCACGCGGGTGGGCCGTCGGCCATCGGCCTTCAGCAGCAGCCGCAGCAGCAGGCCCAGCAGCGGCGCAAGGTGGACTCCGTGGTTCGCAACGACTCGCTGAGCTCGGACCAGTCTGAGTGCGTGCGGCCGCCTCCGCCCAAGCCGCACCGACACAAGCGCGGACGCAAGATGCGCCAGCGCTCGCTCAGCTCCTCGGACGATGAGGCCCGCTCCACGCCGGACTGCTCCAGCTGCGAGGAGAGCGAGAGCGTCAGCGAAAAAGGTCACACCAACCTCTCTCTCTCTCACCTTCTCTCTGGACTGTTCCCCCCTGGCGCTTCCGCTAGATGCGTATCACAGTACAGTGCGTATCAGCAGTATGGCGACGCCCAGGGAGCCATTGCTGCTAAGTTCACGTGCTGATATCTACCATTCGCTTAGCTGCAGAGCCTGTCTTTCATAATCTAACTCCATGTCCGCTTTGTACAAAAGTGAAGCCAAGAGATCCAGAGAAGAAAGAAGAGAACGTCGCGAAAACATCCAGTGAGATCTACAATGGAGGTTTATGTTCCGCTTTCATTTATACTGGCTCGCCCCGTGTCGAGTCTGAACAGTACGATTCTTTGCAAACTACAGTGCAGGGGTTCATAGATGACGGCTACGCGGGTTGGGAGTTTATGCCAGCTTTTCTGAAGATAAAATGCGCATTTTACTTTCAAGGTAGCATAAGAATTCCAAACTGAAATTAGATTAATTTTTTTTTTATATACCCGTGTGTTTAAAGAACGCAGAGATATTCCACGGCGTCTTAGCGACGAAGTGAAACGGTTCTAACTTTGTATGTTCCACGGAAGCTGGCTTCAAGATGCATAAGCATCACGGGGCAGCTTTTCTATTTTCCACGAACAGCTTCCAACTTTCTAGCTCCTTGAGAGCGACCCCTTCAATATTGCCTGCAACTTAGAAATAAATGTATGATCGCTGTCGGCAAATGGCTGTACATAGTTCGATAGAACTCCGTCTTTCTGGAATATTCAAAAGGCAATATTTTCATCATGCGCAATCGCTGTTCTCAGAGCAGCACCGCCTTCCTCATGGTAGACTGAGAGTTTTTTCGAAGTCGCAGTATAGCAAAATATGCACCTAGACTAACACTGTTGAGCCGAAGTGCCTCGTACACGAAGGGAAATGTCTTAAATTCGGTTTCATTTCACGTTTCCTAGGCACGTGTGCGCATTTTATATAATTTCCACTTGTTTGTTTTCATAAAACTGGACAAATGCGCAGATTGTATGCAATGCCATCCTGTTTGCTCGTTGTATGTTTATTTTGATAAAATTGAACTATTTCGAAACGTTAGGAGGAAAACAAAAAAAAAAATGAGAGAATGACAACCTCATTTATGGCGAAAAAACACAAGAGGCGAAATGCCTGGTACAGGAGTCATGGTTACAATTGCGGATATATTCTTCGAACGATGAAAGGAAAATATTACGAAGTTTGGCAGCTGCAAAATGTCCTGGCTGCTCGTTATTGTCAGCCCCCGTGAATTATAGTTTACACTGAAAGTGTTGTGCTGCGTCGCAACGAGCAAGGAATATAATTCCTCACGTTTTCAGCAATGGCCATGCAGCTGTCTCTTGTCACCAAACTGAGCTGCGGCGGATAAGACAAACGTTCGCATCATTAGCAGCATTTACCGCATTTCGTGACAAACGGTCTTTCTATGGGGCTTTGTTATCACCCTGGACTCTGTGCGCGCTTATCGAGCCCTCGTTCTTTCTGCGCGCCGTGCCCAAGGTTTCGTTGGCCTGTTTGTACCGCGTCTTTCGCATTTCTTCTCTCGTTCCTCGCCACCCTTTCGAGGCTTGAAAACAAAATACAGCAACAAAATAAAACAAAAAAAAAGAATTGGCCACTATTGCGAGCGCTGTTTTCTCCTCACTCCCTCTCGGAACCTGGCCTCTTTCCTCTACTATTCGTTTTCTTTCCTCCCCTCTGCTCACCACCTTCTCCCATTAAACTGCAGATGAAGCTGCTTCCTTCCTCGCCGCCTCTTTTCCCTTCCCTCTCCTCTTTTGAAGCTCGTCACTCGTTCCCCCTTTAACCGGGTGCACTTCTCCTCATCGTCTTCCAGCACCGAACATGCGTCCCCCTTTTAGAACTTCTATCTTATTTTTCCCCCTCTTTGTGTTTGTGATGGTGACTTTCGCATAGTTGGTGTTTCCTTGCTAACTTCATCGTAATTTCGTTTTTCTCCCGCGCTATTTGCAGTGCTCGTCCTATCGTTACGTTGTCGCGTTTCTTCACCTGTTTTTTATGCTTTCTATTTTACTTATTGTTTTGCTGGCGCTTTCTGCTTTACCCCTTCTCGTAGAGGTGTTTTGACGCCCATAGCGCGTGTAGCAGCTTCAACTGTCACCCTCTTTTTCCCCCTTGTTCGTTCTCCCCCTACAACCCTGTGTTTTCTTTTCTTTATTCTCCGCTTCTTCGGTGTGCCGATATTCGTGCAATTCTACGGCACTCTTCTTCCTCTTAGGCTGCGGCAGGAACAACTACCTCTTCCCCATCCTCCCCTTCTTTCAGATCTTTTTCTTCCCGCCACCTTCCCTTTCGCCCACTTTAATATTAGCAGCGCCCCAGCGGCTGGCTGCGATCAATAGCACCAAGAAGAGACGCAGGAAGGCGCGCTCGCACCGCCGCCGCCCGGCTCGATGGGGAAGCGGCGGGATGTGGAGAGGCATGCGGGGAGGAACGCTGGGGGAGTAAGCGGGAATCGTGGAGAAGGGAACAAGGAACAGGGGATGCGACGGAGCTGCTCCGGGACTCGGTGAAGCAGGCGCGCTCGGGGCTATTTTTAGATCCCGGGTGCGTCTGGCATCAAGGGCGGCCGCCGCCGCTTGCGCCGTCGTCGAAAACGAGCCTGACCTGCTCTCTCTCTTCCCCCTTTCCCTGTCCTCCCGTCGCCGCCCCCTGTGCGCGTTTCCCGTTTCTGCCGCCGTGTTGTAGCCTTTGTTTCATTCGTCGCCGCAGCTACCACTGCTGCTGCGTGCAGAGTCCTCCATTTTCTCCCCCCCCCTCCCTATTTATTTCCAGATGGACGGTCGTTGTCTCTCCTATTTTTTGTGTGTGTGCACACCGATTTCGAGAAAAAAAATATTCAGCAATGCAAACATGTTTTTCAAAATGTGCGCTGCGTTTTTTCGCGCGTAATAATGCGTGCGCCGCAGGTGCTTGTGTTGTTTCGAGGAGCGTTGAGCAATCCACGTTCTCTCCTTCCCCCCCTTCCACCTCCCCCTGCGTTTCGTTCCGCCCTAAAGCATGTAACTCGGTGGCGCGGCGTGCGTAAACGAACATCATGCGCAGTAGTTTCGGGGGCTGGCTGCGATAAAAGTAAACAGCGGCAGAGTCGTGTTTTACCCGCTCCCGGACCATGTTACGGGGCTTCGTCGTTTGGCCAGCGCTCGTAAGATGCGCACTCTGGAAGGACCGAAAAAGGAACAGCGGAAAGAAAGCGACGCTTGGCGGGACGGTCAATAGCCCCGGTTAGATAGGCACTGAGTAGATGGCCAGAGAGGGCCGGTTGGTTGGCTTGCTGGCCCATGTCACCATGGATGTCATCTCCGTGCTGCAGCCCGTTATCATGTCTACTTCGCATCGACGCCCTGTCGAGGCTAACTGCGCAGAGTTCCTGCTTCTTGGCGCTACACGGGCAAGCTTTCGAAATATCAGAGCGGAGCATGAAAGGCATGTTTTCTTGCTACTCTGGTCGTCATGAAAGCTGTTGAACGTCCAGAAGATGTCGCTCGTACGAACTCTGCATGAGCGTTCAGTGGGTTCCCGATATCGGAAGTTCGCTATTCAGAATTCCAGCTGTTGTCTGTACGTACGTTTCAGAGCATAGAGAAGTCTCGAAGCCAATGAAACAATGATAGAAAGTGAAGCTCATATTAGTAGCATAGGTCACGTACTTTTGCTCTGAATAAGACACAGTTTTCAAAACGACGAGCAGGAAGCATGGATGATTATAAGCGCGCACTGGCCGAAGCGCTCGATCAATATGAAAGAACTGCTAGCGAAATATTGATCGGTCATACGTAAACCGTTTAAATGCGATGAGTATGGGCGACTGCATGCAAGAGCACAAGCACATATATATCTGCAACCCTAAGCTCTTGAATTTCGAAAAGCGTTTTTAAGTTTTTCCCTGTGTTTCTTTCATACACTTTTTTACTACAGAAAACTGTGTTAGGCTTCATCGCTTTCTTTACTACCCGTTGCGTTTGGCTCGTGTCGAGCTGGTTCCCTTCCGTTTTCGCCAGCACAAAACAAATATCTCTTGAGAAGGGCTGCGTGAACGCTTAATTGTATGCTGTCAAGAATTAGGCGACCGCTAACAAGCACGGAGAAGGAGATAGATCCATTTTATGTCCCGAGGATGAGTGTACATTTGTGTCACAGCGAGATAGAGCAATAAGTCGCTAGCCAGGCGAATCAATTTCAGTTATCTCTTCAAACAAAGAGTGATATGCTCATTGAGTGGCGTATCATCAGATCAACCCCAAGAATACCACGTCCAAGAGATCCTGCAGCAACTGTTCTCTATTGTTTTTGTCTAGTGACGTTATGTGTTAGCGTATGCGTTAAATCAGTGACATGTACGTGTCGTTCTCAGAGTGTAAAAATGCAATGGGTCTCGCAAGCGCCATATGTATGCCAGGAAAAACGGGCGAAAAGACCCCAGTGGTTACCCAGAATCCCCTGGGTGGTAGCTGTATTACGCCGCAATTCGGTCTTGGCAACAAGCGGGGCTAGCGAGATCATTTCTTCCTTATTTATCCTTTCTCCCTCCTCTTATTCTTTTACACATGCACCGGTGTAGTCTGTCCTTCCCCACCCTCCCCCTCCCCTCGCCTTTCCTATAGCGCTTGCGTACTGGCTGGCGCGAGCGAACGCAGCTGCGTACAGCTGCGGGTGAAAGGAGGGGGGGGGGGGGGGGGCTGGAGGAGGAGGAGGAGGAAGCAGCGGTACGACGAAGCCGAAACAGAGCGTAAGCAGTTCTGTGCTGACCGCGAACTTCTCGTTGTTTTCTCTCGCTCTCTCTCTCTCCCACACGCTCACACAGGCGAGGCCGACGTATTCAATCGCACGTGGAAGCAGCAGGAAATACTCGATGCCAAAATGAAAAAATTCCTTTCGGTGAGCCATTTCTTCCCGGTCCGGACCCAACCTCTCCTACGGAGAAGGCCCAGGGTCTACACTCCCCAGTCTTTCCCATCCTGTCGACATTTTTTTTTTTTTTTACGCCTTATAGTTTCTTTCACTCATTCGCTCGCCAGCAACTCGTCGTCATCGGTGCCTCTATACGTCTCCACTACGTGCCGTTGTACTGCCGCTGCGGGACTCACGCACTTAGCGCTTGCAATGTCTTTCCTCCTTCCTCACTGTTTCTGTCTCTGTCCTTCCGTTTGTTACCTCTGGCTCCTCCTTGTCGTGTGTGTGTGCGTGTGCCCGCCTCTGTCTCTCCTAAAGCCGTCACGTTCACGCTGCCGCCCTTCTCTCTCTCTAGTGCTTTTTTTTTTATTTATTTATTCCGTCCCTGGTCACACGTAAAGCGCTGTACGGGCTCGTCGTATGTTGCGGTTGCTACGTTTCCCTTCCCCCTCTTCTCTCTCTCTCTCTCTTTCTCACCCAGTGTGTGTCTATCTTTGGCGATGTCTTTGTGCGTGCGTGCCCTATCTGATCGGTGGTGTCTGCGAGCGTCATGCAGTGCACGTTTCCATTGCTATGTACTCTGCCCCCGCTCCTTTCTCCCCGGATCCTGCGTCTTCTTCCGCCGTACCTTTTCTTTCCTTTTTACGTCCTTGATGTTCTGAGTGGCGATGCGGTTCAGCCGTTCGGTTGGTAATGAACTTTCGGCATTAGCGAGGAGGTCGGCGCGGTTAGCATTTGCGCGCTTTTATCAGCGCCCCGTCATGACACGACGATATCTTCTCAACCTCCGGCGTACCGAAGAAGAGAAAAAGTTTCCAGCGCGTCCGATTTGCCTGTGGTGCGTCGGCTAGCAGAGGCGGCTATTATGGAACGCACTCCCACTTACACGAGTTTATTCGCGCTGTTTAGCACTGCGTAGCGTAATGCGAACGACTGCTTAGAGGGACGCTATGAATGACGTTCTCCATTAATGCTTCGCTAACATTGGAAGGTATAGGAGAAGGAGAAGGAGGAGAAAAGGAGGGCGGAAGGCAGGGATGTTAACCAGAAATAATTCCCGTTGGCTACCCTGCACTGGGGAAGAGGAATGGAGGAATTAAAGGTAGAGGGATGAAAAGGAGAGGAGGCGAGAAAGTCACAGTCTGTCAATCAGGCTAGTCTCTCTTAAAAAGCGAAGAAGTGCCTTGTAGGCTTTGAGCGCAGATGACTTTTGTGGCTGAGCAACCTGCAGTTTGGTGAATGCCAACGTCGGGAAATCGGATAATGAAAATTCTGAACGAGCCGTCGTTTCGCTGCCATGTTTACACCTACTGTGCTTTGTTTCTTTTCAATGGTGCCTTATAGATCGAAGGTAATGCCATCATGTACAAACTCACATTTTTCGGTATCTACGATAGTGACAGTTATTCCCGCTTAAAAAAACAATTTCTCGGACACCACACTTTTTTTGTTGTTGTTGTTTTTTTACGTGGGAAATATACGCCAGAGACAGCTAGATAATTTTGACGCAAGCAGCGTTTTTACCACTCCAAGGTGGTCGCCAGTGATACCCTGATTAGAAGAAAGGGTAACGTCGCTTCTTTGCTACGATCGACGCCAATACAACTGCTTCTAATTATTGTGATGTGCCGATCACTTTTCTATTTAATTGCTTCTGAGGAAAAACTAGGCAGGAACAACTGATCTTTCTTTCTTCGCTTCCGCGTGAACAACTAAAAAGACCCAGAATGGTTAATCTTAGAAAGATAAATGAGATGGTATCCTCTCGAGGATAGGCTAATGGGGTCCTTGCCAAAAGAAGCAAGTTCCGAAGGAGCAAATTTAAAGCAAGCAAATATCTGCATCGAGCATAATATACTGGCTTGTTCAGGTTCTAAAATTCTGGATTGTCACGTACAAGCAACACTCACGGCTTTCTGTTCAGTATTTTTTTTTCTGCATGTGTGTCCCAAAACAAGATCAGTCTAACTTTGCTCACAGCAAAATGTCTCATGTCCTTTTAACTGTCGTGTTTCGTTAAAAAGAAAAAAAAAACGCGTGTCTTGACATTTACCATAAAAGCACCTATATGGAAGCAATAACGCTTATAAGCCACAAGCTACACATTCGCTTTTTACCAGTGCGTGCTGCGATAGTTCCTACTTCGGTTTCAGCGGCGCCTAAAATGGCTGCCTTCGGAAAGATGTTCCACATGCGCCTGCGTGCCTAGCCGGCAGGCGGGAGTGTAGGAGGTCTTCCTGATCTAGTACCCCAAACTAGATCGAAAACGAACGAAGTTGTACTAACGCATTACACTTGTATCTACATCATGCATCGCAACCTGGTCTGGTTCTACGCAGACCCCAATTCAATACGTTCGCGTCCATCGGGGAATTCGCCATGCCGCTCTTGATAAAAATAGAAAAACATGTAGAATGTAATTAAGCGTGCACGTGGTTGAACAGGGACCATAATTGCAGCGGCTGATTCCTTTTGGACTGTACTCACGTGAAATGGCAGCCACAGTTTAATGCTGCCACTACGAGGAAACCAACAGTAGTAACCTGACAGATCACCCCTAGTGACCCTTGCTAGCCGCCCTGGTGGCGGCGAGCGCAAGCCATGGGTGGCTGAAGTTCTCGTTGGGAGCTGCTTCGCTTTCTCTGTGTGTTCCCCTCATCCTCACCCTTTGGACCCGGGATGCAGGTGACTGCGCGTATCCGTCGCGCGTGCCCGGTTCGGGCCTGGCGGCGAGCGTGCCTTACGCGTACGGCGCGGCGACTCCCAAGGGCGGCTGTAGCGGCGCTCCCGCCGACCCGTGCCGCAAGAAAACGGTGCGCTTCAATCGGGACCACGGAGGCTGCAGGGACGCGCTCACCAAGGACTCGGGCATTGACACCAGTAGTAGCGCCACCCTGAACGAGGACTTGTGCCTCAAGGTATATACCACACCGCATTCACCAACACGGAGACGCCTGTCTAACTCTAATTAGTGCGCGAAACGAAAGAAAAACCGGCCCAGGGAGAAAGAGAAACGGCTTGAGTGTCTCGGTAAAGACAAACCTGGCCCTGTGGGAGACTGCAGGCGACCTCCAAAAAGTGACAGGCAGGTTTCCCACAGCTTCGATAGGAGATGGAATAGTGCGGCTATAGTGGCGTCAAACTTGGGTAGGTAGTTGGGTCGCTTAATCGAAGCAGCTGCTGGACAAACGTCGTACGGCAAAGCAAGGAGTTGTTGCTCGTACTGTTGAGAGTGACTGCGGGGATATATTTGCGGCACTCACATTGAAGGCGTGCGAGTACCTAGTATAAAGTATGCCGTAGTCTGCGTTCAGAAACTTGACCAGAGACGTTTTGGCGTTGGCTCACTAGGTATACCTGAAAAAAACAAAGGGTTCTCAGATGAACACTCCTTTTCTAGACGAGCAATTTCACGCTGTTTTTATTGGGAGTGCCGGCTGTAGTGGTATCTTACAAGCTTTGTTTTCCTCAGCGCAGCTGCTCACTAACGAATGTCAGCTCTTTCGCCCCTCCGTGATTGAAAATAAAAATCGTCAGGTCCTTTTCTGGTGCTTCTGAACTAGGTTCCTAATTGTCGTCATTTTTAAAGTGACGACACTGCAGCGCTTCCGTGTTTTTTTCTTTCTCGGAGTGAGATGTAAAGGGGGGGGGGGGGGGCTGAGGGGCTGAAAAAGAAGCAAATGTTGCGAGCGTAAATTAATAAAATGATTGTGACTAAATATAATTAATAATCACGAAACTCACAGACGTACTACAGTAATTCGCGGTGCTCCTTTCGTGGCTGACAGGAAAATAAAAAAACGATAAACTATGCACTTTTACGATTATTAGCTGTGTTCAACAGACACGCGGTATTTAAAAACTGCACGCTCGATCTGATACGGGCTAGCACCAAACCGCACTATATTTTCAACTGGTAGTCCGAAGACAGCAGGCGTTTCTCGCCAAGTTATAATCGCCTCCAAACTACCACAGTGCCGTGTCTGTTGCTGAGAGCTGCTGGGTGGGTAACGGTCCCGTGATGTTCTCCACACAAGGCCTGTGTGGTTAGTACTCGTGGCCTGAACTTCAGTATAGCGCCTTGCGTAGCGCTCTAACTAGCCTGGGAGTAGTACGCTTTCCAGCGTTGAGACTAACGCTGGACGTAGTGGGTTAGCTCTTGTAAAGGCATGACACAGCATTTAGCGAGCCCAGCATGCGAAAGTAGAGGCACACAAGTTGCATTACGCCTTGCAGCTGTTGCACGTATGTTGAAAGCGAGCCAGTAGTCGGGGTAAACACTATCATAGAGAGTTACTCCAAGGATTCCTTTTAGCAAAACTGCCATCTCCGCGATCATTAAATTTTGCGAAAATAAAACCGACTAACCCAAAATTCTTCTTCCTCTCCCTCGTTATAATGGCACATACCCACAGTGGGGGATTGGCCAGAATTCCGATTTGACTGTATGATAGATACCTAATAATTAGGAGTAGTGTTGCTGAAATAATTTGAAATTTTGAGGCGATAGTAATAGAAAGCAATGAAGAAAGTAATAAAATTGTAAAATAATAGAAATAATAATAAAAAGAAAAAAAGGTACAATTCAGACAGATCAGCGCTAACACACAAATCCAAAGTTACCACTGCAGTCAGCAACATCGTCCTCTCCAATTAACAGAAAAAGGCCAGACGCTCGCTTTTATATCGTTCCGGCATTGTTCTAAGTTTGCGCCGCATACGCGATCATTTAATGAGAACGCTGTTTTGTGAGAGACTTTTGTAAGAAAATGTTATACAAGAAGCGTGGCACCCGAAGAAAAAAAAATCGGATTTTAAATAAAGTGTGGGTGACTTTTTCGACATCCTACATTTAGGTTAGGCGTTATAACGCGACACTCTATTGTGTATTATCTTGTTTGTAATGAACTTCGTGTAAGAACTCCCATGAACATCAACAGTGTGTTGGGAGGTGTGTTTTTATGGTTGTCCTTCAAATACTTAAGAGGAGGCGTGCGCAAGCTGGTGAAAGGAAAGCAAACTGAGTTGAGTATACACTTCAGGAAAAGCCAAGTTCGATTCACCCGTAAGAATGATCGGCTCGCATCTTCACGATGCTTCTGCTAGACCCGCTGTCACGCGCTTCTCTGCTGCACATCCGCGAGTAGTATTGCAGCTGCCTGCTCGAAGAGTATGCTCCACATGCAAGCGAAAATTTTCATCCGCTGGTGCTTAACACGATGCTTCGACCCGACATATGAACGTGCCGTACATCGAAGCATCCGTAGAGGAACGACTTAGCCTGCCGCTTTAGATTGGGCTGACGTGGAAGCCCCCCTTACAAGCACCTGAATTTCTCCCATTCAAGCTGCCACATAGTAGCTCGCTCCCGCACGGGCTTATGTAGGAGGTATTCACGGGCGCCTTTTTTTTTTCTTTTTTTTTTTTTTATGGAACAGAACGTAGCTTGAGCGGTGCAAGTCGGAGCAGGTGATAGTGTGCCGATTATGCATGCCTGGAGCCTGTCACTGTGTTCTATATGTACAGTCCAAAATGGCGGGCCATTGTGACGCTATTGAGTATTTCCTATAGCTCACATGCGATTTCGCCAATAGCTCCCACATGATGCCTCGTATAGCATCTACACTAGTTACCGCAGTGGCAGCCGGCCGGGTGCTAACGATCGCTGCTCATCATTTCTTTCTTTTTTTTTTCACGAACAGAGTAATCATTACAACGGACACCGTGTAAAACAAATACGAGAAAGCGTGCCATGGCGTTCAAACGCAACTTCCCTTTCGAACTCTTTTCACTCACCTCGGTCTTACTCGCGAGTCATGTTTTAATAGTTATTTAAATTTAAGTTTACTCACCTCTTACTAAAAGCAGGAATCGATCGCTGTCAATTTCGGTGATATCTTTGTAAAGGAAGGAAATCTCGCATCGCGAATATATCGCGTAGTTCGAGCGTATCACGGAAAGTGCATTTGTAGCGTTCGTCTCGCGGCACCCGAGATCCCGTCCTTCCGCAAGCTTACAGCCAAAAATATGCTTCGTGGTTCTCTAACGCATGCGCGTTAGGCTCAGTGCAATAAGGATTTGGACAGGTAAGTTCTTAAATTCCGCAATACGAAATTGGCGCTGTTTGAAAGCTCTGTATTTGCTCTCCAAATAATCCGTGACTATCTTCAGTGTCAAGCGCCGCTTGCAAAGATTATCAGAGATCAGTCCGACACGTGCGTATATATATATATATATATATATATATATATATATATATATATATATATATGCCCCGCCGGGGTGGCGCAGTGGTTACGGCGCTCGACTACTGTTCCCAAGGACGCGGGATCGAATCCCGGCCTCGGCGGCAGCTCTTCGATGGAGGCGAAAAGCAAGGCGCCCGTGTGCTGTGCGATGTCAGTGCACGTTAAAGAACCCCAGGTGGTCGAAATTTCCGGAGTCCTCCACTACGGCGTCTCTCATAGCCTGAGTTGCTTTGGGACGTTAAACCCCACAAACCAACCAACCATATATATATATATATATATATATATATATGTACGCAATGAACGCAGCCGTTGGACGCCGTAATACAAAACTCCTAAATATATACGGAACACCGACAAGTGAATGACAGGTCGAAGAGGAAGTTCGCCCAGCAGAGAGACCCCGAGGTCCCATTGTTCTGCCGCTTATTGTGCCATTCGCTTATTACACAAACGGGGCCCCGTCACACCAAGCCTGCCCAGGGCTCTCACATTCGAGGCCTGCTTCGCCCCGGAATCCCTTCGCGCATGCTAAACTCGGGAACCCTTTCTTCTTGGCCGCTAATTACGGCCGGCCAGTGCGATTTCCTTGCAGCAGAAAAGCGTTGCAACACACCGATACCTCGCTATATATTCCCTCTCCCGAGCCGTTACTCGCTAAAATATTGAGGCTATCCGCGCCTTTTCGCGGCGTAGGTTTCCCTCCCTAACTCCCTCTTCCTCGACCTCCGTCGACGGAGGGCCGAGACTATTTCGAAACCACGCTGGCCGAACACGACCGCTTGCCGCGTCGAGCTGTCTATACTTAGCCACTATCGACGTGCGCCACCGTCGTGGCCCGCTCTTTGTTCGCCAACCCTCCTCGCCCTTCACGCACTCTCTCTCTCGTGTTTCTTTTTTTTTTTTTTTCAGTAGGGGTAGGGATGCATATCTCTCTCTTTCTCTCTCTCTATTAGCCTTGGTGCCTTCTTTGTTTTCCTTAGATGCGCCAAATGAGGGCATTAGTGTACACGATACCACTTCAGGCTATTAGCTGGAGGAAGAAGCGAAGGAAGGAGAAAAAAACGATGCTGGGCAAAAGGGGGCTCTTCAATATTTTACGATGACCAGGTTCTTGCTGCTTTCTCAACACGTGTGCAATTCCACTTATCTTTTCTCTCCCTTTTTTTTTTTTCTTGATAAGCGCTCGCATGTTATAGCGAATTTTATCACCAGACTTTTTTTTTTTTAATTCTTTATAGCAAAGAAGAAAAAAATTAACGTCCTTTTTTGTTTTAAAAAAGCAGTGTGCTAAACTCGGCTGTACCGTCTTATAAAGTTTCATAGGAGTAAGATGGCTTTTATAGTGTACTAGGAACGGTACACTTTGCAGTGACCATTGCTAAAATCTTACAAGATTGTCCAGGCTTAATTGGATTGCTTTTATATGTTCATAGGACATATCGCGACAAACCAAGCTTCTTTTTTTTTTTTTTAAGCTGGTTACACATTGACATATTTCTTGCATTCTCCAAACCTAATCTAAGCAAACGGGTATCCAAACGAACAGCGCAAAAAAATGATATGCTTATAACAACCCGAATTTTCCTACAATCCCTTACCACGGGAAGACAGAACCCACAAGTTCTAGTTCTCGTAGTTTATGAGACTATCTGTGAAACGCGCAGCTCTACGCAGCAGTTTGCAAGTGGTAAACACCCAACCATAGAGTTTCTTACTCTTAGTGTAAGAAACTCTATGTACCCAACGATAGCTGCTTAGCGAGAAGGAAAACATTCTTGTATGACGTGAAAGTGTTCCTATGAGTAACAGGTGTCATGGGTACATTTCGCGCTTATAACTTCAGGAAAGAATTGTGTGTGATTTTCGACGAAAGTTTACATCTAGCGGTTTTGTTTTCACGCTCGTTTGAGCGCGTATGGCTGAGAGGAAAAGAGAGAGAAGCTTATTTGAGAACAGGGTTTTCGTCGACCGTGTTTAAATACGACCTGTACGCTCCTCTGCTTTGGAGAGGATAACCACAAAGAGACATCTCAGGAAGAACGCAGAAAGTAGAAAAAAAGAATGGTTGGAAATAGAACCACAGCAATGATCTTTCTTGCATGCTATACAAGACGTTTTCACACGCATTTCTGAAATCGCGTTGTAAAGAAATTTCTTGCAGGCAGGATTATTGCGAGGGGCTTAGGAAGAGCGTTTTCCCTCCCCAGAGCGTGTTCTCATTTCGAAAGGTGTCTTATTATCTACTAAACGTTGCGACACGTGTGTTTTTTTTTTCCTTCTAGAAGTATATATCAGCACGCGATAGTGCGCGATTACAGAAAGCGCGGACACATGTTTTGTTGACGAAGAACGCGATAAATCGTGTCCCGAAAATCGGAAACCTCCCGGCACTTGTTTGTTCTGCGGTTTTCAAGGCAGCCCCGCAGCCAACAGCTCCCCTCTTAGAACGCTATTCGCCCGAATACAACGTGAATCGACCATAATTCGGTATGCCCATTGAGTTAGCCGCACCGTGTAGCTCGCAGAGCTGGCTTGTCCCGATAATTGCTTGTCCTTACCGTTCAAAGATATCTGCGCGTGCGATATTGACTAGACGCGGCGGCTCTTCTAATCCTACCCAAAATATTTTACTGTTACAGGCAGAGATAAATACCTTTTATTACCAGCATGCCCGCCGCTTGCTTGTTTCCCCAGCCGCGCATTGGTCAGCGCATGCATTCATCAATCTAGCGCACTAAGCATTAGCACATATACTCTCTCTAGTGTGGAGAGACCACTTCAGCTCGCTGCATGGATGTCTTACCCTTGCACTTTGCACGGGTTTGCTCGCTGACACAGCAGTGCACGGCATGTCCTGCTCTATATCGCGCGCATCATATGGGTTTTGTGTCACTGTGTGGTATTTGTGATACATTTTTTTTTCTCCAAGAAATGTTTTTTTTTTTTTTTTTTTTAAGTCTGAAGCTCACAAATTGGGCTTCAGGATGGCAGAAACACACTTTGACTACTTTGCAGCGTTTGTTTATAGAGAAAATCTGCGTCTTGTGGTCACGAGGGTTGATTCAATGTTCTTGGACAACTGGGGGGGGGGGGGGGGGGGGGGTAGAGGCGCTGGAAGCAAAATACAATAATATGATAAGTGGCCCTGAGTAAAACTACGGTTGCAGCACTTTGGAATAGACATTACTTTTTTTGTACATCAATTGTTGTGCTTGTGCGAAATTATTTCACGTATTTCTTTCTTCCGCGCCCGGACACAACGGTCTACTTTACAGGCACTTGCAAACCTACTGGAAGTACTATACTTACTATAAGAGCGAAAGCTGTCGCCCATATGAACACTATTTATTTGCAGTTCGGACCAAATAATTAATTCATCCGGTGGTAAACACGCTCAATATTTACTACAATACTGCCTGAGTCACAATAGTGTATACTCATTTAGAACAACGTATTGAGAGAGCCAAGAGATATGAATTTATTCTCACGCCTTGTGATAATGCTTCCACTTCTTACTTAATAAAAAAATAGTTACGTCTTCATGTGTGCCGGAAACAATCGACATTCATGGCACCACGTGTGCTGTCTGTATAATGACTATAATGAACATCAAAACGCAACAGAACCACTATTAAAAATTATTATTCATTAGTATTCACGTCGAGTGCTGGAGGCAATTCGTGGGGAAATAACAATACATTGGCACTGCAGCTAACCATTCGCTAACATAAGACATGTACACTAACGCGGGTGTTGCCGCTTATGCAGCACCTTAGCTAAGCGGCACGTCTTCCGACACTTCCCTCTGCTCACAGTGGCTAGAGGCGTGATGTTAAACCTGCTTCATTGCTCGCTCGCCCTCGCTGCTTTTAAACATGTCGGGCGTGCAGTACAGCTTTCCCCGGATCGAGTGCGTGCCGTCAAAAACTAAGGAAAGAAACAGTTACAAATCCGAGTAGTCGATGCCTCCCCAATCGTCCCTTAGAGAACCGACAACAGATGCGGACAGGGACGCGCCAGGTCTCGGCAGTTACCTTCTTAAGAAGGAAAAGCAGGGACAGCATAAGAAGACATGAGGTGGGGAGGAGGAGGAAACGCGGCCCGGTTTTGCGTTATTCGATTGTCTCGGCGCTCTCTCTTCTGCCACTGCTGAGACGGCGGCGGCTGCTGGCGTGTTCTACTAGAGCGCGGTCAGCGTCGGCCGCTTTGCTCCTAGTGTTTCGCGAGTCGAAGCACGCTGGGACCCCCGAGTCGGTCGCTGAGATGGGCGGCGAGGGGCACCGCCTCCCCCGCCCCGGTTAGACGATCCGGTCACGGCGTTCCCCCGCCCTCCTACGGGTTAGGGAAGACTTGCCGAAGCGGCGGCCGGAGTTTGGGGAAGTGTTAGGGGAGGAAAGGAGGATCGCTCTCTCCGTGTCTGACCGCTCGTCGTCGGCGCCGCCGCTAGCGTACAATTGAGGAGAGGCGCGCCCTCCTCACCGTGCCGCTGCAAGGAAGCCGCCGCGGGCACCACAGCCCGAGAGGGGCCGATCGAAGCTGACCTGACTTGCGCATCGATCCATTTCGAAAGCGGACACGGAGAAGGAAAGGAGCCTCTTTCGGTCTCTCCTCTCTCTCTTCCTCACTTCTTTCTGTCCTCTTTCATTCTTTTGCTTGCCTCCTCAGTGAAGATCGCTCTATTTCCCTACCTAGATGCGCGCGCTTTTTGTCCTTCGCTCGCTCCCTCTTCACGTACCCGGACGCTCTCTTCACGTCCTCGATTGTCCCTACCCACTTCGTTCTTCCCCAACCCCAGCAGCTATACCTCACAGAGTACCGTGTTTATCATTGTCTTCTTTCACATCATTTCCGCTTGATTCTTCCCTCTTTTCTTCTTCCGTTCTGTCCCTATTTCTCTTTTTTAAGAGCGCGCTTTACGAACCCGTGATCTCTGATATGCCACCTTCCATACCCTCGCCGTCTAACGCACCGCCAGACCCGTCGTACTCTCTTCCCGTTTCTCGACGACACGCCGTGTGTCTTCCTTCTTCGAGATCCCTTCTTTCTATTGCTCCTCCTTCGTTCTCGTTTTTCGCGCTAACCCCCCCCCCCCCCCCTTCTTCTTTCTCGGTGCGTGAGCATTGTTTCGCTCTCGCTTTCTGTCACAATTCACCTTTGTGTCTTTCTTTCGTTAACCTGGACACCCGCTTGGGCAGACAGCGCGGCACAGTATCGTCGCTCGAAATGATCGCAGACAAAGAGGACGAAAGAGAGGCGAAGAAAGATGAAAACAGAAGAAGAGGCAAAGGGAGGGGGGGGGGCGAAGAAAGAGAAATCTGTGAGCTCTTGTTGTCTTATCGCTTTTCGCTGACGCGCAATGTGGAAACTTAGACGCGTCGGCACCTTAAAAATAATAATAATAATAATAAAAAACGACTAACTAAATAAGCGCGGACTATGGCGCAGCGCGAAAACTAGAATGATCCTGTTTCCCCATTTTACCACCGTGCCGCTCCTTTTGTTTTTGTTTTTTTTTTTTACGGGTTATTTCATTTTTATTTAATCGGCAACTCCACTGTCTTTGCAAAATTGAGCTGGCGCGTCCGTGCCCGCGACCCCTGAGCAAGGAAATGCGAGAACGTTGTTATCGGGCTCGTATCAGGCTTCCTCGTTCTCGCCTGTACAGGGAACTTTCGTGCTCGGTAGTGCCTTTATTTCTTTCCAGAGGCTTGGTTCAGCATTTGAAACAGTAGGGTGAGTAAGGCACTGCTGGGTGAGCGCTAGCGGCATCTTTTTCGGCAGAAGTATGGTACATGTGGCTTTGGACGAGGTCTTAGGCATGTTTCTGAGGAATCGTGTTAACCTGATTATATAAAACATGTAAAAGTAGAGGAACAACTTACTCAGCCGAACAGTGTGGCTTTTAAACTTAGCGTTGAACTTCTTACTTTATAGGATACATAAACAGGAAAAAGTGCGTTGTGAGAAAAGCAAGACAATAAAAGTACTTTGTATTGCCTGCATAACTAAATGTGGTCACCTAACAGAGTTGACCTACATAAGCGGCCGGGCCACACGCTGTGCAGCACAATAGTTGAGATTTGTATAACACAGCCATATCAAAAGACAAAGAATGTATTCAATGGCTGCGCATTTCTCGGTGTCGAAGCAGCCTAAAGGATGATTTTTCGTCTTGCTGCTTCCATCCTTAGCATGCAAAAACAGAGCAGCAGTATTTCGAATGTTGCATTACGTACTGTAACTTAGGAATTAAAAGTACGGCCGCTGGACATTGCACAAGACGTGGGCACCAAAATGACGAGGCCTTAAATGATGTTAGGGATGTTTGAAGTCCTGATCGATGGTTGATGTATACATATAATTGGGCGGATCGCAATAGTTATCGTTCTGTCGTTGGTTTTAACCATGATTTCGGCGGTATGTAAAAAGAGGTGCTGTCAGATTGCCCCATTTAAAAAAAAGGCTACGATTTGCGGTGGTTTCTCGCTGAAATGTTTCAGAGAAATATCGATAAAAGCAGAGACGAATAAAAGAGCGATCTTAAAAACGCTGTTATGGTCATAAGATGATCATACCGCAATCACATCTACTTGCTGCATTTCAGGTGCCTTCTATCTATTAAGTGACGCCAGTTGGGGTGAGATCAAAAGTAGCAATATCGTATCGAAATTTATATTTCACCAGACTCCTAAACGCCAGTAGCATAATAAAAGAGGGCATGATGGAAATAATACGGCAAAGATATCCAAGTGCACAATTCACTCAGCAAGAAATTTAATCAGTGCAACAAGCCCATACTATTTCGGAAAAAAAAAAACACGAATACCGCGAAATACACGCAAGTCTGTAAGGTGTACCCGACTGTGTCGTAATCTATAAGTGAATGTTACTTAGCTGAGGCGACGATGGAAGAAAGGTAATGACGTGTCGATAGCGTTAATGAATATCAATAATTGTTTCTGAACGCTAGTCTTGATATCAGAAAGGCCATTCTGGAATGTAGCAACATTAAATGGATTCACTACTCTGTGATAGAACTAAAAAGAAAACAATGTCACAATGTCACCAAGCGGCCGGATGTTAAACGAACGTTAAAAGTAGCCATTTATGTAAATAAGTAAATTAGTGGTCACATCTGGGTTCGGATGTGAAGCTTATAACATATGAGTCAGCGGTGACGCATGACAATGAGTTTATGAGTTGACGGTCAGTTAAAGAAACTCGATTACCGATGGCGGACGCTGAGGCATCATAAGCGTAAGAGGTGGGCGTGGAGGAGACATTATCAAACCGAGTTTCTTTATTTAGGATATAAAGAAAATTCATGGATGAGGTTATAATGTTGAATTAGAAAAGTAAAATAATCATGAAAATAAAACATTTTTGGAGGGTAAATTTATTTATTTATTTCTAATACCCTCAGGGTACAGATGTACGTTACAGAGGGGGAGTGGTGGATACAGGATATATATATATATATATATATATATATATATATATATATATATATATATATATATATATATATATATATATATATATATGACATGTATATGTATATGTATAAAGGCAGATGGTTAGAAATGAGCGTTAGGAAAACAAAAATAAAATGGCATTATTGCATTGGGAAACTAGGATGTCAAGCGATAAGTCGCTTTCTGCGAGACTGTAGGGGTTTTGGCACTCAAACTTTACTGCACTTTCTCCTATCTCCATCTCTCTTTTGGCTGCCCCTATGACATTTACGGCTACCGCAACCGCGCAGCTATTCCAAAGAAAAGCGGTGTGTGGTTTAGCCACCGCGTTGCAAACTAGATTATAAAATAAAGGTGGTGAACGTGCAGACAGCTTTCAGGAAAGCAGCGGTGCGCCGAAGTCGCCAAACCGGCCGCCGCCGTCGCTACTGTCGCGCGAACAGCGCCTCTCCTCTGGCAACCCCTGCACTCGGCGAAATCGCTGGGGGCACCTGCGCAGTGCGCTTTTCCGCAAGCAGAGTATTGGCGCGGAGAAGCCAGCTTTGCGGGCGCTTCTCTTTTCCTCTTGCGCTCCCTCCTCTCCCGTCTTCTATACGCGTGAGAGCGCGCGCGCGCCTCGGGACACTCTGCGGCGACTGCGTCGGCTTTTCACGACTTCGAGCAGCACTTACCCGTTCGGTTCCGTGCGTCGTCTTCCCCGAACGCCCTCTCTGGACCCCCGCCACACACACTCTCTCTCGTCCCTCTCCTCCATTCCCGTGCCTTTTTCATCTCCCGTCATCGAGTTCGAAACCCGGTCGTGCCGACGACGTTCTCCCCGCCGCGCCGAGGGCAGCCGTCGGACTCCTTCCCACCTCTGTCGACTGTGAACGGCAGACGTGTGTAGATGCATCCCTCTTATGCGACCGGCGCGTCCCGAACTCGTGCAGGATGGCGCCTTTTAGGTAAGCCGGCATGAACCCTCTTCACTTGTCTTGATTTCAAAACCGGTCGATGTGGCAACCGCGTCCCCATAAGATCTCTTAGTGCTCTCCCTAGTTCGCGCTCGCAGTGAAGAACAGAGACAGTGGGGTAAATACCACCCGAAAATCCTGGGAAAGCCGGGATAATCGCTCACTGTGAGGTCCTCTCGGGTTGACCGGCAGTAACAATGTACTGTCAGAGAGGAAGAAACAACTGCAGCGCCACTGCGCGATATACACCCTTTGTACCAATACTGTTACGTCTGATCGACTATAACCAATTTTGGGGAAGCTAGTTCAGTTCGGGACAATTTCGTATTCTATAACTCATCTGTCAGTGTTATTTAAAATGTTGTTTAATTAAGTATGGAGGTTATGGAGCGTCATTTTCCGTGTCCGAGGCTCCGCCACACTAAACACTCTCAATTAATTTTGTCCATAACGATTTTTGTTTTTTACAAAGACAGCTTCATCCTCCTGGTGACTATTTTCATTGCTTGATGCCTTGAATAGCAATGGTCGGATCACACATCATAATTTTCTATTCGCGCGATGTACTTTGAGACAACGCTTCAATACAACTGATCCTCGACTAGAATATGCGCCAAGGGCATTTAAAATTGACCTTTCCAGCGCCAGCACTCGATTATCTTCAGCTTCGAAATTGTCCAAAATTATAGTAACCATTGTCAGAAACTGTGACTTAACACTCTCTTTCATAAATTTTTCTTCAATTTTGATACTTGCATAACAGCTGGAGCATCGTATGTTACGCGATACTGTGGAACAGAAATTCGATGCCTCGTAGAGCACGCCGTCTTGTTTTGCACCTAACAACAGTTTCACGCATTTAAAGCCTTTTTCCAAAGTGCTGTAACCTTTTCGGGAGTACTACAAATCGAAATGGCCACTATGGGTTGCTGTTGTTGTTGTTTTTTCCACAAAAGCCGGGAATAGCCGTGGCAAACCAGATGTCTACGGCTTAATGTGTTGTTTTTTATTTTTTCGTTTCGCCGTAATTGAATTTCGAGCCTTGTCAATATATGTAGTCTTGTCTGATGCCCCTTGTAAGGGCTTTCCGAGTACCGTGTGTACAATATTTCTTTCACAAAACTGAAAATAGCGCTCTTCATTCCTGTGACCTCAAGACACAGACTCTGGAGCATGTATTATGTCAATGCGTGGGGTTTCTTAAATGTGGTATTGCGACAGTGTCTATATTAGCCTCATTGGATTTTAGAAGTTAGGTCTCAGATTTGGCTCCGACAAACTATGCTTAAAAAAAAAAAAAAACAATGCCGCAGTTGTGTGGAAACTTGTACCTCGAATGACGAAATAAACCATTGGTACTTGTTATATTCTACATGATCTAATATAATATCGCGAGGTAAATTTTAGCGATACAAGCGAGTTTCGCTGCCTTTAATGTCGAGGCTAGCTTAGTGCTAGTTGACACGAACTGATGGCTCCGATATTTTTCAACATTTAGCTATCAGCAGCTGCGAATGAAATCTAACTTAGAGTTCATTAAAAACTATGCACAAAAAAAAGTTGCTGAAGAAAACGAAAATGTAAAACTACTTTATTACTTACTGGCAGCCGAAGGCACTATTCAGCTAGTCGCAGGTTCACGTTACACGCAGCATTCTCTGCAGCTGTACAATTTTCCAAAGGAAAGCTACGCCATCAGTATTTTGTCCGCTACGTAAAGATAGCAAGGACTGAATTCTAATTAATTCATCTGCAGAATCAAGTATATGATAACCACGCGTACACACTAAGTCTTCAAAATTTTTTCATGGTCGATAGTGTGGGACATGGTGCTGACATGTCAAGAACATTTGCCCCCCTCCCCTCTAATTTTTTTCTTGGTGACCGTAGCAGTCGCGAAACTAACACGTCTCTCTCTCTCTTTTTTTTATTAATTTGGACTTTTTTTTCTGTAAATTTTTTTTTGTCTCACAACGCACGGTTAAACGGAAAAGACGTCTACCATGCTAGGCACCTTGACTAAAAAAAAAAATGAAGTAAAGAAGAAAGACCAATATCTTGTTTGGAATGTGCATTTCACTTAGGAATTCCAAAGCTATATTGCTCGACATTGTCACAGCTACGTTGCGTTACCGTGGGACGCCTGTTGCGGCGTTGATCCAGCGCTCGGCTTGTCAACCCTTTCCGCCTCACGCAGAATGGGCGGAGAAGTATTTAAAAATACAGTATTTGCACGGCTGCACAACAAGTCGAATGTAGCGTTGTTTAAATCCTTCTGAGGGGAAGATTTCGCGACTGATACGGTCGAAACGCGTTGGTTGTAGTCACGTGTGTGTGGGCCCCCGAGAAGGAGCACTTCCTTGGGTACATGTGTGTCCCTTGGTGACCAGCAGCACCCGGCTTCGTGGAAGCCCTCGGCGGATGGCACGCGCATGCTCGGCCACATGGTGCTGAAGAAGAACCTCCAGGAGGGTGGCAGCTCGAGCGCCGCTATCTTGGGCCTCAAGGTGGTCGGCGGCAAGATCCTCGAGTCCGGAAAGCTAGGCGCCCTCGTGGAGAAGGTCAAGAAGGGAAGCGTCGCCGACACCGTCGGACACCTCAGGCCTGGTACGTATGCGAGCCACGTTTTCAATTTCCGTCTCTTGTTGTCCAAGGCCAGCCTCATTGATGATGATGATGATGATGATGATGATGATGATGATGTCTTTAGGAATAATGGACTTTACTCGGAAGGCTTTTACTTCTTTGGGATTGTTTTGGGTAGCCCTTTTCTTCTCTGCGATCTCCAGAGGCATGCTTCCTCTGCAATTTTAACACAAATAATTGCTTTCTCGACTTCTTATCGTTGCACCGCGCGAGAAAAGACTCAGAAAAGTTTCTTTACATTAAATCGAAGACCATTTGCCAGTTCACAGCTTTGATGGGAAAAGGAAACTGGGAACAGATGTTTTTGTTTTGTTTTGTTTTGTTTCCTGTGATCTCGTGAATCGTTCTGGATCTATCCGTTGCGCAGGCAGGAACAGACGTGCAATTATTAGCAAGTAACCAACCTTTTCTGGGAATACGAAACTATAAGGTAATGTCACATGACTAAGGTTTAACCACTAGGGAGTCCCTGTCTTACGTCAGTCCTTCTATAATGAAATATTTAAGACACAAAGCTACACCCGCCTGGGAAATGCGCGGTGAGTGAGCCTTAGAGCCCGTTCCACTCTTCCGGCGAGGAGCACAGAGCTCTGACGTACGTAGCGACGAAAGCGCGAGAGCCGGATCAATGAAAGGCGCGCTGTGGCCAAAACGGCGGAGTGCCGCAGGGAGGCGCCGTTGTCGCAATTACGACTCTTCGTCTGCTTCAATCCTGAGCTCTCGGGAGCGTTCCTGCTGCGATCAAAAACAGTGCCGTAGGCTCTGGCGTCACCGCAGAACGCTCGAGGGCTTGGAGAACGACGCGGTGGACCGAAACCGGGCGCGTTCGGGTCCCAACAGAATACCCGGGAACACCTCGCGTTAGTTCGCCGGTATCATGCGACGTTCATGGCGCCGAAAGCAGACTGTTCCCTTGGCAACAGGAAAGCCGAGTACTTTAGACGAATGACAGCTCTCGTTAGACCCGGGAAAATAAAAAAGAAAATTAAGTAGAGATTTTAGAAGAAACAGCAGCTTCAACAACGAAGATGTGTTCAAAGTCCACTTATAAGATCTAGTTTCAGAAAGATCAATGCCGTGCACTTTACTAAATTACTGGATAACCGTTCATTTAGACGTCGATATTTCGTCATACACGCGATATATATATATATATATATATATATATATATATATATATATATATATATATATATATATATATATATATATAATTCCAAGGTGACAGCCCTTGGTACAGGTACCGCAGCTACTTCTTAGTGCCACTCTAGCGCCTCTCGGTGGCGTCCACCTGCAAATTATCAGCTGTCATCCGTCGATATTTTGACTGCACACTTCACAGCAGCGCATGGCACGAGCCATGCCGCGATAAACTAGAAATGGCAGTGCGCACTGCATAAGACTGCAGACTAACGACAGAGTACGATTATTGAAAACGAGGGGTTATTGCGAAAGGAAACACGCAGTACGAGCAACTGTACCATGCCGTAAGCAAAGGGGTGAATGGGGTGAAATAGCAGCGGGGCATGAGCACGGCAGAGAAATTAGCGCATGTTTCGACAGTACGTGCTTGTGCGTATAAGTGGCTTCAGCCTGCTTGCACTCAGGTGGAGAAATGAGACGCGATGAAGTTAGAGTAATGAAATTATGTGATTTCTACTTTCGCCTCTGCGCCTTATGACTTTTATACCTGCGCCATAATATTTCTCTAGCGGCCTCAATTCTTTTAAATGACCCTTCTAGCTTAAAAACAAGCTCTTTAAAGTATGGCCTGCGCGGACAAATGATCCTAAGATCAACTAATGAGCAGATCAAAAGCACGAGTGCTCGTAAATATGGGCTATAGTCGGTGGCCTTAAAAAACTGCCTTTAGTGCATTGTAAGGAAAGGAACATGGGTACTTAGTGCATATCAAGCTTGATGTACGTTTTTCAGCAACTCAATTGAAACTCCTTATTTTCCAAAATTCGAAGATTTCATATCGTTCTTAGACCTCAATATTTTGAATCCATCAGCCGCTGCGTCAGCGTAGCTTGTCACATGCTGACGATTAAAGTCAGGGTGACATTGTTTTCACAAGTTGTGTTACTCGGTTCCAGATAAGAATAAAATTTGGTATTGTGATTGCTCTGTATCAGCCAAACAGCCGCCCTTTATTTTTTTTCCTCAGGGAGGGGGTGAAAAACAAGGAGATATGTACCAGAGTAATAAGGTTCACGTTGTTGCTAACCAACTAAAACAAAAACCGCGCTTTGTTGCTGCGTTAATTGTTTCCATTAGCTGGATTACCTGTCCAAACGTGGGCATTCATCGCACGCAAGAAATATTACCACGTCATGGCAGAAAACTCTATTATTCCTTACCTCGTTTCCCTGCGTCTCAACGCATAAAACTAGACCACCGGAATGCCCCCCCCCCCCCCCCCCTTCCTAAGTATGTGCACCGTATGTGAATTCTGTGCGTGGGTCCCCATTTTCCGGATTTTTTTTTTTTTTTTTTCAGGAGACGAAGTTCTAGAATGGAATGGTCGATCACTTCAAGGCAAAACATACGAGGAGGTCTACGACATCATATCAGAATCTAAACAGGAAATGCAAGTCGAACTCGTCGTTTCAAGGCCGCTCAGGTATGGCTCACGAGTATTCACTGATGTGTCTGAATTACGCTGCTTTCACATTTGAAATAGAAAACACGCATTTCACTGGCAGAAAAAAAAAATGAAACGTTGCATGTTAAGAGCACATTGGAGTCGAACATCTTTATAACGAAGTAGTACGGTGCACGGAAATTTGTTCGTTATGCCCGATATTCGTTATAAAAGTGCACGCGCAAATTCTTGTAAAAAGTTTGCTAATGAAACAAAATGTGCACTAGTATGGACAACACAAAAGTGCGAAAACGCACAATTTTTAGTTCAAAATTGGACATAAGCTTGAAATCTCGCTTTTCGTTCTGTGTTGGAGTTGCATGACGGGACTCGAGCAGCGGCTGCGGCGGCGGCGCTCGAGTCCGGCCATGGCCGTTCATGACCTCCGAGATCATCGCGCGTGGAGGTGGGATCTCGGAGGCCATGACCCGTTGGTGCTAGTTTTGTCACCGCCGCTAGATGACGCAGGCTATTTAAACACACTTCTGTGGTGGGCGATTTGATTGATTGAAAAATTGCGTTTACGGTGTTTTTTTCCGGCTCCTTTACGCATTTTTTGCCATTTTAATGGAAAAAACTTCTTCGTTACAACCAATCAGGCGTCAAATTGTAAAATTTTTCTTTCGTTATATCGATACAGAAAGAACTCCTACAGAAATAAGCAAACCAACCAAACTTCGATTTTAAGTTCGTTTTATCCGATAACTCGCTATATCCGTGTTCGTTATAGCGAGGTTCGATTTACCTCAAATCTGCAGGCAATCCAATCGAAACAGGCCATTTATGCATAGCAGTAACCATTTTATTATAGGTTAACTGCATTGCAAGCTTGTTCCCTCGCTTTAAGGCGACTATGAGGCAATGCTATTTCAAAATTATGGCATATTTACTGTCCAAATGCCTGGCACAAAACTCGGTGCTCACTTCCTTACGCACTTTGGCCTCTGCGCTCATATAGTGGCAAGAAGTGAAACTGTATAACTAGGAAGCCAATGTTTATTTTTTCTTTCCTGTACAAACAATTTAAATGCCTTAATTCTAGATTGGCGCCATGAACACTGTCGAGCAACAAGAGATTATTTTTACACCTGCTTTATGAATTGCTTTAGTTCGTGACACTATTTCAGTGATTAATACACTTCTCAGAGCAGCACTGACTCAAAATGCTTTAGTTATTTCCATCTCTAATTCCACTCCCCTTTTCTCTTCTCCTTTCTCACGATGTGCAGTGATGCTGGAAGAGGAGACATATCGGACAGGAATATGAGGAGGCATGTTTCGGGACCCAGCACGGGCAGCACCGCTCGGCGAGGTGCGTACCTCATCTACCGTTTTTTAAGGCGAAATCCTTTCTTGGCTCATGGTCGAAATCCCGTACGCGCGAGATTCCGCGAGATGTGTTCTCCTTGTCTAGCGTTGCGATATAGGCCACCAATCCCACACTTCAACGCGCGCCGAGGAACGCCACGCGATAGAAGCGACGGTGTATCGTCCAAACTCACATTTGCCGGAGAAAGTGTGACAGATACTGCGTCTTTCCTTTCCTGTAAGCCAAATAATATAAAACATAGCACTGAAATGAACGTGCACCAAGAAAACGAAATTTCCGCTGTGCGCCACGAGCCCCGGCCTTGCTGGCAAAAATCTCTATAAGGGGCGCGCAATATACCGCGTGCGGTAGCAACGCTCAGGCTTGAGCATTTGTCCAGCGCAGATTTTGCAGTTCTGTCTGAATTTTTCCGTGCTTAACCTAACGCTTATCGACGACTACTTTTCAGCGTAATTAAAATAGTCCTGGACTCTTCCTTGTCGATTACGAATAGCGGTTTTTGATATTGCAAAGCGGTTTTTGAAAGAAGCCGGTCCGAAAGAACTTTTACTAACTATTTTATTTATTATTTTATTAACTGAAACGAGCAACAGAAGCGGATAAGTAAATGCTGTTCAGCCTTTGTCTGCTAATTCTGCGTTTTCCTTCAACCTTAGCTCCGGAGACGTAACCCCGTTTACCAAGAATGCGACTAGTGCAGTTTCCTACTGTGACGTGAGCGTGTGCGATCGTCTAATCGCGCAGCAATCTGTCACGATGGCTCAATATAGCAGCAAAAGAAGCCCCTGTTGCTTTTACGCCCTGGTGCGAGTGGTGCACACCGTGTAGACAGGCACAGCTTGGATAAGACGTCCACTGTGATGCAGTCTGCTCACATAATAACTTATCAAGCTCAGAAGGAACGCTGGAGGCAGTCATATGGAACATTTTATGCAAATGGGCCCGTTTTTTCCTGTCACCATTACAGATATTATCTGCGCAGTTTTTTGCCGAATGACTAATATATATTCGCTTGAAGATGCTTAAAAATTACCTCGCTCCGTTCTAACCGAATGTTATAGCACAACGCGTTTTGTTGGTGAGATTTAAATGTCAGGCATTTGCACGGATGAAAATAGCGCGTCCTTGCAACGCATTGCCGCTTAGACTATTGTAGTATATATCAAGTGTGAAGTAGGAGCCACACGTAATTCCTCTGCGACAGAAAGTAGCCCGCTGATAAAGTTTATCTTGCTGCCTCAAAAAATATTTATTATCAGACCGAGCTGCAGAAGTTTAATGCCTGGCTGGCTTGGTGTAGCAAATATCGACAACTAATCTTCTACCGTGGTCCGTACTTAACAGCCGCTGTCTTTTTTCATCATATCCTACTATAGTGATGTGATCTACAGGTCAATTGTTTTCTGGGTTTTGTGCGCTGTTTTGTCCAATTCACTCACTGGTTGCTGTAATATATACGCTACAGCACGACCGCAATTAAATTTCGTTGCTTTCCTCTGTATGAGAGTTTCAGTCAGCACGGCTCCCGTTCTCGCCGGTAGCCGTGCTGTTGTGCAAGTAGTAAAACAGCGGCCATGTTGGCGATAAATCGGCTCAGAAAAGAACGATGTTACAGAACATGTTCGGTCTTCCTAAAGTTATGGCTGTCCGTATCGCTCTGGGCTGACTTCGTGCCTTCGTTCTTCTTGGGGCGCAGACGTGAGGAAGCAGGACTACTCAGACCGGAGGCCCAGCGTCACGGTGACGCCCGGCTCCCCAACGTTAGGCCACAGACCTAGACGTTCTCCAATACTTGGCGGACGCATCCGGGTAAGCCTGCCGGTGGACTTTTTTTTTTTCTTTTTTCCTACTAGAATGGTTGGTTGGTTGGTTTGTGGGGTTTAACGTCCCAAAGCGACTCAGGCTATGAGAGGCGCCGTAGTGGAGGACTCCGGAAATTTCGACCACCTGGGGTTCTTTAACGTGCACTGATATCGCACAGTACACGGGCGCCTTGCTTTTCGCCTCCATCGAAAAGCGACCGCCGAGGCCGGGATTCGATCCAGCATCCTTGGGAACAGCAGTCGAGCGCCGTAACCACTGCGCCACCCCGGCGGGGTCCTACTAGAATGAGTTCTTCCACGCCCAATACGCCCAATGAGGCACATCGCTCTTGGTGGACGCATTCTATGGGATACTGTGGTAGCCAATGGGAGGTGACCAGTAGGTGTGTGAATGATTGCATAGTCCAGTTTTATTGGTACCCCTTTTATAAAGTTTCTCGAGTATAACTTTAACATTTGAGGCTATGCGGCGCCACCTGTGGTTAATAATGCGCACTACTGGTCTACGCACCGCCTCAGGCCATCTTTGCCAATAAAAGTGAGTGAGTGAGTGAGTGAGTGAGTGAGTGAGTGAGTGAGTGAGTGAGTGAGTGAGTGAGTGAGTGAGTAGGTGGGTGAGTGGGTGGGTGGGTGAGTGAGTGAGTGAGTAGGTGGTGGGTGGGTGGGTGAGTGAGTGAGTGAGTGAGTGAGTGGGTGAGTGGGTGAGTGAGTGAGTGAGTGAGTGATTGAGTGAGTGAGTGAGTGAGTAGGTGGGTGGGTGAGTGAGTGAGTAGGTGGGTGGGTGGGTGAGTGAGTGAGTGAGTAGGTGGGTGGGTGGGTGGGTGAGTGAGTGAGTGAGTGAGTGAGTGAGTGAGTGAGTTAGTGAGTGAGTGGGTGGGTGAGTGAGTGAGTGATTGAGTGAGTGAGTGAGTAGGTGGGTGGGTGGGTGAGTGAGTGAGTGAGTGAGTGAGTGAGTGAGTGAGTGAGTGAGTGAGTGAGTGAGTGAGTGAGTGAGTGAGTGACACCGCCAACCCCCAGCCAGCAAATGGACCTTTCAGCAACCTTCAAGCGAAAATATGTTCAGAAGAGCCAGGCAACAAGGCAAAGAACGAAAGCGCGCACATTTCGCGTCCTTCTTGACTTGTGTTCCACTTATTGCGCGCTTCAAAGTACTTCGCTATTGCTGGCGGCTAGCTGCAAAGGAAAATGCTTGCTTGGAATTAAATCACGTAAATCTTGGCACTACCATCGCATCGCAACAAGAAATGTGCGCTTATTACACAATAAGATTAAATTTTTCGGCAGAACTGGATTTGAATGTGTGTTTCGGTAAGTGACAGGACTTCAGACCGCATTTCTTTTTTTTTTTTTTTTTCACCATTGGAAATTTTGTTAGTATAAGATATTGCCATAATTTTTTAATATAACAAATATCACATCTTGACAAATCAACTATTTTCTCGCTGACATCTTAATTTTAGACCTTAATTTAGTGACTAGATTCATGATTACATGCTTACTCAACGTTCAGTAGAAGATCTAGAGTGCCAGGCTATTTGTGCATTGTGCGTTTTTGACCTTTGGAAGCTCATTTATTTTTCTTTTTATTTTTCAGATCAAACTCTGGTACGATGCTCAATCCTTGCAGTTAGTTGTTACAATTGTTTGTGCCACAGAGCTTCCACCGCGATCTAATAACCAAGCCAGGAATCCCTATGTAAAAATGTTCCTGCTCCAAGATAGAAGGTAAGTGAATCTTCGTGCTACGTACTTTAAATGCTACGGTACTACGTACCTCTACACTTGCACGATGTCTTTTTAATTGTTCCCTTCTTTGTTTTCCCTGCTTAATTTTTGCTATTTTATACCATTCAGCGTGCGTACACGAACATAAAACGTGCACACTGCTTGCCGCCGAAATTACGTACATATCAAAATATACGTGGCCAAACACACTCAAATATTTCTGAAATAACTTTACTTGTTATCAGCTGATAGTCACAGAGTATCCCTATGCTTCAGCTTTACTAGAAGGCAGTGAATAAATAAGGTTGTTGTTTTTTTATATTGTAGAAACTTTTAATTAGCCGGTAATATTGCTGTTCGACATACTTTATTCCCGCGCTGTGATTCCTCACGGGGCGCTTTTTTTCCCTCTGATTCAGTGAAAAGAGTAAAAGAAGAACAAAGACCATTGCCAACACGAATGAGCCCAAGTGGAACCAAAGTTTCGTTTACGCTCCACTGCGGAAAAGTGACTTAATAAACCGAGCCTTGGAGGTGACCGTCTGGGACTACGACCGATACGGCGCCAACGATTTTCTCGGAGAGGTTAGTACATAGGAGCGCTCACCACGGAAGCGGCGAATGCGAACAAGGATCTTCGTGATCCTTTTGTCATGACTCCAGGAACAAGCCAAAACATGGTCTTGATTTCCGCTAGCACCAACTTGGTGATATGACAGGACTCTTGATTTACAGGTCGTGATGGCGATGAAGTTTACACATAAAACGACTGTATCTGGAGGTACCAGGTTCAATCCCCGGCGCCGCCGGGTACCCACCAGTTTTCAACGGGTACAAGATTTCCACTGGCCTAGTGTTCGGCTCTTCTGGGGTGAAATGCTTGGGAAAAGAAACCATAGACCAAAAATGCTGGTTCAAAAACGAAAAAAAAAAAAAGCTGGCTGTGGTTCAGCTCTTGTTAACCTTAGTTGAATTGCGAAAGCAACGGCTGCATGGCTACGCTTGTGGTGGTAGCTTGTGGTTAAGCGTTCGGTTTAGCTTTATTGTATAGACAAGACAAACTGTTCAGGCAACGACTAGGATTTTATTCTTTATACCAATGATGACGCTGCGATGATCACTGAAGTAGTGAGATTTGGTTTCCACTCTGCTGACGACGTGCTCTGTATCTGTAGAGGCTCTGTGTAAAACCAAGTCTAAACTCATCCCCCAGTGTGTGTTGGTTTAAGGTTGGTGCTGGCTCAACTCGAGTAGGAACTTCTCCTCTGCAGCTTGAACGAAGGCGGAGTTCTTGTATTTATTAAAGTCCCCCGTCACGACAACCAACTCCTTTTTCAGTTCGGCTAGGCATTCCGGTAGCCGGAACGTTCAATACAGTTTCAACGCTGGCCTGGGGAGATATACACCCCAGTTATTACGACCCCGTCCCGCACAGTTTTACACAGCGACGGCAGCGGTGTCGACGGTGGGGCCATCTGTTAGAGCGCGTTCCGTTGAACCAGCGTTCCGTTGAACGCATCAAAGTTCGCCGGCGATTTAGTTGGTGGTAAAGGCGTTTATTGCATTAAATATGGCGGACACTTAAGCTCCGCCTTTAAGGGTGTGACGCGATAGCGTAGGCTACCAGCACACATAAAAAAGCCCCGCTGTAACCAAGCCGTATGAACGTGCTATAAGGCTAACGTAAATACCAGGGTCCTGGAAGGCTGATTCTGACATAACCGTCCCGTGTGAAACGAGAGACCCAAGTTGGCAGCTCCTGCCAGCCCACATGTAAAGCCCCGCTTTAACTAAAGCGTATGAACGTGCCTTATTGAGCTCTAGGAGTAACGTGAATGCCAGGGTCCTGACAGGCTGATCCTGACATAACCATCCCATGTGAAACGAGAGACTCAAGGTGGCAGCTCCTGCCACGGTTTCGTTGCGCCTGCCATTTGTGGCTACGGCATACGAGCATACGCGACGAGCCGAGCTGGCTGGCGTAGTGTAACAAAAAGAAAGAAAGAACCATATATGGGCTACTGCCGCGCGAGGCGGACTTATGAATCACTGTCCCATCGGCACAACTATTTGGACCATGACCCCTTCCCCAAGCGTTTCACCTCAGAAGAGCCGAGCACCAGGCCGGGGGAAAGCTTGTACCCATTGAAAACCGGGTGGGTACCCGTCGGCACCAGGGATCGAACTTGGCACCTCCCGAATGCGAGGAGGATGCTTCACCACATGGCCACGCTTTTTTTTTTTCTTTATTGCTAAATGCACATAAATTACAAAGTATACAGCACATATATATTTACAAGTTCGTCAGGCCGTTTGCCGGCCGTGAAAAATAGAGTTTCATTTGTGCTAGCTTCATAAACACCAACTGTGTTTCAGCTGTGGTGCTGAAACAAGGCCACGCTTCGGTTATAGCGGAAATCGAGGCCATGTTCTGGCTTATTCAACCGTCCTGGAGTCATGCCAGAAGTATCATGAAGATCATTTATTCGGAATTCTGGCGACAAGATTGTTTGAATGCAAATTACACCGTTTACGTTGCGCGCTTATCCTTAATTCGAAAGGCCCAGCCGGGGTGGTTACGGCGCTCTACTACTGTTGCCAAGGGTGTGGGATCATCGAATCCCGGCCTCGGCGGCCGCTTTTCGATGGAGACGGAAAGCTAGGCGCCCGTGTGCTGTGCAATGTCAGTGCACGTTAAAGAACCCCAGATGGTCGAAATTTCCGGAGTCCTCCACTACGGCGTTTCGCATAGCCTGAGTCGCTTTGGGAAGTTAAACCCCACAAACCAAACCAAACCATTTAATGCGAAAGCATTATATGTCTCATCGCCAGAAAAATGCTGAGTCGGCTTTCAGGAAAAGAAACGGCGTCCGGAAACCTCTGATTGGTTAATCAATACAGTGACGTCATCAACCCAGGGCCAATCAGGAGCCGCCGGCAAATTCGAAAGGGCCCTTTGGCCCACTCGAAAATTTTTGGAGTCCTACACTACCAATTGGCGCTTTAACCCAGAATTTGGGGGTTTGAACCCGCAATGTTTGAAGTCGTACTCGTACCACTCCCTGAAATCGGGGGGAAACCCCTAAATTTAGTTTTGGCCCAGTCCAGCCCCAGAAAAAAAAAAAAAATCGGGGGGTCCTCACAAAAAGTTTGAAAGCTCAGCCAACCCTAAAAATTTCGTGAGCCATTCCCACAATTGCGGATAGAACCGAAACATTCATCCAGTGCTTTCGCATTAGCTGCGCGTAAGTTATCAGAGTAGTTTCATTTGCTCGTCCGTGTGAGTGAGTCTATGAATGTAAGCATGCCTGTGTGCAAGCGTGCTCGCTCCTGAGCTAAACTGTGGGTTAAAGTGGTCTTCGTTTTCTCCTGTTCCTTTCTTCATCTTTTCTTTTTGCATTTCCTCCAGGTTGTGCTTGAATTGGCTACGGCGCCTTTAGGTGGAGATGGCGAATGGTACCCGCTGACCAGTCATGAAGAAAGCCTAGGTGTACATTATGTAAGCAATTGTTCAATTTCTCATGTTTTAGCGCGCAGCTAGAAAGCCACCCCAACGCACCAGGTCGGGGTGGCTTGAGTGTACTATGCGTTTTCAGCTCATCAACGCAGTTTATCTGCCGACAGAAGTTCACTGTAGTTGGGGCCTTTTCATAACGAAGCTTCTCAGCCTCCCCTGAAGTGTAGCGGTTCGAAAAATGACTGCCTTTCTCTACTCGCGTTCTAACCTGTTCTTTCTTTTTTTTTTTTTTTTTTACTTTAAAGATTGTCCAGTGATACGCGTCCGGAAAAAATTTTCTTTGTTTCTTTTTGTTTGTTTCAGTTGCCGCTAAGCAGAACGTTGAGATTTATGAACAAGAAATTGAGATTGTGTCATTGTTGCGCACTTTAAAAACAGGAGTAAATAAGAAGTCTGGTATTCATCGTGAATATTGGCACACTTCTCCTTATATTTACACTGTGTAGCCATAATGTCAATAGATAGAGTCCGCAGACGTTTTGAAAACATGCCTGCGGTCGCCGAAACATTGGCCTATCAGTGACGTCTCTTTGACTCCTTCCTGTGAATGAAATCGCCTAATTGAGCTTCGGAGAATTGTATAGCCCCAACTTCGCGACTCCAGTTTCATGAGTAAGCCCGGCATTGCCATGCAGTGCGACATAATGCATAGGCGAAGCGTTGGAAGAATATGGCGCACAATTATTTCCTCTGACCTTACTCATAGCAGTGAAGCCACTGATTACGCGCATGGGCGCACTTTAAAAACAGACAGCTCTGTTGTTTCATTACTTAAAATTCGTTGGATATACGTTGCCTAACGTCTGTGTCATCCGTGCTCTGCGCAGAAAAATCGCAACATGTACCTGGATACGGAGGGTACAAGCTCAGTGACGTCATCAGATCGCCTTTCACCGCCATCCACGATATCAAGGCTCTCCGACAGCGACCTGTCCGAAATTGACTACGACGACGCCATCCCCATCCTCAGAGGTGAGTCGCCAATAGTCTCGCGCTCGAACAAGCAGGCTTGGACTCGTGAAGTAGGTCCATCACATGGTGTGCAAAGTTTTGGTAGTGCGCAAAGCTCACCCAGTAAGAATACACAGTCTATATCTTCTCCGGGATCTCGGGCAATTGCCCGCTACACATCCTTAGCACTTCAGAACGTCAGAATTTAGAAAGCTAAAGACGTCGATCGTACCGTCATGGGCGAAGACGGGTACTTACCATACCTTTTTTAGATAGAAAGGACGGGGTGCTGTTGCCACCGGAGCAGCGAGATATTATGCTCCACGCATATTAATCACGTTCAGTTTCAGGGGCATCGTTTCAGTTCAGACGAGCTTGGTTACGATGTATAAAGAGCGTGAAATCCCACTTCAACTATGACTTTACGCTAAAGTGTGCATTGACACTTGCACGTCATGCTGATTTTAAGCTATGCTTTAGTTATTTGGCGTTTTGCATTTGATCGTCCCTCTCCCATGTAATGCCAATTAGGTCTTCAGAATACCAAGATGAAAAAAAAAAAAAACATAATAGAGCTTCCGCACTTTCTTGGCATCGCTAGCTCAAAGTAATGGACACAGGCAATGTTAGTGCGTGTCATTCATTCGGGATAGTGATAGCGAACGCCAGCAGCTAAATCAAAAGAAATCTTTCAGACATGGAATGTCCTTAATACGAGCAGCTTGCAATTCATCTCAAAAAGTAGAATCATCGTGTTGCAATTTGCAGCGCGAGACCGCCTTCCCCTAGTAATAAGTGCTGACAAATGTGAGTCAAAGGGTCTGATTCTCGGCTTCTTGTAATCTATTCGTTGACGATAAACGGAAAAGTAGAATTAAACCTTTAATAAACTCTGGGTATCTTCGTCAACCAGAGGATACAGAACAAACAAGAAATACACAAATGAAGCGGCGACGGGATGCAGTCACCACACCAGGAGGGCACGAACCGATGTTTCACTGTCATTCTACTCAGCCCGTTATACCTAGTGGCACGGGCAGAGGCACATTATTTTATGTCTTTTTTTGGGGGGGAGGGGGGGTAGCCTCACCATAATATATGTCATCCTACTCAAAACTTATCAGCTAGGACACTACCATACTGAATAGCCAACGAAACTAAAATGTCTGCTAGCTCTATGCTGGTCACTTTAAGAATGATGAGGAACTTGTATTGTAGGGAAGTTGGAGGGACCCGGCGACATTCAGCAGAACTCTGTCCTATGTCTCGGAACAGAGGACCAGATGTTGGGATATGTGCAACCGGTAAAGACAGGCCCATACAGCGCCGCCCAGGAAAGAGAAGATGACAATAAAGGTGACACCTCTCACTTCTTCACTTCGCAGATCGTCGCAGCCTGGAGGGCCCGAGCCTCTCGTCGGCGGGCGGCTGCGGCAGCCCTCCGCTGGAGGAGGAGTTCGGCGAGCGGCCCACGCGGCGAGACATGCCGCACCGGCGCCACCGGTCGGGCTCCGTGGTGCTCCCCGGCGGAGGAGTGGGCAGCAGCAGTGGCGGCAGGGAGCAGCAGACGCTGTACCGAGTGCCTTCCCGGTCACTGGGCTCCGGACCCATGGGCCGACTCATGCAGTCCAGCTCCAGGTCGCTGTCACCGCCGGACATGAGGTAAGGAATCCGCGACGCACAGATAGAACGCAAAACGAGGTGTGTTGACGGCAGATTAGGCAGGTGAACAACGTATGAAGCGTTGACGCCTTCCATACTGGACGTGCGCGCTTAATCGTTACAGAATGTTCCTGGCCACGGATCATGCGTACCACTGACGCGATGTTATCGTGGCAAACTGGCACTTTCTCCCTTCCAAACCTTTTCTGCGCGTTCAGTTAGTATTGGACCATACAGTTAGCATTTGTTAACGTCCTGGCTTCGGATGGCGACGGAGTCTGACTTTCCAATTGCAACAGAATGCCCCTGGTTCTCGCAGTAAATGCATTGCAACTTATTAAACTTGTTTTAGTGAGATCGCCTTAAGGACGACGTTGCAGCGAAAAGTGACGAGCACACCTTCGGCAGGGCACTGAACGGTCGCTGGATTGTGTGACGTCACGGGGCCACATGGCATGAGCGAGTTGGCAGCCGCAGCTGCCAAAGTTCTCTGGCAGCCCCTGTGAGTTCGGGAAAGAGATGGGGATCGAACCCGGTATCCTGCATCTCGAGTCAGACTCGCACCCCTAAGTCATGGCACGCGGGGACGATTCTTGGTTAGAGCGGGGCTTTACAACTATGCTTGGTGATATTTGCACATAATTTGCTAATGAGTATGTGAAAACAATAGCAGCACTAATTAATGATTAAGCGAGCAGTAAACTGCTCGTACTTGAACGAGGATCTGCAAACGAATAGCCCTAGAGAAAAAAAAAAACGTATGAATCACAATATCCTCATACAGATTTCTCATACAAAACTCATATAAATGTCATACAATATCATATATTTCTCATAAGTTGAATGATATTTATTTGAGATGATATGAGATTTGTACGATTTAGGTATAAGCAATCATTATGAGGTTATTGTGACTCATAGGGATTTTTCACTTGGGCACAGGCAGGCTCCATTCACGCTGACCTGTCATACCTATAGGCGGAGCTCACGTGTCCACCCTCTCCCCAAACCCCCCGTTTTTACACGCTACGCATATACTCTTTCCTTTTTTTTTTTTTCTTTCTCTGGGAGTCGTTAAGCTATAGTATTCGTTTCTACGAACGTCAAGTTTAAACAAAGTTTTGATAGTTTCGTTTCTCCTGGTAATTTGACGTACTGACGTTCGCTGCGACAACTGTAGTTGCAGTAAAAAAATTTAGTCGCAGTCTTCCAAAGTCCAGAACGTCCCAAGGGCAAGCATATGTAAGCGAGGATCGCAGAAAAGGAAGTGATTCAGTAGCGGGGGTGTGCGGGGTTGGGCGCCAGCGCAGCATTGTGCGCAGGGAAATTAGCACGCATTAGATGCATCGGGTGAAGGGCAGTCGGTCAGATATAATAGGAAGTTTTACCTCGAACATGCCGGAACTACAATGAACATGCCCTGGTAATCATTATATTGAAACATGTTGGCCCGCATGTTGCAGGCACGATCATTCGCAAGTGCCAATTCCAATCCTGATGCATCAAACTCGAAAGGGACTGCGAAATTTCGTGCTATATTAATAATGCTACAGGTAAAAAGCGCCTAGAAGCAATAGTGCATTTCATCCAAGCTAAGGACACGTTTCTTACGACGACGTGCTGCCCGCCGGCAACGCAATGCTCTCGGTCATTTCTAGGCCTAACCTGCGTCGCATCGAGGCCACACCGAATGGTGCTTTCCAACTAGCCGCCGCAAAAGCGACCCACGGTTCGCTTTCGGAACGAGGCTTGTCGATCCTGACTGTTCATTACCAACAAGAAGCCGGATGTAAAGCTAACTTCCGTTCACTCCAACTGCACCGCTGGTTTGTAACCTGTTTGCAACCATCAGTCGCAAGGCTGAAAAATCGAGCACTGCTCGATATAGGCCTGCAACTGTCGCTTTTCGACCGAAATGGCCGCACAACATCTGCTATTCGCAAGTGTGAACGAGCCTTTAAAAGGAACAGTCGTTCGAGCATTACTCGATTTTCCAGACTGGTGGTTGCAAGCCGGTTACAAATCAGCGGCGCAGTTGAAGTCACCGGTAGTTAGTTTTACATCCGGCTTCTCCTTAATGATGAACAGCCAAGATCGGCAAGTCTCGTTCCGAGAGACCAATTCGGAAAAGCGACCCGCGGGTTGTCTGCAAGTGTGAACATTAGCCGAGCTGAGTGGCTTTCTAGTTGCATATGGGACAGCCGGTCTCAGGCCCTTCGCGACTCGCAAGTGTGAATGGGGCTTTACGTCGGCTTATCACGTGACAAAGATGTGCGGGAAATGAGTAGGAGGCACTGGAGGTCATCTTAAAGCACAGCTCACGTTCACCTTATCAGGCGGTATCCCAGTGCTGCTATAAAGTGCCCAAGCCACTCAACAGGACCGTCTCCGTCCGCAAAGGGAAATGTCACTTGCAGGGGCACGACACGCCGTTGACATATCGAGAGTTCCGCTGAACGCAGTTCAATATACGTGGACAGCGGTAAGGAATCTTTTCTCGCAGTTTTCAAGGGGGTGGTATGGCGGTTGGATATAGCTATACCCTGGTTTGGTATGCTTGCGGTCGAAAGAAGCGCACAAAAATTTCCGTGGGGAACTTAAGCCTTCTTATGCAGGGCAGTGCGAAAGCCTTTCTCTCCTATTGCCGGTCTGGTTGTGCGCGTGTCCACGCTTCTAATGCACTGTGTGGCACATGGGGCACCACCAAAGTCCGGGCATGCAGTGGCGCCATCTATACCGAGCTGTTATGACGACAGACATTGCAGCTATAGAAGAAGGGCAAAGACCAAGGCCGCCTCTGACTATCTTTAGTACCCGACTATTCTCACGGATGTCAATCTACCCACATGGCGCTCAATCTCTACCGCGCGCGCGCCCCGAACCACTTCTTCCTCCTCGTCCTTCTGCTTGCTAATTCCAGCGCGAAACTGCAACAGTAACTATGACTATATGACTAACCACGACTGTGACTAAATATACTATAATTAACCATGACTATGACTTATTCATCATAATTATGATTTGATTAGTCAGTCATGGTTAGTCATAGTCATAGCTAATTATTGTCAGCCATAGTTTGTCATAGTCCTAGTTAGTCATGGTTAAGTGCCTGACGAATTTCTGGTCGCAGTTTCTGGTCAAACAAAGCATGAGGAAATAAAGGCTTTCGTAGTTTGGTTTAGTTTATGGATTTTAACGTCCCAAAGCGACTCAGGCTATGAGTTTCGTAGTTTCTCAGTGACGCAGTTTCGTAGTTTGTTTTAGTCTATTTTGCTAGACAAAAAGAAACATAAATTGAAACATTGTGCCATTCCTAATGTTACGTTGAGCAAAGGTGGAGCTCGCTGGATTACTGGCGCCTACAATTTCCAGAGGTAGTAGCCTGTAAATTCTGCCATCGACACGCTTACGAAAGCGTGAGTACGCACGTACGCCTCGGCCACAGAGCTCACTAGTGTAGGAAACCCCGCGCCCTTCCACTTTACCTGCGGAATCACGTGACCTGTGACCTCCGCACTATCCCTGTGACACCCCAGTGTGCAGCAGCTTTACATTGAGTTACGCGGGCTGCGCACTGCTTGCCCACCAACGCTCTGTGCAAAAAGAAAGCGTGCTATATTTTAAAACGCTTAATTTAGCAGTAATACGGAAAGTTGAGCTAGTTGGTACATGATTGCAAATTACGAGCGCTGCGACGGAGAACAGCAACGAGAGAGTAATGACAAGGACAGGCGCTTAATTTAGCACTGCATTCATTTTTTTTTTCTTGTTCTGGCTGCTGCCGCCTATGACGCCAGCATTAGTAGCGAACATGCTGTGTTGCTGTACAAATCAAAGCCGAAATAATAAAACGGCAAATTAGACCACACTGCCTTCTAATTGAAGAGCACGTTCCTGTAAAACATGGGCGTTCTTCGCCCCGAACCACGGATTTTGAGGTAAGTGGCATTTGAGGAAGTTGTAACCGCGCGTGCTTTTATTCCGCTGCGCGCGCAGACCCCGCCTGCCGCCGCCCGACGACCGCATGCCCGGTGGTGCAGGGGGCATGGGTGGCCGCGTGTCGCACTCTCTGGGTGGTACGCCAACGGGCACGCCGACGCCCAAGAAGCGCCACCTGCCCCAAGTGCCGCCGCCCGGGGCGCGCAGGGCGCCCGGCACCAGCCGAGACCAGATGACCCTCGACATGGAGGAACGCGCCCGGCAGCTCAAGCTCCAAATCAAGCAGCGCCGATCCGGCAGTAAGTGCCGCAGAACACAAAGCACTTCCAACATTCCTCATACCTGATCAACGCAGAAACTTCTGCGCTCTACAGCCTCGAGTTTCAGCAAGGAATTACAGTTCTAATAAATTCGAAATCAAATATTTTTTTCTCTCTCTCTCTCTCTTTTTATGGGGTTTTGGCGACATAGTGATTTCAGTGGAGGAAAACGTCGAATCATGCTAGCTGCAGCATGGAATTCTGGTTAACTGAATTCTAATGCGTCCATAGCCCAAGAGTGGCGTTGAAGTAACACACGTTCATTATACGTGTGGCAGATATGCGAGTTCTACAGCTGTTTGCATACCTCGACAAATGAAAGCAGCTTCTTGCCTGTGAAAAACGAGCTGTCAAGAAACCCTGTCCTCAGCGAATCAGAAATCTCGGAGAAAAAAGTATACGGTGCCACTGCGACGCCACAGCAGGCGCGACGATCAGCGACGGCGTGTGTATAGGTTTGCGGCAAAACAGCGGAACAACGGGACAATACATAAGCGCTGCGTGTAGGGCCGCCGCGGTTGCTGCATGCTAAAACCGACACGCGAAGTGCAATCGGGCCTTCGCAAACGGAGAGAATACTGTCCACGTACCATTCGTTGTTCTTTGCTCGCACCTGTTTTATTACGGCCTATGAAGAACCGCATATCATTTGCTGCCTAAGTGATCTTTTTTTATGGCACAGCACCGCGGTCAGCCAGCGATGGAGAGAATAGAGCCTTCTAGAACCGCCGTGCGGTAAACATACGATGCCTGAGAACATGCGGGAAATGTGACTGGGCTGGCGCCAGAAGAAACAACGCATTACCGTCTTTGCCCCACGGCTGTCCGGCTGTGCTAAAGGTGTCTAATCTATGGGAGAGAAGCTTTTTAACGGAAAACCGGAGAATTTAACCGGCGTTTAAGTTATTTGACTGTAGTCAGCTCCTTCAAGTGCCGGTTAAATTCCCACGCAGAGTAGTTATAGCTAATCTGCATGGGGAAAGGATTTGGAAAACTTCTAGTGCACGTCCGCGAGACTGGATGATAGATCATTTGGAGATATCAATATGAAGAAAACAGACTGCTCACACTGACCAAGTTTCTGCCTCTTGCAGCAATGACGCCGGTGGGCATGTACTCGGACAGCGAGGTGAGCCTGAGGCACCACCAGGCGCTGGAGCACGCTCACCACCATCACCACCGGGGCCTGCCGCCGCCCATGCATCGGGGTACGGCCGGCGGCCGCGGGCCCTCGCACCGGGGCGGGGGCAGCCGGCTGGCCGCGGGATTGGGCCTCGGCGGCTCTGTGCTCAGCCCCGAAGGGGGAGCCGAGGGCGGTGCGGGCGAGAGCGACGGCTCTGAGACCAGCTCCGTGTCCAAGTTCTCCGTCACCAGTGCCTTCTCCACGCAGTCCGAGCGCCCGAGGAGTAGCAGGACGCTCAGGTGCGTACGAGCACGGTGGCCCCTCCGGCGTGGTTTTGTGCCGCCTCTAAAAGCCCGTGTTGATTTAGAGGAATATCGACGAAGGATTGATGATGTTGGCCAAGATCGATGAATTATCACCTTCGAATGAAAAAGTGGATACCTGCACTGGAAACTATCACGTTAATTGCAAGCCAGAAAGGATCGAGAAATGAAAGACGGCTATGTACAGTCATGAGTAATATGAGAAAGAACTAACTTTTTGCACAAAATTGCGAACATTCTCGCTATTTCTCTATTAAATATGATGGCGAACTACGGATATTATCCACCCAAAAGAAACCTCTTTAAAAACTAAAGAATCTGTTCTTGACAAACAAAGTTATACAGTAATCAATAAATGAATGCTCAAACTTTGTTCTAGCTCATATTTTTCATGACTGTACTTCCGTTAAAGGACTTTTGCGCAAACTTTGCTGACTTCAGGAGACGTTTTTGATGCAAAGGAAGAAAACAGAAAGGTTACGCTTCCAAAAGCTAAGTTAACTACAGCTACAAAACAGACCTATTATGCGCCACTAATTTGTAACGACAATCAGTGCCGCAATATCGGCGGCAAATTCCGCTTCATATGAATTACTCCATCTCTTCCAAGATGGCATATAGTATGCAGTCTAGCCAGCCCAGATCTTACCTGGCTACGACAGGTAACTGCCGTTTTCATTTTGTCGCGGCCATTGTTCGAAATAAAGAAGGCGCTACCCAGTAAATGTCGGAAGCCACAAAATCGATACGCTGTAAAGCCTCGTTAATTCGACCTCCGTTATTCGCAAATACGGATAAATCGAAATACTGGCGTGGTTTTGGCGGACGTCCATGTAATCTCTAGCGTAAGGCTCTCATATATGCGGATGCCGCTGGGCTCGCACCGGTTATTTCGGACTAGCTCCCGAATGGGGCCGTGGCGAGCCATGTCAGGCACGGCAAGTGGTCGTGCAAGAATTCCACATTAATCGCACGGCACACTGCTACTGCGCACTCACAATGGTACACGTGGCGACGTCTGGGTCTAAAGATAGCCAAGACGTATAGTTTCGCTTTCTGAGCTTCGCCGCCACCATTAGCGACGGCTGCTGTCAGCGGCGGATTAGCGAGCTAGCCGATCCGGACCGCCTCCGCCGTTGCGATGCACACTGCCACATCGCTGGTCGTTTATTTTTATTTCTTCACGTCGCCTCTTTCTTCTGGTGGCGACGTACGTGCACTTACCTCGCTTCCGCATCGTTCATTCAGAAGTGCGCCCAAGCTGCGTACTCCTTGCGTGCTGTTCGCTGTCTGTGCAGTGAAGCCTTCTCACACGCAACGACTAGTTTGAGAAAAAGATCCACCGCTGTCGCGTCGCACCGTGAAAGAGGCCGCCGAGGCCTTACGTATCAATTGAGGGACTTCGATGCATGTATAGAGTATTGAACGGCACCGCGGAAAAAACATTTTGCCGCACAAATCCCGCCTCAAAAACAAAACGCCATTGCAACATGTTTTTTTTTCTTTTTTTTTTTTTTGTTCTGTAGCTGAATTTACCATCACCAAGCAGTTTTTCCAAGCACTGTGGGCGTGACAGAGGGGGGAGGGGGGGGGGGGTGCATTCACTAATTGAGATGTTTTTTTTTTTATTTTTCAGTTCCTTTAAGTACAAATTAACGATTTTCTACTGCACACACAATGAGTCATCAATATGGATTTAGTCCATTTACTCGTACAGAGCCAACACAACAGGCGTGCGCTGCACACACTGAACTGACTTTGCGCCTTCCGCGCTGTGCTATACATCGGGCAGCACTGAACCCGCAACATTTGCTGCCCAGCACAGTGTACAATATACCATATGCAGCACGACACAAGGTGCGAACAACGTCACATCCGCCTTGTCCTGTCTTGTTAAAATGTCAGAATAGCAGTTTTGGCTTGTTGGTTTTCTATCTTAGGTTAACAGTGCAGAACGCAGACATGAAAAGAAGAGAGCAAGTGCCGTGTCTTCGTCTCGAGTCCCTGCCCACTCTCTGTGCTGTTAATATTGCTAAAATTCTCCGCACATATTGCAATGAAAGGTTCCAAGTAGGAGCTAAGCTTGCAATGGCCGCTCACCTTGCACGAAGCCGGTACTGTGTGTAAACTACCGCGTGTGTACGTGTGTGTACCTTTCTGATGCGTATGCATTCCGCTGCAGCGCGGCCGTACGTGCGTGTTGTGAAGCCAGCAGCGACCGACGGGCGTCTCTGTTTCCCGTAGGTGGTGACGTTGAGAGTTCCTCCTCCTCCTTCCGTTTTCGTTCTTCGCAGCGAGTTCACGACGCGCATGCAGAGCTACGGGCCCGTGCACCCCGTGCGGGCGGCGGCGCCCAGCACGGGGGCGCTGGGCCGCGCCCACAGTGAAGAGGAGGCCACCAGCATCGAGAAAGTGGACGGCAGCCTCTCGGACACGGCTGTCGGCTCGCTCACGGAAAAGGCCGCCGACCGGCTGCTCAGCGCCAATGTGCGCCTACCGCCCGGTGAGAGGCCTAACCTGCGCATGCGCCGCTTTCGAATGTCTTGACCCCCGAGTCAACTTAGGGGTACTGAGAAAACAGACTCGAGAAGAGGCGCCATGTTGTGGCTTTGTAGCCTAGTCTGCGCGCAAAATAAAATGGTCATTCTGTGGCACGTTATCTTGGCCAGAGCCAGGTCTAAGGCTCATTCCGGGTCTCGGTTCTTACATGGGGTAGACTTTGGTATGGGTAGCAGAGAGCATAAGAAACGACTTTCAGAGATCGGTTTACGGTCTACGGAGAGACCGGCTTCACTTCGTAAAGCTCTTTCGTGCTTTTTTCCCTCCATGTTTACAGGATGTTGACATATTAATTGATCGACCTAGAAACGCCATTTCGGGTCACAAAGATGGCGTGCACCTTCGTTAAGTACAGACAGCTTCTCAATATATATATATATACTGATAAAGAGAGATAAGACATGGTCTACTGCGCCCAAATAAATGAAAACTATTCGTTCCGAAATCGCTGTGCAATTTTGTTTCAGCGTTGAGAACATGATTCATAAGAGCACAGCTGTCTCCACTACACTGAACAGCAAGTTGGGGATTGAGACGCTCAGCCGCTTTGATGCCCGTAGCGTTTTCGTGTGTTTATGCAGCGGACAGCACAATGCCATCGAACATATTAGATGCTCTTAAACGCTGCGTTACACAAAGCCAAGTTCTCTCTTCAAAATCCTTCCTTGGCTTCAGATAGGCTCAAAAATTTAGCTTCCGCGGCATCATTCGGAAACGCTGTGGTCTGTCAATCAGATTTCAGTAACAAATTTAAACGCCCCAGTTTCAGTAAATGTCATGCGATTCTTCTGCCACGGAGAACATGTGAATGCATTTCTCAACGTTACACGATGAGCCCTTCAGTCGCCTTCTTGCGCCGTAGTGCATTTAAATTTCTTCAAACAGCCATCACAACATGGCTAAAAATCAAATGGCGATTACGCGCACCAGAGGTAACCTTTGTGAACAAAGTTTTCCACTACCCGAACGGACTCTCGTAGCCTAGTGCATATATCTATTCCAAGTAGTGACTGCAGGTCAAAAGGATAAGGATGGATCCGCGCTAGAGTATTTGGCAAGCACTAAGTAATGAGGAAACCCTTCCTGATACGTCATTGAAAAGAAAGGTAATATAGAGTTGCATCCTACCTGCAGTCATCGAAGCCCAAATTTAATCGAAAACTAACGCAATATCTTCAAGGTACATTTAGTAAGAGTTACGAAAGAATGTAGGCGCAACGCTAGCAGACATGAAGCTGCAGCGTAGAATCAAGCATGGACAAAAGTTAATGCCATTCCAGGTGAAATCGTGTTTCAATTGTACCGTCCGCTTTCAGTTTGACACTGATGGTACATACAGTACCAAAGGCAATTAAGACACCCATTGCAATCCCGCAGAGTCCCGTTCGGTAGTAATCGCAAAAGCAGCAAGGGTGAAACATTGTGAAAGGGTGAGATGTAATTATGATGACCGAGACATACTATATGAAATGTAGAACAGATGCTTATATCTGTAGCTAGCTCGTCCACTAGGGTAACGAAATGGATTCCAAAGACGAGGGGACGTCATTGTAAGCGAGAGTCGAGCAATGGCGGCAGCTGGGTGATCCTTTTGTCCCGCAGTTGACATAATCAAGGTGACTAATTAAGGATGACGATAATGTTCGTGCAGGCCAGAAGAAGCGGCTGGGCTTTCGCAAGAAACGGTCGTCGACCTTCAGCGTGCACCGCAGCGAGGAGGTGGCGCCCGAGGAGGTGCGCCACCTGGTGCGGCAGGCCAGCAGCGTATCGTCCGACGGGGAAGGGAGCTTGAGCGGAGACAGCGCTACGTGGCTGCCTTCGCTCAGGCTCACGGCCGACGGCGGCGAGTTCGCCAAGTTCGTCGACAAGCTGGGGCCCGGACAGCTAGTGGGCCGCCAGGCGCTCGCCTCGCCCATCCTGGGCGAGCTGCAGGTCTCCCTCTGCGACCGGCGCACGCACCTCGAGGTCGAGGTCATACGCGCCAAGGGACTCCAGCCGAAGCCCGGCGCCAAGATGCTCCCAGGTATCAATAGCCGGGATGCGCGCTGCTCTCTCGGGACGCCGTTAATGGGGTTGCGAAAACTGTCTCACTATTGGGGTGTATGGATAGGAAAATGAGGTTAGGGGGAGAAAACTGCCTCGCTATTTGGGTGTGTGGATAAGGAAAAAGAGGTTGGGGAGAGGTCAGACATAGTTATAGGACGGTGTTCGTCAGGCCACACGTCATAGAGAGCCTCCTTGAACACACTTATGTCGAGGTGGACAACGTCATGATGTCAGGATGAAACCTCATGAGGTTTCCCATCTCGACACGTATGTCTTAACACAGAGTAAATTGTGAACTTCCGGAAGGCCAAAAAGTCCGCAGAAAAACAAAAGGCGAGTAAGGGGAGGATGAACTCGTCGTTAGTATCCGCGTGTCCTGTGGGACTTGACTGGTTTAGTTCTCGCTATACTAAGGTCACGCTTAAACGTCTATTTCTCAATAGAAAAACTCTCACATTTCGCCCTTTTTATATAGAAATTTAAACAATAGAATTCAAGGCTTCCTGTAAAAAAATTCATCAGAAACCTAAAGCTGCTTTCACCACAGTTGCAGTGTTACTGCCGTGAAGCTAGCTTTCAGTTGTGAGGAAAAATGGTACACGTGTACAGTTTTGTGCTTGAGAGAGAGAGAGAGAGAGACTGGGTAAATTCATGACCACGCCTGCCACGGAAGTGAGAGAGGGCGTTCTCGAGATACCGACTCTGGTAATTCAAAGCGCAGATGTGAAAGTGGGCCCCGATAATGGTTATGAATAGATGAGAACTAGGGCGACTGATCAATGTGCATATTTGAAACTTCGCGTTCGCATAGCGCATATTTTAAACATGACTTTACTAGGAAGGAAAGAAGCCAACAGTCGGCGAGGCCAAGGAAAGCGTTGGGGATGGTACTTTATGTCTTTTTTTTTTAATGTTTACTATGTGAAATATTGACCGAAATTCCATGTGCGGTGCTTCGTATCCAAACCTATCGCTCCTGACCACTCCTCTGTTCTTTTTTCTTGCAGCGCCGTATGTCAAGGTTTATCTCATCAACGGCAGAAAATGCATAGCAAAGGCGAAAACGGCAACGGCTCGACGAACCTTAGATCCACTTTACCAGCAGGTGCTAATATTTAATGAAGATTACCGAGGTTGTGTGCTTCAGGTAAGGGCACCTCTTTCGTTTGCCACTCACTAGTTTTAATTAAATGGCAACTTAATCAAACGTCAACCCCATTAAAAGGTCATTCTGAAGTGTTTGAGAGTGTCAGAAGTCTTCCGTCATGAAGAAATATATTTTGGATTCTAGTTGTGTGGAGACCAGCAGAGGGCGAAAGCAGCTCACATGCTAAGGCACTATTCTTGTTTTGCTTAACATTCGGTAATTCCTGCTTGCTGCTCCACGACCTTGTCAGGTTGACCCTACTCTCTCCTCGTGATATTTCAACGTTGAAACAGAGGTCATTGAATGCAGGAGCACGCAAACGAAAACACCAGAAATTTTGAACGAGTGAGAATTACTAGCTATTTTTGACTCATATAAGCATATCCTCCTCACTAACTTCCTCAATTATTATAACACACCTTCAGCCTTTGACTCCAAGGAGTGACTTCGCTCGACTAAATGAGCACTGACTGATGGATGCAAAGTCGCATATAACAAATGGTGGCCCAGCTGAGGCCTGTTATCACGATTTTGTCATACCTATCATGGAAGTGAGAAAGGAAAAAATTATCCGATGCAACAAACCTGACATCTCAAAACACAGGTGCAAAAGTGGGCCTGAAAAGTTTATGCACAGATGAGAGATAGGATGACTGGTCAGTGTTAATATTTGCTGCCCAACACTGGCGAGCGCAAGCTTCCACACTGCTTTGGCTTTTAGTTGAGAGGCGCTAAATTGAAAGAATGCTCATTCAGGAAAAGTACAGGGTCATCCACTTGTAGCTATAACGCGGTCACGGCTTTCCGAGCAAAATTGCTTCGCACACAGACACGTATCAAAGCAAAGCGATACATGCACAGAGGGACCCGGAGGTGGTGCTTTGCATGGCCTGCCACTTTGCTTTATTACATGGCCGGGTTGTATGCAATGGCGGTTTGAAAGCAGTGACCGTGTTATAGCTAGAAGTGGACGAGGCTGTACATACAAAAGTTTGGAGTGCCACACTTTACAGACATGTTCTCTGATTGCACTTGGCCATAAGTAACGAGGTTGTTATTCAAAGAGTCAAGGCATTGAGAAAGAAGTGGCAGTACCACTGACCAGCAAAAAAGTTTAGTATGTTGGTAAAGTTGTGAGGAAGCTAACTTCAAGGGAATAGTTTCAAACAGCTACACACGGTAGACTATGCTGCCCCCATGTGCAATATGTATACTGGAATTTTGATCCTATCAGTCTACTCTGCGACTTTTTCATGCTACCCACCGCTTTCATGGAGGCTTGTTGGTTCTATAGCTGATGGTTGCAATGATGCCATCCTGGACTTTGATGGTGCGTTGTGGAGGAACTGTACTGACAACTTTACATGTGCCACTGTACAGAATGATATTCAAGTGTACGGCCACTTGTCAATAGTAACGCTGCATATAGTTAGCAGCCTAGTGAGTGAAAAATATTAAAAATGTTTGCCTCCCTTTGCTTACATGCCTTGCTCGGCATCTCAAGCACCCTGTGACAAATTTGTGTCAGTGCACCGCTAAAAGTGAGTGTTAAGGTCTGCTTCAATATGACAGACTATATTGGCCGACATGCTCCGATACTGAAAATGAGGTTAATGGATGAAACCCCGACCGCGGCAGCCATCCTTTGATGGGGTCAAAACACAGAAATGAATGCATGTTGCGCATGTAAAAAAGCTGCAGGTGGTCATATTAATCTGCAGTCCTCTATATGGCCGCAATGTAATGAGGAGGGCTGCGTAGAATGAGGCCTCTCTTCCCCTAGAGTGTTTATCCATCAACATAGTACACAATCAGAGGCTCTCCTCATTACATTAACTCCTGTTTACTACAACTGACACCCGCTCTCCCGCCTTGACCCTCTGCAGGTGACGGTGTGGGGCGAGTACGGGCGCATGGAGAAGAAGGTGTTCATGGGCGTGGCTCAGATAATGCTGGACGACCTGAACCTGACCAACATGACCATCGGCTGGTACAAGCTCTTTCCGCCTTCGTCGCTAGTCAACGTAGCAGCGGCTGCCTCCTCCTCCTCGCAGGGCAACTCACTCGCCTCCATGGACAGTTTCGGCTGACGACAACGCACGCGGCCGCGGGACGCCAAGCAGCGCTACACAACAGTGACAAGGAGGCACTGCGGCGACGGCAGCGCCACGAGCGGATACCAGCGGCAGCGACCACGAGTTCACCGCTGCTGCCGTCATTGTTGTGACTGTGAGCGGACGCACGTGGAGGGACACACGGCTGGGGCAGAGAGAGACTGTTTCTTCTCCCCGCGGCTGGCTCCAGAGGTGCAGAAGGAACCGTACAAAGGAGGAAACAGAAATGGGAGTGGGAGGCGGCGCGGCGGCGGCGTCGCTGTTGCCCACGCTCGGCCGCCCCCCAACCCCGCGTTCCCGCACTCCCACCGCCCTCGCCCCCAAAGTAGAAACAAAGCGACACAAGCGCGGGCAGGCAGGACTTCCTGCCCGGCCACTGAACAAAAGAAAGACAACGCCTGGCAGAGAGTTCCCTCAGTGCGGAAGCAAGGGAAACGCCATTCGCACACACGTACACACACGCGCAGCAGAAAAAAAAATGAGGAAAACAAAGCTTCGAAAGAGAGAGAGAGAGACGGGGGGAGTAGGCGAGGAAGCAACGGCTGTTTTCTGCAGCAAAAGATGCTCAGATACAATAGATATATAAATACTATACATACTTGCGAAATCACGTTTCCAAGCATGGTATCTCTCTCTCTCTTCTTGTTGGCTTTCAGTTGACTTTGTAAATCTCTTTTCCCATATTTTGTTCGCTTTTGTCTTTCAGTTTGTTTGTTAGATGCTCTTTATCGGTTCCTTTTTGAAAAACGGGAGGGACGGAAGCAAGTTTTACTTTAAAGCTTCTCTCAAGTCTCGAGGGAAAGTGCCTGTTATGCTCTGTGCATACGTCTGTCTGTATCTTGTGCTGTTTCTATAGGATGCTTAGGAAAAAGAACTGTCCATGTACTAACCTGGTGGAAACCGCATGCGCGCATGGGCTGGCAAATGTCATCACTCATTGTTGATCACCACATCATCTTGTGAAATACGATATATATATATATATATATATATATACATATATATATATATATAAACACACACATGTAACACATGATGCTGTTCTTGAATATTATTTCTGTTTTCTTCTGTTCCGTTTAGGCGTTGTTACAAGACGGTTGTTTTAAGAAGTCAGTGCTCTGGCACGTCTTTTCTTGTTACGTTGACAAGTGCTGTTGCATGATGCAAATGTGGGGAGAAAAAAAAAAAAAAGGTTGTTGGTTCTTGTGAACTGTTTCCCAATCAATACCATGTTTTCTTTTTTGCACGTGGTTGCTGTTTTCTATTACTACACGAGGCGACGACGATGACGACTACTACTACCAGTGACAACATAGACGGCTCTTTCCGTGATCATTTCATTTCTCTCATTTCCTCCTCAAATTATTGCCACTAAAGAAAACAAGAAAAAAAAAAAGGCTAGTTTTACTTCGCTTCTTACAGTGCGACATCATGCCTTCAAATTTTTTCACTTCTGTAGAGGCTCCCACTGGGGCAGTCTGATGTTGATAGTGTATCTTACAGCGTATAGGCTTGGCCCACGGAATAAACCCAAAGCTTCTAAGCTCTTGCTCTGAATCGTGAGAGTAGACAACAAAAACCAGCTCCGAATGCTTCGTTTGCTTGCTGTAGTTCTTGTTACCAAGCAGTGACTATGAGCCGGCACGGATGGGAGGGCAGCATCCTCTGGTTTAGGGCATCCATCTTTATACTTCCACATTCTGACAGATATTAAAGGGAACTGTTTGGTTTTTCTTTCCTGATGTGACCTTAAGGCTTCCTAGCATCATACTGCTATAGTATTATACTAACCACATTTCACTCTTCTACAAATACTGTTACTAATAACATCACTGTTATGGGAAGACAGCAAAAGCTGGCAAATCAAACAATGTGTACAGTTTATCTTTCTTTGTATTTCCCACAAGTGCGACTTCTACCTCATCGGCAGGCTATAATTTCAGAATGGCTAAGGTAATGAACAAAACAATTTGCCGTAGCCCACGAAGCACAAAAGAATCAACAAGTAGACCTGTTCATTGCACTCCTTTAGTGAGATTCTGTGCTCTACGCATTAGTGCACAAAGTCAAGATGGAAGCAATGCAAACAGAATGAATCAACCACATTTAAATTATGCAAGTAAGTGTAACTGCCCACAGGATCCTTAAAAACGGCACAAAAATGAATGAACAGAAAGAGTCTAATAATAGTCGTAGAAACCCCCTAAGGCAACTTATAAATTCTGCAAGCAACAAAAAAAAATTGCTGACCCGGTATTGTTATCCAAAGGACTGCATGCAACTGGCAGACTGTAACCCCATACATTATATAAATATTATACATACATATATATAAATATATATATACACATATAATATACATAAAAGATGCTCTATGCTTGGCATACATAGGATACATCTGCAGCCAAATTTGAGAAAACTGAATGAGTATCGCTTGTCACACTTTTTCTCACGATACGCGTGAAGTTCTTCCATATCACCTCATAGGTTGTCCTTGAAGCATCTTTTTCCGCTGAAAGAAGGCAGCATGTTTGCTCGAACGTGTAAAGAAAAAAAAACAGAGAGTGAGACGAAGAGAATGTGTTATTTTACGAATAACCACAAGTTGTGCTTTCTCAAGCTTCTGTCGACAGCTGGGCGCGGGCAAAAAGAGTAGTGCAAAACTCTATCTTTTGTGCGACAACTTAGGCTTTTATTCGTTCTTTGTTTTGTTTTCCTCTTTAAATTTTCTTTCATTCCTTCCTTTTCCATTTCTCTTCTTGCTTTGGGCTTACTTAGTGCGCCCATGAGAAAGAAAGAGAATACATGGATATTTGTGATATAAATATATCCGTGTGCCGTGTTGAGAAAAAAATTGTGGAAAAAAAAAAAGGAACACTCGGTATAGCATTGGGACTTGTGGTGCAGTGATGTTACTGATGCATTTTGTATACTGTACCAATACAGTTTGCCTTTTTGATCTTTAAAAGCAGCCACGCGTGTTGCAGTGTGCCGTTGCTTGTTTTCCCTCGCATCTATGCAATGCTTGCCTCTCTATCGAGCACCACGTCACATTGTGTGGGATTAAGCATGAAAGGTGAGTCAACAGTGTGACTCTGAGTGACAGGTGTGACAGTGCGAGTGTGACACAACAGTGCCTCATGACAATGGCATGGTGCCTGCTCAGTGCACTCAAAACAAAATAGGAGATTTCCCGTTTTATGTAGTCATTATGTAATCTTTCAGTGCAATGCTGTTGGCCACGAGGACTGTTTTCAGGCTTGGCATTATGGGTCTTGATGAGAAGTTCACTTTTGTTTTTGAGATATTTGCTTTCAAGGGATTTCAGTGGTCGCTATGCTGCCTCATGAACATTATGTGCATGACAGAGATATAACTGGAGCCTGTTTACGATTGAAGGTGCAGCTTGAAGCAAAAGACTTTCCACAGCAAATGCTATTGGCTGAACTCAAGAAAACCACAGCTTTCAATGTATGCAGCAGGCTAGCTGATAAATTCCAAATCTACAAACTAAAAAAAAGTTGAGCACAGATGTAGACGTTAGTTCCCTGCATGATGAACAAACCAGGAAAACAGGATCAACCACAAGTAATCTTTAAGTGAATAACTGTACAACCCCCTCGCAGGCTCATTTCATGGCTAACAACAAGACAGACAATGATCAAAGTGAAGTCGCGCATTAGAACGGCAAGTAGAATTATATCATGGGTTTGTACATTTCAGTCCTCACTGCTCCTCGTGCACCTACTAGTTATCTGTCATGTTCATCTGGCTTCAAGCATGGCCTCTTAATTTTCTCGATGAGTAAATATGTCGGCAAAGAGGGTTTAAAGTTTCTGCCCAAATTCTTTATATCTGGAAGCAGTGGCATGATCAAATCAGCTTCAGACACACTCTTTGTTGGCCTAAATGGCGAAATGCCGAGGGTGAAATTTGCATGCCAAAAAGGCACACATGTATTGTACTGTACTGTATTGGGTTTAGTGGCGCATAAGCGACTCAGGCTATCATACGGTGAAAGTACATGTGACCGGTTGCACACTTGTCTTTTATACTGGTCAAACTCTTGGTAGAACAGCAAAATTCTTTGTTCTACTAGTTTCCATTGTTTATTCAATGCAGTGTTACCCTATAGTGGCATTCAATCTTGAAACCTTCATTTTTACCTTTCGCATGAGGTGTTCATGCACCAATCTGCCTTTTTCACAAGGCCGCTCTGCGCATGCGCGCCTCTCCCCTGGTTGAAAACAAGCCACCAACCCCAGGTGCTCATGCGCAGTTCTTGGCCTCCACGATCGGCGATGCCGTAGTTGATCCCGGAGGCCATGCGTAGTTAATATTCGTGACAGGCGTAAGCGATAGGTGGCGGTAGCTGCCAAGAACACACACCGTCATTTCGCTGGCGGCTGCTTCTCCCAAGGACGTTTTCAACCAGTAGCAGACAAATTTTCAACCACTCCTAGATGACGCCACATTTTGTGAAAAGGGCAGATTGTAATCAATGCCGCCCTCACTCCGTATATTAATGGTTTTATGAGGTATAACACAGGGTGAAGGATTTCTCTTATTAATCAGCACACTGTTCTGCTCGTATGTTCCACCAGTCACGCCAGGCCAAATGCTTTGGTGAAGAGGATTTTAATTCACTATACAAAATTCTTTCAAATATGACACTGAAATAAGTTTGAAAGAAGCAAACAAGATATGCTTGCAAAGCACATGCAAAGCAATGGCCCACTATTCAAACCAGCGCCATTTTCTTGCTTTGCTGCACACATGCTTTGGAAGCACTCGTAAGATGCTAGCAGCTTCCCATCGAACGCAGCTAAATCTCACCCTTCTCGCACATAGAGTAAATATTTTGTACAGAGTGCACTGCACCCCAAAGATAAAATTGGAATGGGGGGGAGATCATTTGGAGAAATCTAGCACAGCTTTGGTCTCACAACAGGGATACAATAAGCATAACATCTTGATTTACGAGAGCACCAAAACAATAACACCACTTCACAGCAAGCATTCACTTACAAGGGCACCATTACAACCTGCGCACAAACTTATACGCAAATTACACACAAATTATACACAAACTACTCGCATATTTGGTGCAAAGCAGAGTTTGTAGCACTCTACTACAGTTTCAAGCAATATCTTCAAAGTTGCCGGCTCAAGGCCTTGGAAGATCAACAACAGAAGATAGTATCCCCTGCATGTCACAGATAAAACAAATAAAAAAGAAATCATACTTCCACAAACCAAAACTACACAAGCAGTGTAACATATAAGCAAGCGAGCAGCGCCTAACTATTATGACAGAAAGCAAAGCAGAAAAATTACATGGCACTGCATTACGGAAATACAGGCAATTCTCTCCCTCTCTCTACACCCATTTTATTTTTCAGTTTTCTAAGCTCAAACTTGCTTCTGTCGTCTATGGCAACATACACTAGATGTTAGCTATCCTGGGCTGCCAGATAAATTCTCCAGAAGAACAGTAATCAAGTGTAGCACCATATCACGCATGAATGCGCATCGATAGCACAGACCTGGATTTCTCTGTTTGGGGGCTCTAAAAGCCCATTCTCCCATCCTCAACCCTCTCTTTGTGCTGTTTTAAAGTTACATTCTCCTTTGAAATAGTCTGCCTCAACAACATCCATTCCTTGAAGTGCTGTTCAGTCTCCTCGGGCATCCATATCAAGCATGCCTTCTGACCACATTGAAATTCTTTACTGCAGACTGTTTCGTTACACAGCTGGCCATTACTGCTCCGATTCGTCCATTTATTAAGGGCCAGACATCTCAAAGTTTCTCTTTTCGAGTGAGTTAGGCGAGAAAAAGGAGGAAACCAGGATGTCCCCAGTTCCTCAGCAATTGCTCAGAAAATACACTTCGATAACCGGAGATCATATGGTACTAAGAGGCTATGCTATGTATATTAAACGCTTCATTTCATTTTTTTATTAAACAGCACTTTGCGCAAGGCACTATCTTGAATCTAAAAGCGTGTCATGGAAACATAACTATGCAACGCTAGTCTTGGGTGCGTGGCACAGTGGGCAGCTGTGGCGGTGCACGACATCTTGCTTGTAGGCACTGTGTCGACACAGCGAACAGGTCCACAGCTGGCTTGGCTCTCGAAGAACTCTGCTGGTTGCAATGCACACGGGCAGCTTGCTCCCACAGCTCGAACATGTTGTAGTCCTTAAAGGGCCACAGAAAGGGAGGGGTGTAAGGCCACCTGACAAACGTGTTCAATGTGTAGAACGTGTGCTTTTGAGCAATCTCCCACAGAAAAATTTCTGAGAACAAACCCAATGATTTATTATAAATCTTTAAAAACAGCGTGTTTTGAAATTCGCGGGCAGAGGGGGTGGCGCGTGGTGGTGAACTTTGGAAGTATTCCTGACACCACTGATGTCAACGGTATCAGGGTTCCATTCGTTGCAGCCGTGACGGCTGGGATGTCACGGACACAGTTCTGGTAGCTGCGAAAGTAGTCAGCTTGCACCCTCCGTGAACCCCTGAGGCATTCGCGAGAAAAGCCAACGCCATCGCGTACATGATTCAGGCAGTGTCACACTGCGGAAAGACGGAAACGTGGTTGTTGCCCGCCAACAGCTGCCGCCAATTTGCTCTCCGACAGTTGGGCAGTAATGTGTCACAACTGCGGAAACTTGTTGCTCATTGCTGCGCCCTTGTCAGGAAGAGCCGCTCGCTCTGATACAACTCGCCCAAATTCCTGCGCTATACGCGGGGCTGTAAAAAATGAAATAGTGGAAAAGGCTTTCTTTTAGTCTGAACTCGCTTTGACGATGAAGGAGGGTACGTAAATGCTGCTTTGAGCGCAGCTTTCACGTGTGTGAATCTGGTGATTGTGGTGCGAAAATTCACAAATTGCCTGCACGTCCCGCCGGGCGTGCACGCGGTCTGGCCACAGTCATTGGGCCCTTTTAGGAAACCTAAGCGATCACTGTGCGCACGACTGGATAAATCAGCTCATAGTCCATTACCCAATTCCCGCTGCTGTATCTTTCTATCGGTGGTTCCAGAGCCATTCATTGTGTTTTGCGCGTCCGCTGCTTCAGCTCGAGTTTATGTCCGAGAGAAGCCGCAGTAGGCGAACAGACGAAACAAGCGGAGTGAGCGTTCCAACCAGAAGTAAACAAACAAACTGCTCGATGATGTGTTTGTGAGCGGAGCATAGTCCGGATCTGTAATCTTATATTTTTTTTTGCTTTTGATGCGGTACCCACCATATGAGTTGAGAGGAAAAATTCTGGAGTCATTTTTAATCGCCGCTTGCGCTGGTTCTGTTCAAGCTAGGTCAAAGCTTCTTGCGCGATGACGATGGATCATTCAATATTTATCAGCATTTCAACTTTTCTTAGCTTCAGTGACCCCCTTTTCAGTGGGCCTTTAAAGAGAAAGAACGAGGGGGGCCGTTTTTTTTTTCTTTTTTCCTTTCCTTCTTCCTTGAGGCTAACTGGTTTTGCACTGTGATGAAGACATTACGCTATCTTACGAGTAACCAAGCAATACGAGAGAGTTGAAAGCAAACTGTCAATTAGCTTAGCTTACGCGTGCAATTTCGAGAAACAAAATATGACAACAGCATGCACAATTAGCACAGCTGCCAGCCACTGGTAATTATCTCACAAGGAGAGCTTGACCAAACAGCAACAAGGTTAAAGTGTTTGGTCTGTGTGACGTGGTGTCAAAGCCTGCTTTTTTTTTTTTCAAAACATTTCACCTCAGAGAAGCCCAGTACCAGTCTAACCAGGTCGAAGCATTTTGAGGACAATCATGTTTCAATGTGCCAACAGTGGACGTGGGTCAACAGTGACAATCCCCCTCTTTCATCTCTAAATTTTCTTTACAGGTAGAGGTATAAAGTTGACTCATTTGAATGGACTGAAAGCTTTAGCTTCGTAGCTGAAGTAAAGAAGCGTCCTGACTACAGATGCAAAACTGAAAAAGGTACTGAAATAAAAAAAAAATTATAATTTTTTTCACTTTATTTTTTAGCAAAGAAAAAGTGAAAGCATCATAGAAAATTTCCTAATTCGACTTCAGGGTATTATGGGTGTTTGCTTTCAGTTGAGCTTTCTTTTTTGCTTTGAAAAACCACTACAGTATACTTCAACAAAAAAGTACAGATCAACTGTCACCGCCTGCGTTAGGTTTCTATGGTGTCTGACATTCTAAAGCTGCATCAGCTGCGAGGACACTGTAGTGAAGGGCTCCGAATTAAATCAAACAAAATGGCTGAACGTGCTACCTTGCAATGAACACGGCGCAAAACCACAAACTTGTGCCCACGTAAGCTGCTTTACCCAAATACAAGCCTTCTTGCAGGCAGCACTAGCTGTTGTACAGGCTTTTTTCAGAAAGGCATAAAGTAATTCTACACAAGATATTATCATGCTGCCATCTAATAAGCTTTAGTTGCGACCAAGCAAAAGCTTCAACCTATGCAGCTGTGCACTCTTTCCATGTGTACTTTCCCAGAGCAAACACATAAAGAGAGACCGCCGTATTCACAAACACGCCTTCACTCGAACTTCTACTCCAAGCGGCCCTCGAGGCCTGTTTTTCGTTTCAGAAAGCAAACTCCACTCGAATCGCTCCTCCAGCGGCGGAGAAAACTCAAGTTTTCTCGAGAATCTCGAGTCGGCGACGACGCTACCTTGGCCGCTCCTCGACCGCCACTTCACTTGTAAACATGGCGGGCATCGCATCGTTTGCGCGCTTCGTAGACTTTATTTTCCGAGTTGATGAAACCTTTCACGGCAACATCCAAGTTCATCGTATGCCAAAACGTCGCCTGCGGGACCGACTTAATCCTTTGGAACATTTTAGCGACCGTGAATTCCTCTCTAGGTACCGGTTCACAAAGGAGACCGTGGCCTACCTCTTGACAAGGCTGCCGCTCACGCCGAGCGCCGACAATCGTGGCCTGCCGCTCTCGCCGATGCTGCAGCTGCTGGTCGCGCTCCGGTTCTACGGCGCCGGAACGTTCCAAGTGGTCGCTGGTGACCTAGTGAATGTGTCACAACCCACCGTGTGCCGCGTTGTCAAACGGATTTCAGAGCTCATAGCGAGCACCTTGTTTGCTCGTGTGGTGAAGTTCCCGCAGGCGGCTTCCGAATTCGATGCCGCGATGAAGGACTTTTACAAAATTGCAAACTTTCCAGGAGTGACAGGGTGCATTGACTGTACTCATGTGCGCATTAAAAACCCTGGAGGCTCCAACGGAGAAGTTTACCGCAACCGGAAGGGGTACTTCTCTATCAATGTGCAGGTGAGCGTTCAATCTTAATTGGCAGTGTTAAATTTGGCATATTGTGTGCATTCGCGTCGAAACGATATTTGTAATGTACAGTTTATTTCGCTAACCATCAGCCATAATGCTGCCCCAGCACAAATTGATTCTATTTTCATTCATTTCTATATTTCCCGCTCCTCATAATATTCTGGACAGCGTCAGACAGCGATTTCGTTTTCAGTTTTAAGTTTCAATTCAGTGATATGTATTGCAATTCGGCATAAATCCAACAGCGTGAAAACATTTTTTTTCCCCGCAGGCGGTCGAAGTTAAAGTTAAATTGGTTCACAGGAAGGGAAAGGCGCAGTAACTGTCACACTTGCTCTGTGGACACCCGAACCGCGCCGTAAGGGAAGGGAGGGAGGTGGGAATGAAAGTGGAAAGAGAGAAAGAGGAGCCGTAGTGGAGGGCTACGGAGTAATTTCGACCACCTGGGGATCTTTAACGTGCGCTGACATCGCACAGCACACGGACGCCACTTCGTTTCCCCTCCATCGAAAGCGGTCGAAGTGCAATAAAAAAAAAAAAGCATTTCTACGCATTCTGTGGTGACGGTGGCGACAGCAGTAAGCCAGTTTGCTTGGTTAACGCTGGCAAGAACAAGGCACAAAACATGAATTCCTCTGTAGAGCAAATAAATAACCCCAACCATGTGTCGGCATAAAATTGCGATTTTTTTTTGGGGGGGGGGGGGAGGGGGCATTTCATTTAGTTTTTTCTTCCACTTCATCGTTGGGCGCTACAACCCGCGTTCGTTCTTCACTCTCAGTTTACAAACTGTTGATATAATGTGACATCAGACAGCCAGCACTAGTAGTACCGATTAGGGCACTGAAGTCAGATTTGAATGGGACCCAGAAATAACGGGCTTTCTGGCATCGCTTAGGTAATTAATGGTGTACTAAAATAAAGAGGATATAATAAAATGAAAGTATATATATATTAGGCCGTGACAGCAGCAAGCGCGCTGCTCGCGACCATGCAAATTCACACAATATTTCTATTGGATCATATTTTATTGAACCATCAAGACACTTTTACTGAGCATTTAAATACCGTAAAAACCCGCGTATAATACGAGTTTTTTTTCCAACTTTCAGCGTTCCAAATTTTCGCCTCGTATTATTTGCGGATCCCAACCAAAATGTCAAAGTTTTGCGAGAAGTTTTGGTTTCGTTGTTGCCGCGTGGCTACGGCTTGGCTTTGTTATCGATGTGCGGCTACGGCTTGGCTTCGTTGCCCTAACGTGGCCGCACCCCGCAGTGGTCACGACGTCGAGGTGTCGTCTCTTCGTTGTTGGGTCGTCGAGTGCGCACAGCATCAGCGCATGTGCTCTCGTGCAAACCACGGTTCGCGAAAAAGTGCACGCTTTTTTCTTTAAGTGAACGAGCAAGATGCCAGGGTCTCGGAAACAGTACTCGGCTGCTTTTAAGAGAAAGGTGATTTTAGTTGCTGAAAACATCGGCAACAGTGCGGCCGGGAGGCAGTTTGGCGTCACCGAGGGAAGCATTCGCGGATGGCGACGACAGAAAGAAGCCCTTTTCGCGTGCAAGGGAATGCGAAGAAGCTTTCGCGGGCCAAAGAATGGCGCATTCCCGGAAATTGAACTCGCTCTGACGGAGTTCGTACGAGAACAGCGAGCATCGCATCTAGCTGTGAGCGTAGAGCTTATGCAGGCAAAAGCTAGGGAGCTTGCAAGGGAAAAGGGAATTCCGAGCTCCGCCTTCAAAGCAAGCAAGCACTGGATACATCGCTATATGTGCCGTGCTGGATTCTCGCTACGCCGGCGAACCTCGATTTCACAAAAGCTGCCCGAATCCTTCGAAGAGCTGCTGGTGGCTTTTCAGCGCCACGTGATTTCTTTGCGAAAGACCAAAAACTTTCAGCTGGGGCAAATAGGCAATGCTGACCAGACGCCGGTTTACCTAGACATGCCATCGCCCCTCACCGTCCATGAGAAGGGCTCTAAACAAGTTTGTATCCGGTCTACTGGAAACGAGAAGACGCGGGTTACAGTCATGCTATCGTGCACGGCAGACGGCCGCAAGCTCCCGCCCTATGTCATCTTCAAGCGCAAGACAATGCCGAAAGGTGAGGAGCTGCCGAAGAATGTCATCGTGAGATGCCATGAAAAAGGTTGGATGAACGAGGATCTTGTCCTCGACTGGGTGAAGTCAGTGTGGTGCAAACGGCCCGGTGCACTGTTGTCCTTTCCATCCATCCTCGTGCTGGACGCGTTTCGTTGCCATTTGGCCGACTCGGTGAAGAGGCTGCTAAGCGACTGCCGCACAGAACTTGTTGTGATTCCAGGTGGGATGACCTCACAACTTCAGCCTCTCGACGTTTGTGTCAACAAACCCTTCAAGGACGCAGTCAAGCGATGCTACGCGGAATGGATGCGGTCAGGTGAGCCTGCAGTGACGCCGGCCGGGCGGCTGAAGCGAGCATCGCCAGCCACGCTGTGCAAATGGATTGTGGACGCGTGGGCAAGCATCCCAGAGGAGCTTGTGCGCCGTTCGTTTAAGAAGTGCGGCATCTCAAACGCCCTCGATGGCACAGAAGATGAGTACCTGTGGGATGATTTGTCCGACAAAGAAATTTCCGAGGAAAGCGCTGCTGAAGATGAAAGTGATTGAAGTGTGAGGTCCGATTTCAATAAATGTCTTGTTTTTTCTCTCTCGTATTATATGCGGTAAAAACTTTTTTTTCCATTTCGCGTCTCCAGAATTTCACCTCGTATTATATTCGGGTTCGTATTATACGCGGGTTTTTACGGTACATATTGGTGGGGCAATGTTAGAAGGAAAAATAATATGTGGCCAAAATTTTAACATTTCGAAGCACACAGCATGATACATTGATTGCAGAAGTGTAGGAAAAAAGATCACATTCTCCCAGTTGACATGAAAACTCTGCTGCATGAAAAAATTGACATGCCAGGATTCTGCATGCACGTCTATATATGTAGACACCAATGACAAAAACTATATTTGATACTTGACTCGAGTTTTCAGTTTGTAATTATGCACATCACAATTTTAGATTCTTATTTCAAATGCAGCTTCAATCAATAGCTGCCCATTGCCAATATGTATTGATGCTTATACAGATTTCAGCACTTTCGAATTCAATTGATCTCACCAAAGAATAACTTACGAAATACTTTGGAATGACTCAAGTGCATTCTTACAAGGAGCAATCATGTTGCACTTGTAGAAACTTCTAGCAGCACTCATTACTTTTTTCATTGCTGCAATCTATTCAACCTATTTAAATTTGCCTCTCTTTCTAGGCCATCACGGGACCCCAGCTGCAATTTTATGACGTTGTTGTTGGCTGGCCTGGCTCCATGCATGACAGTCGAATCTTCGACAATAGTCGTGCACGGGTCCTATATGAAACCGAGAGACTTCCTGGAATGCTGCTCGGAGATGCAGGATATGCCTGCATGTCATTCCTGATGACACCACTAGCAAATCCTGGAGCCCCAAACAGCCCAGAATCGAGGTACGTAAAATTGTGAAACAACATACAGCAACAAGCTTACTTCTTGAGTTTCAAATCCATCAGTGTCATATGTTGTGTTTAAGATGTCTTTAAGACCTGTTCTTCTTATGCAGGTATCAGACTGCCCACATCAAAACGAGAAATACAGTGGAGCGGGCGTTCGGTGTGTGGAAAAGGCGGTTCCCATGCCTTGACATGCGGATGCAGCACAAGTTGGAGCATTCAGTGCTTATAACCACAGCTTGTGCTGCACTGCATAATATCGCCTGCATGCGGAACGAACCTTGCCCACCTGCTGTGCCCATTCCTGCTGTCCATCTACCCCAAAGGACGAGGCAGCAACCCCATTTGCCACACCCTGCACCTGTTGATACAATCAATGGCAGTCGTGCACGTGCTCGTGTGATCGGGAGGTGCTTTCAGTAACTTCTTCATTTTCGCGTCCCTGTCGTGCTTATCATTTGTGTCGTCCGTGCTGTCATCATGCCAATAATAATAGCCTGAATAATCTATACTACCCACATTTTGATTTTCTACTTTAAGCTAATGCAATGAAAAAATTTGGAAAATTTAAAGACTCTGCCAATCCATCCCCACGTCCTTTTATGATGCCGATGCTGCTCCTGTAATTCCTCTCGTTACCACGGTTCCTGCTTGCTAATATCTGAACTGCAACACCCAATTGGCATGCTATATCTACTTTCACAAACTATTAGCAGAATGTTGTATAAAAAATAATAATTAGAATACACAATACAAATTCATCATTTTGTGGCACCCTTACATCAAGTTTTCCACACAATAATAAAGGAAAGGGCTGTACATGATCTGTCACATAATTGATTAGATTATGAAAAACACAGTAGTATGAAAAACGACAGGCGCTTTTTAAAACATACGTATGAAAGGCACAAAGAGGAACTGAAATGAAAGGGAACAAGAAGCATTCATTTAAATTATCCTGTCTTGATTCTTACGGCAAGTAATCTAGATATTTGTATAAAAATAATCACTCAGAGTGGAAGAGAGGCCTACATGCAAGAGCTGGATGTTAATTCCTTTACATTGATTTAAAAAAAGATTATGAAAGACCTAAGCAATCAAGAGCACTGACAAAAGGCGGGTTCCAAATACTCATTTTGCATCATTATGCAGAACCATAAAAAAATAGGTGCCCCTCTATTATTGCTGTTGCGAATCGCTGCGTGATGCTAACATTGCAAGTTGCTGCTCCTTTACTTTTTTCTCCATTTCGAGCAGTTCAATCTCTAATTTGCTCTTTTTTTCTTGGTGTTCCAGTTCCATTTTTCTTTTCTGTCTTTCGAATTCTAGATCCATTTTGTTTTTTTTATCTTCATGTTTCCATTGCCGAGTCTGAATTATTAATTTTCCCCGCAGCAGTTTCCTTCGCAGTGTGTGTAACTGACGCTTTCTTTCTTCCGCTTCCTCAAAGCTTTTGTAGCGGGCTTCGGTCTCGGGAGCTAACATGCTTTTTATAGCTGCAATCCGGCCCCCAGCTTGACTGCCTTCTACAGATGTTACCCCATTGGTGCCTGTGGTCCCCACACTGGCAGAAGGTGGTGTTTCCGGCCTTCGAGCTGCTGGTGACATGGGCATCACAGGGGATGGCGTCCTGTTTCGGCATGATGGGCCTAATAAAAGAGTTCAAACTTGCACATAAATATCAACAAAAAGTAAAGTGTGAGTACAAGAACACTTCAAAACATTACAAATACTGATTTCCAGCTTCACTTAATGCATAGCAAGCAAAAAATAGAGGAAGCTTTTTTATATAGTTTGTTCATTCAATATATGCTGTCTGATAGTTGATTACCTGTGCCTGCGAACGAATATAACTCAGGCATTGCTTGACCAGGATCTTCGAGAATGGCTACAGCACAACTGTTTAGTCATCGTAGCATGATACTATACATAGATTGCTTAAGGGACATGTGATTGCAGGATAGCTCTGTTTGCTTATCTGGTATATTGCTCTAGCACCACGCATCTTTTTTTTTTTTTTTCTTTTAGCAAAACTTTCTGCAGCTGTTAAATAAACAATTCTCATAAACAAGTCCACAGCAGAGCTTCACACTTGCAGGCAGTTTTGCGTGCTTTGAATACAACGGTTCTCATTAGGAATTTACATCATTTTTAGTTATTTGATTTAGAATTTTTTTTTTCTGTTGTGTCATGAGAGAAAAATTTTGAATAAAGATGAATTAATAAACAAATATAAAAGAGCAGCAGCAATCAGCAACACCACAGATATTCAAAATCATATATCACAGGAGCGAAGCTGCAAGGCATGTGCTACAAATTTAGTGAGTACATGGTATTGAAAATAATAGCAAAGATGCAACCACTTTATGAAATCACTTAATATCATTGGATATATTCACAGCTGATTCAACATCTTTAAGGACGTCTGCATAGAAACATTGTTCAGTGAATGAATGTCATGTATGCTAGGGTATAGTGTTTTTCTTGGCTGAAAGATAAAATTAAAGCTTGAATGAAAACTGGCCAATAGATAGGCAAAATGATGCATCCATTCTTCGATATCACCTGTGTTTTTAGAAATAAAGAGCTGAGTTGTTAATTCCCTTTGTTTGTCTCTTCGTCCTGCACTTTATGCTGCCTTGCTTATTAAGGGATGAATATGCAAAAGGCGGCCGCCACTCCAGGGTGAACACACGAGTCGTTTCATTCGGCATGTCAAGTATCCCAGGTAAACAATGACATGAAGGTGCTTTTTGGCGTCATCATGCAGCCATTTTGCTTTGATCTATGGCCCTGAAAATTGCACTGATGCTACATAAGAATGCAGCCGCAAGGTCGCTCTGTCATGCACAAGCAACTGTATAATATATATTTTCAGCCTTTTATACAGATTACTCTGCATGCTATACAAAACAATGTCTCTCAAAAGGATGCTTGAAAGCAATTGCTGCAAGTCTGTAGAAACAACAAAAAAGGCTAATTACCAGGCATGTCAGTCCAGTCAAGATCTGGGTCCACCATCGCATTGAGCATGGCAGCCGGTGGAAGTGCTAAAACTGGCTCGCCCATGTGAATGCCATCACTGTCGTATGGATTTTCTACCCGCGTTGACATATGTGATGCCAATGCTCCTACAAGCTCCAATGATGGGCTCATTGGACGGCATCCTCGTGATCCACCTCCTGAAATCAAAATGGTACATATGCGAAACCTGCATGTATAACAACTTAATGTATGCACAGTCAATGAAAGGGTAGATCTGACCCTTTATGCCCAACGTTTGGATCAAAAGGGAATAATTTCTACCCCAGTGTGCCAACCCGCATGTATGCCTTTTGAATATGCATAGTTTTCAGCTTAACATAATAATTAAGCCATCAATAAAAATTGCTGTTAGTGCAATTAAACTTCGAGAAGCTGGTGTGTATATTTCACATTCTGAGTGGCGTGGACCATATAATATCTCAAAACGATTCGTTGGCCTTAATACATATTCCTGTATTTAAGCCCACAAATATTCTAAAAAAAACAAGAGAGAGATGAGGAATTGTCTGACAGAAGTCGCACACCATTACACACCAAACATTTTTAGCGGAAGGCAGTTTTCTTAAAATTTTGGCGCATCAAAGTATATTCTACCCAAGCTCCATAGAACAAAAAATAAACATGCATCAAATATAATAACGGGTTCGCGGCACTGGGAAATTATAAATGACCTGGTCAAGGATCCTGCATGCAGCATGCATACATTGTTGCAATCAAGCAGGCGCGTGTTTCTCACCACAGGCCACAGAAATGGAATTGTCGAAAATTTACGAAGGTGTCAAAAAATGGTACTTACCAGTTGCATATAGATCACGCTTCTCCTTGGAGTCAGTTTTTTTCCATCTGGACTTTTCGTTATCCCATAGTTTGCGCAGCTGCTTCGCAGTTCTTGGCCGCATGTTGGGCTGGCTGTTGTACTCCAGGCACAACTTCTCCCATGCCTTGTTTTTCGCTTCTATCGAAGCGCTATTTGTGCGCTTATTTTCAATGGTTCTTGTATATTTCCCGACAAGCGCTCTGAGCACTTCGCGTTCCTCCTTTGCGTAAATAAACCGCGCAGCCTCTTGGGAAGGCTGAATACTTTGGCTCTCGGCTGATGAGGACATTTCGATAGAGCACCGACGTAGAGACGTCCGAAGCGTTCGACTACGCTAGCAAAACTCTTCGGCTGTGGTTCTCGGCGGCATGGCGTAGAATTATTTTTTTTTTTTTTTGCTTTCTTATCTTTCCGAGCACCCCTCTTTTCCTTGCACTCACAGTTCTGTTCAAAGGACAGTGAAAAAAGACTAGCAATCACTTTGCTATTCCATATGCGCGAACGACGACCAAAGTGGGCGCTCGCGGACCAAGTACGCGGCCCATCTGTGTCGTACGCATATCAGTGCGTAGCCCAGCGCCTCAGGGTGCGCGTTCGAACCCCATTCTGCGTTTCCGGGCATGCTTTGCGCATTGCTGAATACAGCTCCCAGCTGTTCTTCCAAACGCAAGCAGCGTTTGCTTCAGCGGAGTGTTGCACGAACGACCACCCGAAAGTAACAGAGCAGTGTACGCTCTGCTAGGTTTTTCTATTTTCGCTTCACCATTCACAACAGAGTCGCTGCTAGCCGAACCTCTGAAACGAAACAGCGCTAAAAAATGAAGAAACTTGTCAGATAGGAAGAAAGTGCCGCGCGAGAGCTGTGGGCATGCCGCCCAAGGCGTCGGCTAATGAAACGCAGTCGCGACTGCTTGGCCGAGACCGACCAGCGTTTTTTTTTCTTCTTTCTTTTTTTTTTTTAAGAGACGTACGCAGAAAAGAAGCGCCGTAGCAAGTACGCCTTTGAATGCCTTGCTTGCTTGTCCAGGCATTACAAAGCGCCGAGAAGCACTGGCAGCAGACGACTTTACAGCGCATCCGCCACTCGCCCCTCGCAGATGTTTCGCGCATGTTGTTCGCGCGAGTGTTGCCAGATGCGAACGCGTTTCCGGCCGCGCCATTACTCGCAGTGCGGAAAGCGCGTTTTTTCTATTGTAACCGTCGATCTTCCTTCAGAAGTTAATTCAGAAGCACGCCTTGCTAGAAATTGCGCATGTTACACATGACAGCACGCAGTTTATACGAAAAAATTTGCTCTTAATCTCGTCTCCATACTTCCTTTTCGCCAGCTCGATGGAGGTGGAGTGGAGGATGGTTTCTCGAGGGCGCCTCGTCGGAGTGAAAGCCGAGCGGGGTTCTTGAAACCGAAATGCCTCTTGAGTGGAGGAGCGGCTGATATCTCTCCTCCACGGAGTGGAGGTGGAGCGTCGAGTCGAGGCGCATTTGTGAATACGGGCGAGAGAGTACTCAATGTGCACGAGAGCTGATTAGCATAGCACTATATTGTTGCAAATACTGAGGCAGATTCGCCCACGGTATAGCGTCTAGAAGGACTTTCTGTAGGTGAAATGGTCACAGGTGGAAAAAAGCAGCAGTATGCAAATACTGCAGTACTGAGCATGGATTTTCAATTGCGACGTATTTGACAAAGCATCTGTTGTCACATAGTTAGGCTGGACATCCAGGAAATTTATGCCAGTAAAACAAACACCAAGCATCGGGACTGTTTATCAGCACTGTCGTCAAACCAAATGAGAGCATTAAGGGCAGAGAACAACACTCACTAGCAAAAAAAGATCAAGAGGGCTGGTAACTGATCACTGTGCTTTCTAGCAAATAAATCACTCTGTTCTAGCCATGTGTTTCATATTTCAAAAATTTCCAATTTATCAAAAAAAAGAAAGCTTTACAGCAACTTTCTGTGTTACTACCATAATGCAGCTGTTCTGAGCAAACCACACAGCAAGGTGCTATAACAGTGCCGGTACGGACAGGTGCCTAGAAAGTAGTGAACACCAAAAACAATACTATTCAAGCTACTCCACATAGTTTTTTTTTTTTTTTTTTTTTTTTTTATGCTGCTGCTAACAGGTGGAACATAAGACGGCCAACCAAATTCCTTTTTCCATTTCCTTCATAACTTACACACAAGCCCCAAATGCATATAAAGGTGCAATGTAGGGAAAAAGAAGAAAGTGAAAACACGTCTCACCATTCAGGCACAGCAGATTCACAGTTCGGGCATTCAGTCTTGACCTCCCTTGAATCGTTTCTAGAATGCCTGGAAACAGAATCATAAAAAAATAATAAGCAATCTAGCATCATGAAAATGCAGTGCACATGAACTCTGTCACCTGTATAAAGTTTAATGAGCCATTAGGAACAAACCGATTATTAAGGAGCAAAATTTGTTTTTTAAAAAAGACCACCTACCTCAGCAGAGAAATGTGACAAAGTTAAAATATAAATATAAACAAGCGGAAGAACACACACGAAAAATACTAAATATAAAGTGAAAGTAAAGAGCGTGCCAAGAGAGTGCAGGCAACCAGGCACTACAAAAACGCCAAAATCAATTCCTCGTTCATTCAATTAAACTCGTTTGATCAGTAAAACCTATAGTCTAAAATGGTAAGACTAGGTTTTGATACCCATGTTTCCATGGCAAGCATCGCTTATTAATAGTCTTCTCTAACATTCGGCACCCAGATTGATCACATTGTCCAAAATAAGAGAATTATTAATGTGTAGGCATTTTATGGCTATGTAGGCAGGTTTCGCATGCACCTGACCTTGTCAAAGCTATAAAGGAGGAACTAGTTGGGATATTGGTTGGATAGAGCGTCAAGGAAAAAAACGCGTGATAAAATGGTTGATGTGGGTTAATTAGGTAATTAATTAGAGCCAATTAAGTGTGTAACTGGGAGCCAAGGTGGCCGCCAGCCAACTTCCGGTTTTGGTTCTCAGCTTCCAGTCACACGTCTCAGTGGATTCCACGTGTCTCAGTGGAACTTTGATGCGTTCCCTTGAACACATCAAAGATCATCGGCGTTCTATAGTTGGTTGACAGCAAGGGAAAGGCGCAGTATCTGTCGCTCGAGGAATCCTGCTGGCACATCTCGCTGACAACACAGCAACGCTCAGGCTTGCGCATTTCTCCAGTGCAGATTCAGCAGTGATCTACAAAAATTTTTTTAGTACCGAGCTGAAATTATGGCTCCAAGTAATATTCTTTTTGATAATACTGTGATTAGTGCAGCGCCATTTGCAGCAAAGTTTCATGCTGGCTGCTGGATGTCCTGAGAGAATTGATTTGATGCAACTACCATGTGACAACTAGATGTGTAGAAAGAGAAAACGAGGAAAGACATTCATAGTACCACTAAAGCAGTGCCCCGCCCATTCGAAGAATTCACTTCTAGCCTCAAAGTGAACCACTGACGAACGCCATATGATATACTGTTACAGAAATCCCTCTTCTTCGACCCTTTGAGCCATCAGTCATCCCAACCATGCGTAAACCAACAGCTACCAAGTTTATTCGTGCCTGTCAGCCTCTAGACTCCACTTTCTTTCGTGCCTTTAATTCCCTGCAACAATGTGCAATTAGAGAGCAATAGTTTCTTTTCTACATTATTTTAAATTGCTGCACTATTTCTCTGATCTTTGCAGCTTCACTGCTGTGCTTAAGCCTCAGTGGCTCAAATAGCAGCGCCATGGCGGCGACAGCGCTGAGACTCTACCTGAGTGCCTTTCATGGCGAGATCTTGACAGCAGATATGCTTCATTTTAGTTTAGGTTTTGCACAAATCTGCTTTTCTCGCTAGGCGGAGAAACTGCGATTTCTGAAAGCCAATTGGATGCATCGAAGAAGTCATGCGAATGATGATGTCATGATCCTGAGAACCAATCAGAAGCGCTGCATCGATTGTGTGACTGGCTCATGGACACACAATCTACCAGTATCCCATCATCAGGTTACACCACCACCATCACTAACGCTGCTCAACCGGCAAATACTAAACCATTAACGGCCGTGTTGTAAAAAGCCCAACGGTGGCCAGGAAGCGTCAGTACTATGTGCGATTGTGATCAGAATTTCAATGCTCTCGTTTTAAAGTGTCAACCAGAATGAGTTCAAAGCCAGGGAGGACGCAATTTTCGTCAGGTCGGTTATATGCTCCTCCAGGATAACACAAGACCTTCTTCAGAATTCAGGCAATGCAAGTCATGAGAGAAGAAGGTGACAGGATACACATTGTTCTGGACACATACGCACAAGCTCGTCTTCCCATTTTTCTACAGGGGGATCGCGCGACACTAAACCCTTAAGAGAAGCCAAAGGCGGGAGAAAAATGTTAATGCACCAGATTTATACACAGTGCATAAAACCCGCAAATTATTTCCACGCCACAGCAACCGCAAAACTAAGAAAACTTCACGGCTACAGAGCATCATTTTTGCTTGGTTTCAGATCATTATTTTGCATCTTACGAGCCCAGAGGCATGAGGTAAGGAAAGACACTGAAGATAGACTTACTTGATAAATATATCCACTGCGAGCTGCTGGAATGCCTGCCTTTCCTCTGAACTAAGGGAAGTCAGGGACTCGAGCTTTGCAAAAGCCTTGGAGCATGTTCCAAAGGAGCGATTAGCACAGCTGGTCAGTGCTGTGAAATCAATGCCCAAGGTCAGAACTCTCCGATCTTAGGCACCCCCCGTTACTAACTACTGCACAGCTTTTAGTGTGCATCGCTTGCAAGGCTTCCACTGACAACTGCACTGCCCAAGAGAGCAGACATTAATGCTTCAACTTTCTTCCATAGTGAACAGGCTTCTCATTTCAATGACTGCTACACAGCTGCTACTACTTCCCACACTAAAAAGCAAACAAGTGTGTTGTTACCACTGATCAAAACCATTCCCCCGTACTGAGCTCTCCACTAGTCAAGCTGATTCCACAATAAGTGTTTAAAAGGCAATTCCAGACACAACAAATATCCCTTATATTGAACTGCCAAATAATTACCTTGAAAATCCAAACCAAAAGTATGGCGGTACTGAACGCGCTCATCAAACTCTCGGAAACGAAACATCTTATATTTAGGAATGGCGTGCCGTGCTCCATCAAGTGACAGCTCTCCGAATGGCACTTACCACAATCACTTTTCAATCATGGTCAGGAGTGGCTTTGGGCAACTACTAGTCACACTAGCCACGTGACAGTGCCGAAAAACTGCCCCTGACATAGAAATGTGGCATCTCATCAACGATAGCCTTTAGTCTGACAGTTCCATTTTCCACATGACACTGCTGCCATATGGGAAGCCATCGTTCAGTACAAGCACTTGCCAAGCAGCGACGCTAACCTAGCTGACTGAAGGGTACCAGCAGCTTCTCCATATGCTTGCTTCGCTTGTCTTGTTACAAAAACAAACTGTGCCTTAATCTGAATGCAAGACTACTGGGCTTCCAGTGCACCCCTAACACCTCATGGTTACACTGCATCTTAATTTACTGCAAGTGTTTTATATATCAAGTTATCGATATATCAAACTATGTCCCGACTCCCTTTGAGTTTAATGATATCAAGACAGCTGTATTTCTTGGCATGTTTTGCTCTAGCCAAGCATTCTGCTTAAAGTGTTGTTAAGATGGTCTGGCATATCGCTGTACACAAGTCAGCTGAGCTGTCCATCACCCGTAAGGCATTGCTATTGGCGGCATAACGACATGACGCTGCTCTTTTTTGGCCACACGAAACAGCAATCCATTAGCAGCGCTCAAAGAACCCTACGAGGCGGCGAGCCCAAGGCATCGTCTCTGTCTCGAAAATTGAGTTATTTGATCAGTAAGCGGTAAGAAAGCTTCTGCCTGCTCAGAAATTGACGTGTAAATAATGAAAATAGAAATATGTCGATGTTATGGTCTTTCAGTTCTGATTGAAGGGGAAAATTATCAGCGTGTGTGCCGCTGCTACATAGGCACGCCAACAGAATCGGCGGAGAGGATGGCCCCCAGAACATGTGCTGCCCCTAGCGGCTGCCCTCTCTTCTGGTCACATTAAGCGGCCGCTCTCTCGCCGCAACGCAGTCGCACCGTCGGAGCACCTCTCTTTCTTCCGCCGTGCATGTCCCATTCCCATTAGGCCGTGGGAGCACGTGATGGGTTGCAGGGGTGCTTGATGTCGTTGCTGAAATTTCACAGTGCCAGTTTCATGGCAGCTACTGCCAGGTCGTGGCGGCACCGCACAAAACTTGTGATAATTTTCAAGGGTGGCTTAGTGTCTCCAGCCATTATTTAAGATTTTAAGATATCTGCAATTTCCTCAGAAAATACTTCCAGGACAATATAAATGCACGATACCAGTGGAAAGTGGCTCAGCTCGGGAAAAAATTGAGTGAACCGATACTTTAGGATGTATGCTTTCGAGTTAATTAATCTTTACTCTCTTGCTCTCAGTTTTGCTTGGCGTTTCTTCTAAAATTTCTTGCATTGCCTCCACGAATGGGAGTAGGCAAAGTAAAGTGGAATGAAAAAGTTTCAGGTGTACACGATATCATTTGCGACACTGAAAGACAGAAACTTCGATACAATAGACTTCGCGATATAATTAGGTTCTTTTTCAGAAAGTGCTACTTCATTATACCGAGTTCAATGCGTATATATAGACACACGCATGGCATACACACATGCGTGCACATACACAGATATAAAAAGAACGATTTCTTGTACAACAACTGTACTGCCAAGCTGGACCACATTCAAGAATCCTCTAGCCCATAAATCTGCACTTGTCTTGAAAACCTGCTTGCTGTCGTGCTAATACACTTTACAAAAGATTATTTGGTATAATGAAAGACACTTTGATGTTTAAAGAGTAATTAAAACAGCATCTGAAATTGTTGTACTATAGTACTTAACCTGCGAGAGCCTGTAGAAAACCTCTAATAACTTTCACTCAAACTACAGTCATTATGCTAAATGTGATCAACTGCAGTGATGTGCAAATGCTTCCTGCTACAAGATTTTGGTTCAGAACCTATTGCCATGTTACAGTAAAATTTCATACTAAATATGGAAAAGCCAGAGCTACAAATGCAATCATATATCATGCACCACTTTTTTTGGTAGGCTGTCTACACAACCTAGATGTTCAATGCCTTGTACCTAGTTAATATTTCAAAATAACTCAAATTTCCTGTCTACAACCCATTTAGGCAAAAATAAATAGAAATAAGAAGTAAAATCTCATATGGCGAGCAGTAGAGTAAAAAGCCAACAACATCTATGTGTCCCATCGCATTTTATCGAATGAGCTATGGCAACAGATCCCAGCCACGCAACCGTGTTTTCGTCAAATTCATTCATACTAGAAAAGTGGGCAAAATTTCTCTTTAAGAGTTAAATCTTACTGTGCTCTCACAGCCTCAGCTCCGACTACAGATGTTGGGGATTCAGAGAGCGTCCCAAACAGAAATACAAAATGAAACGCAAATTGAAGAAAAGACGGCCTTACCTAAAAGTGAATATATTTCTGATGGATCCAGAATGTCCTCATACTCCCTAAGGTTTAAAGCAGTCCTCATAGCAGCATCAACAAAACCTGTTTGAGAGACGCCAAAAAAGGAATTCAGTTCTAAGTGTACACAGAAAAGAAAAGGCAAGTGAATGCACACTGAAAACTTCGCTTTCATTCTGACAACCACGTTATAAAGAGGACATGCGTAGCATACTGCAGATTTGTACTCCAGTAGATAGAACTAGAGCTTATTAATTTTTTACCTCAGAAGCTTAAGCATCACAGACGCGCTGTTTAGTCCAAAATAAGCAATCAAAATTGAGACCTTCAAACTTGTCCCACTCAGTAGCAACCACGACGTGAAGCCATGAACCTATGACAGCCGCTGCAGAGTCTGCAATGAACGCTCATGTTTATGTGGACCTTGCCATGTTTTGTTTTATACATAAGGAAGTCTGTAAAGAGCAAAGGCTTACCATGATTTACAGGTAAGTGTCTTGTTTTTGAAGAGGATATGCATAAGCAGACCTTTAAACAAAATGCTCATGCCAAGCACAGCTCACAGCACCAGCCGCTGCTGGCCAGAAGAATCGCCTCAATGACTACAATAGCAATGTTGTTCCCTGTCCTAACCCATATATTTTTCACGATGGGTAGGAGGTGATGTTGTGGCTCGAGCGCAATAAACGCCGCTTCAAGCATGCAACTCGTTTGTCCCCTCTGGCCCGAACCCGCCGTGGTAGCGACTTATTACACCACGGGCTGGAGGTCACAACTCTGATTGTTAGGGCTGGCACGCTGGTGCTAGAAGACAACTTCCTCACCAAGCACTCGGAGTGTTGTTACAAGAATGACCCCTATAAGGCAAACTGCGCGATTATCACTACCTCTCAAGTCACTAAGCTTGCACGCTATGCTAGAGGAATGCAGAAGAAAAAGGAGATGACAAAAACTCCTGATGAAACCCACGGTCCACGGCTTACCAGCCCTAACAAGACAAGCAGCAGACAACATGGAATGCAGGAGAATTAGTTTATGTAAGTATGTTGTCAGCGGTTATGATAGTTTCCTGACCAGAAATCTGCTCACAAAAAAACTAAAACATTTATTTTAGTTGTATCTGCTACACCGACGGAGCTAAAATTTTGAGATTTTTCATAGATGGTACCTAAGAAAGGAAATGCATTAAACGGTTTATATTAAAGAAAAATTGGGTGTCGTGACCGTGGCTAATGATAAATAGGGTTGAGTGACTTCCTGGATGAGGCTCCAGTCGACAACAAAATCGCCATTCATAAGCCTATCTTTCTCATTCACATTCAATATTGATAAACCTATCCTCCCAAGTCACGCTACTACACTGAATGAAGGTAGCAGTGAATGAATTCAGTTTCTGTCATGAGTGCTCATAGAGTAAGAGACTAAGATCATTGCACACTTCGTTGTTCTTAAGTAAGCTCAAAATACTTGGCCATTCAGTCCTCTTTGGACAGATGGTACTAGCAGCCTCTCTTTTGTCAATCGCAAGCAGGAACGCAAAGCGTTCTTGTTTACTTTCATCCACTTAACCCATTCTTTCTTTTTGTATTCCTTCCAGCTTGCTGGGCTTTTAATGTTCATTTTCCTGGCAACTATTTACTCTTACCACACACATCAAGACAGCTGTGGAAGAAAGGGTTCTATAGACCACAAACCTTCATACAGCTGCCGCTGAGCCAGCAGGTAAAAGTGGTACGCCTCTGCACCCCGCCAGGGTTGGTCCAATGGCCTGAATGTCACACCACCCTTCGATTCGTCGGACATGAGAGCATTCAGTGCCAAGCTTGCCTGAGAGGGGCAAGAAAAGCTAGTTTACATCAATGCCTAACACCAAATTTCGGGTGTACAACCAACATTCATGGCTACTGGCCCCATTCACTCACTGCATAGAGTCACTACTGGTTGACGTCAAGCTCGACTGCATCCGGCTCTAATGACTGAAAATAATAAGAGCGAGTTGGCGGGCTAGTTGGTTTTGCGTATTTAAGGAACAGCGCAAGGGACGGGACACAGAAACACAAGAAAGCACAAATACAAGGAGCATTCAGGAACAGCGCAAGGGACAGGACACAGACACACAAGAAAGCACAAACACAAGGTGCTGAATGCGCCTTGTGTTTGTGCTTTCTTGTGTCTCTGTGTCCCATCCCTTGCGCTGTTCCTTAAATATAAAAATCTAATGACTGCCCTAAATATGGGTGACGTTCGTGGTACAGACAAAATTTAGAAACAAGTCAGCACCACCTTCCACACAGATACTTCCTCTTTTCCAATGTTATTGAAGCTGGCGGCTTTAAATACACGAACTTACTGATTATATGAAGGTGCAGAAGGTATTCACTAAAAGCAAACTGTGCAACAGCAGAAATACACTGAGAGCAATAAGGCAGTGACAGGAAGCGAATCTGGTTTCTGTGTCTGCCTACAAGTGAAGCATTCTCATCAATGATGCTTCGTGTCTAAGAAAAAACATGAGCTCAGGCCCAGAAACCAAGCAATCACTGCAAGCAAGTAAGACGTAGGAAGATCACAAAACTTAAAAGTTAGGTACAAAATTTAGGTTTCTATAATCTATCTATAAGTTTGTATTTTTGCCTGCGCTGTGTTGGTACATATATATTGCAGAGTATGGAGCGACCACGCCCACCCGCCACCTTCTTTGCTAGGGGGCGTGGTCGCTCTGCGCGCACTACTCTCTCGCCCTAAGCGACCATGAAGCACGCGTGTGCGGTTACGGGTTCAAGGGTTGCTCTGCCATCTGCGGCAGGTTTGCAGGTTTTTATATTTATTCTGTTGGCATGTCTGCTATGATGCGTCAATTTCAGGGATACGCGTCGCTGCCTCTCCAATAGGCTGACACATGACTCAATCGCTGCTTTTGCTCTCTTTCGCCGCGCCTTTGCCTGCGGCTAGCAGCAGTAAACGAGGTTGTTTTAGCCTCTTTACATCTCCCTCTGTCATCTTGGTTTCACAATGTGCCATTTCTCTCCGTTGTGTGGGCCACCAAAAGTGTGCCCTCCACGCGCAGTTACTTTCAGATGGCTGACCGCGCAGGACCTTCGACTGCGGACTGGAGCGATGGCTCTTCTGATTATGAATACGAGCCAAGCTCGGATTAAGACTCTCAAGAAGTATCGAGCAGTGTTTTTTTTTTTTCTCATATTATTCTCATTTATTACATTTATAGTCATGATGATGATGTTAATTAACAACACCTGCAGAACACTGATATGTGCATATTCTGTTGACTATCTTATTTGTATAGCAATCCTAATCAAAAATAAATTGCTACGCCTGTTCCCTGACATGCTTGTTTCGTGAAACCAAGTCGACACTGAAGGTGCGTCACGGCTAGAAACACCCCGAAAGGGTTAAATGAAGTTCTGTTTACGTGCTGCACTCATTTTGCACTCACATTCGATGCTGTCAAGCTAGATTTCATGTGAATATTTCAAGAAAACCTGCCCCTAAACACAGATGCATATATATATTAATGACCTGAGAATGCAAGGCGGTCGCCAGGGCCATCCAGCATGGGTTTAACTCGGACGCACAAAACGTTCGCCAGTGCGAGCTGTTATATAATGAACGACATGTTTCTCAATCAGCCCCGGAGATCTCATGCTAGATCCACAGGTAGGCCCACACTGCACGTTACTTTCAGTGACACGTACCCCACTGAACTCCCAAATTCCCCATCTTTATGACGGGACAGCAAATCTCATGCATGCATGTATGTGATTAAAAGCAAGTCGAGGCTCAGAAGTGGCCGTCGTGTCATCAGACTCCTCAGACAGTGGCGGCCACAGCACCTCGATCGTTACACGGCGTCACTTTTCATGCCAAGATGGCGCAGTGGGCATAGTCTCGCCTTACGATTAGTTTCTTTGGAGTAGGCTTTAACGCATATGTTACGAAGCACAATCATAAAAGTGGTCCGGGACACGCCATGCAGATCTTTCTTGTCAAAATTCAGTTCTGTCGTAAGTAACATAATAAAGCTGACGTTACACAAAATTTTTTTCCAGCGCAGCTCGCAGATGGCAGTGTTGCGCCTTTCAATAATTTCACCAAATGAAGCCACTCTTCCTAGCACAATATCTACTCGCTTTTATAACTGGGTACAAAACAGTGGCTCTGTTGCCGGCTCATCATACACCCTCAGGCTGAATTTGCACCAAAAGAAGGCGCAAGTCACCCGCATCATGTATGCAGTCCAGGGTTCAAGTACGCATTTAATGCGTCGATCTGACGTGCATAAGCGGGAGAATGCGCCATGTACCGGCTGCATCACCAGACAGCTTAAATGCTCCCCATAGGCGCTCCTCGGCAGTGACTGAGATTAAACACACAAGCTATTAACGTCACAAGCAATTCTTTGACAAATGAGCCCCAATGAGCCATGGTGGAGGTATCCTTTGAAGGACATGTGCAGAACATTAAGAGCCAGTAAGTCTGGCAGAATGGAAAGTTGGGCTAGTTGAAAGCGGAATAAGCGGATCAATAAAGCATGATGAATAAGAGGGCGCAAACGGAATCATTAGTAAGTCTGGCACACGTGCTACCTATGTCCATCATCTCTTTCCGGTTAAAATACCCAGGGGTATGCGAATATCCAAAATTTCGAATACAAATCTAATATGTTTGTTATTCGATTTGAAAAACTAATATTCGCAATAAACCCCACAAACCAAACTAAGCCAATCACCTCGCTAGTGGCCTTTGTGCCTCCTGTGCTCCTGGACATCTTGCGAGAGAGCATCCGGTGCTCCTCCACCAGGGTGGCAGCCAGCACGTATATCTTTTTCATGACCGATGGCGTGTGGTTCCCCTTCAACTCTTCAGCTGCCACCTTCAACAAACAATGAAGCAAGCATCCCCAAGCCACCACTCTCAGTAAACAGTAGCCACTTCAGAGAGGACGACACAGCCACACCACCTGTAATACGGGCGCCCAGCTATCACGACATCCTCGTAGCTTTCATTTCTCTCTTATATAGAGCAGCCACTTACCCTCAAGGTAGGACAAATGACCAACACTAGCTGTTTTGGAGAATATGATTAATAAAATGATGATGCCACGCATGACTGCCTTTTGCGGTTAACTACCCCTGATCACAGACATATAGCTGAAGTAGCAGCCTATAAATGACCAGATTGATATGAGGCTACTCTGCATCACAATCAGTGTTAGGTATTCTGGTTCGAATTCCGCTGCCCAGATTGTCCTTTGCCGGAAGATGGAGACAAGTACCCTTGAGACAGCAATTTTTTACAAGTGCCCCAAGAGTTAAACAGAGCATAAACAGAGCATGGGTCTCTGGAATAGCTGCCCAGCTGCATCTAAGCTGCTGATGAGACTGAGCACCAAAAGTATGGCCCCGGTTCTCCAGATGTACAATATGCACCCAAGCTGTCGGCATGCACATCCGCTGTTAGTGTGCGTGGCAAAAATATTTGTCCTTTTTCGTGCTCCGTTTAACTTCTGAGGAACCTGTACATATGTACCGCATTTGCTAAAGGTAACCAGGCAACAAGGCTTGTTTCTAAGTTGTGTAGTGAAGCACTAGTAGCTCTCCTTAAACTCTAAACTTATGTAAAGTAAGGACAGTGGGTTTTTGCCCTCAATTTTTGACACTGGGATCTTCAGAGAGTGCCATGAAGGATGGCTCAGAAGCAGAACTCGTTGCCTGTTTGCTTTTTGTAATAATGGCATGTATCTAGCTGCCTTGTGGATCCATAAGACCGGACGACAATGCAAAATCAAGGGAACTAGGCTAAAACAGCTAGCCCTACAATATCTTTTTAGCCTTAGTTTCTATTTTTATTTCACTTTCAAGTAAAACCTCGTTACAAGAGACACTCAAGGGACCCGAAAAAGTTGTCTCTTGTAAGCAAGGTCTCTTGTAACCAAAAATTCTAAAAGCACTGTGTTGATCAGTTTACTGCACATCAGTATATGAATGCATTTACAAGCATTAGCAGGAAATTGTTCAGAAAAGCTTAAAGTTATTCATACAAGTATGTACTTTTTTGAGTGCAAAGTGTATTCATTCCCAAATTCTGGAGGTAAAGCACTTCACTTTGCAAGCCTTCCTGCTGCTCTAATACCGTCGAAGTACTCCTACATGCTTGTCACCCTCAGATGCTGACACTTTTCCTCTGAAATGTCCTCGTAGTCATCCTCTATGGCACATGTGCCATTTACTTGCGCGAGAATCGCACAGTCTGTAAGTTCTTTGGGAGCACACAAGATCCACATCTAAAGATACGAATTCCTCAAAAGATTCTGGTATCTCAGCAGTCTCTTGGATGCTCGCCCAAGCTTCATCTTCAAGGAAGCTTCCCACAGTATCCATATATGGGCCCTTTTACATCATGCCACCACATTTAAAGCCTGCTTGTCTGAAACAGTTTTTCACAGCTTCACTTTTCAGGCCATTCCAGACACCCGAAATCACCTGAACGGCAAACTTCGCATGAATTACTATTGTACAGTCTTGCTGCCTGTCGAGCAATAGATGTTCTACCAACCTTGTTTCGTACAGCAACTTGACTGAGTGCATAATGCCTTTGTCTATTCGTTGAAGGTAGGGTGTGGAGATTGGAGGGAAAAACTAACAAACTTTGGTGACTTTGAGCACGAGAACTTTGGTGCTGCAAGAAGCATTGTCCACAAAGAGAAAGACATCAGGATTCTGAGCTTTCATCTTGTGATCAAATTTTAACAGCGAGAAGTTAAAAATGCTGGATGTCATTCATGCATTTTGATTTGCTTCATAGGTGACAGTAATGCGATGCCAATGGCTGAAACAACAGGGTCGTTTTGACTTTCCAATCATGAGGAAGCACCCCTCAGTTCCTGATATATAACACAAAAAGGATGCTGATATGGAATAGAATTTAGCTAAAGGAATCTGAAGTGCATCATGTACGAGTTGGTATGCTTCAGCTGCATTGCATGAGCACACCTGGGTTGTTTCTCTTCAAAATAGTGAAGAATTTACTCCAGGGACCTGAAAAGGTTGTCCTTAGTAACCGAGTGTCTCTTGTAACCATGTCTCTTGTAGGCAATGTTGTTAACATGGCAGACATGGGAAAACCAACCAAACCATTTTCAAATGTCTCTTATAACTGAGTGTCTCTTGTAACGAGATTTAACTGCAATATTTATTGCGTAAATACAAAGATTAACATTCTCTTCAGCAGCATTGCTATTGCCATCTGTGTCTATGGTTGACCTGGCTGACCTCACGAGACTTTTTTTCTGCTGCTCCTGTAGTCCCTGTTTTTTAAATCACCTCCCGTCTTCCATTTTATTTATTTATTCCTGAATAGACCTTACTGCACAATGATGATTGATGATTACACTGTTGTGCAGTTTCACGGTTCACTTCGAAGAATACGGACAAATAAAAAGCGTAAATGTACCCTGAACATCAGCTGGGCAGCGTCACGGAAGCGATTGGCTTTTCTGTACAGTTCAACAGCGCTCAGAATTTTCTGCTCGTCGAGGAGGCGCTTTGCGTACTGAGCAAGAAGCGTGTCGATTTCTCGAACATCGAACTCCTTGGCAAGTTCAATGGCTGTGTTCCACTCGTTAAGGGAAACACATATGTCAATGGCTTCTTTTATCTTGTTGCACTGCAAGAAAAAAAGAAGAGAGAGAGAGAAAAAGCAATGAAGTGACAGTCACAAAATTCTCAGATACCAGCTTAGTATCCGGATATTTGACCAACATCGTTCCTACTCTGAGTCGTCGACAAATTTGTTCTCACCGCACCATATCGTCTGCTAGCCACGTCGGTTAGTTCAGTCGATAGAGCAACTGCTCTGGCCAGGCAGTTGTCCTGGGTTTGAATCTCTGACCGGAATGAATAATTTTTCAGCATTAATGTTTCTGCGAAAGCTGTATGGCTTTCTCCTATAGCTGTATGGCGGTGCTTTGGTGGATACTAATAAGTATCTATTAGTACTCCCTTATCAGCTTAGCATCTGCATGAACCGATGGCAAAGAGAAACTGCATCTTATCATACCTTTTTGAATGACTCGACAGCCTGGTTGCACATGCCCACGGACCCAAACATGGAGCCAATGTCCTGCACAAATGAAAGATCAAGTGCTTCTCAAGTTCAAATTTCATGTGTTTGAAGCAATCGCTTGCCTTCTCCAAAATTGAACTTCATGCACATGATGTACAGTCTGCTGCAAACTTGGATGAAAGTGTCTCTTCATCAGTACAAGGATAACTTGTTACTGGGCTTTAAGCATGCCATAGATGCAAACGCACTTTAGATGGTGTACCTTAACCATTCAATACATAACATAACAGAAGCCACCGTTTTAGTACCGTAAATGCTATAAACTACTAGTACTAAAGCCCCCTTAATATGGATGATTCAAATTATGGATGACTTTTTTCTGAGGGCCAACCATTTTCAATGTGTTTATGCAGCGTTAATATCGCTGCCTTGACAATGGATGAAGAGAAAATGCACAGGCCTATGTATTTTTTACCGCTTTAATATGGCCAGTGCCGGCAAAAAGAGTTTCTCCTACAGCAACTAGATGTTTCATTCTCAGCATTTTGAGTGCAGGACCCTAGAGAACGCAATTAAAACAGCAACTTCCATTCATGTGCAATTGATCCAGAATATGCCATCATCGCATTGCCCTCTTCAGGTGTGCTAAGCAGTCTAGAAGTTCTGTAGCGTGCTACCATTCCTTTGTCTATCTATGCCTGAAGCCTAACCTTGAAACCATAGCCTCAAACCAAAAGCGAAATGAAATGCGACATGCTAACACACATACTTCACATTTGATTAATTTAACTAAACTGGCTGTAATTTCTTTCACATTTAGTTTTAGTATATTAGGAGGCCAACTTATGTGACTTATCTACCAATATGCAAGTAAATATAGCATATAGTCGGGCTTCGACATATTGAATCTGCATATTTCAAATTACTGGCTATAACAAGTGTGCAAGTTATTCCCTCGAAGCTGCTGATAAAAGGTGCAGGAAAGTCCCACAGCATGCTGAACTTCATTTCTGCCAGTCATTCAATACGCTGAGTAGCAACACCATGTCCCTGAAATGGGTGCACTTCCTAACCCTAACTACACTCTGATGATTTTTTGTGCCTGGAGACAAGCTAGGCACACCTGCTGGCAATGCCAGTGCTCCAAAAAAAAGTCATTGAGGTTATCACTGCGAGAAGTGCAACACTATAGCATGTCTGCCATGTGTCCTCCTGCTGCCATTATTCATACATTGAATAATCTATATACAGAATCATTTTGCAATTTCTTTGAGTTCAATATATGGGAACTAAACTGTACTGTTGGAAGCCTGTGAAGCTCTGATGAACTGGCACAGCGAGCAAACAGGACATGGATAGGATGGTAGCAGGACATGAGTAAGCTTTCTTATAATGCAATGCATGTATCGTTGCGCATCATTTATGCGCAAAAAGGTTCTGGGTACTCAAATACTTCTACGCTCTCCTGGCACTGCTTTGTGTTCCTACATTAAGCCTAACAATACTTCATTTAATGCCCACTGCTTCCTTTTTTTCTCTCTCCAGCAAATAGTCAGGGCTAAGGTTAGCGAGCTCATAAGTTATGACCTTTATTCTCAGGAGCCACTGAGTTTAGTAGGAGTCTGCACACCTCCTCCTCATTCTTCCTGCTTACAAGGCCCCCATTTCACTCCACAATGAATTGCATACAGTAAGACTACTGATCAAGGTTATTTGGTGAGGCTGGCAGAACAGCTGTGCAAACATCTGCACACTCACTGTAAGAAGCTGACCGAAAGCCATTTTGGTGAAGAAATTCATTCATGTCCAGGAAACCGACACACTACAAGAAGCTACTCTGCATGTACCTGCCCCGGGTTGCATGAAAAGATGCTGGTGAAACTCAATCTTGTTGTACTGCGTTTCGTAAACTGTACAACCATCACACACCTGCCCAGCCAGACCATCAGGTCCCCTCCTCTCCCCCCCGCTTTACCCACAGCTTTCACCGCCAGCTCAGTAAAACGACTCATTACACTACTCCCGAAGCAAACTTTTCACTCCAGCCTGCTCGACTCGACCAATGCCAATTCACCACGGTGAGCTGTAATTAACAGTGCTGTACTCTAAGCATTCGAAATTTACGTGCTAACGCAGTGAAAACCGAAATGACCAAGCAGTGATGCCGTATGGTGCAAAAATGTGCATGAGAAGCCAGGTCAACGTACGCTCAGCAGCGCCTGTCCCTCAGGCAGGCTTTTCATGAGGCTTTCCAGGCCGTGGTAATCTTCAATGGCAAAGTATGCTTCAGCCAGACGGCCATGATTGTGGCCCTGCTTATAATATGTGATGGCATTGTCCCTACGTGAACGCACAGATGCAAGAGCACTCTGCTGTGACTGCACACCAACGGTCACTACTACACGTTACATTGTACATGAATGATGACAACCCACATTATTGTTCCCTATTTGTGCCAACACATTTGAGCAGCAGTAATGGAGGTGCTAGGTCAAGTCCTCATAGTATTTGTTTTTCTCATGTAGCACACTTAAGATGTTAAAAGCAGTCCCAAGCACTGTAGAAATAGCCACTTGAGGTCGTGAAAATATCACGAACAATCGATGAATTGAGAGAACATAGGCAGGGCACCTAACCATGCATGGAAAGCGAATACTGACAAGGCTCACCAACAAAGATAAGCAAGGAATGTTTTTATAAATATAAATGTTAGGAGACATTGAGGCAACATTGGCACTGCTTCCACCGACAAAGAGCTGCGAGAAAACTAAAATGGAACAAAATCGGAACGAAATCACGTTACACAGGCCAAAGTAAAATGCAACAATCTGCACCCATCCCACATTGGCAGGTGGCAGGGAAATCAATTCATGGAATCCACAGGCTGCTGATCAGCTTACCACTTGCGCCGGTCTGCATAGTAGTCCCCAATGGCATTCCATGCTTCCTCAAGCTGCCTGTCGTCCGTGCCACTGTTGCCGCTCTTGAGGAGCTGGACCACGCGGAACCAGTCTCCCAGCATCTTGCGCAGAGATACTGCCAGATCCCTGGGCAGTTTCGGCGGTCGCCGTCGTGCTAACGCACCGCTCGCAACAGCAGCGGCCTCCCGCCACAAATCCAACATACAACTTTCACTCCATGCTCTCAGAATAGTTATACTTTTGGCTTGACTAGGCTGCTTCCTTGGATAAATAGAGTTTGCTTATGTACTTCGTCGTCAGAGTTTGGTCTCGCCAGGACTAGAAATGGTGCTAATGCGCACAGGCATCACAACAATGGAGGTGGGTGGGGTGGGTCAGAAGATTCGGCAGCAGTCTGCGTGACTGGGCGAAAGAAACAAAACAGCAAAGGCTTGCATGCCGTAACAAACTCACAAAATGAAACGGGTAGATATAGCACAAATGCGCACTCAAATAATAAAAGGAGAAATACAAAGGCCAACATAAAGCGAATAAAGCAATCCCCCCAAAAAAAGAAAAGCCAACTAAAACTAGCCAAATGAAAAGTATGCATGCTGAGAGGTGAAATACTAACAAAAACATAAATGAACCAAGTTTTAGGATGCCATATTCAACCGACGAGGATGTACCAGCCCTTCTTTAGACAATCTGTACACAAATAAGCCACTATAGAGAACCTTAGATTCATAAGGCTAGCAGTGGTGTGAGTATATTCCCCCAAATAAGCTTGAAGACTGTAAACATGGCCCACATAATACTGAATCGGTACCAACCTTCTGTCGATTTCCAAGTAGATTTTCTCAGCATCATCAAACTGCTTGAAGTAGGCTTTGACCTCTGCTTTCCTTATATCTTCGTTCTAAGGGACAAAAGGAAACCTCAAGTAAACAAATTTTTCATAATTGAAAATATTAATACATTCACTATAGGGCCCTTATCAAATTTTTGTACATATATCTGTATCGAATTATGTTTAAAGGTATATTTTGGCAACCGCAGTATATTGAAGAAGTAGAGCTTACGAGGAATCTGAATCAATTTACATCATGCCAATTGTGCATGTCAGCACAACGCTGCATGACAGCATCAACATTTTTATCTTTAACAGCGTCCTGCCCTAGATGTGGATATGGCACCATGCATGCATAAAACTATTATAAAAAGCTGCCGTTTGAGAAGATAAATCCTAATCATTACTACATGAATGTCAATAACTTTGCAAAATGCACGTAACTAACCGGTAAATTGGCTATGTGCTTGACGAACTGGATACCCTGGTAGTCACGGCAACGGACAAATGCTGCTTCTGCTGTCTGAAAGTCCATCTTCTGCAGAGCTGCTTCAGCCAGAAGTTGCCTACATGAAAGGAAGTTTTTTTTTGTTTTTTGTTTTTCTGTTGACTGAAATTAGTCCAAAGGAAGCACATTCAGGAATGCAAAAGCAAAATTTGTTACCAGAGTCTAGGGTGGGAGTTGTCCTCAATAAATTGTGTCGCTTCTTCTATGCCCACCTTGGCTAACAGATCTCTAGAGTCCCGCAGTGACTGCAGCGAGGAAAAAGAAAAAAATGCACAAAGAGAAGAAACAGGATAAACATTTCCAAACAGCTGCATCAAAATTTTTACAATTTTTTGTAAATTTAGATGTTAAAAAACATCCAAAATCTGGCTGAAACACGGTCGTAGCAATCAAACTTCCATTTAACAATCCCTTCAGATATCCAATCTGCAAACAAGTCACACTGGCATTTTCAGCAATACTAGTCACAAAGTTTCCTCAGTCAAAGAAGAGAGATTTCATAAGCTCATTCGTAGCAAAGCCTTAGTATCAAGTTTTGGTCACAAGCAGAAAACTGTAGCGCAGTATCTGGCAAGTCATACACTTTCCTTCTTAGGAATGCATGTAAAGATCATTCTATGCTTACTATTCTTTGCCGGTACAGAGCCTTAAATGACTACTACACTGGTATGACAGAGAAGAAAAGTGTGAAATTGCACAAGTGCGCAATTACTAACCTTTGTACTTAGCATAAACAAACAAATAATAAGAGCACACTTAAAGCAATTTTTGGGATTCTGTTTTAACCAAGAAAGGTAAAGTATCCTTGGCATGCATGGCACTGCTAGCTGGCTATTTAGTATGAGTTTCACACAGCAAAAGAAGAGAATTTGCAAGGAATGAATGCCAGGGGTGCGATGAGCCGGTTACTCTGCCATCATCTTGCGAAGCGGCTACTACTTGTTGCCACCACGCCCTAAGGAGACTGACCTGACACCATGCATAAGTATCGGGAAGAAATGTCATGTTTTCATTACATCAAAAGGTCAGTGCCAGTGCTACCACTGAGAACGACACGTGCATGACCCGATGACCGCCCTCTCGCTCTGCCCAACACAACCCAGCGATAACATGGCTACCCGGATTACATTACCCGGTATAGAAGTAGGCATCTACCTATGGTTTTGTTAGATGGCACCACTATTTACTTTCGTTACATTCTTTAATAATGATACCTCTTTCTTACATAAGCATGTGTTCTAAATAAAGCAATCTGTGCTTTAATTACTGGCAAATCGATTGCAAGTGCAAGCAAAAGAAAGGGCAAAGGACGCTCTAAGTTACCTTTGACTGCACAAGGCCAGTCATGCCATTTCAAAGAATGTTTAAAGCGTTATTGTACTTTTCTTTTTATTTTGGGATGGTGTTACGCTGTTCTAATGCTCAAGCATAAATTCCTTGCATGCACCTACATGCTTCTGCCAGTGCACTGTAACTGCGCGCTGGTCATGTGCAGGTACACTGCACTGTGCAGTTCCCCGCAATGCTCCACAGCATGAAATATATGATGAAGCATCCTTAAAACGTGATGCGGCTCTTTGGCGAAGAGGCACCACTGCTACCTGCTACTGCGTCACAATGCAAAAAGGGCAGCAGAGAACTTTACAACTTTGGAGCACTTCTTCAACGTTCCTGATGGTGTGCGCAAAGCAGAGAGCTTGATGAAATCGTGAAAGGTGTGACAAATAAACACCCAATCTACCTACCTTCGCTTCCATGTTGCACACAAATTCTTGGCTCGGGTTCTCTGGATCTTGCATGATTTCATCCAAAAGAACAGTTCTGATCTCCAAGTTTGAAAAGCTGCATATGTAACCACTTGACATGACCGGTTCCTGAAAACGTAAAAGGAAAGAAGAAACAACCCAACCACGAGTAAGCCCAAACACACGCTGTAAATGATAGCCTGAACACGGATTGCAACCAAAAAATCTGTATATGCTATTGGGCTTCAGACCTGCAGTACACTAACCCTACTCGTGGCCCTAATTGCTACTGCCAGAATTACAACAAACAGAAGCAACCCTCCTTCCCAACAAAAATTACAACCTTTGCTATTGTTTATTTATTAGCAGTATCTGTAAATAAATAAATAAAACAGACATGTACAAGTGCTAATACGTTTACGCACGTGTGGCCTCTCTCTCTCTCTCTCTCTGATTCTGGAGAACTAAAGAACCCTCATTTAGCATACATCTATTTGCAGACTTACAAACTAATAACTCGGCTAAATTTCGCTACAGCCCTGAAAACTTTGCTCTTCTAGTCACTCTCAATGCAACATCACCAAAACCACATATGAACAATGATGTTTCTGTGCAGTAATCAGAATCGAGTAGTGAAGGAATAAAAAATATAAAACAGCGGGGGCACAGCCTTTGTACCGCTAAGCTTCTTTCAAGACACAGAATGACATGCAATCTTCTCCTTAAGGTTCAACACAAAATAAAGAGAACTTTATTTAAGAATAACGCTGTTTTCTTTTCGGACTTGCCAGTACTTTTCAATCCAAGGTAGTCCACAGAACTGAGAAACAAACTTTGAAAGCATAACCAATTTAAACAGAATGACATTAAAACCGTCCTGTAGAACACCAATAGCTTCCCTCAGTGACAGAAAGCAAATGTCTAGCAACCCTGATGGCAAAAATGAGATAAACCTCAAGGCTGACTTCCTTTCATTTTCACTTACAACTAGATTTGCAATGAAATTGGAAGATTCTGTCCAAAAATTTATCAAATGCAAAGATCATTATATATTTTTTTTAATAAAGGTTACTATAATGATATATCTCAGATTTATAGAGCATAACCTGTCAAGGGCGACCCACCATGACATGACTAAGCGTGCATGTCAAGAACAGACAAATCCCAAATCGGCAAGGCTTGACGTTTCATTTGTCCTACTGCTGCCCAAGATATATGAGGCAGCCTGTGACAACTATAATGGCATAGTGTCAAAGTGGGGTTTGGTTTGGTTTGGTAAAACTTTATTTCCCACAGTAGGGGTCCTGGAGGACACTCGGCTAGGCGCCAGGTGTAGAGGGCAGCTGCCACGTCAGCACAGAGAGCCCGAAGCTCTCCGCCGCCGCGTGGGCCTCCTGGACAGCCCGAAGCTGATCATGTAGTGAATCCATTATACTATAATGGGTCAATCTATTATACTATAATGGTTTCTAAATAGTTACAGCACAATTTGCTTTCTTTTTTTTTTTACATGGACCAAGGATGACTGCCGTAAAAAGAGAGGCACTCACCTCGGGGTCCAAATTGCGGAAGACGTACATGCGGGTCTTCTCCATCAGCACGAAGAGCTCAGAGTTGTCCTGCACAAGTGTACGTGAAAACAACACTGCAGTTAACAACTACATACGGATTTGCCCCAGGTCACTCAGCCCAAACTTTGCAAGCTAGGTGCGTTGTACAATGACATGAAGTGCTGCATTAATCAGCTATCCACCTGGCATATTCAGATAATGAGCGCACGTTTACAGGCTTAATCCCAGCTGTGACAGCCATATTTTGGAGAAAGTGATATGCAAACCATTTGCGTGCCACTGTATCGGTGCACCTAGCCCCAGGTCATTTCAATTAATTCCAACACTACCACCAAAGCGTGTCCAATGGCACAAAGTGTCTCTCTGGCCTGTAAAAATGAATGAACTCCAGCCATGGCCATAACCCAGAATATAATGCGGTAAGTGAAGCTCAAAGTTCCGAACTACAGGTGGGATGCGACATATACCTCAGTGGACAGCTCCAAAATAAGTAATGGCGACCACTCCAGGTCCTTAAACATGCACACACTTTCCCATGCTTGCGTTTGCATCCAACTTCCTTGAGAATTCAGCTACGAGTAGTATAATTTGATCCCGTGACCTCGGACTTCAGACAAACAAAGTTTTGAGATACAAAGAGTACCGAGGTCTTGAACAAAAACGCTTATATAAATGTAAGCCTCTCATTGAGCATCATTTTAGAATTTCCACTTCACTAAGAAACAGTGAAAATGGAATAAGTAAAGCGCAGCCCTATCGCAGCAACGTACCAGTGCGACAAACATGGTAGGTATAACTTTAATGAAATGCCGGCAAACGACGGTTTAATGCGTCGTGACGCGGTCAAGCACAGATAAACATAGTATGTGAGCTTTGGGGTCGCAATCATGTTGATAAAGCGATTATGGCATTGAGCGGCACAATCTCTGCCTCATCTCATGTCAATGACCTGAATTCTCCCAGGCTTTGAACCTGGCACTGAAGTAACTGCTACTGGCGCCCGAACCACGCACGATAAAGTGCAGTGGAGTAGATTCACTCGCTGGTTCACGGCACAGTTCATGGCGTGTGCCTAAGGATGTGTGGCCTGAGAGCCGTGCAATCTGTTCACTGGTGGCCCTTTTTTTTTTTCTGTTCTCACTGGTTACTCTTTGTGAATGCAATGTTTGTCACTATTATTTTATAAGCGTCTCCTCAGAACAATTTATGGTGCTACCGAGTGCATTTTAGGGTGAAAGCTTTTAATGGCTCACGCCTCGCCAGCATGTCCGTGCGTTAGCAGAAGCGCCCACAAGAAGTGCCCCACTTCTTTGCAATATTCAGCAGAATACCGCGGGATTCCACTTGCCAATCATCCTGATGATGTCATCAGAAAAATAAAAATCCTGTCTCTACCGGGAATTAAGCCTCCATCCCTCAGGTCCCCAGCCGAACGCTTTAACCAACTGGACCACGCCCGGAATCGTGAAACGCAGATCATAATTCTCCTTGTCTGTGAGGATGATAGTAGCGGGATTCCGCGAGTGACAGATACTGCGCCATTCCATTCCGGTAAAACAATTATAGAACTCTGGTGAACTCTGACGCGTTCGACGGAATGCTGGTTGTGTTCGACAAGGGGCGCGCGATGCACTATGTGCAGCAGAAAAGCTCAGGCTTTCGCATTGCTCCGTAGCAGATTCTGCAGTGCTTTCGAAATTTTCTAGCATCAAATTTCTGAAACATTTTTGTGCCCAAGACTGCACCCACAAAAAGTAACTGCACTGTTATATCCCCAAAGGTGGGCACAGAACACCATAAAGAAGCAATACGCTGAAAGAACTTCTGAATGTCCCAGGATACCTACGACACACTGTCTAATGTTCTCAATATCTGTTGGTCTCGTGGGTGACATAGAGCCCAACAAGCATCAAAAACCTCATTTCATCTTTTTTTTTTTTTTAATTCATCAGCATATTATGACAACACTTATCCCACTAACAGTAATATCTTAATTGGTCAAGAGCAGACATTGTTCAGAACAAGAAAGAAAAAAAAAAAAAGAAAAACAGGCATCACGCTGCAAATATTGGTTGGCTGGTCTGGAAAGTATTCTGCTCGAACTGAATGTCGGAGCCATTCTTTTCTTTTCCTTTGCCTGTGCTTCCTTTTTTTTAACTTTAACAGTACATTTTAGTGCAAGAAGGATCTGCAAATCTTTTGGAGTGCATTCGCTCCCACCGAATCTCGGGTACTGTGCAAGTGGTACAGGTATTCTTTATAATTCTAATGTGCAAACTCCATTACCTTTGCCCACTTTACGTCCCAAATGTCGCGCCGTTCAAATGCAAGTTGCTCCCCTTCCGATGACCTGGCCTCAAGGTCGAACAGGAGTAAGCAGCCCGTAATGTCAATCACGGACATTCGACTGGAAAAATAGGAATAGGAAAAAGAAGCGAGCAAATCAGTGAACAAACAATTTTTGTTGTGTGAACAAACAAGATTGCAAAATGTAGTACATGACCACAGTTTGTCGAAATTTTGAACATAGTAACCAGGAAATCATGTTATCTGGGAATGCGTCTGAGAATTCCTGTGATTTTGAGCTTACGAAATGGGAAATCGTATGAACCGGGAACGTATCAACGAGGTTCTTCAGTACACGCTACATCCCTGCATGCTGGCTGCCTTAGTGCTTCAACTAAACATATCAAAACATGCCAAACATGCTTAACAAATGCACACACTCAAATGAAACAGCTGTTAGGCCATCTATATAATACGAAACTGATGTTAATCGCTATATATCTCATAAAAAAATTAAAACAAATATAGAATACACATGTATGCTGAAATGTACTCGGCATCTATTTGTGATCAGTACACTTGAACAGCATAATCCCAGCTTTATACACACGGTATTTCAATTTGAAATTTTAAGTTTCATTTAACTGTCGTCATCGATACAATAGCGGACTTTTATTATATTGAGCTTGCATTGAACTTCTGATTTATCCAAACTTTGAAGCTTGTTCTTAAAACAAAAACTACTATGAGATCTGCAATGTTTAATTTTTTGCCCATTCCGAGTTCAACTTTTACAAGTCAACTGTAGCAACAAAAAAAAATAAATAAAAAGAAAAAGGAAAGGAAACACGCCAAGAACATGTTCCGAGAAAGGAACAGTCACCTAGAAGTGCAGTTGAGCATAACCCTGTTTGGTCGACAAGTGATGGAATACTTCTGGGTGAGTAATAACTGAGGCATGGAGTAGCGATGGAATGTGCCCGACTCTCGACCCTGAAAAACATTCCAAGCAAGAAACATCGTGAGGGGCATGAGCATGCATTCAAAAAGGCAGCAAAGAAAGACGGAGCACTGCAGTTAACACACAACTTACAACTATCAGCATTTTTTCCGACGCCGCAAGACAGCATATTGGGTCTGTGTTGACCTGAAACTGTAAAGAACACAAGCTATCTTAAGCCCCTTCAGAAAACCGGAGCATCAAAAAGAGACGCGAGATCCACGGGCGACCGTGACGCTTACCTGGTTTTTCTTTTTTGCCTGAGAAAAATGAAAAAAAAAAGGGGTCAGATAAGAACACCGTAATACGTAAAAGCATGACAAGAGCCTCATTGGTATATGGCTGTCATTGAAAAATAAAAATAAAATGTAGGCTGCTGACTCACCTCATAAATCTTATCCACGTCGTTCGAATTCTCGCCCTCTGTTGGGGTTTCATTGATATGAATGACCCTGCAGCAAAGATAACCAGCAGCTAACTGACAACAGGCATCCAGAAAAATTAAAAACATTATGGTCAAAGTTTATTGATGCTTGCAAGCGAAAAAAGCAAAGCTTCAAATTTGTCTGCGCTCAGAAATTACTTAGTATTAATGAAATGCTAGAACAGTTTCCAACTTTTTCCAACATCTTCATTGCCACAGCAAGATGCATGAACACTTGATCAGGTGCGTTCTCTTTACCGTACCTCTCGAGCACAGGCTTGCTCCGCTGGCCAGACAACTCAAGCACGACAGTGCGTCCTCGGGGCGTCTGGAAGCGCCACACAAAGATCTGATCTTTGGACGCTGCAAACACGTACGACTCTGTCATGCACAGCTGCAGGGGTTCCACATCCGTCATCGTGCTGTCCACTGGTGTCCCAATGGAGTTGCACACGATCAAGGCGTACTGGGGAGAAGTGGAAAGTGCCCTTCAGTGAGCCAAACTTGACAACATGACCAGCGGTGCTTTAAAGAAATCAATGACAGGTCACATTAGGTAAAGAGGTGGATCTAAATTGATTATTATTGCTCATGTTTTTCTTTTAGTCTTCAAAGGCATTTGTTTCTTCAAACCCAAAAGCAATAAAATGCTGGACCCTTTTGCCTGAATATACCTTGGCCGGTGTCTAATAAAACGCCATGAACCAAAATATATACACGAATTATACTGTGCACCAGAGAAGAACATCTGTTGAAATTCTGCCTCTGCATTTTAATCCCAATGCTTCCACTTAGAATAAATTTAGCTTTTAAATATTGACCATTTCATTGTTTCCTACATCTCAATTGAAAAGCCAACTCAAATACTATATAAGTTTACAGTTTATGGCTGGTGTTCTATGTCCCGAAGCAACTCAGGTTATGAAAGATGCGATAAAGGAAGGCTCTCGATAATTTCGACTGCCCTTTTCAATTTCACTTCACTTTCCAAAACAGAATAGTTATTACAAAAGCAACTTCTCACCAAAGCTTACACAAAACGAATCAAGAAAACCTGACAAAATTACAAAAGAATTGATATTCTAATACCTTTTTTTTTTCCTGCTACTTCAATGGTACTATGTACATACTAGTTATCACACACAAAAAAAACACCTCCAACTTGGTGTTTTTTTTTTTGTAATAGCCAATACATCCCAAACTAGCCAGAAAGGCTCACTCCTGCCTCCAGCAGAAAGGTTGACATCCAATAGCATAACATGACAACTATGTCCTTCATTGTACACACAATAAATCCTGCAACAATCCATCTTTTGTCAGAGGTAGGGAGCCATCAAAGCTTGAAGGTGCTGGAAGGCCAGAAATCACTGACGGAAAAGGAGGATTTCGTATCTGTTAATTTGAAAGCCAGGACAATCATAGCATATTTGCGCAGTCCCAGGAATTTTCTAATGCAAATTTTGCCAAATAATTTGTACCACCAGCTTTCACTGGCTCAGTGAATTCTAGGATCCTGGGCATTATGCGTGAGTGCCTAAGTTTGACCCAAAGTCGGGAATGCCTAAGTTCGGCTGATAATGCAGCATCAAGTCACTTTTAATTGACACGCGACTGCGCAATTCACAGTGCAGCGTTTTATTGGGACTCTTCAATGTTTCTGACATCGATGAGATGCACAAACCACATCAGTGATAGCTCCCATTTAGATGATAATGTCCCGCTGACCAAAGCAACCCTCAGCACTTCACCAGCCCTTGACCCCTGTATCTGGTAGGGTCTGGCCTGAGGCAACGCCCACATCAACATAGAGTATGGTTCGTATTTTGCACATGCCAACCTTCCTTTTAAACCCCAGCTGCACCCATTGCATGCACTATTAAACGTGCTACTAAGAGCTCTGCCACACCACCAATCTGCTGTATCGAACCTCGGCCGCCGCCCTTCCCTATGCCAAGAACAATGGAGTGCCAAAGCACCAGTGAATGGCTGAAAGCTTTGCTAGTAACTGTGTTATATCAAAAGAGACATTCACACTGTTGCGGACTTCTAAATCAGCATGATTGAATTTTGGCTGACTTGCAGTGACAAAGCAACCCCCGTGAGTGAAAACCGGCTCTTAGCTGAACAAGTTAACCATTAAACGTCGAATGCACCTTTATCGAGTGCATTAGCAAAAAAACCTGAAGCGCTGCAAGCAGTTTACCAATGTTTTGTATTCACCTTTTTGTTTTGTTTTGCTTAGTTATGAAAAACTCAAAGAACCGCTTAATTCAAACATTTTAACTCGGTCCAGTGGGCTGCGAATTAATGAAGTTTGAGCATAATGTTATACAGTCGAGTACATTTATAACGATACCTGTTGTAACAATACAGTCAAACCAGCATATATCGAACTCGAAGGGGATCGCAAAATAGTTCGATATATCGATAATTCGATATACAGAAATCGGCTTGTGACAGCACTTACGATGCGAAAAAACGATACCGTATTTGTCGCGTAATCAACCCACTCGCATAATGAACCCACCCTTCACTTTTGCACCCGAGAATTTGGAAAAAGAAAAAAAAGCGTTAAGGGCAGCTCGCTCACATGCAAGCGATTGAGCAATCTCAGCCACGAGCGGCAGCGACAGAGCGAAAAATTTCCAACTTGTTGGAACTGCGTCCCTCTCGCCGCCTGAGCCACCGCGGCAGCTCTGAACAAGGTTTCTGTGTCGCCGCTGCAGAAATCGCGAGCATTTTCGCTGCATATCGATGACGCGCACCACTCCGTTTCAGTCGTCTCATCCACAGCTCATTTCTTGGCAGCGTGCCAAGATGCTGCACAGTGATAACGTCAAGGCGCAGGGCGGCGCGTTTATCTTTTGATAGCTCCTGCAGTGGCGGGGAGGGAACTTGGCAGAGTGCCCGTGATGGCTTGATTGCACAAGCCTGGTTCCATTTATCACGCCGCGCTTGGGGCGGGCGTCATGATCATAGCTGACCCCGTGCTTTCGTTGATTCATACGCGCAAGGATAAACGACGGGCTGAGCTGGCTTGACGCATGCGTAAGCTCGTGCTGAAGGAAAGAGACAACTCGGCAAAAGAATGGGCACACCCACGCACATGTCTTGCAAACGTCGTGTACTGGCGCGCGGGAAAGGATAACTGTAGATGCGCGCACGCCTTTGTGGAATGGGCGCGGTGCCGAACTGTCCCCTCATTTCTTTCGCGCGTGGCTTGAAAACGCCACGCGGCAAACGGCCAAGGGTGATGCGATCATCTTTGGGGAAGGCACACTTTTCAGTGCGTGGTGCAGAGTTTGATATATCGAACGACCGGTGAAACTGAGTTCGATATATGATGCGGCTTTCCTATACTTTTACATGAGATTTTCAAGGGGATATTCCGTGAGTTCGATATAACCAAAATTCGATATACCCGGGTTCGATATAACCGGGTTCGACTGTATATCGGTTACAACAATGAAAAGCTGCTGCACCGTCCATTTTTGTATGCTTTCTATGGTAAAATAACCCGCTTACTACAATGTCCCCATGCTGCCTTATCGGTTATAACAATAAAGTCTGGCTCCTGAGTGCTCGTGTCAAAAAGTAGTGGAATGTGAAATCCTTCAAAAGAAAACTAAAAAAAAGAAAGCATTTTCAGCTACTGCACCCTCCCCGCTGCACGCTCATACAATAGAACCTGTTTTCTGGCCTTCTCCCCACTGCCAGCCTCTCACGCCTTTCATCTGCCGTCCTTCCACCCCTCCGAACAGAAATGGGCTGCGCCCATAGCTCTACGCCGCGCCACCCTCCGAAACACAGCGCTGATCTGCTCGCTTGCCCCTCAATCTGCGCAGTTCTGCTGGTTCTGCCAATGGATTTGGTTGTTTGTGCAAGTTGATTGTGTCGAAGTCATTCCTGGCCATGTGGTTTCTCCGTCTCGTTTAAATCACCACCGAAACGGAAGATGGCCGATCCACCCGCTGATTATAGGACGATGTTGCCGGTGAAAAGAAAGTGCATGCCTGTCGATTTGGAGACGAAGTGCAGTATCGTGAAGGATGACAAAGAGGATAAGAAAATGTGTGACTTGGTTAAGAAGTATGCACTATCGCAACCGACGGTGTCGACGGTCATCCACTATGCTGAGAAGTTCGACAAAGAAAAGTCGTCGCTTGACAGTGGGTGCAAACGCATTCGACAAGGTGCCTATAAGGAGGTGGAGGAGGCCCTCTACGAATGGTTTCTTGGTGCCTGTGCCCAGAACTTGCCTATCACCGGGCCGATTCTGGCCACAAAGGCGAAGCAGTTTGCCCTGCTAATTAACAATGTGTACTTCCAGCCAGGTGATGGCTTTTAAGTAAAAGTTTTGTCTCTCTCTTTACCCCAGCGTTACTTCGGGATTTCTCAAGCTGAGAGGCGGCCGTGGCAACCTTCTCGCATTTTTTACAAGGCCCCTTTCAGGGCTGCCAAAACAATGCCTCGGCAGAGCTCGCGTGTCACTTGCCGTCCATGAGAACCTCTCTTTGCAGTTGTTATGCTTTTTTCGTTCATACCATTTATGGCAATTACCGATTACAACAACAATATTTTCGTGGCACTTGAATACTGTTATAAGTGGACTCGACTGTATGCCATCAAAGCGTTGCAATTGACTACCGAGTGCAATAAAAATTTAGTAGGACCCCTCTATGGCAAAGTCACTCGGACCAGCAGAAATCCTTACTACAACTTTTTGTGCCTATGTAGCTCAAGCTACAAACCCGTAACACACCCATTCATTGCGCAGCCGAATAAGGTCCCTCTAGAAATTTCATGAATCGTACTCTGGAATATTGTAGCATTACGAAATTATTCAAATTACTATTACAAGAGAATTATACTACAATGCAAGCCAGTACAGTGCTATTGTAGAGCTTTTTAACATCAATACAATATGCCAGCCAAATTGGAAATGGCGGCGCTATATGTTGGAAACCCCGTAAGGCATATGTGGGCTGCTTCTGCTACATCTACTTGCCGGTTTTTGTACACTTTTGCAATGCCCTCGTTGTGACAATGTACATACATTGTGCAGGGCATTCATTGACAGCAAATTTATGGTCACTTAGGCCTTCAGTGGTGTAAGCAAATATATCTGCGCTGTTGCCAGCTTGAAAACTATTATTTCCAGTAAAGACAAAACTGATACTGAAATCATAACTGAGGTCAGATATGCCAGAACTACTTAGTGTAGTAACACCATGACAAAGGCCCCTCCCCCTCCCCTCTTAACCTTGGCTGCACAGCCACAAAAAGCTGCCTGGGAGCGTCTTTACAATTATACAAGTTTTTGGTGATGGTTTGGCTCTGGAGATGCTGCCAGGTAATTATTTGTCTACTTACTAAACGTTATAAAAGAAGCGCATAGCCCTTGTAACCGATTAATAAGGCATTCATCACCAGTAATGGCAACCTATTTATATGCTGCTCAACAAACAATGAAAATAGGAGAAAAACCAGTCAGTTAATCCTATTCCAAAGTAAAAAAAAAAAGTAAGAAAATGAAAAAAATATATATAGAGAGAGAAAAGGAAGCCAACCTTAGGACTGTTTCCATCTTCTCGAGTAGAAATGGTGCACAGCTCTCCTGCAGCACACATCTTCAAAAGGTTTTTCATATACTTGACATACTTCTGTCAGGGGTACAAAGCAACAAACAATATTGTGAGACACCACCAGAAACTTCACAGAACGTACTGCTTTGTCAGAGGGTACCAGGTGATGGCAAACGAAGTGGTTTTGGCATATGAATTTTGTGGCTGAATCACTGAGGAGAATGAACCCATTCATAAAAGAGAAAGGCAATTTTCAAGCTTCAAGTATAAATGCAAAAAGCAGCCTAGAGGAGCATATTAAAAAGTTTATCTGTGGTTGTCAGATAAAGAACGCTAGCAGACGACAGACAAGGATGGAGAGGACACGCACATGCTTGTTTGTTATCTGCTAGCGTTCTTTCTCCGACAATGATTAACCAACTCGGCCAGCAACATACCTTGCTCATGTTTTTCTGTAGTTTTAACACTTCCCATGACGCTTTCATGAATCTAAAATCGAATCGGCAATTCATGTTATCTTGCTGCTGTAGGCTGTCAAATTTTTATTTTTAAGGAATAACAGCGCGGAGACAAAGGACAAGGAAGAAGATAACACCAACTAGCTCAACTTTCCGTGTTACTGTCAAATTTTGTGACGTGCTAATTATGATCATGAATACTGCCGATACTCTGCCAAGATGATCAAGAGAATTCGACTCAATAGAGCTTTGCCTGAACAGAGTTCACCATTCCTTAAAATTACTACACATTTCTTGAAACAGGGGTGGAAGAAATCTGGAAGCATGGAATGCTTTCCATAAGGGGTTAACGAGTGGTTAATTCATTTGCATGTTGTGTTACCTTGCCTGTGCATCCCCAATATACTTGGTCCGCTTGTAACATAGTAATGTGTTAATCCCCCTACAGTATGCCCCATGAACAATGTAGGTGCTTGCAATAAATAAGTAAATAAATAAATAAAGTCATCAGTCATCACTGCAGTCATCATAAGAAAACTTTAATGGTCTCTTGCGAACAACCCAACAATATGTTTATTAACTCTTTTAAGTATATTCTAGCAGTCTTTCAAGTGTGCCCAAGAGCTATAACAAGCGATTGTACTTTTGCAAAGTGAAAAATTCACCACTCCGCTCCAACAAACAGTGGTGATACCATTAACTTCAGTAACTACAGTTGAAATACTTTATAAGAAGCATGGACGTAAATGACAGTCAGAAAGATATTTTACACACTTTGCTGGCCGAGACCAACTGCTTTTGAAAGAAACATCAGGTATAGAAGGTAACTGCGGATAATTTAACCTTGAGTATCGATCAACTAATTCGGTTAAACAAACATTTCAAATTAACTTGTAAGGGTTTGCCCCCAACTCAGCGAATGTGTAGCCGTTGCTCATGAACTACAGCCGCGTGCGTGCTTGAGGGAGTCAGCAAGGCACGATCCCTCAGGTGGTGTCTATATTGCAAGTAAAATAGTGGTCTTGCTATAGATGCAAGACACTCAGAAGGGACACCTCAGCTGTCAAAGATGATTTGAGCAGGACTTCCAACCCACCGATGGGGAGGAGGGTAAGTTGTGAGCATTTTGTTATTAGAGGATACACACACAAAGCGCTGTGTGTGCGTGTCCTCTACCTTCGTCCTCGTTCTTCGCCCTGTTTAAAATTTCATCATGAATAACCAACTAGCCCACACCACAACGCTTGATAGTCTTAGTTCATAAGTTTAAAACCTGTGTACAATAAATATATAAAAAAATAATGGCTTTAATTTAGAGAAAAGTGTTCATTTCAGGCCTACATGCTTGCCAAGTCCTAGATAATTCAAATAGCCTTTCAGATCGCACACACTGTCCTTACCTCATTCGTGTTAGTATTCCAGAAAACTACCACGCTTTCCACGCGGTCCGTCTTGTTGAATGCATAGGCCACTGTGTTCGCCAGGTAACACCACTGGAATGTTACACGAAACAAGACAATGCCAAAGACACAACTCAAAACCTACCATGAATATCTCAAGGCAACAAGGAGGACAAAGGTAGGTAATAAAAGTAAGAAATTTATAAGTCTCTCGAGACCAAGAAAAGCGTGCGAAGAAATTCGTGCTATTATTTCTGCTGTTACAGACAAAAAGCAACTGTCTAGTCATTCTAGATAGGCCATTCTATAAAGAAGAGAAACAGACGACACGCTGTCGGCAGGATCTAAATTTATAACTAATGCATAAAAAAAACCGTGCCAACACATGTGGGGCTTTAGTGCAGTCTCCTCGAAGATTCATGAAAGTGATGGATTTAGCTCTCGTCGGCTGTGTACTACCAATTCTTTTACTTTGTCAAATTATCTTCTATCTAAATATATGTCACATAATTAAAAAAAAGAAAGGAAAGCAGCTTATGTTGCAATATTTAATTTAATTTTTCTTTTCACGCTCTGTCTTCACTGCCGTTTGCATAACTCATGTCACTAGAAAGCCACAAATAGTGACAGATGATCAAAAGAAAGAAAACCGAAATGGAAGCACAGTTCCGGAAATGCCTTCCACTACAAATACACCCTGGATATACTTATAGAGTGTTTCTTGGTTTCAGAACACTGCTAAGTTTGTTAAAAATTATCAAGTCTTATCTGCTGGCTGCACACAGAAATTGCATATTGCAACCGCTTTTCTCTCGCGGTACTTCCACAACACTATTTATATGGTTCAGCAGGACGCAATACAAACTCATAATCGGCTGAAGCAGTAATGAGAAACCAAAAAGCCTCCAACGACACGCTGCTGTCAAAGGGAGGTGGCGGCACCATTTGCCGAGGAAAGTGCATTCGACGACTTGGCACTTTCCTCTGCAGACAAGAGAGGGCGCCAACAGATGCACTGGTGCCTTTTGGGGCCTCTAAACTGGCACAGACAGTTATGTGCTAGCAATTTGTGCAGCCCAACCAGGCAAGTATCACTGTCAAGCTTACTATAAGAAAAGTTACCGCAACGTGCAAGCTCCGCACACAGTTTCACCCGCAAATGAGTGAGCGATAGACGCAGCAAAATTTTTTCAGGTCATCAGGGTAAAGATACACAACACTGCGCAGTAGAACCTCAACAATACAACTCTCATGAGGTGGCAACAGATATCCACATCATCCAAGATTTGTATTGACATGGGACGAAATCCATAAGCAGAAGCACAGGAAATGTATTCACGGATGTCTGCCTTGGACCAATATTTGTGTGACATCGAAATTTTATTGTACACTCTAGGAGCTAATCATGTTCCATATTCTCGTCCGCTCAAGAGAAAGTAAAGTAGCATGCAACTTTGCCCTAGATGAATTTAAAATTATTCTTCAATTTTTTAATAATTATGCCAACGCAATGCAAACACTGCTAAATTTACGGCACCATTCCCTCAGCTAGGATGCACAGCAAAATGCTGCTGGAGAGCAGAAAAAAAAAAGAAGCAATTCTGTGCAGCAGCCAGCTCTCTGAAGGAAACAAATGTGCAGTGTCTCACCTTGTAGTCGGGACGGATGTTGGCAAAGAATATAAATGAGTCTACTGCCAGGGCAATGCGCAGTCCCATCCCTTCCCAGGCACAGGCAGTTATCTCCTTGCCAGGCACCCTCAACGTATGCAGGTACTGTTAAAGAGCGAGGAGGAATGCGTCACATCTCTAGACGGAACATCTGGGCGCATGCAATGGCATGGGCAAGCGACCTACAAGGTACTGCCCCGATCTAGGCTTCAGTAAAATGAACTCTAAGTGGAGCTCACAAGATATTTATGAAACATGAAACCAGTAAAAAGGTGCACTCCTGAGCAAATACTGGAAATATGCCTCTAGACAAATAAGCAGCTTTTCGACAGGAAGCTTTGTTGTTTGCTCTTGGTGAACCTTTTGTTAGCACCATATCTCATAAACTGATTTCCTCCTCAATGTGCTCTAATAAACAATCATTTTTTTTTTTCCAAATAATGTGGCAGCGTACAACTGTAGTCTAATGAGTGAGTGCAAGATAAGAGAGGCACAAATCAAAGAATTAGCGATTAAGCAAGAAGCAAATCTGCGAACGAGGATTCGTAATGGGAGCTGTAGACGGGGACCCCATCAACACTGCCACATTATGGTATTCTTAAAGGTGCACTAAAGTATGTTCTAGGCTAGTCTTTTATCTCAAAAACTCTATTTGTACACTTTTAGCACTCTTATGAGCTTCAAATTATTGCCCTGTGTGGCCAATTTTCTTAATAAAATCAATTTAAACATCCCAGCTTCTTTTTTTCTTTTTTTTTAAACTCGCTGCAGAAAGCAGAAGTCAGCCATCGTGCAGAATATTTTTCGTTCAATCGCATGACAGCTTGAAAGAAGGCAAGTTTTAAATGATTAAATACACGTGGAATCAAGAGTTCAAGTCAAGAATTAAAGATTGAAACCAAAGAGAAAGAATAGAGGGACACTGAAACAGGCAGTGCCTTATATGGCAATGGTTGAAGGCTCATTCAACAAGGTCAATTTCAAAGGTTCTTCAGACTAATCCACAAGTCACCAATGAGTGTAGGCAGCTGCAGAACCAAACAGTGCATCTTAATGAGGCTCCTGATTCAGCAAGACAATTTACAGGTCATATGAACGCTACCAAGTAGATGTTTACTTGTAAATATGTTAGCCAAGTATGAAAACACAATTTCCTTTCACCTGGCCGTAGGGGCTGAAGAACTTGACCATGTTTCGCTTTTCACTCTCTGGACCATAGCTTTTTCCCGTCACAGCCAACATGGTCCCATCATGGTTCCACTGAAGACATGTGGAGACCATGTCTGTGTCCAACACAAGTGGAGCTGAAATGACAGTACAAAAATTGTGGAACCAAGCAAACAGAAAATGAACAATTGGACCATATCGTCAGGTCCTATTCCAATCTTTGTGGTTTGCCCAAACTGTGTAACCACGTACAGAGACGCTATTAAATAAATTTAGTAAAGAAAGAACCAAGTGCTTACACTCATCTCTAAGCACAGCAACAAATACATTCCGAACAGTGTCCTTAAGTGCGTCATGAGATTTGTTATTTTTTTCTTGATAGCATGTTTTACCCTGTGTTCATTAAAGAGTGTCTCATTGCAGAGTAACCATATACTTCACGCCCCTCGCCTGCTTTCATTTCACTTCACCAAGAAAAACGGTTGAAAAGCCTTCACCAACCACCAGTCTACCTTTGGCAGTCCATTACACTTCTTTTGCAAAAACACAAGCATGCATCATTACAAGACAAGTGCAAATTATTAATATCCAAATTTTTAAATATGATTTGAACATGGGAAAAAAAATGCCTTCCAATATTGAATATTATCGAGCATCGATTAGCGAAAAAAAATAGAAAATTAAAAACTAGCAAACATTGTTCATCTTGTTTATCTTGGAATTCACACGTATTTGCAAATAAAATTAAACTAGAATTGCACAGAAGTGCGTACTCTACTGAAAAATCCAGTATAAGTACTATACAAAATTCTGTAAACTGGTTTTCTATACAGCAAGGAACTGCATAGAAGTGGGTGCAGCTATCATATACAGTAAACAGTAAAGTAATTCAAAACTTTTCAGTGCAATTCGGTAATTTTCGAATATTTGATTCCTATTTCAAATTTTGAATATTCATACAGCCAAATTCACTACCAATAATGACCAAAGTAAAAGCTAAGTTATTTTGCGCCACAGGCAGTTACACCTCTCTCATAGTCTGTAGGCCATTAATAAAATAATTTGCAGAGAACAGTGATAAAATTAAGAATACAATTAAACGAATGAGTGATAATTTTCTAGCAGCCTCACCTCTTATGTATCTGCAGTAATGAAGCGAAGCTATATTGATGCTTCCAGTACAGAGCTCTATTAAAAGCAATTTATGGGCAGTCAAGTTGAGTGCAGGCCAAATCTGGCAAAACATAAACCAGACTACAGAGCTCACTATAAAACAAAATGAGTTTCCCTTCTAGCATACAATAATATATGTGTGATCAGCAAACTTTTGCTGATTGAAGTGAGTGCTGATGTTTTTACCGTACTGACAAAAACTGTACTGGCTACTAACATCCAAAAGGTTGTGCTTTCTAACTAATTAACAGGGCTCTCTAGACAAACTGCAGTTGATCTACATCCATGAATTAATAACTTCTAATTACAAAATGACTAGTACTTTCCCTGACAACAGGAAATTTTACACGTTATAAAGGTCCAAAATGTTTGATATAGGTATCACCAGCACCAGCTTCTCTAACAACCGATATGAGCACAGCGCTGCTTCTTTTTTAAACAGAAATCTCTGAGGATAGATTACACCGCCATCCTCTTGTAAATGGCAGTGACTGTATTCCTAGCCCTCACAGCGGAATCGTCAGCATCCCGAGTCTGAACCGAGCCAAAGAAAGAAAAAAAAAAAGCTGCATGTACAACTTCAAATTTCTCAGCAATAAAAAGGCTCTTTGCTGCCAAAGAAAGCGGTCAAAATCTGCCATCAACAAAAAAGGTAGTCACTCTCAGCATCCCTCAGGTCACCTCTTGCAGCTGTTGCTAGAACTAGATCACTTCAATTCCCTCCTCACTACCGATATGAAAACAAATCCAATTCAGTTCGAAGCCATGCACTGCTGTGTGAGCACGTACAGTCATCGCTTTCGTTGCACATGAGCTGCACTTTGCCGTTCTCGTAGCCAATGGCTAAGACGGGGCAGCCTGGCTCGGGCAGGCACCGGTTGTACCAATGCATGCCAATCAGCCGGGTCCCACTGGAACAGTGCAGCAGTGGCAGTGATATCTTAGACTGCACATAGGAGAGAGACGAGAGAGGCCACAGTCAGTCAAGTCAGCAGATATCGCCCCACTTTCCATCATACACCGTCAGCAAAGCCTGTGTTCTCTCTCTCATTTTTTTTTCTTTGCAAGAGCTCCAAACACACACTAAGAGAAAAAAAAAGATGGAAAAAGGAAGCAAAGAAAGAAGGCACGGGACGTGTTGTCCTTTTTCCCCAACAGGTTTGGAAGAAGTTAATTTATATTCCTGACCAGTTCGAAGCAAAACAACTCTCCACTTTGCATGTCTTAGCAGCAGGAAGCTATGGGGCAATACTATGCAACAGGCATGGCAGTAGTAAACATTTGAGGGTCATAAGGCTACAGTGTAGCACCACGAACAACTGTCGCCACAAAACAGTCATATGCAGGTGCCGAGTAAAGTGCTAGAGGTGTGCACGGGCCGAAATTTTGAGCCCGAGCCCGACGCTATAGACCCGAGCCCAGCCCGGCCCGGCTTTAAAAGGGACTGAGTCCGGCCCAACCCTTAGATTTAAGGCCTGGGCCCGGCCCGGCCCGTCATGCTATAATTGCAGTTGAAGCTATGAAAAAGAAAAATATAATTTCAGGATAACTTTTATCCAAGATCGTGGAACGTTTCAAATGACAAATTTGCCGAATATGTAGAGGCACAGCACGTAGGTAGAATTATTGTGCAAAAACAACAAGCTATGCATTGAACTGAGACATCTGCAGCGCTCCTGGATACTGAACCCGACGGTAGTGCTGAAGTTTCTTTTGGTGCTACAACTTGTGGCTGGAATTACTAACACATTCTTTGATACAGGAAAGCAAGTTTTCAGTAAGCTTCTCCAAAAGGGCATTAGCTCTGAACTTAAGCAAGGGGTTGGTTTCGTGGTCCATTACTCGGTGAGCTCGCCTGGCTCACTGTGAGCCTTTCTTGTGAACATTTTGCAACAAGAGAAATAAGGGGAAACTCTTGCACCGCAGATGCTTTTAGCTGTGTACCGCTTTAAACGATGTTATGTCGAGGTAGAAGTAAGCCATAGCAGCGAAGTTTGACAGGCAACAGCATGGCGCGAATCTTGAAATGGATACCTAAACATCAGCGTCAATGTTACCAAAGCAGAGATGCGAAACTCGAAACTGAATAGCCCACAAGCAGCCCCTCTCCTCGGTCACTGATGGCTACCAAATATCCATTCGCGGCGAGGAGGTGGGGAGGAAAGGCGGGTCGAAGCCGGGAAAGATCTCGGAAGCTCTCGCGTGGGGAAGACGCAGGAAAATGCTGTGCATTCTAGACACTTATCACACTATGCCCGTACTTGCTCTTTCGCAAAATTTTCATGTGTTCACGATCGTGGTATCTGGCCCAGCCCGCCCAAGACAAATAAACCTTGGCCCGGACCCTGCCCGAGAGCTTTCAAGCTGCCCAAACCTGGCCCGCAGGCCGGGCCGGGTACGAGCTTTCAGGCCGGCCCGAGCTTGTGCACAGCTCTACAAAGTGCTACAGAAGGAAGAGAGGAAAACAGGAAAGGATGGATGCATAAGGATGAGAATACGTGAAGCATGGGCTAAGGGGGTCACGGCCCACGCTGGAATTCCTGCATAAGCTGCTGTGAACAATTATCCCTACAAAAACGCTCCGATACTTTTGGATACTGTCACATGGTGGTGACAATGCAGTGGGCAACAAACAAACAGACAGGAGTAGCCCTGAAATCAACTCTTTATAGGGCTGACCAGCATCCGCAAAAGAACCAAGCAACTTCGTGGTGGTGACAGCAGAAAACGTGCTCACTGGTCGTCAAACTATGAGTGTCTGACGCACTCCTTGCAGCCCTCAATTTAAAGTCACCAAAGGAACATCTATAAAAAGCCTACAAAGGTGACTAGAACAACATGAAACAGTGTGGAAGCAGACACGAGTGGCTGCAATCATTTGAGATGCATCTCGAAATATCTTCTGTAACAAAGAAAATGATAAAGCCACGCCCAGCGGATTGAGCATGCACAAACAAAAAACAAAATGCTTGCGGCACTGCCTTGATCATTCTGCTCATTACAAGGTTACAATAGTTTGTGGCAATACACTTAGAAGCATCTTCAACACCACACCTTGTTTGTAAATTTAATTCAATTCAGTTTTCACATTACATAGGCAAGAGTAGTAGTTTATTTAAAATGCTAAGTATCACTTCCCTCATATTATTTAGCACTTTTTGTACTTGTTGTTTCCCGCCTAAAGATGCTCTTTTCGTAAAAGCATTGCAGATATATAAATTATTATTCAGAGCAAACAAAAAATACTAAAAAGTACACTGGGACGTCTATTTGATGCAATGTTACATGGCATTCCATATTAAACTACTATATATATGGGAGGCAAATGTTAATTAAAGAAAAAGCCCTATTACCAGCGAGTCTACATTAAAAACGCTCCAAGTTGCCTGTAATGCACATCGCAAAAATTTTTAACCTCGGGGCACCATGTATAAAAAGCCAGCAAAGGTTTCTCAAAATAATGTGATAGCCACAATTTTTTATCAGCAAAACTGTCAATACAGGCCTTCAAATGAAAGCTTTAACTTGCCAATTCCAGAAAAATTCGCTGTGTAAAGGGAAATTGAGAGCAAACTGAATTGGCCTGCATTGACAGATGGCTAGGTTCTAACCTGAAAGAGACACCTCAAACTGAAAAGGAGCTGAGATGCTACTAAGATGCTAAGATAAAAATTTAATGCAACTGTCACCAGGATACCTGAGAAAAACATACGTTGCCATACTTTTGCACAAGGATAACTACAAAGTGCAGAATAAATTACAGGCACATGAACTGACGCACCGCTGGCATCTGTTTCCGAAACTGAAGTTCCCTTAGTTAGAAACGCAGAGCATACTGCATCAGCATCAGCGAACAATGCTCACATACAATAAATAACACATATCCACATAGAAATAACTTCAGTGCTCCTTGTTATCACTTCTATGCAACATAGTACAATGCTGAATATAAATGTATTTAGCCTTATCAGTCTTCAACATGAGGAAGAGGGCAACCAAAAAAAAACAAAAAAACAAAAAAAATGAGGATTACAAACTTATAGGAAGTAGCTGAGCAACAAAATGTTTCAAACATATTCTCTCCCTTGAGTGCATCATCCACAACAGGAAAGCTGGCTGTACATCGCAATATACTAGCAAACCAGACTGCCCTTTTCCACCCTACATCTTGACAGTACAGTGTAGGAAATGCAAAAAAATGCCTGCACTGCATGTCAAGGCAAATGATAAGTGTGTGCAATGAGTACTTGCCACGGCGTTGCCCCCTTGTTCATAGATGTGAACTTCACCATTCTGCATTCCAAACAACAAGAACTTCCCATCCGGAGACCACTGGATGAAACAGGCAGTGAGCACAAACACATTTTACACATATGTCAAAGGATAAATGGAGAACTCGATTCTTAGCCACTAGAAAGAGAGTTGTGCTAGGAGCAATGCAGAGATGATGCAACTTGGAACAAGAACAACAAATGTGTTCTGCACATAAAAGGCATACCTCGCCTGTCTGACTTTCTACGCTTATATTTAAGAAAAAACACACAACCAGGACGAGGTCTGTGATCAGATGTGCCAATATTGCCCACGACATTCTCCTTTCTTGAGCAGCATGAGAAACAATGTATTTGCAATGAAAAAAAAAAGGAGAAGGGTGGAAAAAAAGGTGCAGAGGAACTACATATGATCAGATATTAATAACCAAAGAGCTCCTGTCCAAAGGTACAGCCGTAGCCTACTGAGAAAACAGGCTGAACTCACTTCCACTAAGTGAAGATGAAGGTTCTTCAGCTCTTTACCCCATATTCGGTTCCCATCTACAGAGCCAACAATTACAGCACCTGAAAAATAAACGAACATCACACCTTCGCAAAATGAGGACGGCTCCAGTTCACGTGATTTGCACGTAAAGTGCATTTAGTTCATCACTTGTGCACTTTCTTTTGATAAGTGAAAAAAGAAAAACAGATTACCGTCATCATAAACAATGCAGATTTTTTGACCATCAGCATTCCATGCCATGCCACGAACGAGTGACTTGTTCCTATTGTTGATCATTTCTTCATACCATGATCCTAAAAACAAAAAGCCATGAATAGTGATCGTTCACCTCAAGTGCAGAGAAGGTTTTCACTGAATCGTGTTCTGAACCAAACCTTTATACAGCATCCACACTATGATGAGTCCATTCTGATCACTTGAGGTCAGCTTTTGAAACTGTGAATTCCAAGCCACGACCTGCACAACCCCTGAAATATGGTAAAGAGGTGTCACTTGCCACTAATAATAAAGAAGGCAGTAGGGAAAATGAATAATAATAAGTTGGTCAGTACTCCTTAAGCCATCACTACGCTTTTGAACAGTGTTGCCACTTTCTCCAAGTTCTAGTTTTCTACATATACTGACATATCTTTCTCATGCCGCAAAAAGAGAAGCAAATAATTAACGGGCATCTACAACTCAATTCTTCTGTCCACATCTGTTCCATTTCTTCTGTCTGAAGCATACTTCAAAAGATCCACAGGAATATTTGGGTATGTAAGTGAAGCAACTTGGAAATTTAAGGTATAAAGTGGTAACTACAAAAAAAAAAAAAAAAAAAAAAAAAAAAAAGAGGAATAAGGCTTGTCTGCATATCTTTAGTCCTTACCACTGTGTCCCTCCAGGGTCTGGTTCATAGACAGGTTGCTTGGAGCAGCTAGACCCCTGACTTTGCCATCTTTCTCTGAAAATTGGGTGAAGTACCAAATGAATCATTAAAAAAGTTACGTACTATAGTTACATATAAAAAAAAAGAAACAATCAAATGCAAAGTCCTGCACACACTGTTCAAACTGCAAAGCATTGCTTATGAAAGCCTAATCTGCAGTCAAAGACACTTTCTGGAATGACATGAGCATCATAACGCATGGACAGTCGAGAGCAAAGTCTCTGATCACCCTTTCCTCCAAGTCGTGAACTGTGCCCAGTAGGTTTACTCGATATGGCTGAACTAGCTGCACTAGTTCATAGAGTGCAGCACCTTCATAATCGCTTTTCCAGTGCAGTGCGTGAACCCTGCACCTTGTTATTTCTTTTGCAAAGATGCAGGCCTAGTTCAGCGTGAGTTCATCGAATCTCTGAACTGGCCAGCTGCCAAGTGCAGCGAGCGCAGCAAACGTGCGGCGCCAGCGGCATTAGTGTCGCGCTGCACCTGAACTAGCTGAACTAGCGCTGCATGCTCTCGGCACCCCCTTGGGTCCCGCCAGAACTAGTGCAGGAAGTGCAGCCAAATTGAGTAGACCTAGTGTGTGTAGGGCACCACCTGGCAATGCATTCTTGGTGTCCAGGCCAGTTGGGTCAGGAACTTTTGACACGGAGTGTACATCGATTTAGTATTCAGTAAAAGTGGTGTGAGCAACAGGAGCGATTCCTTTCATGCCATCTGGGAAACAATCATGAGGTTTCACGTTCAGGCCTACTTCCACACACCCCTGCTCAAAAGCCTGACCTCCAGAGAATGAACCACTGACTTCAAACAAATCACCCCCAAAGCAAAGACGGTGATTCCTGATTTTGCTTGTAAAGGAAAAGCCTGTCCTAAGATCCCAAATTCCTCCCTTCAAGGCGGGGTGACAGGGGAAGGCCAGAAAAAATGCTCCTTTTTAACACTACGATTTTGTGATCTTTAGTACAGAACCACCTATTGGACATGGTGATTGTAGTGACTTCCACAATGCTGACTATTAAATTTTGAATGACAAGGGCTTTGAGATAATCATACACTGGCTGACACAAACTGTGATGGGGCGCGAAACTGATGCATGGAAAAAGCTTGTCAATGCAAAAGCTAAGTTCCATGCCAATGGACCTGTTTTGTGTTGGGTCCATGTAACAGCACCTACTGCAAAACCAATAATTTGCACATGAAAAAAAAAAAAAAAAATAAAATCTGTGGGAAATTGGCACCAGGGAACAGCAACAGCAGAGAAGAGGAATGGGGCAAATTCTTCCTGTCTCTCTGGACAGAAACAAACCCACTTCCCGCTTACCCAGTTTGCCAAATGGCTGCGTTAAAACTGTTACAACACTGGGAAAATTTTTTTTTTTAAATTCTGAAAAAAAAAAAGTGAATATACCATGTTTCATATGCCACAGCACCACACAGACAATTATTTCGTTTGCATCAACTTAAAGAAGCCTACTTTTTGCTCTTTCAATAAGTCGAAACTACTTTTACTGTTTAATCTTGCTCTATCTTAACTCGCTTGTAAAGGGCCCATGAAAAGCTGTTTACAAAAACCAAAAAATGTGCCCGTGCAATAGGTATCCTATCGATCGTCACCACCGCAGAAAAACTTTTAAGCTGCATTTATTAGCAATGGAGATATGGACGATCGAAAATAATGCTCCTCCTCCCTAATTCAATTCAGCTTGCACCAATGCGGAAGAAAAAAATAAGTAAACAAGTCACGATGGAGCCCCATCCCTCCCTTCCACGTAACTTGGGCAAGTCCAATGAGCAGGCACGCCAAGCAAGCCCATGTAACGTCACATGGGAGGTTTGCGCGCAGTGTATGCGGGGGTGTGTCGCCCCATTAAAAATTATTTGCAAATTATACACTACATGCAAACTTTCAAATTCGACTTGAATAGTCATAAGGACAACTTCTATGAATTTCTTGCATTAGAATATTACTGCAAGTAGCATTTCAGGGGCACTTTAATATTCTTTCAAAAAAGAAATCACACAACTTAAGGCGCCACTATGCTTGTAGCAGCACTATCATCGGCAGTGCTGCTACAGGCCAGAAGAGTTGTTAGTATTTGTGATAGATATCTCCAGTTTTTTTTTTTTTTTCAGTTCATTTATTTTACTTAAAACAATCTGAGCACTCAGAACTATAGTTTTCACACAATGTGTGTCTTTGTTAACGTCGACCTCAAAACTGACATTGCATACCACCTAGACAACACTGGCTAAGTGGCACTCATCGTATCTATATAACTGAATAGAGTTCATACTGTGTCCCTGAAGTCAGGGTTTGCAGATGCCTTAAACGATGAGGAAACGGGATTATCGTACGGAAAAATTAAGCTCTACATCGTTTTGCTATGTTTCTCAGTGCCACAACAGCAGGTTCGTTAATTGGGGAAGGAGTTTTCAATTGATGCAAGAAAAAAATTGCCCCAAAAAAGACTGCCCCTTTAGGCGCTGGTGTGAGAGCAGCAGATGAAATGACTAACGTTTGGTGAAATAAGTTTCACTATGATGACCACTTGCAAAGATAACATTCACACTCAGTCAAAGAATAAGAGTTCTTACAGAAAAGCAATGTCTGTGTAGCCTGCAAAGTGGAAGTGAATATTATAAAGCAAATAAAAATATGAATTCAAGGTGGAAAACAATAGATGTCTGTTACCTGTTTCCAACTTTAAAACTTTCAGCAGGCCATTGTCACCACCACAAGCAATGTAACCGCGTTCTCTGTTCCATGCCAAGCACTGAATTCTTGTGTTGTTGGGGATGGCAATCTGCAACACAAATAACAATTAAAGCGACGTAAACGACAGCCAGCTCTCGAATTACGCAGGCGAACTGTTCCGCGCATGCGCCTCACTTTCATGAATTAAAGGCGCGCTTATGGATAATATGAAATACCAAAGTTTATGTTTTTTGTTCGCTGTGAGTGATTGCATTTAGGACACTGACACATATGGGATCTGCAAGAAAAGTGTACGACTATGACAGCTCAGGCATAAATGCATGAAGACAATGCTTTCTTGAATGTAACTGAGATTGTTCATTGCTAATTTTTCGCTTTTGTTTCTTTTAAGCCTCACGAACTTTACTTGCCATTGATGCTCAGCTGGTACGCTACTCTCACGGAGTTAAAACAACTTAATTCGTGATGCATACAGATGAAATAACAAATGTTTTCTTTTTTGGGGGGCTCTCTCAACAAGCGGCGCGACAAAACTGAACACACGGACAATAGCGGTCAGCGCGCAAAACACAGAACGTCCTTGCACCGCAGCAGTTCCCAAAACGGTGCCTCGGCTTCAATGTATTGTACGCTCGCGCTAACTGCTGTGAACAAGTGTCATTCACCTGAACGCGAAGGACCGTGGGAAAAAAGTTGCAAGCGCGGTCTCACCTTCTTGCTCAAGTAAATGAACATGATGACCGCCTTGTGCAGCGCTGAGAGTATCGTTTTCAATCAGATCGAGTGAAAGCAGTCATGAAACCTGCCGATCACCGATCAAAACAGCACATCACAACAGCAACAATCACGAACAGCTGCCATGACGACGCTATACGCTACCCTCCAACGCAGTTTGCTTAATTATGTCTCAATAAATGAATAAATAAACATTCAAAGTTAATTTATTATTTTACCTTGACGTAAAACTTTTGATTAAACACATATGCATTTACATTTTGATTGTATTCAACGCTCACCTTCGTCTACTTTGGTGTCGAGAGTTCCCTTATGGTTCTTTTTGCCTGCTTCGGCAACGTGGTGTAAGTGTCGGTGATTTGTGTGTGCCGTTTGTGTCGATAGTTTAATGTTTTTTACAGCTCCAAAGCTCCGAACTTTTTATTTAACTCCTGCGCAATATCTCATTAGCTGTATTTTTCTTACAGATTAGCGGACCCACCCGCGGCTTCACGATGGTCGCCCAAAAGAAACAGGTGAGCTAAACCTAACTCCATGCTGCTTGCCTTCGTAACGTCTTGCCTTTGGCGGCTGCCTCGGCATATTAACAAAATAATTTTTGAATGCCCTTTCGTCAATTTTATATCAGTGAATATGTAGTCGCTCGGGATAATCTGCAACTATAATTGCATGGCAAAATGTGCTACAGGTCGAGCTGCCGGTTAGCCGGCGCATTTCATTTTGACGAGTAATTTGTCATGTGCTCGAGGTTGGTCGCATAATTTCTATGCAGGCGTGCTTTGCGCGGTCTTTTCACACTATTTTGCAGCCTCTAGGTAAGGGATTGCTTATCTCGGATGATTCGAACATTACAGTGGCGCAGCTTTTTCGGCGTTGGTGTGATGAGAGCCTTAACTTGAGCCTCTGTTCATGCCGCGATGTATGTCGTCACGGAAAGCATTCTGGAAGCGACCAACTATTTTGTTTTGCGTTGTTGAGCAATTAGGTGTCGGAATTTTTAAAGTCTGAAAAGGGTAATTTCTCAGCGCGGTGGACGTGCACTGCATCAAGCAAATGACATGCCCGTTTATTTCCGTCTTGCAGAAAAAGGCTCTGGAGAGCATCAACTCGAGGCTGGCCTTGGTGATGAAGTCCGGCAAATACGTCTTGGGCCACAAACAGACCATCAAGACGTTGCGGCAGGGCAAGGCGAAGCTGATCATCATCGCCAACAACACGCCTCCGCTTAGGTAAACCAACCGTTTTTCGTTGCACTGGGGTTCAGAAATACATGTCATGTTACTGCTGTCTGACCTCATTGTGTAGTGGGATCGGAACATCTGCCGTCTCAGTGCAACACTTCCTCGCTTCCAAGTTTCTTCTAGTTAGAATGGAAACACATTTAAATGCATCCAGTGCTGTGCTCGATTTTCTTTGCTGTGTTTTTTGGTGACAGTGGTCTGCAAAAGGTGAAGTACAAAGACTGCAGCTTAACCGCATGTGAAACTACTATGGCCATCATTTAAGCAGGTATTTTGAGTCCTAGAAGGTCGCGAAGGTGACTGTTAATGTGCGAAAGGCACGTGCACCGGCCACACATGAACAGCTAGTGCTTGAAAGCAGCAGTTTATGGTAACTACACAAAATGCCATAGTATACTTAAGCTGCGTGAAACCGTGTATACCCTTTTTCACAAATAGCATGCAAGGCTGCATGTGCTTGTTGACATCTTGACGGTTGTTTGGTTCAATATATAGGGATTTGATATCCCAAAGCAACTCGGGCTATAAGGGACGCTGTTGTGGAGGGCTGCAGAAATTTCAACCATGTGAGGTTCTAGAATGTGCACTGTTATCATAGTACACGTGCGCCTCGGTGAGGATTTTTTTTTAAATGAGCATTAATGAACAATGTGCTTAACAATGCAAGCCATGCCGGAGGTAATCAGGTAATTTTTACTGAGCCCATCAGTTTACACCACTGGTGAACTACTTATTGGCTGCTGGTGGAACCTGAGTGGATAGCCGTGCCAGCAATATGTCACTCTACTGATGTCGCTCTTCTTGAGGTCCCAGTGAGGTGTGGGGCAGCAACACTGTAAGGGATCAGTTGAAGTGCAGGATGTTCCCAGTTGCAGTACTGTGCAGTGGAGAGGTGCTTTCACAGCAGAAGAGATTTCTTAGGTTCAGAGCTGATTCACGAAGTCGTAACACAATAAGTTGAGTGTGCCTCATAGTTTTAGCAGCGAGACTAATTTCAAACCTTGGGCAGTGTCCATGCTTCTATACAAGCATGGGTGCCACCATATTTGGTTATGGGACCATTCTGTCGTCGCCAGCCTTCTGGTTTTCTGTGGCTACTGGCGCTGTCACCTGGCAGGTACAGAGACAGTATACAAACATGTGAGCCTGCAGGTTGTTTGCATATTTTCAGTTGTGTGTTGTATACTACTCAAGAATGCAGCAGCAGCAGATACCTTTAAAATTACGCCCTCCAGCCAGTGGCATTGACTGGTTATCATGACATCATAGTCAAATATCGATATAACGAATCTCGCGGGACCGTAACAAATCATTCGTTGTTTTGAAATATCGTAATGAAAAACCTACGGTTATAAGCCAGTGGTCAAACCTAGGTATGAAAGTGGTGTACCTTGGCAAAAAGCACGGGTGCAGACAAGCGAAATCTCAAATGAAAATGTTGCACTAACTTCAAACTGATTTATTTGAGGAAGTCAATTATTTTCTTCTGGTGTATACAGTGCACACAATACATTACACCACTACAGCACATACACTTTCCACTTTGCACCACCTCATCGGATACGTGATTGCACCAAGCGATGGAAATGCAGACTTCCAATTTCGATATGGCCTCATCTTCAGTGCTCATTGAAGTTTGACAGTGTTGTCTCAGTCTTTCCAAATGATGACGACGGGTGATGAGGCAATGCTAGCTATCTGCAGAGGCCGGTTTGCTTTTTTTCTTTTTCCCTGCGTCGATCCCTTGCAATGAAAACTGATTTCCTATCTTGGCAAAATCGCTGGCTGCAATCAATGGATACCGTACAAATTTTGCAATGAGATAATCCCTTTCCCATACACGCGAATGACGCGAACGAACGACTGGCGAATGGCACACAAGGAATAAAATACAGGCAGCTAGGCCTTCTGGCTACTGCATATTAAACCAGTGTTGTGATGCGCTAGGAGTTGGCACTAGATGTGATCTTGATGATAGTTGCAGCCCACCGACCGTACACACAGAAATAGCGGTTTCTTTTTCACACGAGAGTTGCAAGTTACGATGCAGTTAAATTTAGCTGAATTGTAACACTGATGTTCCTAAATTATAGAAGAAATATAAATTATGTGCATTATTCTGAAATATATGCTATATTGAAATTCGTAATTCTGAAATATTTTTACATTGAAAATATAGGAAATCTGCTGGGGATTTTTAAAAGATAATGTGGTGTTCGTAGTAATAAGATTTGACTGTAGTTAGTCCCATTTAACGGACGCATAGGTATACCACTCACTAGTAAAACCAGCTAGAGATTACATGTGACATGAGAACCACTCTTAGAGATGCATTTGCTGCTGCACTCTTCGTCGTATCCAACTGCAGATCTGAACTGTTTTACTTGGTGTCATACATGACAGCATTTAAGGCGGGGGTCCCACTCCGGCAGCGCGAATGTGCCATTTTAGGCAATGTTTGCGTGAGCATTCTGCGCGTTGTTCTTTTTCGAACATCACAATGTAGGCATCATTCGAAAGCTTAATATACTCTCTGTCAAATGATGTGCGCAGCTTTAGTGTGTCAACGTTATCAACTGCATGAGAGGTGGTGTTGCAGATGACAAATTCGCTAGCGTCGTTGATATACCCTACTTCGGATTAGTTTGCTGAAGAAACTGCTGCACTTAGAACAGTTTCCTTTGGCCTACACATAGAATGGGTACTTATATTATGAAACGTGGAGCGTAATTAGTTTTAATTTAATCAGTATTTGATCGGCAGCCTTTTAAACATGGTAAAGTTTGGCTATTTTGGGCACGAATATCTGCGCTTTATCAACGTGCACAGCAGTAAAATTTTTACCACTTCGGGCGCACGTTATAATAGTTGAGTGTACGAAGTTTCATCGAAATTTATTCGCTAGTTCGTTTTTAATTACCTTTCCAATTTGAAGATTTCCGTAATACTGCCTCACATCGCATAGCTTGACCAGAAAAACCGCTCATTCTACAGCCTAGGAATCATGCATGGCGAAACTAGAATAGTAGTTATTGGTGATTACGGACGCAAATTGCGCTTTATACAATTAGCACGATTATACTGAGCCTTCAAATATAATCAATTTTTCCTACACGACATTCAATCATGAAGGCCGTCATACTCAGCAACGTGAGCCTTGTTTGAGTTGGCTTTTTTTTAATATTGTATTACTGTAAAATAAAGTTAAAATAAGAAGCACAAACCATGATGATAATTAGTATTTGCACCTGTATTCGGTCATTAAAGGTTTTTTACTGCTAGCGCCATCTAGGTAAAAGCAGCAAAAGTGTGAGTTCATTCAATTGCCAGGAGAGGCGCGCGTGACTACACTCCTTCAAAGTATTGAAGCTAGTCAAGAAACCTAGAAGTCAGCTTCTCTGCAGTGCAAAAACCCCTTCACCATGGCGGCCAAACCTGTTTTGGGGGCAGAAATCAGGTGCAGTGCAGGAGACGTCTATTGTGGCAATAAAGTGCCATTCATAACCCCTCCCCTGCCCCTACCTCCTCCAGGCTCTCAATAGTGAAGGAATTCTGCTCAACACGTTTGCGCATGGCATCAGGCTGGACATGGAAGTATTCTGCGCTGCACCAACTTCTGCCCTCAAAACAGGTTTGGCTGCCATGGTGAAGGGGTTTGCTCTGCTGACTTCTAGGTTTCTGCAGCCCACCTATACTACTTTTGTGCTGTGAAGTGTTTGCTTGTTGCTATTTGCATTGCTGTTTGTGAGGTGAGTGTCACACTTTTCAAAAATTCACTGCCTGTCGAAACAACTTCTTTCTGCAGCAGATCCGGTTTCAAACATTCCATAGAGGAAGAATTTCGACAACTCTCTCACCTGATGCAGAGGCTACAATTCATGATCTAGAGGAAAGCATCTACTCAAAGTGGAAACACAAACAGTTCATTAGGGAAGGACCGCGGAGTGAAAGTTTTTTTTAGGTGACAAGACATGACACGCACACTGCGTGCGTGCACATGTTTTGCGCGCATACACTGTGGTTTATGCACATGGTCACCGAAGAACATGCACATGGTCACCGCATCACCCTGTGCACCCCTGCATTGTGTGCGAACAGTGGACGCTCGCCTGCAGTGCCGCTAACCGTCACGCCCAATCGCTGAGGGGCTTTGCGCTATTTTGTGCTTTTCTGAATATGCTTCTGGCCCTGTACTTTTTCCCTCACGCATTTGTATTTCGCCAGGCGCTTCAGGCTCGGATAGCAAGTGACACGGCTAGCAAAAACCAAACAGAATGCGCATAATCTTCCGGTAAATTTACATGTATCGGGCTTGCTTTTCGGCTGGCAACAAAAGTGCAAATTTATCAAAATTAAGACATGCCTTGACAGATTGCAGGTTGCTTGGACGAGGTTCTTCATCCGTGCGCGCAGTTGGTCCAGTGGTATTTCTCGCAAAATCTAGACATTATGTGTTTGACAGCGAGTGCTACGGATATCGCCACGTTATGCTGCATGGTGTGCTGGCAAAATGCTCGCACGTGACATCGCGATACGCCAGCTGGCGTACCACGCGTATGATCCACCGTTTAGCTGCTGTGTGCGTCATGCGACTCTCAAATATTGGTCGAAAAAGGAATAGGACAGTAGACCAAAAGAAATAGCTTCGGCCAGCGGTATCGAGTGGTTGTCTCCTTCACATCTTCGTTGGTGCGTGCTCTGTTCCCTAGAGCTTTCAGTGGCACACGTGTGCTTAGGTGCAGCTGTCCTCTCGGAAAGCACCGTTTTGAATGTAGCTTTGCAGCCGCTACAAGAAATACAACTGCAAAAGGACGACGTCGCATACGGCGTACAGATGAAAAAAAGAAAAAGAAACGAAGGAATTCGACGCTGCTGAACCGAATGTCGAGCGTTAGCTGAAATGAGAATGTACACTGTTTTGGTTCAGTGCTTTTCATGCTTATAAACATTACAAATATGTGCTCATAGATAATCAAAAACTAGACGTCATCACCGATAATCATCGTAATGAAACGATAATGAAACGTAACAGCCGGTGTACGTCTGTCTAATTGTATTTGGTCACTTACGAAGTGTGTATGGACATCTTCGCAAAGGTGGGACAGTTGACCGCACTACGCTGCGCGGAAAGAGAGAAGTTTCAACTGCAGACAGCGTAACATAAACAAATTGACACCGAGAGGGCAGCTGGGCGCATTTCACTGTGACAAGAGAAAAGTGCTTGCCTACATGTAAACCGAATTACCGGATTCCTTCGGCGCACACGTAGTGGCATTAGTGGGGCCAAGTAGGGCTAATGCGCGTGCGCAGCCGGCACTCTCTACTTCTCTGTGCGTCTACGCTATGCTCAAAATAGTAAGCCTCGAAGCCGTGGATTCATGTTTCAAGGCCAGGGGTCTGTTTTATTATTATTATTATTATTATTATTATTATTATTATTATTATTATTATTATTATTATTATTATGCAATGCACCGTAAACGCTTTCGCTGACATTTAGTGCATGTGGTGGTGGGTTGACGGAATGAAGCGCGTGTCTGTATCGGGCGGTCGTGCAGAACAGAGTACTGATATCCATTGCGGCACACGCACATCGCCACTGTTTTTAGACTGCCGCAATGAAAAATATCGAACGTATTTATTAGCACAATGACAGCCTCCCTTTACGAGCGCACATGGTCATCCCCGATTAGTCATCGCGGTGAAATTCCAAGCTTCTTGGGTGTTTCTTGCACCTCATTTCGGTTTTGTACCGAAAAAAAAAAGTAAATAAACGTCGCGTTTGGTTTTGACATAGGACATCGTTTTCTTCACACCTTCGAACACGTCAGTTGGTTTTAGTGTTTTAGTAAAGTAAGTAGAGGAGGCTCAGAATTTTTGTCTCCGAATGGCTGAATGTCGATTGACACCACCGAAATGAAATATGCGACGATGTGTGAAGCGGAAATCACATGACAGTCTGATTCGGCGCGCAGTTTTGACGTCGAGGTCACCAGCGGCATTTTTCTTTTTTTACTGAAAGCATTTCCGATAACAAACATGCAAAGCAGTAAAAGAAAATAAAACCAAAGACTAATGCTAGTTGTAATCCTTACTGCTTAGCATCAAAGAGCCACGTGGTCTTACTCAAAAAGATTGAGAAATATAAGCGTAGTAGCACAGCTAGCAGCGCGAAAGCAATTCCAAGCAAACACGCAGAAGACGCGCAGCAAGATCTACCAAGGCAGCAGTTGTTGCTTCCCTCACGAGATAGGAGCCTGAGTCTTGCACGAAGGCACATTCAGGAACTGGGCTGAACCTGTTCAATCCGTTTCGAAATGATTTTTGATAACAATACCACGTCAATTCGATGTAGACAGCTATATGTCGAGACCTTGCGGTGAAACCCACAGTTGACCGCGTCAAGTTATCGCTATAGCTTCGTTCCCACGTGTAGCGAACATCACCCATTTTTGCTGTGCACAGATAACAAATGGCAATTGAAGAAAGTATAAAGGCATACCACTTCCCCAAAGTACATCCAAAATTGCGTCATGTTGGGGGTAGAAGTGGCGTGGGGTGAAGGGAACTACTGGAATACATAAGCCCAGACTCCAAACACACATGCGTCATGCACTGCCGCGCTAACGTCGTCGCACGCGTCAGCCAAAGCCGGTCTGCGCATGCGCGCAGCGCCTGCGTGCATCGCGAGCTCTGATGCTGTGATCTGTCCCTGCCAGATATCTGGCGCATGCTACACGCGTCGAAAACTAGCGAGGGGTTGGGACCGCGCGGCTGTCCCCTACTCCGTTCTTCTCGTCCTGAAAAGAATTCCGGGGCTGGTAAATTTCAAATTATGAAATCATTGTCAAGAAACACATGTGCTAGTTGCAAAGCGGCGCATATTTAGATAACTGCTCGTGATGTCTCACTTTTCTGGTCGTCTTATTGCTCAGAATATGTTGATTTATTTATTTTATTTACATTACCCCTCAGGGAGGCATTACATATATTTTGAATATATTTCAGAAATATCATGTTGCACTCACGCTCTCGAGTGCTGCTAGTATGGCAGTCCGCTTTCTCAACGCACCTTATAGCTAAAAATGTCGCAACAAGAGCGCAGACTGACTTGAAACTAGAGCTCGCGGTAGTTATTATAGCTGGAGTACCATTACCGATGTACGCTTACTACCAGCGCTGGTGCATTCGCCTTCAGCCCACCTGCTCATGTTGCTGTATATAGCACAAGGAGCTCAATCTAAAACATAATCTATTCGTTGTGTCGTCTTCTGACCTTGTGCTCCCGTCCATGTTCCGCGCTGTCACCTCAAGATGCATAAGCAATACGCCCAAGCTGCTATTCTAAATAAAAACAAAAATGGGGGAGGGGCGGTTAGCTTACCGTCAACACTATATAGCCTCGTGTGTTTCAATGGAAATGCCTCCCCCACCCCCACCCCCACCAGGGAAAAAAGAAAGCGGTCAGCGCATTATGAAAAAGAAAGTACGCACACCCACATATATCAGCGCGCGCGTTTTTTTTTTTTTTTTTTTTCTACTTTTATTACAACAGAAAAATTACCGACGATTACGTTACTTCCTAATGCGAACTTTGAGCGTATCTCATTGGCTGTTCCAGCTTTTCGATAGATTGAGCAAAGATTTCGAGCAAGACATGTATGTACAGTTACAGACAACTTTTTTATTTTATTTTTCACACGTATTTCTTCAAGAAACACTCCACTAACAGTTCTTGACTGTCATGAAGGAAGCTTTGTGGATCAGGAGTTCGCGTAAGGCAGCGTATGGACCTGTAGGAGCGTTGCGCAGCGAAGAGATAGCAGCGACTGACTGATGCCGCTGACGCCGCTAGCGAGTCAAGTCAACATGGCTCTGCGTTTCGGCTTAGGATGTATGCACCGCGATCCACTTACACCGGAAAACACCGTCGCCGCCACAAAGGAAAAAGGTAGGGGGAGGGGGGGGGACACGCAGCGGCGAATGGTGGCAGGAGCGTGCGCTGCCCTGGCTGCGGAGCTGGTTACGAGGGACAACGCAGACGGCGACACGAAACGCAGGAACGGGCGCCAAAGAGCTGGGCTCTAAAAAAAAAAAGCTGTTCAGCACGCCAAATGGCCACATCAGGGCAGCGCGAGGAAGTACATGTCCGGACAAATTCTAGGGGAAGTAAGTAACCGAAGGGCGTCTTGCATTATTCTTTTGTTGCACATGCAACGACAGAAACGAATCCTTTGACTCCAAAGAATGCCTCAGTGGCAGCCAGTTATGCATTTTACCGTGGTTAGCGCGAGTGATTGCCATTCTATGCTTGTTATGAAAGCAGGTGATGCTGGTAGTGAATAAATAAGTAAATAAATATATAGAAAGTACACTAGATTCGCAATGCAGCAAAGACGTACATCTAACCAATGAAGAGTACAGAGGAGATTCAAAGGGGAAGGGTCGAGAAGGAGCGGTCTAACGCGCTTGCGAAACTAACCCGCTTCTACTGGCGACGTTGCCTCATAACTGTCTGCTACCCTTCCTTCTCCAATTAATTTCCCCCAAAATTTAGCCTGAATGCATTGCGGCAGCTGCGTGGTGCTTACCCTTTTGATAGGTATTTCACACCTATTTCGCAATGCCGACTCTCCTCTCCAAGGTAAAATGAAATTGGCCATCGCCCTTTTCTCAGCTCATTAGGTTACCAACGTCAGTTTCTATGGTTAGAAAAGCCCGAACTGAAAAAGAAAAAGGAAAATGATTACTGTTGATTGAAACCGACTTTATTGCAATTTTATTATGTGCAATAACGTATGATAAAAGTAGTTCTGCACCAGAGAACTCGCAAGAATATCCTGCTATAAATGCTATAACTTCAAAAGTGATAACAGCTCAAAAGATGGGTATCAAAGGAAAGACAATACAGGTGTCGATTTCAGCCAGAGTTCATGACGAAACCACCAAAGATGTATACTTCGTCTCACAAAATGTTTTTAGTACTGCGAAAGGCCGGGGCGCCATGGACCAAGAGCACTTGGACACTTGCGCGCGAGCGAGGCAAACGCGTTTCCCTTTTTTTTTTTTTTTTTTGTACTTTGTAACTAATGTACAAAGCTCCTCCTGTAATTTCTTGTTATAGCTCCCCTCTGCACTTCTCCTCGCTTTCCTCTCCCCATCATTTTGCTTTCCCGCCGGCTGCAGCTTGGGCGCTTCAGATTTCAGATGGCAGTTGAAGCGGCCGGCAGCTCTCTTTTCCTTCCTTTTGTTTGAATAACCACTATCCACACCACCTATAATAGGCAATTGTGCTCCCACTGTCGCCCTTGCCGATTCGAGGGGTGCGTCGGAGCACAATTACCTATTACAGTGCGCATTTGAATGGGCCAGGGAGCCCCTGCCTTTAGCAGTGGTGCAAATCTCTTGTGAGTCAAAGTATAGTATACAAGGGCCACATAAATATCTTCCATCATATCGCACCTTTCCATTTTTGATATACACTTGAGCTATCGTGAACATATGTCGACGATGTATCATCAACTCGCTCAAGCTTCCACTCTATCCAGAACAGTGAACAACAAAACGAGGTGGTACTTTTCATTTACGTTACGCACATTCGGTCATGGCCGAACCGAGCGGCGGCGGTCCGCGTCGCCGCTCAAGTTCAGCCGTGGTAAGGCAAGCTAGCACGCCGCAGTACTGCTATCCGCGGTAGTCAAGCTAAGAACAGGTGAACGCTTCCCCCTGCGCACGGCGGGAGAAAAATGGGGCTTTGAAAACCCACCCTCCAACAAAAGAAAGCTTCTCTAAAGCAACGGTTGGGTCCCTCGGCCAACTGGGGGCAAAGCCGATAGGCACTTTCTCAGTCCTGAATCAGTGGCGTAGCCTGGTGGCAGAATTTGAACTAATTCCAAGATGGGCACCGTGGGACCCCCGCCTTAAGACCAGCACTGTAAACAGCTTTGCCATGGTTTAGGTAGCTTTTAACTTTAATGTTTTTACATGGCATTTGGTGGATTTCTTTGCAGTACTTTGCAGACAATTTATAGAGATACAAGGACAATAAACCTAAGGGAACTGACCTGGTGGCATGCCATTCTTTCCCACATTACATACATGGAAATCGGCCCTTCCCACGCAACGCTCAATACTTCTGCATTCTACTGGCCTGCCTCCTTGTTGACTTTGTAGTCTTGCAAAGCTATTGCTGCTACACTTTGTTACTAGGAGTCAGTGATAGAAATGCTATGCCAAACAGGTATTTACCCACTGTATACGGAGAAAGAGGTGTTGTGGGCAAGTGATGTAATTGAGTACCACATCACTTTTGGGCATCTTGGTTACTGCTGTGGGGTGATCGAAGTGCATGCATTATGCGCGTGTGCCTTGGCATCACTTCTGTTAACTCATACTGACCTGATAAGTGAGCATGAAGATACAGGCATGGCAAAACAAATTTCAGGGCCTACCGTATTTACTCTCATAATGCTCGCACCCCCAACATTGGGTGTTAAAAATTTGAATTTTTTTCCCTCGCAAATCATCGCACCACAAATATTACCACCGCGAGAGTCGTCTGCTAGTAGTGACAAGCGCCATCTTTGGAGCGCTACTGAACCTAGCTGGCCTTGTGTGCACGCGCTACCAGGCGGCGATAGTGTGCTCGGATGATCATCATCATCATAGGTTATGCTCATCTTTTTTTACCTTCATGATGCTCGTAGTCGTCGCCATTTTGCGAGGTGTCTCCACGTCTTGTTGCTATTGTTCCTTCATTCCGTCCATGTTCCTTGCTTTGTTCCACCATCTGCCATGTTCTTAGTGCCGCATCGCGGTGGGGCGTTACGCAGCTGCTTTTAAGCTGAAAGCTTTCGAGTACGCGCTACAGCATAGCAACCGCGCTGCCAGCTGGCACTACGGCGCCAATGAGTTCTGCGTAGTGTGCTACTGGAGACAGCGATTGCAGTGTCAATACGGATTCGGATCAAGTCTCTGATCAAGAGTGGAACTGTATGATCTGCTGTGAGCATTATACCACGGAACGCAGGCGGTAATGATGAGGCTGCGTGCGGTAAATAAAGTGCTTTAGCAATTCGTGCTTTTGGCGACCCTGTACTCTTATAACATGGGTAAGTTCCGCTTGAAAGTAATGCTTTGGTTATACAGTGATGCAACTTTATCGGAACAGTCTCGGAAAATTTTCCCAGACTGTTCCGATAAAGTTGCAGAACACTGTATATACAATAGCTGACCTAAGAATCCCGATTCACACCTGTTTAAATTTGCTTTTAGCGCTCCAAAACATTTGCTCGAAAATTTCCCCCGCATAATTATCGCACCCCCCAACATAGCATCAATTTTTCGCGAAAAAAAAGTGCTAGCATTATGCGAGTAAATACGGTATTTACATCCGAAAGATGCAGAGGATGATAGCTGTGAATGTGCCACTCTCAGTAGGTTTCAGTTGCATGCCTGTAGTACTCTTAGACCCTGCAGTGACGCGAGCCAATCCTTGCAGTGGAGAATGCCAGTAGTCAACAGCTTCGACAGACGTCATGTTTGCAAATGGCAGCACATCACTTGGTGGGCCTCTGTGGGGCATGTCTGGGAGTTTGGTTTAAGTATTCACTGTGCCCTAAAAATGCCAGGCCAGGCTGATTTGTTCACTAATTTGTTTGTAAAGCACTTCAGCATTGTTTGGAGATTCGAGGGACGTTCTTGTACCCTTGATTAGGCTAAAGAGCTGTAGCTTTCACACTGCTGCAAATTACTGCTTGGGATTTAGTTTCCATGCTGGTTGCTGCAGCTATGGCTGGCATTGTTTTTCTCTGCTTGCGTGCTACTGTTACATTCTGCTGCCACTGTGGTTTATTTGTGGCTGGTTTCTCCCACATTCCTGCAGTGCGGTTATTGTTTGGAAGTGCAGCAGTGTTGGCAGCTTTAGTGGTAGAGTCGAACGTCGTCGTAACAAAGTAGTACAGTGCGCCAAAATTTGCTTGTTATATTCAATATTTATGCAAAAATTCCTGCAAATAAGTCTGCTAATAAAACAGGACAATGTGCACTAATATGGACAACATAAAGGTACGAAAACGCACATGAAATCTCACCTTTCGTTCAATGTTTGAGAACAAGAATGAACACTCAAGTAGAGATGTTGCCTCCACGTGGAGGTATGTTCAAAAAAAGGGTGCAATCTTGGCTGCGCCACATGATGCGGTGACAAGGCTAACATGCTTCCAATCGTTCTTCGCGGTGCCTTTGGAGTGGATGTCTCCAATCGATACTTCAGTATTCTACTCGTGTTCAAAATTGTTGACACGCCAGGTACAGCAACAAAGTCCGCGGAAACGTGCACTTTTTGCACATGTTTTGATCATCCTGAACGACTTTCGTCACAAGCGAAACTTTCGCACTTCTGCATTGTCGTTTTGTATGACAGAGTCAACGGACTCTCATAGTGCAGCAGCACATGCGCACAGATTGTTCAAAGTGCCAGGGATGCACGGCATGTCAAAGCAATAATCACCTGCCGGTCGCATGCAACCACTGGTGCTAGTTTTTGTTGCTACTTCTGTATGGGATGGCACGCGAACACATCGTTCGTTAAAAAATAGTTTCTTTGAGTTTTTCTGGTTCCTTTACACATTTTTTGCTGTTTGAATGCAAAAAAAACTGCTTTGCTGTAACCAGTCAAACATCAAACTTTTAATTTCTTTTGTTATCCAGACAGAACTAATAAAAATAAAGCGTAGATTGGCCAAACTGAACTTACTTAGTTTTTTTCCTATAGTTAGCTTTATCTGTGTTCGTTATAGCGAGGTTTGGCTGTAGATTCATTCAAGGATCTGCACACGTCACCGGTTTTGTAGCTCCTGAAACACCGCAGTAATGGACGTTTATTAATCAACATGCCCACACAATGGAGCCATAGATTATTGCTCTTAGGTTGTGGCAAACATTGACAGTGTGAGCTTCAAATCTGCAAACAAAGTACTTTGAAGTTGCTGCTATAAGTATTTGTCATTCACTCACATTGCGCTCTTCCCTCTCCTTAACCATATCGCACCTACTATGTACAGGGGGGGTCAAAAGTTCCAAGGCCACAGGTTTTGCTTCTGCTCATCATATTCTGACACGTGAGATTCCATTAAAGCTATAAATGATCTCAGAGGTTAGAATAATGCTTTTCCTACCCTCTACTTGTATTTTGAGATTTGGGGCCGTCGTAGCTGCCTGACTATACTGCTCAAAAGCAGACCCTGTGGCCTGGGAACTTTTGACCCCCCCTGTACATAGTGAACATGGGCAGAGATTTGGCCTATGTCGAAAGAAAATTCTACATGTTGATAGTGTGCGAGACAGTTTGGCTAATGTGCAGGGTGCATAAGTTTATGTGCTTCCCCTCTGCACTTCTCTCTCCTTTCCACTTAGTTGATTTGTCTGATGTGTTGCAGGAAAAGCGAGATCGAGTACTATGCCATGCTGGCCAAAACTGGTGTCCACCACTACACGGGGAACAACATTGAGCTGGGCACAGCGTGCGGGAAGTACTACCGCGTCTGCTGTCTCAGCATCACTGATCCAGGTAGGCTCAGACACTTGACGGAAGGAGAAACAGATAGCTTTGTGTTGTGTCCACCTTTGTAGTTCATTCTCAGAATGAGTGTCCCTAGTGTTAATGCGCCATAGTTTGACTCCTATATTAATTTAACTTGCAGTACCCTTGGAATTCGATACATGGTAGAGGCCACTTACAACGTAACCACTTACAGTATGGAACCAGATATGGCGCGTTTTTTGCTGGCCACGTCTGCCTCGTATAGAACTCATATTGCTTATTATGCGGCCACCCAAAGTGGATGCCCGTTATAGTGTAATTGTAAAATCCGCTTGGCAACAGCACGTAACAGCTGTTTACTTTATGGCACAACATATCGCAGCATGTGTTTAGGACTCTATGCAAGCGCACGCTCCGCACACCCACGCATTGCTCCTTTCCATGCATTTCAGTCGCACTTTTCCTCTTCATAAAAGAGTAAGCGGAAATGCTCTTTTCTGTTGTGTCTACATTTAAGCTTGGACTTGCAGCAGCTGCTCCGCGTTTCTCGCATGGTGGCAAACCATGAAACGTTGAGGTACCACTGCAGTAGACATTTGGCTAGCTTCCTGTGCGCATGCAGACAAGTATTTGTGAAAGGCAGTATTTTCACGATTCTGTCAAAGCAAAGTGGTGGGGTACGATGTCATGGGCTGCCTCAACAATGCACGTAACACTAAATGAGGATTCTTCTGTCAACCTTTCCGTAAGGCTTGTTTTCCAACTAAAAGGTCTCAATCCGATATACCTTGCATTCTTTATGAGAATGAAAGGAGCTAAGCGATGTTTTTAGTACCACATGCAGCACACCTGCGTAACTTTGCGCGACTGCCTTTGCGGAACTGGACATCTGCTGATAACAAGCCGCATACCCAGCTCTGCGGCAACGGTCGCGGTAATTTTTGCGGTCACCCTGTGCATGGTATGCTAAAATTTGTCCAAGCGTGCAGCAGAGCTAGTGGGTTGCTTTTTGTTCACTGGTTAATAAGGCGTGTTTGAGGGCACGTATTTTGACCTGGAAAAAAAAAAGTTTTGGTTATAGTGCATTTTGGTTTGTCGCCCCCACGTTATATGTCACAAGTGGTCTACACTTTATTTGGGGTCGACTGTGGTAATGCAATGTCTTGCCAGTATGACATATTAACCATTGGGTTTCGATGCTATAAAGTTCCCGGAATTGGTCCATCCAGTAGTGGTAGGTGGTTGTCTTTTCTGCAGGACTGGGCCTCATTTGTGCATAGTCATGCACGCCAGATGCGGAACTGCTCACTGGAAAACCTTTGTCGTAGGTTGCTGCAGAGGTCGCTGTGTCAGGACTGGCACCATTTTTGAAGTTAGAATACCAACCACTGATACCTAATGTTGAATTGCAGCAACCACCTTCAAGTCACTTCTGTGTGTGAGGCATATTGCCAAATTAAGCTTCTTATATTTTTATTCTGTAGAGCTTGGCGAATTCTTCGCTCTGAATTTATGGAATTTTAATTTTCCACTGCAGTAAGGCTAGGGCCCCTAGCCTTACTTATAAAGACCAAGAATGAGTAGGAGGAGCAAGAAATGCTGGCATTAATTAGTATGCTTTTTGTTTCACTTCTTTACAGGTGACTCTGACATCATCAGGAGCATGCCTTCTGAGCAGTGAATTGTAATAAAAGTTAATTAAAAATATGCTCTCATGTTGTTTATTTTTCATGGGGTTTGGTGGTATGCCATATCATGCTGTTTCTTGTATTATCAGCAGCAGCCTGTCTATCCACTTCAAGGCAAAATCCTCTCCCAAATACACCACACCTTTCTGCCGCTCCGTGTTGTGCTTGCCTTCTCTTATAAACTAGTCTGTCACAGTTTCATTTATTTACAATGCCTGCAGCGCCCAAAGGCATTATTGCAGTGAGGGTTGCGTATTGTTTTGCATGAGGCCAATATATGGAAAGGAAGACAATCACCACTTATCTTGCCCTTGCATTACATTTGCTGCCTATGCCCATTTCTTGGTGGAAACTAGGATGTAGAGTTTGCACTGTTACCTGAGCATTGACCCCTTTTTGTTGGACCTCACATTTCTGCCCCACAGTGAGTACTACTACTGGTAAACTAAGCTATTATACCAGGGGTTCCAGCAGACTTTCAAAAATTTTGGGGCTCCCCTTGCTCTAGGCTAGGGCTATTAATTTTTGATAGTAGGGCACTCTTTTACGCAGCCCCAGGTGAAGCGGCAAGTCGTGGCGTAGCGCACTCGTGTATCTAATCTCATTTTTTATGGTACATAACTGCTTCGATATATGTCTGTGTGGTGGCCTGGTGTCTGTCTGCTGGAGCTGCATGCTTTTTGTGCACTCCCAACTCCATTGTTGCCATAATATTCTGGAAGATCAAACTGGCTTACCTGCGCCGTGGTTCGTGAACCCTTGGGCAAGTCTGCCGTGAAATGACCATCAACCCCAGTTGACTTAAACGATGGTGTGTTGAATGTTTGTGTTATTACGTATCGTTTTTTTTTTTTTCGAAAATCCTCGCGTCTTTGCGACCACTCTTTCCAACTATGCCCTCGTTGCAGCCTAGGAAACCTTCCACTGTCCATAATGCATAGCTACCGTATTTTCTGTTCTATAATACATTCACAAATTACGAGACATTCAGCAAAAAAAAAAGTTTTTACCTTATTTTACCAGTTACTGCGCTGACGTTTTCGCGAAAGTGGCCACGCCGTTTCACGGTGAAGTTCATCGAACGTTGCGCTAAACGAAAAATAAATGCATGTAAGACACCCCGTTGTAAAGGGTGCAATAGCAAAATCTGAAAAGCCGCGTCTGGTACTCTAAATCCTTTCGTACCGCGTTATTTCAAGCATATTTGCATGTTTTGGCCGTTTGTTTTGCTTTGTCAGAAATGCGTGCCTTGTCTGAAAAGCATTGAATGTTGCATAAAAAGGAATCGAATTTGGGATTGTAAAAAATAGGAAACGAATTATCAAAGGCGTTTGACCCGAGAAACGTGCTCCAAAATGCTCCAGCCTGCTTCCACCCCTCGAGGCACTGTACTGGGGCTTCGTCGCCACCCTCGCACTGCGTGAGCAAGTTAATTGCCCTGCTCACCACAAGCACCCAGGACCATGGGCGGCGTGGTGGCGACAAACATTTGTTTACTCTTTGCACAAGGAGGTGTTTAGACCGAGGCCCTATTGACCCAAGCCCTCACAAATCTAGGTGGAGCTCCTATTCCGGAGCCCTAAGGTCCGCTGGGACTAAGTCATGGCAGCTGGGCAGCGCCGCTTCCATAGAAGGGTGGGTAATGAGGGATTGGATGGACAGGCCCAGACCACGTGGAAAACGTCCGAGAAGATCGCTGTATTGAAGTGCTTCAAAACCGCGGGGCACAGCATTGTGTTTGTAAAAAAATTTTGAGAAGGAGCAGTTCGTCCGCTCTCCGGAGACCTTTACAAGGTTCCGGAAAGCGGCGGTGGCTTTCCTTATATCTAGTAATTGCTTTGAACGTGGGCTCGGAGTAGACGTCCCGAGCAAGTTTGAGTGCCCGGGGAGAGAGCGCGCGGGCCCCCTGATTGGCTAACTCATTGCCCAGGAGCCGGGAGCCCAGATGAGACTACAATTTTGAGGGTCGCTGGACCGACAGCAATTTCGTAGGATGCGCTTGGCAAGAGGGGGTATCCAACCCAGCTCATAATTCCAACAGGCCCCCTTGGAGTCGATAATGATGTGTTTTACTTGTGGGAAGGAGAGGGCGAGCGCAATCGCGATTTCCTCCGCGTGTGTTGTGTTATGGGCCTGGAACGTGAGTCCTGCCACTGTGTTGGTGTTGTGGACCACTGCCACGGTGAACCACCTATCACGGTAGGGACCTGCAATGTCCATGTAGTGTACATGTCTACCATAATGCCGCTCCAGTGCTTCCGCACGCGCCTGGCGACAGCCATTATAATCAGAGTGTGACATGTGGGGAATGGGTCTGACCCTAAGAGCGCTTCTCCGGGGTTCTGGCGCTCTTACCCGTTCCTCAAAGGTGATGGTGCATTGTATGTGTAGTCGGTCAAGAATGCGGCGACCGGATGGTGTTTGTGATAGGCATGTGTGTTGGCTGAAAAGATAGGCCTCTCGAAGTTCCCGATTGATATTGACCATCCCAAGGTCCAACAAACGCTGATTGGATGTGGCAATCGGGAGGTCAAGAGCCCGTATGATAACTTTGCGATGTATGACCTCGAGTTGGTGGTGCTCGTCATGTATGCGCATGTGAAGGTAGGGGGTTTGAGTAGAGAATTCTACTCGTAACGAATGCATGAGTCAGCCGCAAGGCATCTTTACTTCGTAACCCACCACGCTTATTGGAGACCCGGCGGACCATACGGCCCGCCTGGTCGCCATACATACAAAGTTTCGTTAGTGTTGTGACCGGTCTGCGTTGTTGGTGAATAAAGAGACCAAGGATGCGGATCTCCTTGGCCTCTCTAATCGGACCCGAAGGGAGTGTAAGGTGAATTGATGTGTCGGCCCGAGGGGAGGGACGGATGTGGATAAATTTTGATTTGGTGGGGGCACATTGCAGACCACTGTACGCAGCGTAAGCGTCCACTACCTCCGCTGCCTGCTGTAGGCATATTTCCATGTGTCCAAGATTACCTTCCGTTGCCCAGATAGAGATATCCGCATATATGGCATATCGGGTGCCAGGTATACAGCTTAATTTTGCGGAAAGGTCTTTCATTGCAAGGTTGAAAAGGAGAAAAGAGAACACTGTGCCCTGTGATGTACCCCGGAATCCGATGGTATAGGGTCCATGTTCCTTGTCTTGAATTCGAATATAGGCCTGCTGAGCCGTGAGAAAGTGTCATGTATCGATACGTATTCTGACCACAGTTGGTATCTTGGAGATAATTTAGTATCGCTTCATGTTTCTCGCAGCCCCTTTCTTTTCCCTCAGTTCCCTGCTCCCCCTCGTCTAAATGGGAAAGGAGCCAGAGTCGTTTAGTAAAGTTTTTTTTTTTTTTTACATGAAATGCCGCGGGGTACTTAGGCACAGATAAGATCCTCAAAACGTCAATTTCAAGGATAACATGGATACAGATTTTCTACCAAAATGTTTTGAATAGGTCTTTTAGCGCACGAATTAAATCTCCCGATGGGACGGTATAAAATTAAAAATGGCGTAGCTCTGCTATGCCTAGATATACGTAGCGAAAAGCAGTGACATACCTCGGGATCAGAAGTTAATTTCTTCAGTCTTCTGCGCCGTTCGCCAGCAGCTAAACTCTGGCTTCCATGTCGAGCGAGTTTATTCACCAGCGTTCTATAATTCGTTTACAGGAAAGGAAAGGTGCAGCATCTGTCACTCGCGGAAGACAAGAAGCGCCGCCCGGCGCTTTGGAGCGCACTCGATCCCGTTTGGTCCTCATAGCTGCAGGCAGATGAGTTACGTCACATTTTCAAGGGATGGAGGTTATAGATTCCCGGATGGAGACAATTTTTTTTTAATCAGGAGTCGCACACTTCTTAAGCGTTGCTAGGCAACGCCGGCAGAGCTTGGCGAGGGGGCTGCGCAGATTGTGTGTGTGTGTGTGTGTGTGTGTGTGTGTGTGTGTGTGTGTGTGTGTGTGTGTGTGTGTGTGTGTGTGTGTGTGTGTGTGTGTGTGTGTGTGTGTGTGTGTGTGTGTGTGTGTGTGTGTGTGTGTGTGTGTGTGTGTGTGTGTGTGTGTGTGTGTGTGTGTGTGTGTACTTCTATTTCCACCAGAATGAAGGCACCCTACTCCCCGCCCCCGGCACGCAGGCCTAGGGGACGGAGCGGCCCTCTTTTGTCTCCTCTCCATTGTTGTACGTAGGGGGCATTTTTAGGTAGGGGGGGGGGGGGGTTGGTTGGTTGGTTGGTTGGTTGGTTCATAGGAAGGGAAAGGCGCAGTATCTGTCACACTTGCTCTGTGGACACCTGAACCGTGCCGTAAGGGAAGGGATGAAGGTGGGAGTGAAAGTGGATAGAGAGAAAGGGGGGTCGTAGTGGAGGGCTACGGAGTAATTTCGACCACCTGGGGATCTTTAACGTGCGCTGACATCGCACAGCACACGGACGCCACTTCGTTTCGCCTCCATCGAAACGCAGCCGCCGAGGCCGGGATTCGATCCCGGGAACTCCGGCACAGTAGTCGGGCGTCTTACCACTGCACCACCCCGGCGGGGCTAGGGGGGGGGGGGGGGGCACTATTATATATTCGCGACACTTTCGTGGAATGTCCACTTTGTGCCTTGTTCCTCTATCTGACTGCAGTCCCACCCAGCCGAGGATGGTTCTGCCCGTGGTGGTTCTGCTCAATCTTTCTAGTTGCGCCATGCGCACAGCCTCCGCTAGTTCCGTCCAATTGTTGTGCACCCCCATTTCGAGGAAGCGTTCAGTCGAGGTCGAGATGGGTAGTCCCAGAGCCCTCTTCGCACATCGTCTGATGAGTGCGTCTATTCTGTGCTTTTCGTCTGATCTGATGTTTAGGAATGGTGTGGCGTAACATATGCGGCTTGTAAGCCTGCATTAGTTTCAGGAGGCTTCGTTCCTTAAGGCCCCGACTTTTGAGTGCGATTCTCCTGAACAGACCCGTGACTTGCTGCCACCCGTTAATAATTATGAGGTTATTATTAACGATGCGCCCTCAACGGTGCGCACACTCCCAGACACCCTTAGAGTGAATGGGGATAGCTGTTCCGGTCGCTAAGGAGATGCCCTCGACCTGCGTGGCAAGCTCAGCCGGAATTCAGCTACCTAGTAGTGACAGAAGGGGGTGGCCGTTTGGTGCCCAGCTGTCGCCGGTTCAAACCAGAGAAAGGATCGGAGTCAGAAGTAACAAACAAAACACAATTTATGCACAGCAAGAGACGATACAAAGGAATACACAAGATCACTTGAAATGCACAGACGAGAGGTTCATAGAATAACAAAGGCTAAGCATGCAATTACACAGGTATCCAATAACGTAGAGGCTTTACAACCGATGAAACACGAGAGAGTACATAAACAAACACCAAATTGTTCACTGGGCACTGTTGCAGTCCGACGCCTCAAGAGTCACGATGTGGCCGCCATACGAGACGAGCGCCGCTCCCTTGAAAGTCCGTGGGCTTGCCAGCAGCGGGTGATCCCCGGGAGTCCAGCCGAAGCACAGGCGAACACGTCGCAAAACACTGACGAACTGACTGACTGACTGACTGACTCATCAAACGGCGCGGTCTCTTTAAATAGGGCGAGCCACGTCTGTTTGTTAACATGCGCCAAAGCTAGCGCGCGCACACACACAGCTTCGCTGGTTATAGCGCTCTCTCTACCTCCCGTCGAGCCGCGCGTCGCCATTGGCCAGGTCCCATAGAACATGCTGGAAATTTCTGGCTGATTCCAGTCCGATGAACCACCGTCCTCCCCGGGCAATGGGAAAGAGGGTGACGGCAACGCGTACAAAGCTACGCGCTCTCCCGCGCGGGGAAGGGGGCTTTTCTCTACATGCTTTCCACGCGACGCCGCGCGGGCCTCGCGCCGTGCCGACTTGATGAATATGTGCGCCGATTTCGTGACACTTGCGTGGCGTACGCGTTCAGTTTCTTTACCGTTGTATCGTTGTACCCATCTGCTTCGAGAAACAGCCCCAGGATCCTAATTTGTACGACTTTTGGCACTGTTTGGCCGTCTACTGTTACGCTGATGTTTATCTGGCGTTTGCACCTGAGCGCCTTCGGGTTGTAGATCAATTGGCTGTGACGTTACTAGGTCGCGGCATACGTCACTCGGTTTCGCGCATGCGCAAACTGGCAAATCTGTGCACCGGCTCACGCGAAGCTCGGCTCCGACCCACGTAGTGAAGCTTTTCGCTTCAGAAAGATCTGTGCCCTCAGGAAATAGAAATTTTTGCGCGAAAGGCGCCTATTTTTGGCGGGCTTTTCGGGCTGGCCTGAGCTGGTAATATTTGGTTCAAGAAAGGGAAAGGCGCAGTACTGTCAAACTTGTCCTGTGGACACCTGAACCGCGCCGTACGGTAAGATGGATGAAAGTGGAAAGAGGTGCCGTAGTGGAAAGAGATGCCGTAGTGGAGGTCTTCGGAGCAGTTTTGACCACCTGGGAATATTTAACGTTGTTGTTGTGGCTGTAGGAAGAAGGAAAAGAAAATGCACGGGCCTGCTACTGGCTCTGTAGCTGAGCCACCTCCGCTGCCTCGTGCCGATAAGAGGCTAACGATGGGAGGCACATTGTATAGGATAGGAAGGGGTAGGCTTTCGCCATTCTCCTCTTAAGTGACATCTAAGAGACCCTCTAATTTTTATTTATTTACACCAGAGGATGAAAGAGCTCCGGCCCTCCGTCGCTTGGGATGGGTGGCGGGGGCCCCGCCTCAGACGCATGGCTGCCAGACGTTGGCCGGCGATGTCCCAGGCCAGCTGGATGGTGGCTAGCTGAAGGCCAGGGTCCGAGCAGCGCACCAATGGTCTCTGAGATTTACAACGTCAGGTTCAGGCCCCTCCCATGAGAAAGGGGGCAGTCCCAGATGATGTGTTAGAGGGTCCCTCTCGAGTCAGTTTATACAGAATTCTGATCTTTCTCCGGAGCATATGGCTCACCAGGAGCGGGTGTGGGAATGTCCCAGTCTGGAGGCGACAGCCTGCACGCAATTTAGGGTAGGGGCTGGCGCAGCAAGCCACTGCCTACTCTAAAATTAGGTGTAAGATTTGGCACTCTACTCTCCCCCCCCCCTCCCGACACGCACACGTTTGTGTGCGTCCAGCCTTTTCCTTCGTCCTTGTCTTGTTAGCGCAGCTTTTTATTCTATAGAATTGTAATATTAGATTCGCCTTGGGGGGGGGGGGGGGGGGGTCAACCAACCCACGACTAATTTCGTATGGCAGTTTGGTATCGTATATCATGAAACGCGCCTTCGTCTGGGCGCAGGCGAGAGCTACAGCCACTTCCTCAGCTCTCTCCGGAGATCTAGTTTTCAGAGTGACCGCGGTGATTGGTCTACCCAACCCGACTAACCCGCTCGTTGCCGCTGCAACCATAAAGGGGCTTGTCCCTTCGGCAAAATCTACAAAGGCTGCTTCCTCCGGCGGCAGGCGGCTAAATTTTCTGCTGAGCATTTGAGCTCTTTTACCGACGCATTCTTTTTTTTTTGGGGGGGGGGGGGCAGCGGGCGAGTAGCCTACGCAAGTGTCCACCGGCCCTTGGTGCGTGTATTTAATTTCGGCATCGCTGCCCCGGATGATCCATAGTGTAATGTCGTCACCATAAATACTAAAATTCAAATAAGGATAACGTCGTAACTGTTATGGTAATTTCGCCATTGCTACGTTGAAGAAAGGAGGCGAGAGTACTGAGCCTTGGGGGGTACCCCTACTTCCCAGAGGGAAGAGTGATAATGTGCTACCGCGGAATTTAAAGCGGGCACTACGTCCATTCAAAAAGTTATTGACATTTAGTTGAACGTTTTTGCCCCTACATTCGATGCCGACAGGCCGTCCATGACTCCCTGGTGCGAGATATTATCAAATGCCTTCCTAGATCGAGCCCAGGATGGCCTTAGCATCTTTGCTCTTGGACATATCGACCTATCGTTACGCGACCCGATAATGTCATGTTCCAATTGGACCATGACGTCCTGTATCGAGAGATGAGAGCGGAAGCCTATCATTTCCCGCGGGAAAAGGTCGTGTCTGTCGATGTATTTGATGAGCCTGGTTAAGATGACATGCTCCAGTAGCTTCCCAGAGCATTATGTTAGGAATATTGGCCGTAAATTGTCTATCTGAGGCGGTTTACCAGGTACCAGGCTTGGGTATAAGAATGTCAGCCGTTTTCTGTTGCTGAGGTATTCCCCCTTCCTCCCAGCATTCCTGCATAAGCTGCATTAGTGCGGCTACTTATTAGTTATCTAAGTTTTACATTATTTTATTAGTGACACCATCTGGGGCCCGGCGCCATGTTGGTTCTAAGCCGAAGAGTCTGCTCTCAGTCAGCCCCTCTAATAGGGGCATCAAGTTCATCATTGGGGTCCCCTAAGTAATCTGAAAGGGGTCTCCTGCTTGTGTCGCCATCGTGTATAAGTCCTGCAACTTTTGAAAGAAATCATTATCTCCTGAAAGGAGTGTCTAATTCTCATGAGGTTAGTGCCTGCTTGAACTTTCGAGCTCACGGGGTCAGGAGGTGACGAAAGAAGTCCCCAGGTCTTAGTCATGCTCATTTATTCTCCATGTGTTCGCATCGATCTCCCCAGTTTTGCTGGCATAGCTTGAAAGCGTAATCTTCAGTGACCTTATTATGCCGAGCTATCTTACGCCTTTAAGTATCCATTTGTTCATTTCCCTCCCACATGCGGAGAAGACGGCTATCCACTAACTCCGGAGCGTTAGCCTCATCGAGATATTTAGTTGCTACCTGGACATTGGACTTTAGTTGTGGAACCCATGTGTTGAGGTCGGTTATTTTGCCCTTTTTTCGCCTGTCCTGTTGTCCCGGAATTTATCCCATTCTACTATCGCCGTCTTTGCACGATGCTTGGGGCCGGGGCCACCCCCGAGTTCAAGCGCTAATATGTAGTGATCGCTACCGAAGTTCAAGTGCTTGTTGCTACACTGTGGACTGAGGGCGCGCCTATATACTGTGAGGTCGGGAGATATATATGCCAACGCCACTATTTCCAATTCTTGTCGGACAGGTAGGATCTGTATGTATAGCGCAGCCTAGGTCTGCATATCCTTGCATATCCTCCCACAACTGCCTCCCTTTCGGGCAATGTGTACAGTATCCCCATGCAGGGTGTCTTGCGTTGAAATCTCCCATAATCATGAATGTTCCCCGCTGACTTGCTCTGCTTTTCAGAGTCCTGAATCTGGCCCTACGCTGACTGGGTGGCCAGTAAATATTGAGGAGGAAGATACTGGCTCTAGGACTGGTTCCCAAGATAATCTCCACACACACACACACACACACACACACACACACACACACACACACACACACACACACACACACACACACACACGCAATAAAAAATCTATCTCGATGCGAGGTCGTGTTCCACTATTGCCATATTTCTCTTAACTAAAATTGTCACCGCCGGATACTCCGGCACAGTAGTCGTGAATCTTAACCACTGCACCATGCATGAAGCGATGCATGATGGGTAATCCGCCATGATGATGTCGTTGGCAGCAGACGACGCAGCACGGCACTGCCACACAGCCTCGTCTACATTGTTGCGTAATGCGCGCAGACGATGCTGGCGTGATCGGACAGGCCGACTGCGGGTTCTTAACGATTGCAAAAATACGCCTGCACGAGTGCGACAAGGCAAAGGACGGGCTAACAGACGCGAGATCGACGTCAATCAAACTAGTCGCTAGCTATAAATCATGAATGACGACGGGCGGCCACAGGTACAGACGCACGGTACAGTCAGTCGTTCGCGCGTGAACATGTCCGAGCAGCGCTGCTTTACATTTCTTGATAGCGCGCCCGATTATTTGATCACAGCGTCGACGCATGTTCCTCGTGAATCTGCCGACATATTTCACTCACGTTAAGGCAGCGCACGAACAGCCGCGTGTTTGCTCGGTGGCCCGTCCGTCGAAAATGAAGGCTCTCTACTTCCGCGTCACCTCACGTGACCTTGACAGTGGTCCACGCAAAATTAATAGAAAATCTTAAACCTTCTACAAGCCCTGGTGCAGATTTAATTAATGCTAAGTTCTTGAAGGGCACTAAAATTTATTCCTCAATCATCCTCTCCAAAATATTTCAGCAGTCACTCAATACATCTGTGCTTCCAGCGGACTGGACGATCAGGAAGGTGGTTCCGTTGCACATGTCAGGTAGTACAAATTCCCCTCGTAATTACCGCCCAATATCGCTAACCAGTATTCCATGTAATATTTTTGAGCGCATCTTATACACTTGTAAAACAGGTATTGGGCTCCGATATGTTCAGCGCCTGATGCTTTGAAGAGAACGACAATCATGTTCAACGCGCGTGACGGTCAGGAAAGAAGACGACAACGAAGCTCTCTCTCCGACGCTCGGGCGTGCGCTTACAGAAGTGCAACAACTGATCGCAGAACGTTCCATTGACTGTTGACGGCGTAGCGCCCTGTTTAAGGACTCCTATTACAAGTGGTGGAGGTGACAGAAATCCCCTCAACGTGGAGCTTCGCAGCCGAGCGTTGCCTACCACTTCCGCGATGCCTGAGACCGCCAACCAACCGCCAACCCCATCGCCTGTCATCTTGTCATCTGTCCCGGTGCAGCGCGTCAGTGCGACCCAGCAATCTTCAGCGGCACCGATGACACGGATGTAGAAAACTGGTTGGCGTCGTATGAACGCGTAAGTGCGTACAACAAGTGGGACGACAACGTGAAGCTCACAAACGTCATTTTTTATTTGAGCGACGTGGCCAATCTATGGTTTCGCAACCATGAGAGTGACATCCCTACCTGGGCGGCTCTCAAGACCAGCCTGACCGAAGTTTTTGGCCGTCCCGCTATAAGTAAGCTTCGCGCCGAGCAACGCTTGCAAAGTCGGGCACAACAAACCGGCGATAACTTCACCAGTTTCATAGAAGATGTCGTCGACCTCTGCAAGCGCGTCAACCCTACCATGAGCGACGCCGAGAAGATCGGGCACATTATGCAAGGTATTGACGTTGACGCCTTCCATATGATCGTCGCCAAAAATCCCCAAACTGTGTCCGATGCAATCAGCTTCTGCCAAAGCTTCGATGAGCTGCGCAAAAGGCGGCTTTCCACACGACGTGCTGGCCTTCAGCAGGCCACCCTTTCCAGCTTGGCTCTCTCTGGGGACGGTGCCCTGGATCAGCAGTCGCTCATTCAGCAGATTCAACAGTTTGTGCGTGAAGAAGTCGCACGACAGCTTTCTTTGTCTACCTGCTCCCCAGCACCTGCGCCTGCACCGCCGCTCAATCTCACCCTGCAGCGTGTTATACCCTAGTCAGACGGACACGCTAACCGCGGTTATGCTTAACTACGGTTAGCCGGAAGAACCGTGGTTACAGGAAACCGTCATCTCGCCGCTGCCACACGGGGATTAGGTCCACCGTTCGGTGGTTTGACAGCGATCACGTGGTTTCCAAATAGACAACCAAATTGCCATTAATTTCTTACAATAAACGACTTAATAACACTACACGGTAATGTTTTTATCCACAAGGTATATGCACGTTGTGCAGCTACACGTGAATGCACTACAGGGCCCTTCGTCCACGGCTTGCAGGCCAGCGTTGAGGTCGGCAGCAATCGCCGCATAAATGCGTGCGTTTCTCGTACAGGCCCGCAAAGAGTGGAGCCTCTCCTCCCACAGCCGTATTAAAATCATCGTTGCTTCATGCGACCACAGAAGTCTCCTAGCTGCAGCCAGAGATGCAGAGGCACAACACACGTACCACTCAGAGACGCCGCCATCTTTACTCTGGTTCACGGTTTGAGCGATGAAACCGAGGTTGCCAAGCTCGGTTCGCGCCAACCGTAGTTAGCGGGCTAACCACGTTCGGTTCCGCCGTGTGAACAACCGTAACCGCGGTTACCGATAACTACGGTTATCGTAACCGCGGTTAAGCATGCCCGTGTGACAAGGGTATTATACAAGACCAGGTCGCTGAGGCTCTGCCTTCACCTCCTCAGCAGCCCCTGGTGGCGGCTCTTCTCACGTACGCTGATGTTTTGGTGCGGCCACCACCCCCTGTCGCCCCTGTATACAGCCGGCCTCCCCTCCTATACGAGCCTCGGGGACATCAGCAACCTCAGCAGCCTACAATCCCCCCCTTATCGTCCGGTTCTCCGCCGTCGATTACAGCCACAGCCTTCCAACCCCTGGCGCACACAAGACAACCGACCCATTTGCTACGCCTGTAGAGTCGCCGGCCATGTGGCTCGTTTGTGCCGCAATCGTGGCCCTCGTCCCTACAACTATACACGTGAGCCGATGTACAATCTTACCCCGTCCCCCCCGCCCGTGTTCCCTGAGCCTCCTCCGCAGTCCCCTTCAAATTACGATCGCCGATCCCACCGCTCGCCTTCACCAGGCCGTCGTTCCCGTTCTCCAATGCTTCGCCGCCAATCAGCCGGTCACACGGAAAACTAACGGCCGCAGTTCCGGAGGCAAGAACTGCGCCATCAGGGACTAACACAAGACCTGTTTCATTACCAGCCAACATTATTGCCGTATTCATTGAGGGCGTTCCTGTCGAAGCACTTGTAGACACTGGCGCAGCCGTATCAGTTCTTAATTACACCCTCTGTCGCAAGCTCAAAAAGGTAATGACGCCGCTGCCTGCCGTTTTTCTTCGCACCGCCAGCGCTCAGGACATTCGACCATTAGCCGCCTGCACCGCCCGCCTTGTCATCGACGACGTTCAATACACAATAGAATTCCTCGTCCTCGCCCGCTCATCACACGACGTCATCCTTGGTTGGGACTTCCTCTCCAATCATAACGCCATAATAGACTGCGCCCGTGCTCAACTTGAGTTATCACCCCTCAGTGAAACTTCTTTCGACGCATCCGCTGCTGCTGCCGCTACCGTGCACGTTGCAGAGGACACCGATGTACCGCCTTTCTCCTCAGTGCTTGTGCCTCTTTATTGTGCTGCTCCTTCCGACGCCACTGTTATCTACACACCCTCGTTACGATGCGCTGAACAAAAAGCCGTGTTGCTGCCCCATGCTGTGCTAACAATTTTTCGCAGCTCAAGTGCTATTTTTGTTTGTAACCTGTGCCCCTGCCCAACTACTTTGCTCCGTGGCCAGGCACTGGGTAGCGTTGCTTTGCTCGATTCCACTCCCTCCTATCCCTTCGTCGATAACACTGCCGGCCTTCACATCAGCGCCATAACGCCTCTTCCTGTCGCCACCCCATCTTCCCTCGAAGTTTTCCACCGGTCCATCAACGCTGGCCTGACGCCCTTACAACGAGCCCAGCTTGTCGCCATCCTACAACGTTTCGCCGCTTCGTTCGACTCCCAGCAACCTTCGTTGGGGCGCACAACTGCCGTTACTCACCGCATTGATACCGGCACGCATGCCCCTTTGCGCCAGCGTCCGTACCGTGTTTCAGCCGCCGAGCGCCGCATTATTGACGAACAGGTGACTTACATGCTCCAGCGCAACGTGATCCAACCGTCGCACAGCCCTTGGGCGTCTCCGGTCGTCCTGGTCAAGAAAAAAGACGGTTCCATCCGATTCTGTATAGACTACCGCCGACTGAACAAGATTACGCTCAAGGACGTTTATCCTCTCTCTCGTATCGATGACGCTCTTGACTGCCTACAGGGAGCTGAGTTCTTTTCTTCAATAGACCTGCGTTCCGGCTATTGGCAGGTGCCGATGGCAGAGGCCGATCGCCCAAAAACCGCTTTCGTCACACCCGATGGGCTCTATGAGTTTAATGTCATGCCATTCGGACTATGCAATGCCCCTGCCACATTCGAACGCATGATGGACAACCTACTCAGAGGGCTCAAATGGCACACTTGCCTTTGTTATCTGGACGACGTTGTCATCTTTTCCCCAGATTTTACATCTCACCTCCAGCGCCTTGAGACAGTTCTGCGACGCCTGACCGACGCTGGCCACCAATTAAATTTAAAGAAGTGTCGTTTCGGAGCACGACAGCTAACAATTCTCGGGCATGTCGTCTCCAAGGACGGCGTTCTTCCCGATCTGGCAAAACTGCACGCTGTCGCAGAATTTCCCAAGCCAACTAATGTGAAAGAACTCCGCAGCTTCGTCGGCCTCTGCTCGTACTTCCGCCGCTTCGTTCGCAATTTCGCCACAATCATCAACCCTCTCACCAAGCTTCTGTCCAGCCACGATCTTTCAGCCTGGTCTCCACACTGTGATGATGCCTTCGCGACACTCCGCCACCTTCTGACGACTCCGCCAATCCTGCGTCATTTCGACCCTTCTTCTCCCACGGAAATCCACACTGATACCAGCGGCGTCGGCCTCGGCGCAGTACTTGCTCAGCGGAAGTCTGGCTTTGATGAGTACGTTGTCGCTTACGCCAGTCGGACCCTAACAAAAGCTGAAGCAAACTATTCCGTCACCGAGAAAGAGTGTCTCGCTATCATCTGGGCAATAGCAAAATTTCGCCCCTACTTGTATGGCCGTTCTTTTGATGTCGTCACCGATCATCACTCCCTCTGCTGGCTGTCTTCTCTGAAAGATCCTTCTGGTCGACTGGCCCGTTGGGCTCTGAGGCTCCAAGAATACAATATTAACGTCATCTATCGCTCTGGCCGTAAACATGCCGATGCTGATGCTCTCTCACGTTCTCCATTGCCGTCTGAAGCCACTCCTGCTATATCCGTCCTACATCCCACCGACATGCCCACCGATATGACTTCCGAGAAACGCAAAGACGCATAGATCGTTTCACTCCTGGATGTTTTATCTGGCCGCGCTTCACGACCTCCTTGCTGCGCTCTCCGTCGCCAGTCTCACCATTTCGCCATCAGAGAAGAGCTCCTCTACCGTAGGAATTACCTTCCGGATGGTAGAAAGTGGCTGCTTGTAATTCCGACCCATCTGCGCTCTGTGATTTGCTCCCATTACCATGACAATCCCCAGTGTGCCCACGCAGGCTTATTGAAAACCTTCACTCGCCTGCGACAGACAGCGGTACTACTGGCGTGGGATGTACCGTTATGTTCGTCGGTTCGTCCAGTCCTGCCAAGAGTGTCAGCGCCGAAAACACCTACCTCGCCAGCCCGCCGCTCCTCTGCCGCCGCTGACCTGCCCGGCTCATCCCTTCGAGCGCGTTGGAATCGACCTGTACGGCCCGCTTCCTAGCACATCAACAGGCAATCGCTGGATCATCGTTGCAATTGATCATCTCACACGCTACGCCGAAACGGCGTCTGTGCCATCTGCTACAGCCCAAGACATTGCCTCCTTCATCCTCCATAACATCATTCTTCGCCACGGGGCTCCCAAAGAATTGCTAAGTGACAGAGGTCCTGCCTTCCTTTCTGAAGTTGTCGAAGCTGTTCTGAGAGAATGCAAAATCGTTCATCGCGCCACCTCCGCGTACCATCCGCAAACAAATGGAATGGTTGAGCGTTTTAACCGCACCATGGACGACATGCTGGCAATGTATGTCGCTTCCGACCACTCCAACTGGGACCGCGTTCTTCCATTCGTCACATTCGCTTATAACTCGGCCACTCAAGCAACCACAGGATTCTCGCCATACTTCCTTCTCTACGGTCGTGAGCCCTCTTGTACCATGGACACCATTCTCCCTTACCGACCGGATTCTTCCGAATTCACGACTGTTTCACAAGCTGCAACTTATGCCGAAGAATTCCGCCAGCTTGCCCGGTCCTTCACTTCTCACGCGCAGCAACTGCAGAAAACCACCCGAGATCAATCATGCACTTCTTCCTACTTACCGTACAGACTCTTTGGTCTGGCTATGGGTGCCTTCCTCCAGTCCCGGCCTTTCATCCAAACTTCTGAGCAAGTATCAGGGCCCCTACCGTATTGTCAAGCAAACATCCCCCGTCAACTACCTCATCGAACCCCTTACGCCATCCACTGACCACCGTCGCCGCAATCGTGAAATAGTACACAGTAACCGCCTGAAGCCTTACTACGACCCTGCCATCGTCACATCGCCATAATCCGCCAGGATGGCGTCTTTTTGCCCGGGGGAAGTTGTAAAACAGGTATTGGGCTCCGATATGTTCAGCGCCTGATGCTTTGAAGAGAACGACAATCATGTTCAACGCGCGTGACGGTCAGGAAAGAAGACAACAACGAAGCTCTCTCTCCGACGCTCGGGCGTGCGCTTACAGAAGTGCAACGACTGATCGCAGAACGTTCCATTGACTGTTGACGGCGTAGCGCCCTGTTTAAGGACTCCTATTACACACTAACATAGTTACCTTCCTTAAATTTAACTCCTTCACTGACGCTCAACACGGCTTTCGCAAATCATTTTCGTGCGAGACACAATTACTTACCTTCACGCACAAACTTCACGCTATTCTTGATCGTCGTTCATGCGCGGGCTGCATATTTTTAGATTTTTCTAAGGCTTTCGAGAAGGTTAGTCACAAACTATTTCTTTTTAAACTTAGCAAGCTAAATCTTCATCCTAATGTGTTAACAATTGGTTAGAATATTTTCTTTGTAATTGAACCCAGTTTGAAATGCTAATAACATTCCTTCTCCATTGACTTCCGTGCGTTCTGGTGTTCTACAGGGATCTGTCCTAGGGCCTCTTTTATTTCTAATTTATATTAATGACCTCCCTCTTTGCGTTGCTTCTAACATTCATTTATTTGCAGATGACTGCGTAATATTTCGTGAAATTAACGGCTCTATACTGACACTTTTATTTTGCAAAAAGGCCTTGATGGAACTTGTGAGTGGTGATACCACGCGGTCAATGCAACTAAATATAACCTTATGTAAACTGCTACGTGTGTCGCGCATTTCGACCCAGCCCACTCCATATCATCTCAATAACATCGAACTAGAACAAGTGTCTTCGTACTGCTATTTAGGCGTTCGCATAACAAGTGATCTAACTTGGTCTTTTCACATCACTTCCGTATTTAACAACGCCAACCGTACTCTCGGCTACCTTCGTCGTAATTTTTTTTTCTCTCTCTCTGAAACTTCTGTACAAATCTCTAGTTCGTAGTAGGTTCGAATATGCTGCGTTCATTTGGGATCCCTTCACTGAAAATGTAATCAGCGCCCTCGAACTAATGCAGAATAACTCGGCACGTTTCATCCTTCGGAACTATAACCGCACCGCCAGAGCAACATCTATGAAGAATACATTTTAGTTAACATCTCTTGCTAGCCGTCGAAAGTATGCTCATCTTTGAAAGAATGTACCATAACCCCAGTCTGCGCAGCGATCTTATACCCCTTCCATCTTATGTTTCGTTACGAGTTGATCATTCACATAAAATCTGTAGTTCTCTTTTTAAAACTAAACGCGCAGCTGAGTCTTTCCTCCCACGAACAGCAAAGGACTGGAACCACCATCCCGGAACTACTGCCTCCATCATCGATTGTCAGCGTTTTTGTTCCGCATTAGCTAAAATTGTATGATTAGAATTGAAATACCCTGTACCCATCTTCAATGCCCTCGGGCCATGAAGGTAAAATAAATGAAATGAATTAACCATATCCTGTGACAATTACATCTACTTGATCCCTGCAAACAATTCCTAACATCATTCGTCCCGTTCTTTGCCGTCCATCGTTTGCATTTTCTTGGAATCCGGTCTGTTACCCTTGGCGACAATCGCTTAACTTGCCTTTACATTACATGCCCTTGCTATGTCCATTTCTTCTTTATTTCGGCTATAATGTCCTTAACTCTCGTTTTCTTCCCAACCCACTGTTTGCTTTCTGTCTCTTAACGTTACACCTATCATATTTCTTTCCTTTTTTTTTTTTTTTTTTTTTTCATTTTCCCTCTGCGTTGCATTCAACTTAATTCGAAACCTTTTCATTGGCTCCCAAGCTTCTGCTCCACAGTTGAGTACCAGTGCAGCCTAAGTCTTTCTAATGTCGTCGGTATCGTTTTCCTTCTTTTCGGCTGGTCAAGGATACAGTTGGTTTGCCGGGATTGCAGCATGATTTGGCCACACTTCGTGCTATCGCAAACGAAGCTACTTACTTCCCTATATAGCAACAAGAAAAGCACTCCCAGTGGTTTTGTGTGTGCATTTATTTGACCCTATAAAAATCATAGTTGGCCAATTCATTTGAAAGCTTTGGCTCTCTTGATAACGGGATGCATCGCATTGTTTGATCAAGAAGCAATGAAGAGCCGCCGACTGCAGGGCGCAAAAGAGCCAAACGAGGGTATCTGTCCAATTAACTTGGGACAGCCGGCCTATGAACTTAACTGCCCTGAAAATCAATGACTTCTGCTGATATCGGCTCAGTGGGCAATTTCTCGTGTGTTTACACAGTGACCATTAGGACCCTGCCAACACAACGTTGCATACTTTTGTAATAAGTGTTCAAGGGCAGAAGATGGCCCATTAATCCTCCCCTCGCCCATCCCCAAACTGCTCATCCCGTCGAGAGCATTAAGTCGCCTAAAACAATGAGAAAGGTCGTTGGCGAGCAATAAATAGAGGACATTTCGCTAATGAAATCAATGTCTACTGTAGGAACGCTTCTTGCAATTCAAACGCGTACCACAGCCGAGCTCGAAAGCAGGCCGCGTGGTCTTCAGCATGGACGATCTCCGCGACAGGCAGTGGAGGATCGCATACTTGTCGGTAGGACCCCAGGTTTTCATACGATTTGTTAAAGGTGCACCTATAACCCAGGGAAGTTGCGAGGCAGTGCTTCAGTTTAAGAAAAATCATTAAATCAACTGACACGAATGTGTATTAGGGGATCGGTTATCTAAACTCGCGTGAGCTTATAATCCGCGTTAGGCTACAGCTAAGCAGTGATATTTACTTTATTATATTGCCTCAGGTGTACTTCTTAAGCTAACGATAACTTCTCATTGCTGTATCTTAGGGTAAAAATTCGGCGCACGTTTTTCGTTTCTTTTTTTTTTCTCCCCTAACTTTAGTTGTGACTGGGAATTTCTTTTCGTGATATACGCTATATCCGTGAACTTTTAAAGGTCTTTTACACTTTATTTTGGCTTTTTCTTCATCACAAGTAATCGATTCAGCTGTAATTAATGCATATATACGGCCGTACGAGGGCTGAGCACACATGATGAAACGATGCAACTGCGAGAAAAAGTGTAACATTAGATAATCGAGCGCCTGGATAAAAAAAAAAGAAAAGAATTCTTTCCTTTTTTTTTCATATTCCATATGCTTGTTCTTTAAAGAACAAGCATATGGAATATTCTGTTGCGGATATTGCAAATAAATGAAAACTAAACACGCGAAAGCACGAAGCCACCGCTAAACACGCGTGCTGCACTTGACGTGGCTCGGAAAGTGGAACCACGCCTTTCTGCTATCATAAGCGTCAGCGCCATGTCGGAATCACTTTATCTTGTAAACAGTGCAGTGACCATCACGCAGTAGTTATTTCAGGGAAGAAACTGCGAAAGCAGCAAACATTAAGAACAATCCAAGTTCACGAAGGGCTGCGCATCAAGCCGCACGCCGCATATACTAGAGAGTTTTAGCTTACCGTGATCCGGGATCCGCCACCGCGCGTTTCACTGCGCATACCCAGATCCCTTGACGCCGATAGATGGCGCCACATACTGGATGTCGGTAGATGTCGGCACCTAGACCTGCCGCGGCGGGACCAATCAGCTTGTGCCCACGCATGGTAGCGGGTCACGGTGGCGGATCGCGGATCACGGTAAGCTAAATCTCTCTATTCACGACAAATTCGTGTCGCTGTGTCGCGGAGTCAAAGAAAATTGCATTTTTCCGCGAAGTCTTATGATTTCGATTTGACGGAGGCTTGTTACTGTTAGAAACTGTCAGCGCAGTTATCTGCAGTAAAAAAAACCACATGCAATGGCCTTTAGCTGGTGACGATGAGTCCGCGGGAATGCAGATGACACTGTATATTATGCCCAAATAGGAAATGGACTTCTCTGCATGAATTGACGGTGAACTGCCTCAGAACTAACAACTGTACTGCCTAATCTAGCGGTCCTATTGTCTCGCCTATAGCTTTAGCTGCTGCACTTGACCATAGCTGTGGCATGACCTTTTTCGGTTAAAACCAAAGAGACTGATTTCGGTGCACTTTTATATCTTTTTCTTTTTTTCGTTTTCAATGTAAACCGAGAAATGTAGCCGTTGTATTGGTAATCGGTTCGCCACTTTTTATAACACTAAACGCTACCCTCTTGGTGGCAGTGTCCCCATAATTGGATTGTTTTGAAAGCCAGCAATGGCGCTCGATCTCTAACGAGGAGGTCCTCTCTATTATGACTGGACCAGTAGTGAAGCCAGTTCTTATCTCTGCTTCTTCACTGGGCTGTCCTTATGCCCCTGTTGCACTGACACTACAGCGCATGACAAAGCTGTAGTTTTACAATGTATTTGAGCCTTGCAAGAAAGTCCTGTGCCGTTGTTTTTGCTAGCGGAAGGTATGGTTTAAAAGCGTCAGGAATGTCGTTTTAATTTTGGCGTCGTTTCTCACAATAATTGTGACAACTAAAGCCATCGAGCGAGCGCACTGGGCAGCTGATCATATTTCATCAGTATACCGTCATCAGTATCACTGCACGCAGTATGCTGAGAGAATAATAAGTTGAATAATAAAATTTAGCACCGAGTGCCAAAACAAGAATCTAAAATGTTTTCAAAACGCAAAGCGCCACGCATCTGAAACTGCGTTCTGTTATTTTCACGTTTTCACGGTTCACTCACGAAAGTGATTTAGTGGGGTTTTTCCCCTAGCTCTTTTGGTTCATTTCTGATGCTTTTTGTAATATTAGCATACTTCTTTTTTCGCTAAGAGAAAAACTGCAAAGGCATAAAGAGGCTATAAACCCTTACGGAAGCACTAATTTGTCTAATTTAATCTGATGATAGATGTAGATGACGCCGCGCTGTCTTCTTACCCGCTGTTCACAACGCTTAAACTGGGAGGGCACTTAGGCACCGATTTTAAACGTATGCCGACTCTCCTATAGCGGATCCTCGTTCACGTACAGAGCGTGAATTTTGCTACTAAATTTTTAATGTGTGCCTTTATTATCCCACGCATGGTAATCAGCATACCAGATTATATGAAATACCACCCGACGTGGATATATGAAATCCCGCTTTAACCGAGCCATACGAGCGTGGCATCGTGCATGGTTTGGGAGCAGCGAGTATAACTCGGGAATCAAGGGGCGTTCTGGAAGTCTGTAATCCGACGTCACCATCTCACCTCGATGGTCAAGTGTTGGCAGCGCCTGCGAAATCACCAGGCGCTCAAAGGTGCAAAAGTAGGGGCTTCATAGATGCCCCCCGTTTTTTCTATGTATCCCGTGCTTTCGCACCATAACAGCGCAAAGAGTGAGTTACAAAAACTGCTCTGTTTTTGCTTACCTTTCAGTATCTCCCTTATATCGACGCTAAGGTGGAGAACGGGCACGTTCAGCTCCTCGGCTTCATTGGGAAAATCACGCATGCGACCATAGATTCCCTAAGACTCAAGTAAGCTCATGGCGGCCACTGCGTCGTTCGGCGCGCATTTTCCGTGTTTCTCACAATAAGTGATGCCACAAGGCACTAAGTGGTCTTTCGTGTTTATTTTTTCACCGATATAAAAGCTCGTCGTCCCGACTTTGCTTTAACGAGTCATGTTATCTGGACAAGGATCGGGGAAAACGGAAAGCTTTATTATTATTATTATTATTATTATTATTATTATTATTATTATTATTATTATTATTATTATTATTATTATTATTATTATTTGCGATTGCTTCGGCGGTGTCCAGATAAAAGCGAAATGCTTAGCTATTCTAACTGTTCCAAGAATGAGCTTAATTTATATTGGCTTTTTTGCTGTATAGTTGCTGAGTATGGTACCCTTCCCGTAGAATCAGCGCGATGATTTACACAATAAAGATCTTATTCTTTTTCTCCCTTCGCCGCATTTCTTTCTTTCAAAGCTGCACTTTCGTCAAGCCGAGATACGGCACGTTCGGCGGAGAGTCAGTCAACAAAACCTGGCCTGGAATTGTGGGAATGTTGGTCAAGAACGTAAGTCTGATGGTTCGTTTCAGTAATTGCAGGGGTGACTGGCCCGTACATAATAATTTTTGAAGTGACTGGCCGTACAACCCCGAATACGGTATCTGCGCAAGAAACTCGATGTACTATACACGGACGCAGTTTATGCAGAAATCGGTCAGTGATGGCGTCACTGCATACGTTTTCTTTCCTATTTTAAACTTTTTATTTTTTTTTTTAAATAGCGGTCTTCTTGTTAGTACAGTGATGTATAAACCTCACAGATACAGGCCTCCCTCTATCGGTTACTTATAGTTTCCTTTTAAAGGTAGCCTTTTTAATCTGCCTGATGCCAGCGGAATCAAGGATCAGTTTGAATAAACAGAAGGAGCGAATTAGGCCAGCTTGAGTGAATGAGACTATACTTGCCTATTTGTGAATTCCTCGCTTGTTTCGTCAATTTTCTTCAGTCGGGAAGAGAAACTCGACGATGAAACATGGGACACGGTGATAGACGAGCGCTCGTGTGTCGTCATATTGAAAATACGATGCAATAGCTTGTCTTATTAGAATGCTTGTCTCGTAATTCCCCTGTTCATCTTCCTCGTCCGTTGCACTGTTTGTTTGTTTCTTCTTTTTTTTTTTTTTTCGCCACGTTATTTCTCTTCCCTCTTAAGGAGGCCGACATCGCTCCAGGACCACTGGTGGTGACGTCCCAGCGTGTGTCTGTGGCTGACCCAACGATTCCGTACTCATACGAGGAGATGGTCATCCTCGGAGGAAGGCCCAAGCAGTTCGCCAACAATCTTTTCGGCATCGCGCTCACCTTTTCTCCAGCGGTGAACAAGTTTTCCTGATTATAGACCGGAAAAACACCGTATTCTTGACGCGACTGTTCATCCACCGAAACTTTAGACGTCACAGTCGAGAATTAGAGACGACCCCGCAATAGCAGACACAGGCATGGCCTAAGCTTTGGGCTCGACATACGTGCAGTCCAGGCGCGTAGCCAGGGGGAGGGCTTATGAGGCTCTAGCCCCCCACGAAATTTTTTTGTACTTTCATACACCGCTGACCAAAACAGCTACAAGAGCCGGAAATCAATCTGGACTTTGTCTCCAGTATGTCTTTTTCACGCTCAAAAAGAGATTTCTGCGGGAATAAAAAAAGCGAAAGGTGCATTTAGTTTTCTGAAATCATCCATCGGACCATACAAAGGAGACAAGCCATACTACTAGATAAGCTGATAAAGCACGCAGAGATGGAATGCGTGGGGAAATAATAATAATAATAAAAAAGAAAACTAGGAGAGAGCGTGACGCCACGTGCGCAGCCTCCACAGGCCAAACTCGATCTTCTGACGCCGCGCTGTCTTCTCCCTCTCGGGCCTCTTGTTCGCACTGAATCTCGGTGTTTTTATGTTGAAGTGGTCTGCTGAGAGTCCTCGTCTGTTCGTAACACTTTAGTTTGTTAGAGTGCAGATGCTGCATTATAATCAAAATTATAAGCCCACTGGAGAGAGTGCAGAGAACAATTTCATCCGCGGGTCCGTCAAGAACACGTATTCGAGCTAATGTTAATTGTATATGGCTGAAAAACTTCCTGTGAAGAATTTTCAGTTCTGCAATTGTTAAATTAAACGAATGATTTTCGTCTGAAACAATTCATGTGCAGGATGGATCACGAAAGTCCCGGATGGTACTATTCTTCCGTGCAACCTTTGCATCCCGGCATGCAGAATTTATGGCGCAGTTGAGAGGTGACAGGTTGGCGACAGGTATCTCGATACTGAGGAGGCTGAGCAGCATGGTCAGCCCCCCTCGAAAAAAATTTCTGGCTACGCCGCTGGTGCAGTCGTGCACAAACGCGCCTCGCACACCAAATGTACTTGTATGCCAGTACAGCTAACTTGAGAAACACCAGTTCTTACATTGCAAAACCTCATCTGAAATGGAAACAACGTTCACAGCGAGAATCTAATCGCCTTCCCACTTTATATGCTGATACGGATAACGAGGCGTCTGAATGGATGCTGCAGCCACTGCCCAGTCTTTTTGTACCTCCTATATAAAAACGTCCATCTTTTTGCTTCTGTCTCCAAATGATCATAAGAGCTAAGTTCCTGACTTATGAACCTGGCAACATATGTTCCGCGAGGACGGTGAAAACTTTTGTTGTCTGGGAGGGATGACACCGGAGTTCCGGTACCGCTCGCAGGCATCCAGAGAGCCCGATGTCACCCTAAGGAGAAGGGGTTAGTAGGTAAAGCGGTTTGCAGCTTCGGCTGTCAGATGGACAATGTTGGTCTGTGTCGCCGGGTCTTCGCTATGAAGCGCGGTCTCCCATGCTTCTGCGTCCTTGAATAAATTGTAGCCCGGGGCGTAGCTGCACTCCCAGAGGATATGTCTTAGTTCCTATGTCATTGCAGAATCTGCAAATTTTCCTTTTGCGTGAGGTATCTCCATCTGGGAGACATGTGGTTCATGGCTTGCAGGCGACGCCAGGTGACTGCCTCTGCGGACGTGAGGGACCTATCTGGGGGTGGATATTTCCGCCGTCCTAACTTGTAGTGCTCGATGACCTCGTGGTAGGTCGCCAGCGTGAACAGTGATCGGCCTGCGAAGTCTGCGAAATGGCTGTGATTTCAGGGCAAGCGTTCATCCGAAATACTGCACAATTTACGCGCGATTATATATTCATGCAATGTGGCCTCCTGGTTCAAACCACACGTAAAGTTAATCTGCATGCTTATATATATATTCAAAGAGCGCTCGGTCATCGTGACAAAACCAAGTGCATATATATATATATATATATATATATATATATATGTCATCGTGACAAAACCAAGTGCATATATATATATATATATATATATATATATATATATATATATATATATATATATATATATATATATATATATATATATATATATATATATATATATGCACTTGGTTTTGTCACGATGACCGAGCGCTCTTTGCGTGAGGCAAGGCACCACCATATGTCGTGGCTGCGCGCAGGTGTGGGCTTTGATAATCTCCAGCATGGTGGTGTGCGGGCTGGCGCACTACGTCATCGAAAGAGTTCTGCGGACGCAAGGAACCAAACCACTCGGACCGGGCTACTTCATATGGCCCTTCGCCAGCAGTGTTCTCTCTGAAGGTGAGCGTGCACTGCCGACGTCACACATCTTTCAGCGACACACGATCGGCCTCCGCGTCAGTGGTGATCGCTTTCGCTTCAGCCCACCAAGAGGTTTCAATTTTTGCGTGGCGTGGCGACCACTTGCTTTCGGAAAAAAAATCAAGTAAGGTTAGGGGGAGCTTGTAATGACGGATAGAAGAAACGAGGGAGTCAGCACTCCCATTGCCGTTCGGCCTTTTAATTTTATACTGTGGTAGAATCAGGGCGATAATACTAACACTCGGTAAGCACTTTTCGGCCAAGATAACTTCAAAGTAGTCGCCTTCGTAATGATTTTTACCTCAGGGCGGTCTTGGTTCTGCGTTAAGCTTTTCGGGAAACTGAAACTGACGCACCAGGTAGTGGTCAACGTACACGTGTGGACAGGAGCAAATAGAGCTTGTCATTTTCTTCTAACACTTTTCGCGCGTTTCATGATTAAAACCTGCAGTTGGGATATGCCCAGGCTGACAGGAGACACTAGCGGGTTTTCTCGCGGACAAATATTGCTTCTTTATGTCCGACAGGAAAGGCTAATTCTTTGTGTCCGACAGGAAAGGCGTGGTGGAATTGAAACTAGGTAGTGTGCTCCACTTGCTTATGTCCGTACCTGTACGTAACATGCTAGTAAAACGCTCAATTTTCTTGGGGCCACAGTGTCATTGAAATTACCGCTCTCTTCCTTATAGCTAACTCTATTAAGGCGAGAGTCTTTCTAGGCTCATGGAACGAAATCCCGTGCGCGAGAGTTGTGCGCGAGATCAGTCATATGCCGCGAGATTACGCGAGATATGTTCTTTTCTATGTAGCATTGCAACGAACGCCGATAAGAGGCAAACGATGAGAGGCAAATGATAGGAAAGCAAGGATAGGCTTTCGCCATTCTCCTCTTAAGAGAGTTGTCGCTATAGCAGCGTTCAAGACTTCCTGCACCAGTACTATATACTCTTATGTTATGGCAATATTGTTTCCATTCTTGACGCCAGCCATTTCGAAATTGTGGCAGTCATTAAAAAGAAAACAAAAACAAAGAGAGATCTCCGCAGCATGAGCACTCGTTGCGAAACTAAAGGTCGCTTAATTAATGCAGCATATGCATCCGCGTAGGGAAGGGGGGGGGGGGAGAGAACGCCTCCGCGCTGGTCAGGTAGCAGAGCATCGGAGGAAATTTAACTGATTTTGCTTTCTTCGCGGATCCTGATGTGCCCGCACATGTTTGCAGCTAGGTCGGCACCCCGTTTTGGGTCTGAAGAAGACGACAAAAATTTGAAATGACACCCCAAGCTCATCACATGATTTCAGGCGCTCCGCGACGCTCAAAGCTGGTGTCAAGATAAAATCTATTGCGTCTGACACTACGCGTTGCCTTTTCTGACACACCCTGGATAAAACATGCGTACATTAAAGGATTTTTTTTTTCAGTCAATATGACTAATACATAAATATTGGCAGTCAAGTTGCGATGCTGGATAATGCGAAATATGAGCGAAGCTCTGCCAGTACGCAACCCGGTTTACATGCGCGGCGAAAGTCGCCAGTCGCATTAATGCGATGCGCTTCCAAACGCCTTATTCCCGTTTACATGAATGCGATTCGCTATAGAAACAGGATGCGATGCGCCGGTTGTCCCATTTATATAAACACGGCTACAACAGTGGGGGTAGTCGTCGCTCCTCATCGAACTCGTCCCGGACGGCTTGGGTACGTTTCTATTCTCCGCGCTCATATTTCCCCACAGTACATTACCAATCAGACGGCGCAAACTGAACGCGACCGCTCTCGCCTGCCGTCCACCCTATTCTCCTTCACTTTCCACCTGCCACTGCATTCCTTTCTCTTCAGTCGCATTTTCCTCCCTCGCCTTTCATCCTCGCCCGCTAATTTTGCCCTTCCTCCGCTCATAACGATAGTAACCCTCCTGCTGCTTATTGTATCACAACACCGTGGTTGCATATCATTGGGCACCGTCCTGGTTCTTTCTATGTGGCCGCCACCTTCCGGTTTCGCAAGCCTCCTTTTCTGTCTCTTGTTGCCTCTCGCACCCTCTCCATTTTCCCTAAATGTGTGGAAGGGATTTCGGACACCCCTCCTCGTCCCCCACTCTCTCCTTTTGCCATCTGCTAGCCGTGGCAAGTGGCACGATTATTATAGCTAGGAAGCGATAGTGTTAAGGTGACAAGCTGTCGGGCTATAGTTGATTTTCCAGCAATTTCAGTGGCGCGTAACAGAATGGGGACAGATCACAGAGGAACACACCAGACCAAAGAATCTCTGCACTTCAACTTGAAGTTTAAGTTCAGCGTTTTGTTCTGTGCGTTCTCCTGTGCTCGGTCCTTGTCCTGCTACGCGTTGCTGAAATTGGTTAAGCGTTAATGCCCGGAGAGTCCGTGTTCCGGATGACCATGGCGGGTGGAGGAAAACCGAGCAGAATTGCGCACCCCCCGTTGACCAGTGCCAACTGTGATAGGGTGGCCCAGAGCTGCCCATCGGCAACAATGACGGCGACACTGTTCAAACAAGGAACGTGTGTCTGAGAGGCGTTTTAAAAAAATAAAAATCCTAGCTGGCAACTAGAATTGTGGGCGCTGTGCTAGAAACATGAAGTAAGCCCCTAAAGCTAATCAACACGGAGAGTATTACGGTCTGTCAGTCGTAGAAAGCCATGCTGCTGTTAGCGCATATCTTTCTTCCCTCTTATGGGCTGTTTTAGCGAGAAAAGTAATGCGAATTAGGAGGCAAGCGATAATACGTGCCCGTCTCTCTTTCTCTCTCTCTCTCTGTTGTGTCTCGCTCATTTCTGCGGGACAGCCGTGCCTCGTTGGGCAAAGCCTAGCCCCGTGAGCCAGCGACTGGTGACGTGTTTCTGGTTGCTGGGCGTGATTCTGGTGACCACCTTCTTCACGGCCTTCATGAAGGCCAGCCTGTTGGTCAAGCAGGACGTCGAGCGGCTGTGGAACATCAACGACCTGGCACGAGAGGAGAAGATACGCCCGGTGTTGCTCCGAGGGTCAGGATTCTACCAGGCAGTGAAGGCGAGCACGCTTACCTGCGATAAAGCTTATATACTTTTGACGTATAGCCAGCCTTCACTGAAATGTGTTTTGGGGAGCCGTCGTGAGTCTGAAACAGAAGGTTTCCCATGGTGCGTGCATGTCACCTATGGCGTAAACGTGTACGCTGCAACGGCTAATGTGCGAACTGGCAAAATGTGGTCTCAACGAGATACTTTGTAACTGGTAAGGGTGAAAATAGCGGTGTTTTGTAGCTGAAAACAAACTAGAAAACCATACACGCATGACACGAATTCATTAGGACTGTTTGTAAGCTTCGTACCTCTTTAATTACGAAGACAATTGAGATACATGTCCTACATTACTATGCCTTTGACGTGCCCGTCTACCGAGTCATCTTGTAGTAAAAGTGTTTCCCTTAAGACACGCTGGAGCAGAAACCTATTTACTCTCTTATTCGTCCATAAATTTGCAGGACTATATAGTAAGGAAGGCAGAAGTTATATTTAAGGTCAAGAAAGTGGTCTTTGTATTGAAATATTTCTTGTTCGGTGGTTTATTGATATCTATTCTGGCTTAGTTTTAACAATTCATGAATGCATTGCAAGCACGTCAATTTGCTTATTTTCAGCGCGATTGCCACCTCGTTAAATTGACTCTCCTTTTGCATCCCTTCCCTCTGGTCGTCTAGTACACGCCAGTGGAGGCCTTCCAGAAAGTTTACCGACGCATGGTGAAGCAGAGTGGCGCCCTCCCGGCCTTGGAGCTGTTCAGCCTGTCCACTCTGCGTGACATACAGGCCGAACGGGCGGCCATGATCTTCACCAAGGTGGCCATCAACCGCCGCCTGCACCGCTACTGCCACATGCTGCAGGGAGAGTTCTACTACGCCCGCCAGCCGGTGACGCAGGTGCCCATGGCCATGTTCGTGCGAAGAGGCGCGCCCAGAACACTGCAGCGGACATTGAACCGAAAGTAGGTCACGTAGGTGATTGCGGTTGTGTTATTAATGCGTATGCATTGTATAGTTATGTAGGCGCGTTTCTTGTGGACATGAGATTCCCGGAGCTTTAAAAGAGGAACTAATTGGTATATCGAAAAACGAATGGTACCGTTCGGATAGAGCGTCAACGAAAGGTGTGCAAGTGACAATATGGTTGATGTGGGTAATTAGTTAAATAATTAGAGCCAATTAAGTAAATCAGACGTCGAAAGAGCCGGGAAGGATTATGTCGACGTTCAAAGGAAGTCGCGTGGTACTTGACTTCCAGTGACGTCAGTTCAGTTCAGTCGTTCAGTAGTGTCCGACCCTTCGTAACCCTATGGACCATATCACGCCACGCTTTCCGGTCTCTCACTATCTTCCTAACATCACATAACTTCATCTGCAGCGCCTCGAGGATGCCATCTAACCATCGCGCTCGCTGCCTATCCCTTCTCCGGTGACCCTTTCCCAACATCAAATCTTTCTCCAGCGACTCCTCTCTTCTCATCAGATGACCTAAGTAGCTGAGTTTTAACTTTAGAATTTGACCCTCCAATGAACAGTCAGGGTTTATGGTCGACAATATCGACTGATTTGATCTTCTGGCCGTCCAAGGAACTCTCAAGAGTATCCGCCAGCACAATTCAAACGCATCAATTCTTCGGCGGTCAGTGACGTAGGCCCAACATTTTGTGGCGGGAAATTTGAAATGCTTGAACGTAAACGAGCGGGAAATGGCGCGGTGTGCGTGCGCAAATGGATGGAAATGGTTAGAAAGCTTGTAAAGGGAGGTAATCAACTAACTGCAGTCTGAAAAAATACGAGAGCACTGCAGAATCTGCGTTGCAGAAATTAGAAAGCCTGAGCGTTGCTGCTGCACACGGTACATCGCACGCTCCTTGTTGAACCCAACCAGCGTTCCGTCGAACGCATCAAAGTTCACCGGCGTTCTATAATTGGTTTACAGGAAAGCAAAGGCGCAGTATCTGTCTCTAGTGGAATCCTGCAGACACATTCCGCTGACACATCTCGCGGACAACGAAGCAACGCTCAGGCTTACGCATCTCTCCAGTGTAGATTCTCCAGTGCTCTCGAACTGAAGATTAAATATTGTAATAAGGCGTTTATTGACGCTCAGATGGAGAGCTGTGAGGAGAGGACCTTGCAACGGCGAGCCCAGCGTACTTCTTCTTTGTCTTCGTCGCACAGCGCACTGGTGCATGTCGATGGATGAAGTGCTGACTATCACAGTACATTTCCCCCCCCCGGGTAAAAAAAAGGAGCCATCCTGGCGACTTATGGCGCGGAAAGCACAGCGGGGTCATAGAATGGCTTCAATCGGTTCACGTGAGTGAGTGAGTGAGTGAAAAAACTTTATTGAGGTCTTTTGGTTAATCTCGGAGAGTCTTCCTGCAGCCGCTTCTTCGCCACCGTTGGAGACTCCTTAGCACGGGTGGTTTGCCTCATTCCAGGGCTCCACTGGTCCTGGCTACCTCGCATGCGTGCTGCACCAATGCCCTTTGGGCGGTGAGCTCGCAGCTGGTTAGCAGGCCCTCCCATTGCTCCGCACTCGGGTTAGTTTGTTTGTGGAAAGTGTAGTTGTGTTTACATTCCCATGTGACGTGGTATAGGGTCGGACTGTCTCCGCACCAGGGGCAGCTATCTCTATACTGTGTGGGAAACATTTTGTTTAGAATGTATAAGTTGTGGAAGGTGCCAGTCTGCAGTCTTCTCCAGCTGGTCGCTTCTTCTTGTGTGAGTCGCTTGTGGGGCGGAGGGTATTTTAACCTGCTGCCTCTGTAGTGATTTAAAATATCTGCGTACGTCGGGTCCACCATCACGGGGTCCACGAGGTCTACTGTCAGCAAGGCTCGGTGCGTGATTTCGCGAACCAGGCTGTCTGCCCTTATGTTGCCCTCTATGTTGGTGTGCGCCGGTGCCCAGAAAACTACTTGTGTTGCTTTATAGCCCGAGGCTCCTGCGCCGAGGAGAATGCGTAGGGCCTCCCTGCAGATCCTTCCTTGTTGGAACCTTCTGCAGGCTGTCTTGGAGTCTGTTATTATAACCTGTGATTCGTTTCTTCGATAGCCCTCGGCCGCTGCGAGTGCCACAGCGATCTCCTCTCCGTCTACTACCGATCTTCCTCTCGCGGATGCGCAGCTGATCGTGTTGCCTGAGCAGTCAACCACCGCTGCTGCTATCCTCGTGTTGGTGCTGTATCTGTCTCTCGGGTATAGCCCTGCGTCTGTATATACTGTATATGCCTTTTTAGCTAGGTGGTTCTCCACGTATTCTGCTCTTGCCTGTCTTCTGGTCGCGTGTAGGTTGGGATCCATATTTCGTGGTATCGGGCGAATTCTGAGGGTTCGCCGGATTTCGGTTCACGTGAACTGTTTCACGACCACGGCGACGCAAGTCCGCAGAGGGCGTGACGGGCTCAACTACGTAGTTGACTGCAGATGTTTGCTGGAGGACCCTATATGGCCCGTGGTAGCGAGCAAGAAACTTCTTTGAAAGGCCAGGGGTTGTGGAGGGCACCCAGAGCCACACCAGAGAGTTCGGGAGATATGACGAAGCTTCGCCGGTATCACGGAGGTATTTTTGTTGCCACTGATTTTCTGTTGTGAGAGAGCGGGCGAGCTGACGGCATTCTTCTGTGTACATGACGGCATCGGATAGCGGGGAAGATTCGGAAACGTCAGGGCGGTAGGGAAAAAGTGTGTCCATAGTACAGGGTGGCTCGCGCCCGTAAAGGAGAAAGAATGGAGAGAATCCAGTAGTGGTCTGTGTCACGGTGTTATATGAGTAAGTTACAAACGGTAGAACTTGGTCCCAATTGGAATGATCGGTGTTCACGTACATAGCCAGCATGTCACCGAGAGTGCGGTTGAAACGTTCTGTCAGTCCATTCGCCTGAGTGTGGTACGAGGTAGCGGTGCGGTGTATGATGCGGCATTTTTTCAGGAGAGCCTCAAGAGCGTCTGATAAGAAAACGCGTCCGCGGTCACTGAGCAGTTCGCGAGGGGCACCATGGCGAAGAACCAGGTTTTTCAGAATAAAGGCAGCCACGTCGCGTGCGGAAGCAGAGGGCAATGCTGATGTCTCAGTGTAGCGGGTCAGATGATCCACTGCCACGATAATCCAGCGGTTGCCAGCTGAAGTTGTAGGAAGGGGACCGTATAGATCTATGCCGTCACGATCAAACGGACGGGCAGGACAGGGCAACGGCTGCAACGAAGCAGGAGACTTGAGAGGAGTTTTTCGGCGTTGGCAAGACTGGCAAGAGCGGACAAAATGGCGGACAAAGCGGTACATTCCACGCCAGAAGAAGCGTAGACGCAAGCGCGTGTAGGTTTTCAACACTCCGCCGTGGGCGCACTGGGGATCAGTATGGAAAGCAGCACAAATTTCGGCGCGGAGATGACGGGGGATGACTAAAAGCCACTTCCTTCCGTCGTGAAGATAATTGTGGCGATAGAGCAGCCCGTCACGAATTGAAAAATGGTGAGCTTGGCGGGCAAGCGCCCTAGACAAACGACCTGGAGAGTAACTTGAAAGAAAGTCCAGAAGTGTAGATATCCACGGGTCGCGCCGCTGTTCCGTGGCCATGTCGATAGTGGCAAGCGAAGACAAATCGTAGGCGCAGATCTCATCAGACAACGAAGAGGGAGGCAGCGGTGAGCGCGAAAGAGCGTCCGCGTCAGTATGCTTGAGGCCTGAGCGATATATGACACGAATGTCATACTCTTGGAGGCGAAGAGCCCAGCGAGCAAGGCGGCCGGACGGGTCCTTGAGGGACGCCAGCCAGCACAGAGCGTGATGATCAGTGACCACATAAAATGGTCGGCCATAGACTATACGGACGGAATTTGCCGATGGCCCAAATAATGGCCAAGTATTCTCTTTCCGTAACAGAATAATTGGACTCTGCCTTGGTCAAGGTGCGGCTTGCGTACGCCACCACATAGTCTCGGATACCAGGTTTGCGTTGGGTGAGAACGGCGCCTATCCCAATACCGCTAGCGTCAGTGTGAATCTCAGTTGGCGCATTCGGGTCGAAGTGGCGGAGGATGGGAGGCGAAACCAAAAGACGGAGTAAAGTGTTGAAGGCGTCATCACAAGCAGGTGTCCATGCGGAGAGGTCGGAGCTGCCGGAGAGGAGCTGGATGAGAGGAGCAATAATAGAGGCGAAATTTAAGATGAAGCGGCGAAAGTAGGAGCACAGGCCGATGAAACTTCGTAGCTGCTTCAGTGATTTTGGGCGTGGGAATTCGGCAACTGCACGAAGTTTGGTGGGATCGGGAACAGACATGGCAGTAATTGAATTACAGTAATGAAATTACTGTAATTTAAATACTTTTTCGGTAATTTGTAATGTAACGAATTACTTTTTCGGCTTGGTAATTTAGTAATGTAGTGAATTACTTTTGGGTAGTAATTTCGCAGCAAAGTAATTAATTCCTCTCGAAACTACTTTTACTAAAGTGCGTCATCACTTCTTCAATAGACAACAAAGTAGAGTGCGCGAAAGCAGGAACGACGTGCTGCAATCCGAAGCCAGCGTAACGGATTGGCAAAAGGTGACAGAATTGAGCAGGACTATAGTCAACTAGAATACTCTGGAGAACAAGTTGTTTTGTTTAATAACTTTACTTAGTTTTTGCATTTATGGAAACTAGAAAGTAATTTCAAAGTAATTGAATTACTCAGTCGAAGTAATTGTAATGTAATTTCATTACTTTTGGCGAGCAGTAATGAGTAATGCAATTTAATTACCTTTCTGCGATTTTCAGCAAAGTAATTAGTAATGTAATTTAATTCCTTTTCAAAAGTAATTTTGCCATGTATGATCGGGAAGAATGCCATCCTTAGAAACGACATGACCTAGAATAGTTAGTCGGCGAGCAGCAAAGCGGCACTTCTTCAGATTCAGTTGGAGGCCGGCGGTAGCGAGACAAGTGAGAACGTCCTTCAGTCGGAGCAGGTGGGATTGAAAATAAGACTACGATGTCATCGAGATAGCAAAGACAGGTTCGCCACTTGAATCCACGAAGCACAGTGTCCATGAGGCGTTCAAATGTGGCCGGGGCGTTGCAAAGCACAAAGGGCATGACGTTGAATTCATATAATCCATCTGGTGTGATGAAGGCAGTTTTAGAGCGGTCAGCGTCATCCATTGGCACCTGCCAGTAGCCAGATCGTAAATCCAACGAGGAGAAAAGCTCGGCGCCCTGCAAGCAGTCCAGTGCGTCATCGATGCGTGGCAGAGGATAGACGTCCTTGCGCGTGATCTTGTTGAGCCGGCGGTAGTCGACACAAAACCGGAAGGAGCCATCTTTCTTAGGTACCAACACAACTGGAGACGCCCAGGGACTGTGGGATGGCCGAATGACACCACGACGAAGCATGTCGTCCACATGATCAGCAATTACTTGGCGCTCCGAAGCCGACACGCGATAGGGGCGCTGGCGCGAAGGTGCGGTTTTACCGGTGTCGATGGTGTGCTCTACGACAGACGTGCGGCCCAAGTCAGTTTGAGGAAGGTCGAATGAAGAAGCGAAGTTCTGCAAGAGGGCGACAAGTTGATCACGTTGCGCAAGTGGAAGATCAGCATCAATAGCATGTTGGAAAACGTCGGAGGGCGTCGAAGCGGTCAGAACATCGCAAGAGCACAGGCTAACGTCGAAGGAGGGGATTGAGTCAGCAAGAGTGGTGATATGACTGGGATCAAGCTCTTCAAGACGTCCAATGCATTCGCCACGGAGCAGGACTGCTGGGCAAGAAAATGGGTTCGAGGCGTAAAGTGCACTCTCGCTGTCTTGAATTTCGAGAACTGCGAACGGAAAAAGGAGGCAGGGATGACGGGAGGCGGCTTCGGAAGGTGTCAAAATCGCAGTCAAAGGAGTTACACACTCACAAGACAGTGGTACGAGGGCAGCAGAAAACGGAGGAATGTCGGTGTCATGGGCGATGAGAAGTTTTGCAGTGCGGGGAGGGGTATCACAGAAAGGGGCATCACAGAGGGGGGCATCACAGAGGGGGGCGAAGGCAATTTGCGCGCGAGCCGTTACTTGAGCATACGTGAGAGGTGCCGTCACAGGCGGCAGCACGGGGTTGGACGGCAAGACATCAGCGACGTGTTCTTGCACGACACGGCGTATAGTAGGGGTCAAAGATGGAGCCAGTTCAGGAACGAGGCGGCCCGAGTTTTGAAAATGGGGAAGGAGTGAGAGTTGACGTGCCACCTCTTCACGAATAAAATCTGTGATCTGTTGATTCAGCGGGCTCCCTTCAGATGTTGGCGAACCACCCAGGGCTATAATGCGGATACGCCTTCGTCGCACACACTGGAGCGGCGCCTAGAAGCGCGCCGCTTGCGGAGCTCGTCGTAGCTCTGGCAAAGCTTCACGATTTCACTAACGCTGGTGGGATTTTTCGCTACCAGCATCTGGAAGGCGTCCTCAGTAATGCCCTCGAGGATGTAGCGGATTTTGTTCGCTTCCGGCATGGCCGGGTCGACTCGTTTGCAGAGATCAACGATGTCTTCTATGTAGCTGGTAAAGGTCTCATCAGCGCGCTGAACACGATCGTGTAAACGTTGTTCGGCACGAAGCTTACGCACTGCCGGGCGGCCGAACGCTTCCGCGAAATTCTTTTTAAATTCCGACCAAGATAACAGGTCATCCTCATGGTTGCGAAACCAGAGGTTCGCCACGTCCGTCAGATAGAATATGACGTTACTGAGCTTGTATGAGTCATCCCACTTGTTGTAGCTGCTTACTATTTCATACGATGACAGCCAGTCGTCGACATCTTGATCGGCAGTGCCACTGAAGAGGCAAGGGTCACGCTGGCGCAAGACACATGATCGTGGGTGGAACGGCCGGCAGCGTCGAAGTGGACTCGTCTTGCATGGCGGTCGTAGAGGGCAGTGTACGGCTCCGCAGTTCCAGTTTGGATGGGATCGTTTCCGGCACCTCCACCAATTGTAATAAGGCGTTTATTGACGCTCAGATGGAGAGCTGTGAGGAGAGGACCTTGCAACGGCGAGCCCAGCGCACTTCTTCTTTGTCTTCGTCGCACAACGCACTGGTGCATGCCGATGGCTGAAGTGCTGGCTATCACAGTACAATATATTTATTCTTCAGTTTAGGGCGTATACTTATATATGTTGTATTCGCAAAATCACAACTCATCCTCCAAATAGTATAGTCGCAAAAAAAAATTACCGACGATTACGTTACTTCATAATGCGAAATTTGAGCGCAGCAAATAAGCTGTTTCACCTTTTCGATAGAGCAGCAGCAGCAGCAGCAGCAGCAGCAGCAGCAGCAGCAGCAGCAGCAGCAGCAGCAGCAGCAGCAGCAGCAGCAGCAGCAGCAGCAGCAGCAGCAGCAGCAGCAGCAGCAGCAGCAGCAGCAGCAGCAGCAGCAGCAGCAGCAGCAGCAGCAGCAGCAGCAGCAGCAGCAGCAGCAGCAGCAGCAGCAGCAGCAGCAGCAGCAGCAGCAGCAGCAGCAGCAGCAGCAGCAGCAGCAGCAGCAGCAGCAGCAGCAGCAGCAGCAGCAGCAGCAGCAGCAGCAGCAGCAGCAGCAGCAGCAGCAGCAGCAGCAGCAGCAGCAGCAGCAGCAGCAGCAGCAGCAGCAGCAGCAGCAGCAGCAGCAGCAGCAGCAGCAGCAGCAGCAGCAGCAGCAGCAGCAGCAGCAGCAGCAGCAGCAGCAGCAGCAGCAGCAGCAGCAGCAGCAGCAGCAGCAGCAGCAGCAGCAGCAGCAGCAGCAGCAGCAGCAGCAGCAGCAGCAGCAGCAGCAGCAGCAGCAGCAGCAGCAGCAGCAGCAGCAGCAGCAGCAGCAGCAGCAGCAGCAGCAGCAGCAGCAGCAGCAGCAGCAGCAGCAGCAGCAGCAGCAGCAGCAGCAGCAGCAGCAGCAGCAGCAGCAGCAGCAGCAGCAGCAGCAGCAGCAGCAGCAGCAGCAGCAGCAGCAGCAGCAGCAGCAGCAGCAGCAGCAGCAGCAGCAGCAGCAGCAGCAGCAGCAGCAGCAGCAGCAGCAGCAGCAGCAGCAGCAGCAGCAGCAGCAGCAGCAGCAGCAGCAGCAGCAGCAGCAGCAGCAGCAGCAGCAGCAGCAGCAGCAGCAGCAGCAGCAGCAGCAGCAGCAGCAGCAGCAGCAGCAGCAGCAGCAGCAGCAGCAGCAGCAGCAGCAGCAGCAGCAGCAGCAGCAGCAGCAGCAGCAGCAGCAGCAGCAGCAGCAGCAGCAGCAGCAGCAGCAGCAGCAGCAGCAGCAGCAGCAGCAGCAGCAGCAGCAGCAGCAGCAGCAGCAGCAGCAGCAGCAGCAGCAGCAGCAGCAGCAGCAGCAGCAGCAGCAGCAGCAGCAGCAGCAGCAGCAGCAGCAGCAGCAGCAGCAGCAGCAGCAGCAGCAGCAGCAGCAGCAGCAGCAGCAGCAGCAGCAGCAGCAGCAGCAGCAGCAGCAGCAGCAGCAGCAGCAGCAGCAGCAGCAGCAGCAGCAGCAGCAGCAGCAGCAGCAGCAGCAGCAGCAGCAGCAGCAGCAGCAGCAGCAGCAGCAGCAGCAGCAGCAGCAGCAGCAGCAGCAGCAGCAGCAGCAGCAGCAGCAGCAGCAGCAGCAGCAGCAGCAGCAGCAGCAGCAGCAGCAGCAGCAGCAGCAGCAGCAGCAGCAGCAGCAGCAGCAGCAGCAGCAGCAGCAGCAGCAGCAGCAGCAGCAGCAGCAGCAGCAGCAGCAGCAGCAGCAGCAGCAGCAGCAGCAGCAGCAGCAGCAGCAGCAGCAGCAGCAGCAGCAGCAGCAGCAGCAGCAGCAGCAGCAGCAGCAGCAGCAGCAGCAGCAGCAGCAGCAGCAGCAGCAGCAGCAGCAGCAGCAGCAGCAGCAGCAGCAGCAGCAGCAGCAGCAGCAGCAGCAGCAGAGCAGCAGCAGAGCAGCAGCAGAGCAGCAGCAGCAGCAGCAGCAGCAGCAGCAGCAGCAGCAGCAGCAGCAGCAGCAGCAGCAGCAGCAGCAGCAGCAGCAGCAGCAGCAGCAGCGGCAGCGGCAGCGGCAGCGGCGGCGGCGGCGGCGGCGGCGGCGGCGGCGGCGGCGGCGGCGGCGGCGGCGGCGGCGGCAGCGGCAGCGGCAGCGGCGGCGGCGGCGGCGGCGGCGGCGGCGGCGGCAGCGGCGGCAGCGGCGGCGGCGGCGGCGGCGGCGGCGGCAGCAGCAGCAGCAGCAGCAGCAGCAGCAGCAGCAGTGCACATATGCAGATCCGCCGCCACCGATCTGGCTCTCTGATTGCCACCGCACAGGGGTTGCGTTGGAGGAGGAGCGAAAAAAGGAATTAAGTTCGAGCGGGCGCTTTGACAACCGGAGACTCGCAGGAAGAGGGGGGAGGGCGGCGGCGTGTACACCCAGCGGCAAACGATGGGGGCAGAAGCGCGCGCAGCAAGCGGACAACGCGATAAAGGGAGGAGGGAAGAGATAGTAGCGACTGACTGATGCTGCTGACGCCGATAGTGAGTCAACCCCAGCTGCGGAGTTGGTTTCAGGGACAACGCCGCCGATGCCGACGCAAACAATATGATACCCTCGCTTCCGCAGCGCCAAGAACCAGGTCTAGCCGTGGGAAGGTGGTCACGTATTCGTCGACGTGCCGGGGCCTACGTGAAATAACCGGCGCGTCGGCAACTGAAGAGCACCCTATCCGCCACACAGGAACAGGGGGGGGGGGGGGACCCTCCCCTCCTCTTTCTGCATGGCGGCGACGGTGTTCTATGCAGTCACGTTATCTTGACTCTCTAGCGGCGTCAGCGGCATCCAGCGGTATCAGTCGGTCGCTGCTAGCGCTGGGGGGATGAAAGGGGGGCGGAGCTGGTTACGAGGCCGACGCCGACGCGAAACCCAGGAACGGACGCCAAAGAGCTGCGCTCTAAAATATTTTCTTAAACGAAGTCGTAGCGGGCGTAACAAGACCCACAAATGTATATCCTGTTAGGCGGTTTCCCATAATAACACAGTGTTAACGGCGCGTCCGGCGTGGATCGCTCGCCCATTGCGCGTTTTTAGACTGGGCTGCAAACTCAATGACTGCGCGCATTGAGTATACCGACGCGGCGGCTATCAGTGATGCCGCAGTGGAAACGAAATTGGCAACGAAACGCCGTGCCCCCTCTGGCTGTCAGGTGATACCAGGAGGGACGAAATCTCTGGGTGGAGCGATCTACGTCACAGGCGCTGTGCTATAGTACGAAACTGCCTATCAAGATGACAACATTAGGCCAATTGTAACGCGTGCTACAACTGTTAAAGAATATTTGTTTTCACGGCTATACTTTTTACAATTCCGGCAATACGACATACCCCCGAAATTGAAATTTGGAGAGTAGATTTGCGTAATTAATTAATTAGGCAACTAACATGAAGCAGTTTTAATCTTACCTGTTGCCCGCTGTAGCTCCCAATATAGACCCGGCCAGGGATAAAATAAATCTAAAGCCTTCAAATAAATACAAAAACCTTTGTCTTCAAGCTTTGGACCTTCTAAAGAAAAATAAAAACGCCCGGGATACCTTGTTTTTGATTGAAAAATATATAGTAGGTAACTTTATTCTGAAGAATTTATTAAAAGTAGAAGACAAACGACTACATGCTATCGGTTGCGATACATTATCTTTCAAGAGCCCTATCTGGTGTTACAGACTAATTTCGACCACCTCGGGTTCTTTAACTTGCGCTGACATCGCACAGCACACAGGCGCCTCCTTCAGCTGATACTCTTTTACCAGCTTTTGATTCTTAGAAAGTAGACCTATGATGAGAGAACTGGCAGACATTTTTTTTGTTTAGTTGAATGACCAATGCCTGGTTCCAACGGCCTCACGAGTTACGTGAGGCCGTCACCGCAGTGAGAGGAGTCGCTGAGCCTCGTTGGCCTCGTCCTGGGCGGCGCGTGGGCAAGTTTCTCTTCTACGCGCTCCTCTTTTACCGTCTTATTACGCATCAGACAGCTCAAATTAAAAGCTATCGCTCTCGCCTACCCCCGCCGTACTTTCCTTTACAACTTTCCACCTGACTTCTTCCTTTTCCTCTTTCGCCACTGCTTTCTCCCCCTCTATCCAGCGTATTCCCTTCGCCTTTCATGCTCACCCTTGTATTTCGCCCTTCCTCCGTTCTCGCCATAACGCATAACGGTAGCCCTTCTGCTTCTTCTCGCAGCACCACCCTGTGGCTGGGCGTTATTCAACACTCGTTAAGCCTCCTCACTCCGCGATAGCCATTGTCGGAGTTCTTCCCGCGTGAAAGATACCTCCGTTTACGCCATACCCGCAAACCTAAACCATAAAATGTGGGCTGGCGATTTCAAACTCTCCACTTTACCACCTGCTAGCCGTGGCAGCACTGGCAGGTGGCAGACAACCGGTTGCTACCCGTCTATACTTAAGCTTCATCACTAAGCGTACTACGCGATAGGATTAATGGGTTTCTCAGGATATCAGCGCTTCCATTCTCCAGAACGTTAACCCTTTGTTCCGGATGGTCATGGCGGGTTGTGGGAGGTCGAGAAGAATCATGCGCCCCTGGTTGGCAGTGCAAACTGTGACAGGGTGGCCCCCATCGGTTGCACCGACGGCGATGCCGCTCAAGCCGGGAACGGAGAGCTGCATGCGCTCTAAAAAAATAACATGTCAGAGCTGGCAGCTGTGTTGCCAGTGGCAACTAGGATGCTAAAAGCTGTACAAGAAATATATTGGCTTGGTTTGATTTCTAGGGTTTAATGTCATATAGCGACTCAAGCTATGAGAGACGCCGTAGTGGAGGTCTCCGGAAATTTCGACCACCTGGGGTTCTTTAACGTGCACTGATATCGCACAGCACACGGGGTCTTGCTTTTCGCCTCCATCGCAAAGCGGTTGCCGCGGCCGGGATTCGATCCCGCATCCTTGGGCACAGTAGTCGAGTGCCCTAACCACTGCACCATTACGACGGGGCCCAGCTAATGTTGAAGAGCAAAAAGAACCTATTGAAATAGATAAGTACCAGGAATGCTATGTTAATTATGGTTCGACCACTATAGGCATCCCCCGATAGGTGGTTTAGCGATCCTTTGGGTATGTGCCACTAGTATATATACACCCAATGACGGCGTTGTTGTCGTTACAGGCTGGGCCAAATGCGTGAGGGCGGCCTTCTGGACAAGTGGCTGGCTGAGATCTCAGCTCCGGGTTGCGAAGCCGTGGTCCCGCCGGCGTCCTCAGAGGTCGAACCTGAGCCAGGGGAAGGTTCTGCCACCCTCAATCATTTCCTTGCCACATTTCTACTCCTCGGTCTCGGACTGGGCTGTGCCGTCGTGGTGCTGCTGCTCGAGAACCTCGTTCACTTCCACACGACCAAGAAGACGGTCAGGGCGACAATGCAGCGACGTTGGAACAAGGCTAAGCTGCCGCTGGAGTGGCACAAGATCAGGATGATTTCGGAGCGGCGATGAAGAGACATTGAGGACAGACGCGTGAAAGCCGATATCATCCATGGGGGTGCTTTGGCCAAACGCAAGCTTCGAAGACGAGAAAGCAATCACGTGGTACTTCGTATAGTTGCACCTGCGTGTGTGCACTCGGCTTTGTAGTTCTCGTGCGCACTTAGGGCTTCCTTTATGATTTGATTGCTGGCATTCTGTCGTGTTCCTACCGAACCACAAGTTAGCTCCGCTGCGCCTCTTAACGCATTGCAACACTGAAAGTACTTTATCACCAGTGTGTAGTCTTGCAGCGTGACCTTTTATGGTCAATGCGTATTCATAGTCACACGAACACGGCGGCCAATACAACGTAGAGACTATAGTGTTGCCTATCACATCACTTCTCAGCACCAAGTAATGTATGCACTTGGACGGCTGTTATTCCAACTGAGTTCAACAGTACGTTCAGCATGAACAAACTGTCTATAGTGAGCCACCCGCTATTTAAATAAATTATTAGATGCAACCGTGTACATTAGAGTCTGCTTTCAAGTGACAATTAATCATGTGATGTAGAGATTATGTCTTGCCACGCGCAATACAAAATTATAAAAATATATATAAAAAAACTTCTGGTTGACAGCTGACGGTTAGGAACGTATGTTGTTAGCCGAAGCTCCAACTACTCAAGTCCTACAAAGAGTAAATAGAAAAACTCGTCGCCACACCACCGTTTCCTTTCCTCACATTTCTAGCAATGTGGCAAGATATTCGCACCTCAATTGCCAACAGACATGTTCCTGCTTATTTTTGTTATTATCTTCTGGAATGGCATATACTGTAACTACTGAGAGGGTTCGGCCAGGCTATGTTGCAGGCTCAGACAGGGGAAATACAGCTTCGTAAACAAAGTAGATAATATTAGGAGAAAATTTGAGGTAACGGGCATACGTAGTCTTAATAATTTGCGCATGCATGGTTTGTTTTAGAAAAAAAAATGTCACGTTAGAGTTTCGCGGACAAATTTCTGGGCTCAGAATCGCTAAGGAGCGTATACATTCGGCAGTTTTCTTATTGATGAGGTTACTTTCGATGTGTGTTTAAAACTCGAAAAGCGGCTAAGAAAACTAAATATACATAGGCGTGAGGGACTACTATTACCGTTCGATTTATATAAATGGGGGGGGGGGGGGGTTAGGTCGGCGTAATTGCTCATGAGTCGACACACTCGGGCTCACTCGCTCGCATTCGGATCATGATCTGAGTCATGAGTAAGTATGAACTCGCATTAGGTTATGATCTGGGTCATGAGTGAGTCCGGTCTCGCATTCAGCTCATGATCTGAGTTGTGAGTCCGGACTCAGGCTAAGATTATAATCTGTGTTTTCGTAACGACGGTGTGTCTTTTTTTCCCCTCAGCGGAGAGAAGGAAAGATTTATTGCAGCGACTACAAATGGCGCTTGCGGGCGCGGTAGCTCACCTATACAGATACTTCTGAGAACACCTTCCTGAGTGCGCTCCCTAGACTATTTTGTACATTTTGCACACTCTGAATGTTTACTTTAATATACAACTTGAGGTGGATAGAAGCCCAGTCAAACCTTTTCAGACGTTTTGTTTGTCTACTGTGTTATTTATTAAACCTTGATTGTGTTTAATAACAAAGTACAATCTCACGTGGCGCTTCACTCACATGAAATACGATCGGCCGAACCAAAGCACAGAAACAAGACCTCCTAGCGAAAGATATAGGTTTGCCCCGCCGGGGTGGTGCAGTGGTAAGACGCCCGACTACTCTGCCAGAGTATCCGGGTTCGAACCCGACCGGCTGCGTTTCGATGGAGGCGAAACGAAGAGGCGTCCGGGAGTGAGCCCGCACCTGGGCCGAAATTTTGCGAGTGAACCCGAGTGCGCGCGCGGGCACTCGTGATTTTGCCGACGGTTGCCCGGCTTGAAACCCAGAGGCTAGGCTATATATACGCGTCGACTGACCGCAAATCCTTAATCATGGAGCCTTTTTTCTGTCTTGTCGTCACAAGAGTGAATGGAGTTGCGAGAAAGTTTTTAAATATAATTTTCCCGACAATAAATTGGATTTTTGCTGTCGCGGATGAGTGCGGATGGCAAGTGGTGAATGGGCCAATCGGAAGCACGTCAGTCCGGAAGCCATGAAAACGGCGAATTCATTTACAAGCCGACTGCATGCGAACAAATGCAGTCGTGCCCCATTAATAATGTTCTCGTTAATATAGACGACTCAAATTATGGACGTTTTTCCTGCATGGTGACCAAGCTTCTTAATACGTATTGTCGTTGCGTTAATCGGAAACTCGCTGTCCGGAAAACCAACAGGGAGAAAATTCGCGAGGCTTATGTCGGTCCATTTATTATGGACAACGATGAGATCAAGGCCTCGACTTTGCCATCCATTCCTTTTCTCGTATTTTCACGCCATTCAGCCCGAGTCCTTTTCGGCGCAGTGCAAATTTTGTGGCCAGACGGCAAAATGGTATGGGCCTGTCAGTAAAACAACACTACTGGCATAATAAAGCAGCCAAAGCGGGAGGGCTGGGAGGCGGCCATGTCCAGCTCGGACCTTGAGAAGAAACGAGCTCTCGTCGAAAGAATGCTGGCAGCGGCTTTTGCCAACGGCATACCGGACTATATCAGCTTTCCATATAATCTAAGTCGTTGTGGCTTTCAACAGATGTTTTCATTATCACTATCAAGTCCTCGAAAGCGTGTTTTCGCTTTCACATAGTCGCAACGATTTGAATATATACACTCAATGGTAGTACGTCTGCACCGAAAAAAATAAAAGCTTTAAAAAAAAAAAGAAAAATTACTGTATAGGGGCACTGTGCAGGTTTGTCCACTCGCCTATAGAGAGAGGTATATAAGAGCTCAGTGAGCGGCTTTCAGCCTTAGTTTGAAAAAAAAAAATATGCTGCAAATATCGCATGACGACAGGATCGGAGTGATCGCTTCGCGCCGCCAAGAAATCGATCGTGGAGATAGCGGGGGGCAAGGGAGTGAGGTGGTGAAGGGTGACTGTTCCTGGCCCTACGGGCAACCGACAAGCTGCTCAAGCTCGCCATTTGGGGACAGCGGTATCTCGTTGCTCATCAGCTGAAAGCCTGTGAACGACAACTAGTTCGCTGATGCGTATGGCAGGTAGGTCGCCTACATTAACATCTGACAGGTCTGCATCAAGAGTCGACTTTGTCTCGGCAACCTCACGGCAAAAAAGCAGACGTCTGTCCACCTGTGGACCGAGGTAATGTTCGAGTGCAAGCACACGCCACCTGCCTTGCTCATCCAGTACAGGATGAGCGAGCGACCAGGGTAAGACTCGTCAGCCAGTAGCCCCTCTACCAGCCTTAACGCGAGTACTCGAGCCACTGTCGGGATGCACGTCTGACCAGGGCCTCCCCTGCTACTCGGAAGGTGTAGGATGTGACGGGCGACTAGCGCTGTCCTGCCATCCCAAACAAAACTCCCTATAAGGGACACGAGTCCGTTCGTCACATGGTGCGGGATTGTCGCGATGCGCGCCACATAAAGGGTGAAAGCGCACGCTCGTGTCTTGACGACACTGACTTTAGCATTCAGCGTCAAGTTGAAACGCGCTGCGTTAGAAAGGGCGTGCATTGCTCGCGAGGGAACTAAGTGTACGGGGAGAAACCCCGCTTGCCTCAAACAGCAAGCCAAGTACACGCACTGCGTCCACAAACGGTACGTCGGCGGCTAAAGGGCCCCTGAACTGACCGAAGCAGAGTGCTTTACTTTTATTCGTGTTGAGCTGCGCTCCAGATAAAGCTGCGTATTCCGAAAAGATGTTAAAAAAATACAATGAAACTGTCATTGCCGCGCACGAAGAGTGATATGTCGTCGGCGTATGCAGATACAACGACAGTCTCCTGTCCCACTGATGGGAAACCTCGAATACGTCTGTCCGCGGCGACCCTATGCACTGAGCAGCGGGTCGAGCGAAAGTATGAAGAGTAACGGCGAGAGCCGGCACCCCTGACGCACTCCCCGCGTAATCGGAAAGCTGCCGGCAATTTGGCCATTCAGTACAAGTTCACTGCTAAGGTCTGTGTAAAGGCCGCGTAGGAGCTGAACGAATTCCTCAGGAAAACCAAATGAGCGTAGCACGGCGAACAAGTAATCATGTTCTACGCAGTCGAAGGCCTTCGCTTGGTCCAGGGAAACGAAAGCTGCAGTGATCAGTTTGACACAGGCGTATTCGAAGACTCCTCTCGTCAGTGTCAGTGAAGCGAACACCGATCGTCCAGGTACCCCGCAGGACTGGTATGGGCTAACGAAATCCTGCAGGTAGATTCGCACCCTACGGACGAGCAATGTGGCTACGAGCTCGTCAGTGTCAGTGAAGCGAACACCGATCGTCCAGGTACCCCGCAGGACTGGTATGGGCTAACGAAATCCTGCAGGTAGATTCGCACCCTACGGACGAGCAATGTGGCTACGAGTTTATAGTCGGTGTTAAGGAGAGTAATCGGTCGCCACGATGAGGGACTCGACGGTGTCATGCCCCCCTTCGAAATTAGAACAATACGGCCGACACTGAACGAGGGTGGCTTGGCTCCGCTTTCGAGGAAACAATTTACGAGCCTAAGTAAAGAAGGACCGAGAATGTCACAGAAAGTGGAATAAAAACCGGCTAGTAGCCCGTCAGGACCGCGTGCGGTCGACTGGTACATGGCGCCTAGGGCAAAACGCACCTCCTCCAAAGTTGCCGGCTCATTAACGTGTGTCTTCTAGAAGTTGAGGAAGAGGCCCACAGAAGAAGCCGACAGCTTCTCTAAAATCCTTCTCCTGGTCGAGGCCTTGCGACGAAAAAGAGGGCCGCAAAATGCCCGCTAAACAAGTTGTGGATGTCCGCGGGTTCCGAAGACGTAGCACCGTCCGCAAGCATGACGCTTTTTACGCGAGTTCGCCTATTAGTACGCTGGATAACGGTTCGAGCATGTCCGAGGTCTGCTGCACGTTGATTGGACCCGCGGAGAGCGATGCGCGTGAACCTCGAGAATGCGGTGATAACGCTCGCGCGGCGTCTCGAGATATTCGCGCACCGCGAACGTAAGCGTTTCACCGCCACGTGCGATGCGCGTACGGCGCAGAACGTCATTCAGCATGGTCGTAATGTGGACACGCCGCGCCTTCCCCGCACACACAAGAACATCGTGCCAGCGTGTTTTCAGCGCGTCCCAAGTAGCAGGGGTTACGTTACTAACTGCGGCCACAGACAAGCACAACTTTCGGCGTATATCATCAATGCACTCTTCATCGTGGAGTACCGCCGCATCCATGCGCCACGTCAGGGGGCTGTTTGCACGGCCCAGGGCTGCCCGCAGAATAACCATAACCGGGAAATGATCACTTAGTTTAAGGCCTGATGGGAAAGGCAGTACCTCAAACTGTAGCAAGTCAGGTCTCATGGCAGAGGGGATGTAAACTCGATCTATTCGGCTCGCGCTGTGGCCCCTGACTCGTGTTGCCTCGAAATGGTCTCTGTGAAGAGTGAACCACGCGTCCTCTAAGCGTAATGATCGTACTAGCTTTTCAAGATCCTTCGCGTGGTAATTGGAGGCGCCCTGACCAGGCCCCCCTCCCTGATGTCGCGCATTGTGTTTAAAACACAATTGAAATCCCCGAGCAGAATGTGGGGCACGTCATCGAGAAAGTATGTCGTGATAGACCGAAAGAACTCGTTTGTCAAACTACGTGTGACTGGCGCGTACACGTTGACAAAACGAGTCCTGCGGCCATCTAGAAAAACGTCGACGACAATGACGCGCCCATCTATGTCAAATGTACAATGAGCACATTCCCTGTATGCTGGTGAAATATATATCACTCCGACGCCACAACACCGAGAGTCTGTTAACGAAAAAAAGGCCTCAACATTAAAACGAGAACGAAAAGAAAGGACATCGGCGGAGGTGCGGAAGTTGCACTCCTGCAAAAACAAAACATCTACTCGATGCAAACGCGCAAGATGAAGCACCTCCCTTTAAATCCTTGCGCGTTAAAAGAAGTAAAACGAAAAGGGGTCATCATAAAAGGAAGGAGGAACAAAGAAAACTATCCATATCACAGAAACAAAGGAACGAAGAAGAACATAAACTCGCGGAAACATTCTTCGGGCAAAGTCCGTAAACGTGTCCGCATGTTAGCACTAGGGAGGCGCTCGGGGAGTTGATGCTCGGTGTTGAAGCCTCAGCTAACAGCTCTGCAGAGGCGGCCAGGATGCGACGAAGCGCTGATTTCTGCGAGCACGGGCCGCGACATGGTACGTGGCAAGCGCTTCCGTGCAATCAAAACCACTGTCAAACACGCACACACGCCAACTTCGTGGAAAGCGCAGTTCGCCGTTCGCAGACCGCAGCGACGAAGCCCAAGCGATTATCAGCCGGGAGCGAGAAGTGGTGGCCGCTGGTCGACGCCGACTGAGACGCGTCGAAGCCTGAGCCTGACAGGCGAGGATGAGGAGGAGGAGGGTACGGCCGCTGCGGCCGTAGAGCCTAAGCGGCAGCGCCATCATAGAGAAAGAGATTGCGCCATGGTGGTTACGACTCGGCGTCCGAGTGTCCATCTCGGTGCCGTCTGGTGCCTTTTGCACCTTCTTATGCGGCGCTGATGCGCTCGAAGATGCACAGCTCTATGTGCCGGAAAAGTGACGCTTGCCTTTGTCCGCCAAAGGCGTTTTCGTAGCGCGGCCCGCACTCGGGCGTTGTGGCCTCGCGGAGCCAGAGCGACGTCTTGCCACCACCAGACAGGGTGACCTCCTTACTTGGGAGGACAGGGGCGGAAGCCGCCGAGTGCAGGAGGCGCGGGGCGTTCAGCAGAGCCTCCAGATTTGCCAACTTCACATGTGGAGCAGGCGTCGTCTGCAGCTTGTCACCGTGCGGGTGCTGCCCCGCCACGGGCTGCGACTCCAAGGCTCGGGGTTCAGAGTAGGGTACGTCTGAGGAAATCTCGGAGTCGCTCTGAGAGGTTATCTCCGTCACAGGCTCGCTATCGGGGGAGGGCTCCGTGGTTGCCCAGTCAGAGAGGGCCTCAGACGTAGTCTTCAAGGCCTCGTCGTCGTCCCTCTCTGCGTCCTTGCTGGGCTCCTGAGAGCCGCCGGACAGCTCCAGGATCTCAGTCTTCTCGGGTTGCACTCCAGGCTCTAAGGACGATTTGGCAGCCGCTGCATAAAAGCGCGGCAGAACACAATCCACTGTTGGGTGTTCGCTGCCACAGCGCTTGCACGCAGAGCGGCAACCGGCACTATCGTGGCCGTAAGCGCTGCAACGACCGCAGCGAACCGCCGAACAAGCAGCGCCAAAGTGGCCCTCGACGCCGCACTTGGAACACACGCGTTTCGTTCCTCGATACTCCAGCATGACGCGGGTCCCAGTCACCATCAGGAAGTTGGGGGTGACCGGGTCATTTCCAACTTGACCAGCCGCGTCCCGTTCCGGACGTGGCTCCTAGACTGGAACGGTACTTCTGAGACAGATCGGACTTTTCCGTACGGGGAAAGCGCCACAGCGAGAGCCTCGTCGCTGACGCACGGGGGAAGACGGTAAACCATCACATAAAACACCGGAGCTCCCATCTGCTCCAACTCGCACTTCTTTTCCGGCGAGACGCAGGACACCTCTCGCCACCATCTTGGTCGCTTGCGCAATGGAGGACACGGCGGCCAGGAAACGGAGACCTCCGAGGTGCTGCAGGTACTGTAGCCCCTCTACTCCGACAACCTCTTCGATGCCGTTGATGAGGCTGTCCGCCGGAACGCCTTGGAAGGGTACAGGGCCGGAGTAGGTCGTTCCATGACTCGATCCAGGGTCCGGGCAGCCGCGACAGGAACGCGGCGCCGGACAGCAGGTGGCAAGCACAGATCGACCCCAAAGGATAGCTGCAGAAAGTGGCTAATATGACGTCAGTCAATTCGCATATTTGTTGTAGTTGTGGATGTAGGAAGAAGGAAAATAAAATGCATTGGCCTGCTACTGGCTCTGTAGCTGAGACAGCTTAGAGAAGGAAAGGAAGAGGGAGAGAAAGACGCGCGCCGCAACCCCCGTCGTCCACCACCACCGAAGCGGCGGCGGGTGCAATGACCGCCTAGAACAGATAAAAATTCGGCAACAGGCTAGCCCAAGCGGCGGTGAACTACCTGTCCCAAATCTATAAAATATCAGGGGAGTTTCAACAGTTTACTGCTTTATGAAACAAGGGTATCTTCACAAGTTTTATCTACGTTTCCCTGAAATGTTTTTGGAAAAACATTCTTTGACCATGGGTTTGTTATAAAAATTAATGTTCTGGAGAAGTGTAGTTACATAACTTTTACATCGTGTAATTCTTAATATTTTAGAAGTAATAATTTTTACAGAAAAAGCCTATCAGAAGCCTCTTCCCGGCGCAGTTGTAAAGGAAGGTGTTAGTTTCGAATCAAACGCTCTGTAAACTACAAGAACGGCGGTTGGCCGACTGCATCATGGCCGACTGAGGCCTTAGACGCTCATTTTCTTGCCGCCAAGCAAAGCCGACATGCGAAGCTCAAGGGTCTGGAGAGCTAAGGTCGTTCATAATTTACTGCGTTCGTCAGCACACTGAGCATGCTGCTTGACTAGGATCAGATGCCTCAGAGATGGACAAGGAGGAGGACTGAAAGGAGTGGGAGAGCAGGTAAGGATGAAGTGCGCATGGTCCCTACTCCCTGTTTGTCTTCTTTCGTGTTTCATTGTCGATTTTGTTCCTTGTATCTGCGTGTCTGTTAACGGTTTAACGGCTTCGTGGTACGCACTCGGTGCTCACAAGTAAACAACCGCACGAGCATGTACTTGCCATTGGCTCCTTGAGTTTTAAAGAAAGGGAATATGGATAGATATAGGCTAAGGAAACAGGGTGTTTGAAGGAAACGTGGAGGAGGGAAATCAGGATGCACTGCAAGCAAAGATTCCCGGTTTGTACTAGCTCCTGAGCGAGCGCCGTCGACCAAATATCTGGCACACAACGGCTTCAATATTTTGCGGAGTATCGAGTATAGTTAAAATACCAGATACACCAGAAATATATTTTCGATACCGATACTTTCATTTTCAGCACCTAATACCGATACACAATATGTATTTAAATATAGTATCAAATATACATGTATCTTCGATACTGCACATGACTGGTAGGCCATCATTGCACCCGCTACCGTTTCGGTGGTGGACGACGGCTGTTGCGACGCGCGCCTTTTTCTCCCTCATCTTTTAGAGCGCAGCTCTTTGGCGCTCGTTCCTGGGTTTCGCGTCGGCGTCGGCCTCGTAACCAGCGCCTCCCCACTTTCATCCCCCAGTTTGAGCCGGCGCTTGGCAACAGAAGCCTCGCAGGAAGCGCGGAGCAGCCGGAGAACACAAGGAAAAGAAGGAGGTTTGGGGGGGGGGGGATGGGTCGCCGGAGGAAGCGCTAGCAGCGACTGTCTGATGCCGCTGCCGCCGCTAGCGAGTCAAGACAACGTGACCGCGTAGATAATAATAATAATTGGTTCACAGGAAGGGAAAGGCGCAGTATCTGTCACACGAGTTTGTGGACACCTGAACCGCGCCGTAAGGGAAGGGAGGAAGGTGGGAGTTAAAGTGTAAAGAGAGAAAGAGGAGCCGTAGTGGAGGGCTACGGAGTAATTTCGACCACTTGGGGATCTTTAATGTGCGCTGACATCGCACAGCACACGGACGCCTCGTTTCGCCTCCATCGAAACGCAGCCACCGAGGTCGGGTTCGAACCCGGGTATTCCGGACAGTACTCGGGCGTCTTACCACTGTACCACCCCGGCGGGGCATGACCGCGTAGAAAAACTGATTTATTTTTTATAGAAAGGGAAAGGCGCGGTAACTGTCTCACTTGTTTTCTGTGGACACCGCAACCAAGCCGTAAGGGAAGGGAGGAAGGCGAGAGTGAAAGTGGAAAGAGAGAAAGGGGAGTCGTAGTGGAGGGCTTCGGAGTAATTTCGACCACCTGGGGATCTTTAACGTGCGCTGACATCGCACAGCACACGGACGCCTCTTCGTATCCCGTTCCTCTCGCTCGTAACGAGTCCCACGGCTGTGACAACCTCGCGAGGCACTTGCATAGATCTCGTCTTTGAGAATCAAGCATTGGTGTAACCAAGTCGAACATATATCAGTCTATTTCTCCGACCACAAAGCTTCCTTCATGACTGTCAAGAACTGTTAGTGGAGTCTTTGTTAAAGGAATACGTGTGAAAAATAAAAAAAATGCTGTGATAGCGCATACATGCGTTGCTCGATTTCTTTGCCTCAATCTATCGAAAAGATGAAACAGCTTATTTGCTGCGCTCAAATTTCGCATTAGGAAGTAACGTAATCGTCGGTAATTTTTTTCTTTCTTCTCTATTTTCTCTTCTGTCCGCACGAGGCAGCGGAGGTCGTCCCGCCGAGGTGGTGCAGTGGTAAGACGCCCGACTACTGTGCCGGAGTACCCGGGTTCGAACCCGACCTCGGCGGCTGTGTTTCGATGGAGGCGAAATGAATAGGCGTCCGTGTGCTGTGCGATGTCAGTTGTTGTTGTGGCTGTAGGAAGGAGAAGAAAATGCACGGGCCTGCTACTGGCTCTGTAGCTGAGCCACCTCCGCTGCCTCGTGCAGACAGAAAAAATAGAGGAGAGAAAAGGAAGTGGGAGAGAAAGACGCGCGCCGCAACAACAGCCGTCGTCCACCACCGAAGCGGTGGCGGGTGCAATAACGGCCTACAACAGATAAAAATTCGGAAAGGCTAGCCCTCACCGCAAGCGGCGGTGACCTACTGTCGCAGCCCCATGAGGGGATTTCGCGATGTCAGCGCACGTTAAAGATCCCCAGGTGGTCGAAATTACTCCGTAGTCCTCCACTACGGCGCCCCGCCGGGGTGGCGCAGTGGTTACAGCGCTCAACTACTGTTCCCAAGGACGCGGGATCGAATCCCGGCCTCGGCGGCCGCTTTTCGATGGAGGCGAAAAGCAAGGTGCCCGTGTGCTGTGCGATGTCAGTGCACGTTAAAGAACCCCAGGTGGTCGAAATTTCCGGAGTCCTCCACTACGTCGTCTCCATAGCCTGAGTCGCTTTGGGACGTTAAACCCCCCGAAACCAAACCGAAACCAAATCCTCTTTCTCACTTTCCACTTCCGCTTTCCTCCCTTCCCTTAAGGCGCGATTGAGGTGTCCACAGAAAACAAGTGAGACAGTTACCGCGCCTTTCCCTTCCTATAAATCAATCAATCAGGCAGCGGAGGTGGCTCAGCTAGAGCCAGTAGCAGGCCCGTGCATTTTCTTTTCCTTCAGTCGCAACAATTGTGACAGATACTGCGCCTTCTCTATTCTGTAAATCAATTTCAAACGCCGCTGATGCCTGTTGTACATCTGGGTCTGCCTCTGTTGTTGCGACTGAAGGAAGAAGGAACAGAAAATGCGCGGGCCTGCTACTGACTGTGAAGCTGAGCCACCTCCGCTGCCTCGTGCGGGAAGAAGAGAAAATAGAGAAGGAAGAAAAAGAAGAGAAGGAGAAAGAGAGAGAATTTTTGGTTGGTTGGTTTGTGGGGTTTAACGTCCCAAAGCGACTCAGGCTATGGGAGACGCCGTAGTGGAGGACTCCGGAAATTTCGACCATCTGGGGTTCTTTAACGTGCACTGACATCGCACAGCACACGGGCGCCTTGCTTTTCGCCTCCATCGAAAAGCTGCCGCTGAGGCCGGGATTCGATCCCGCGTCCTTGGGAACAGTATAGTCGAGCGCCGTAACCACTGCGCCACCCCGGCGGGGTGAGAGAGAACTTTTATTATTCGTCCAACAGAGTGACTATCCCGCTCTTCGGGGTTTAGACCCGGAAGGTGGGACAGTCGCCTTATTTGCAGGCCGGTAGTTCTTGGACTCCGGCGGCATCTTCGGCCAGTCGAAAGAGAGAAAGACGCGCGTCGCAACAGCCGTCGTCCACTACCGAAACCGCAGCGGGTGCAATGACGGCCTACAAAAGATAAAGATATGGTGGCAGGCTAGCCCCCGCCGCAAGCGGCAGTGACCTACCAAGCCCATTAGGTCGTTTTTGTGGCTGTACAAAGAAAGAAAAGAAAATGCACAGGCCTGCTACTGGCTCTGTAGCTGAGTGTCACGAAATCGGCGCCCATTTTCATCAAGCCGGTACAGCGCTAGGCGCGCGCGGCGTCGCGTGGAGAGCATGGAGAGAAAAGCCCCTTCCCCGCGCGGGAGAGCGCGTACCTTTGTACGCGTTGCCGTGACCCTCTTTCCCATTGCCCGGGGAGGACGGTGGTTCATCGGCCTGGAATGTGCCAGGCCTTTCGAGAAATTTCTATGGGACCTGGCCAATGACGACGCGCGGCTCGACTGGAGGAGAAGAGGGAGCTATAACCAGCGAAGCTATGTGTGTGTGCGCGCTAGCTTTGACGCGTGCTAACAAACAGACACGGCGCGCCCTATTTAAAGCGACCGCGCCGCTTGTTGAGTCAGTCAGTCAGTCAGTTCGTCAAGTGTTTTGCGACGTGCTCGCCTGTGTTTCGGCTGGACTCCCGGGGATCACCCGCTGCTGGCAAGCCCACGGACTTTCAAGGGAGCGGCGCTCGTCTCGTATGGCGGCCACATCGTGACTCTTGAGGCGTCGGATTGCAACAGTGCCCGGTGAACAATTTGGTGTTTGTTTATGTAACTCTCTCGTGTTAGATCTGTTGTAAAGCCTCTCTGTTATTGAATCATACTGTAGTTGCATGCTTAGCGTTTGTATTCTGTGAACCTCTCGTCTGTGTATTTCAAGAGATCTTGTGTATTCCTTTGTATCGTCTCTTGCTGTGCATAAATTGTGTTTTGTTTCTTACTTCTGACTCCGATCCTTACTCTGGTTTGAACCGGCGACAGCTGGGCACCAAACGACCACCCCCTTCTGTCACTACAAGGTAGTTGGATTCCGGCTGAGCTTGCCACGCAGGTCGAGGGCATCTCCTTTGCGACCGGAACAGCTACCCCCACTCACTCAAAGGGTGTCTGGGAGTGTGCGCACCTTTAAGGGCGCATCGTTAATAATACCCCCTAATTATTAACGGGTGACACTGAGCCACCTCCGCTATAGTGCTCTACCTCCGCTGCCTCGTGCAATAGAGAAGGAAAGACGCGCGCCGCAATAGCAGCCATCGTCCACCACCGAAGCAGTGGCGGGTGCAATCACGGCCTACAACAGATAAAATTCGGTGGCTGGCTCGCCCCTTCGCAAGCGGCGTTGACCTACCGTCCCAGACTCGTAGGGCCAGGAACTGCCACCTTCCCCTCTCTCGCCCCGTAGGGCCAACCACCAACCCCCTTCCTCCCTCTGTTTGCTGTGTGGTGCGGCGTTCGATGAAGAGGCAAATTAAAGGCGCCGCACGGACGCCCGGCGGGGTCAGTTTCGCCTGGTGACGTCATGACCTGTCATGACGGTACATCGCGCGCCCCTTGTCGAACGCAACCAGCATTTCATTGAAGGCATCTAAGTAGGCAAGGGGAATTATGAAGAGCGTTTCAAGAGGGCGTTGCGCAGTTGGTAAAGCGCTGTAGGCTGTAGGAAGAAGGAAAAAAATGCACGGGCCTGCTACTGGCTCTGTAGCTGAGCCACCTCCGCTGCCTTGTGCAGATAGAAGATAAAATAGAGAAGAAAGAAAAGGAGGAGGGAGAGAAAGACGAGCGCCGCAACAATAGCCGTCGTCCACCACCGAAGCGGTGGCGGGTGCAATGACGGCCTACAACAGATAAAAATTCGTTGGCAGGCCAGTCCCCGTAGCAAACGGCGGTGACCCACCTGTCCCAGCCCCATCCCGAAAAATAGAGAAGATTCGGTAAAGCGCTGGGCTGGGGATCGAAGGGATGGTTTGATTCCCGGTGGAGACAAGGTTTAATAATTTATTTTTAACTCTCGCTCTCGAAAGCGTGACACCTCTGCTGACAACCTTCTGTCGACAATAATGATAATAATTGGTTCACAGGCAAGGTGCAATAAATCACACTTGCTCTGTGGACACCTGATCCGCGCCGTAGTGGAAGGGAGGAAGGTGAGAGTGAAGAGGAAAGGGGTGCCTTAGTGGAGGGCTCCGGAGTAATTTCGAACACCTGGGGATCTTTAACGTGCACTGACATCCCACGTTAAAGGTCCCCAGGTGGTCGAAATTACTCCGTGATGAGGCACTAAAGGCTTTCGCCTTAATATGAAAACATGATCTTGACCTGGTTAGGTGTGCAGAATTCTTTGGCGTCCGTTCAAAAGTATAAGGCTCCTTCCTTTCCCTAAAACCTAATTTACATCAATCCCGACCGCTGTGGCTGCATCTCGATGGAGGCGAAATGAAGAGGCGTCCGTTGGCTGTGCGATAGCGCGCGTTAAAGATCCCCAGGTGGTCGAAATTACTACATAGCCCTCCACTACGGCTCCTCTTTCCACTTTTACTTCCATCTTCCTCCTACAGACAGAACTCCCTTCCCTTACGACGCGGTTCAGGTATGGTCCCTGGAAAAACTTGCGTCTTTCCAGGGACTATAGTTCAGGTGTCCACAGAAAGAAGTGCGAGATACTGCGCCTTTCCCTTCCTGCGAAACAATTATCATTATTATCTTTGCCTATATCACTATGTCCAATCCATGCTTAAACTCCTACAATTTTTTACCACTCGTATTTTAAAAATAAGGGTTAAACGTATGCCATTAATAACTTCACAAATACATTAAATGTTTGTATCCGTACTTCGACGCTTCCGACGTATAAAACTTGCATTATGAGTGCGAACTGCTGCAAGCACTATGATGCTGCCGACTGATGGAAAAAGCTGAACAAGTTTCAAAGTTGTTTTTCCCGCCAAAATGATACACCAGCAATTATAAAAAAAATCGAACGCCTAGCAACCAGAGAACAAAACAGGCTGAACGATTTGTTTGACAGTTATGCTGCATTAAGCATGCAAATATGGGGTACTTCCGTTTACCGACACGAATTTATGTACGTACATTCTGGAGTATCGCAGTTATAGTCTAGGGAGCCGTGATAAGGGTACCACCGAGAGAGATCGTCTGGCGCATCTTTAGGAAGCATCAAGGCGCGCCTACACCATGGTGACCGAAAAGGGCAGTCGCAGCAGTAGTGGGGCTTGGTCGTAGTTTTCGCTAGCGCGTACACAGACAACGGTCGACTGCATCCTGGCGCAAAACAATGGATCCACGCCCGGTGCAGCAGTCTCGTCCTCCGGTCCATGAGCGCGGCGAAGTGACCGTCAAGGAATGCGATGCAATGCCTACCACTATGGCGCGCGCGCTTTTGCTAGGTGCCGACACTTGCCCATACGGTAAAAGTGCTGGTTCAACTAGTGCGACTAGTGGGAAGCCGCACACGTCACGTAAGTTGGCTGCCTAGAAATGCCATTGTCTCCTCCCCGACAGTTCTACGGAGAAGGACCATTCCTGATATTCGGCTCAGTACCTCAGAGACGAGCAGCGAAAACTCATATCGAACAGCTCATTAAAATCACAAACTATTCAAAACTGTCCAAAATTCGTAAAACTATCACGCCGCCACCGTTCGAAAGCGCCAGCTTCAGTTTCGTCGTCACCAATGTTTCTCTATTACTTTTAGGCACAGAAGCTAGCAAAAACACAATTTCGCAGCACGTAAGATGATTTGCCATTTGATGCAGTAGTTCACCACACAGTTATATGCTGTGTGGCAAACGTCACTCTGCTTAAATGAGATATGCAACACCTGTGTTTACAAACTTTTTATTTTGTAGTAACTAGATGCCCTACTCAGTTGAGTTTGAGGGCACAAATGAGACTGTTTCATACAATGCAATTCTTACAAAAACAGCAAAACAAGATGCAGGCACTGAAGATTCATACACATGCACACTCACATGACACTCATAACAACTGTTTAGCAAGAACAGCTTATAAGTGCACACAACGAGCCTTGTAAAAGTAATTTGGTCGCCAAGGTGACTACCACAGTGTCTTGACCTTTCATTCATTTGCCCACTGCCACAGTCACCACTACGAGCTCATACATTGCGTAGTGTAGACAGCTGCTGATAATGCATTCAAGTAGTCTTTGCATATTGTGTCCACTAGCATATTCACTTATACCAACAACATATGATAACACTTTGTAAAGAACAATAGACACAGTCTTTTCCTTGGAGAAAAAGTGATGTCTTGTAGCAACACCAGCTCGTCGATGGTAACACTGATGGCAGTACTGATCACAAAGGTCCAAAGAGTTTCAGAGTCCTCTGCTAATAGGCGTGCCACAGGCATGCTCAGGGTAGTCAATAACAAGGCAATTAGGACAAGTATTGCACGAGAGACATTAAATTCCACACTACTGGAGTTGATAACATGCTACTGTCAGCGGTCACACGTTTAGTGCTTCATATATAGTTCACTGATCCTGAGACTATATTTGCACATGCTCTTTTTTTATTCCTTTGCTGGGAGAAGTGGCAAAGCCTTTTGAAGATGGGTCAGTTTTGAATTTATAAAGTGTACAGAGATGTGGCATTAAAAGCCAGAAAGCAGTACCCAGACATCCATCAGTAAGCCACTTGAGAGGCCTTGCCATTCAATGCAATGGGCGAAGAGTTCATTCATGGCACAGCAGGAATTTTGTCTGAAATTGGCCAATGGGCACATGTGTGAAGTGTAGCTCTTCAAAACAGTACCTGCAGAGTTCAAGCACGGAATAGCAGGACAGACGAAGTGCAGCATGTGTTTCCGTAGTCAGTACGCCTTCATTGAGTCTTAGTGCTTCCCATTTGTCTAACCAGTCCACCATGGAGGAGAGGTATTCAAGCTGTGGGTCGTCCATCGATGTAATAGGTGACAGAGTGTGACCCTGAGGCAGCTGTCCCTTGTACATCCTCTTTATGTTAACAATGTTATGCCACCTTGTTAGGATTTCAATAAAATTGGCCGTATCACTTGCAAATTCTAGATCTTCCTGTTGCATTCTCAAAGCTTTAATGACAGACTTGTTGAAAACTTTCAAGGCGACCACTGGATTTTGTTTTCCTATGGCTGCCGGGTATAGCACTTTCTTGATGCTACCAGGAGACCTAATAAGGCCATTTTTCTCAAATGAACACAATTTTCGAAGTGTTGCGAGTGATGCTGCGCTGACATAACCTTCGCTGCCTCTAAACTCAGGAAACACAAGACTTAGTTCCTGATCTTCCTGATTTATCCAATCATCTATCACACATTTCAAAAGGTGCACCGAATTGATGACAAAAAACAGAGGTCTTGATGGATCTGCCGGGTGGGGATACACAATGTCCAATTTTGCTGGCTGCCGAAACATTGCTATAGCTTTCTTGCTTGTGGAATTGTTATCAGTGGTTATGCAGATGATTCGCAGCCCAATGTTTTCTAGTCGTACAATCAGCTGCCTCATAAAGGAGTGAAGCAACTCTGCAGTGATGTCAGATGATACTAGGATGTGCGCCACATCGCTGTTTCTTGTCATCAAGTTCTGAAGCATGAACACATGGGCTGTCTCTTCTGGTTTTGGAGGAATGACTGAAGTCTCTCCCATTGTTCCATCTATGCAGCTGTAGTACGGCTTGATATGGACATCATTCATCATGAGAGCAACCACTTTTTGATGGTCTTCCATGCTTCTCGCTCTACTCCCCAGATGGGAAACAACATTATGGTCTTGCACCTGAGAAGAGGGTATTGTTTTGTACGTTGAACACAGGTGCCAGAGAGTTGAGCAATGAGGAAGACTTATCCCTGAGCTTCGCATTAAGTTGTACGCATGCGGCGAAATCGCATACAGTAGCGCAGAGATCACAAGTTTGTCTACCGAGTAATAAGAAGACCTTTTGAAAATCAGCAATGCCTGATCTCTAAGGAAAGTGAGGGATGCTTGGCGTTCAGGACTCTCGCTGTGGCAAATGTCCTCAAGAAGAGAGATAATCAGTGCCATAACTGCCTCAAATTGGCTGTGCTGTTGGGTGGCTTCTGTGGCATGCTGCTCAAGGTGCTCCAGAAGCTCTGCCAACGCATCCATGTTAGACAGTGATTTGGGAATTGATAGGCCAGGTAGCTGTACGACTTTGGTGCCTCTGATAGCCACGGTTACAGAGAGGTCACGCTTAATGGTCACCGTGTACTGTAGCGTGGGAACTTCATGCTTGCTCAAATTCAGGAACATTACAAACTCCCATTCGCGGACCACTGTCCAAAAATCTGACACTTGTGTCCACTCCATTCCAGCAAGAAGGTCACTGAAGGTCCGCGGCTTGATGCATTTTTCTTCCTGAGATATCTTTACCGGGTTCGGTACAGGTTTTTTTTCTTGAAATGTCTGTGCTGAGTTTGTTGCACCTCCTTCTTCTTTGAACGTCTGCACCGAGTTTCTGACTGCCTTTTGGAGACCTTCAAATTCTCGTCGTGACCTTTTTTCTTCTGGACTTTCCCTTGACGGTGGGTGCTTTGAATGGTATGATGGGCGCTCTGGGAAAATGGTGGGAACAGCATCATCGGTGAGGCGTATATATGATCGACTCACTTCTATTACTTTGCCTGTCGCAGGGTCTTCATGTTTTATACTACGCACGAAGAAATGTTCTTCAAAGTGACGGTCACACACCTGGTGGAAAATATGAAAATAAACATTGATTACAATTTGCACAGCTATAAAGAGTCAAATTAGGAATGCCAATATTAAACAGTATTTTAGCAGCAATACTAAATTTAGACCAAGAGAATTTTCACGTCATGTCGAATTCGGGCTCCTATGTACGTACGTGCTTGTTGGGACAAATTTGCATTTTTGCAATCAAAATTTCTAGTTCATGTGACTCAGTATGACCGACCCTTTCTTTAAGACCAATTTCAGTGCTACACCTGAGCTACTGGTCAGCATATTTGTTCAACACAATATTTTGTAATGCTCCCAGAAACTGCATGTGGCTTCAAAGAGAAAATATAAATACAAGTAAAACTAATCACATAAGTGGCATTTAGAAAGTGTTACATGAATATACATTAGCTGTTCTGAATATCACAATCAGAGGTCCCTTTACTACATTTATATATGTCATGTGCAGCAAGCTGTGCTTCTGTTTCCACTTTATACAGTGTTTGTATACATGCAATGTATGGTGCTACTTGCACCGCCATTCCAATATCTAGTGATCCATAAATTCGTGCTCTACTGTTTCTTTCATATGTGTCGCATATTTCATCCACATATTACATCCACATTTTCTTTGCTTTTCCATTCTCTTGCTTAATACAATTACATAACTAATATTAAGGCAAAAGCAGTCCACCAGCGCAAAGATGAGATACAGCACCCCAAACCACATTAAAGATAAGAGGAAAGGAGATGAGACACACACTGCAGCATAAAGCTGAAGAAAACTAACTTGCCCATTGAATTATGCTGTGAAACCTGGTCACAGTTTATTGTTCTGCACGGATTGGTTGCACCAGCAGATGTAGAAAGATCAGAATTGTTCAGATTCAGGTATTTTCCAATTCCATTTCCAGTCCTGCCTCAGACGCAAGGTTAGAAGCAAGCTTAGGTACCAAGCTAGCATAACATGCCTATGGATGCAACGTCGCTTCGTAAAGTTTGCAACAATGGTTCCCTCTAACTTTGTGACCTCCACCTCATATTTCTGACTAGAAGAAAAAAGGCACTTCAAATGCGACTTGAAATGTCACCATCACGCATGTACACTAAAGTACAACTTAAATGTACAGTAGTTGGTAGCAACAGGCCAAGGTCTGTGGTGTCGTGTGCTACTCACCAATCAAAACAAAATCAGCTTTTTGATGTTTGAATTTAAGGAGTAAGTCAGAGACATTAAAAAAATTGTCAGCTTATAACTTCGTCTGATGATTGTTTGTTTGTTTAGGAAAGATAAAAAAAAAACACCAATGTTTACCACCGGACTACTTTTTGGCATGGAGGAATCTGTGAAGAGGTAACTGCAGGCTGATGTTGCATCCAACTATAGGCTAAGTATACTGAATTGAAGAAAGCAATAATACATGTGCATGCTTTCTTCACAAAGCTGGCTGTAATATGTTTTGCACATTTTGACTTTCTTTGCATCAGGAACAAAAGCTTATGAAACATGGAGTTCATTTCAAACATATACAGACTAGAATTCAGGGAACAGAGGGAGTGCAACACAAGATAATATGTAGTGTGCCTTGTATCATAAACAACCTTTGGCATCAGTGCAGGCACCCATGGATGGCAGACCATGTAACAGCTATTTATCCCAAATAATTTTAAGTGTTTGTGAACTTGTTATACAATGAAAATATGATCATGTGATTTAATGCCTGGAAAGAAGGCCTTCCTTTCTATAGCTATTTTGTAGTGCTGCCTCAATCCCAGCTTTGTGTTTCTGCAACAATTAAAGCAGCAAGTTTTTGCAACGTAATGCAAAGAAAACGGTAACGCAAAGAAAAAGGTCAGCAGTCAAAGTTCTGCATCGTAAAAAAAAAAAAAAAAAAAAAAAAAAGAAAACACGCTTAAGAAAGCTGCCGAAATTAACCCTCATTTCCGTATGAAATTTTGAGACGGTCGCTTTCCACTTACAGAAGCACGAGTGGCTGACATGTCGGTCATGGAGCAGAGAGATCGACGTCGTTGTCCCCAATGCACACACGACTTCCCAAACTTATTTTGTACACAACGACCTCATTCAGTATTTCGCCTTTGCGTATCGTATCCAGAAAGGAAACTAAATTTGCAACCTTAAGATGGAAACTCATGCGGGTGGGGCTCAGTGTTTATGGCGCTCGACTGTTGAACACAGGGTCGCGCGGGATCAGATCCCGACCGCAAAGGCCGCTTTTCGAAACGCCCGTGCGAAGCCTGTGCACGTTAAAGAACTTATGTGTTCTAAATTTCCGGATCATTTCACTATATGTCCCTCATAACTTAGCTGTCGCTTTGAGACGTATTACACCCCATAAAACCAAACCAAACTAGGCTGTGAAGGGCGAGGACATGCAGAGTTATAGCAGAGTTGTCACTCGTACTTACTTTTGAACACTTTGTCGGCGTGAAATTCCTGCGAGGAATTGCCCGCAGCCACTTGTTTCGGCGTTCAATGTCTGTCGGAAACCCATAAACTCGAGCTTTGGGGCCTCCAGGGTAGTTTGCCCGGCACAATGGCACACAGCAGTGGCCTAAAGGGCCTGTCACACTGGCACGACATGACGCCGATTTGGTCTGCCAACAGCGCGTCTTCCTGATGTCTGCGTCTATGTCACACTGCGCCGACGGAAACAGTCGGCCGACAGTCGGTGTCGGCGGCGCGTCGCTCGCAAGACGGCTGTCGGCGGACGGTCGCCCAACTCCTATGTCACACTAGCCAGACAACGTGCGAAACCTCCCCACCGACTAGGCCCTCTCATTCTCACTCTCTACTCGTGTCATTATACGTTCCTTTTCTTAATCCTTTTATTTTTTTCTACCATGCGAAACTCTCCTTTCTGTAGCTACTCCCTATCTTATTTTTCTTGGTTTATTCTCGGAACTACTCAATTAAGGAACAGTTAATTTTAATTCTATTTCATATATTCGACCATACCAAAACAAGCGCCTCAACAGTCGTGATTATGGGCCGAGACTGAATAGTGCCCAGTATTTTACGGCTCTGGTTGCCGGATAAAAGCTGTCCACGGTAAATAAAAGACAGTGTATATTAACAGCTGAAAAAAAAAAAAAAAATTCTCCCCGGGGATCGAACTCACGACCTCCTGTTTGATAGCCAGCTGCGCTAACCACTGCACTATAAAAGCCAAGCCTAACCGCAGCTTTCAGAGGTTGGGATAGCTAATATGCTTTCTTGCAGTGTGAAAGTCGCGAAGGCAGTAGGAGTGTTTACCGCTTAACTGACTGTCCAGCTTGCTGAGAGTAAACTGCAGATAGTTTGAATCATGCTGAAGCTTTCGGCGGATTTCGTAAAACCTTAGGCGGATTTCACAGGGCTGGCCGCGGGACCACGACTGCTGTTGGTTCTGTTGTAATGTGTAAACGCAAGTTCTGCGCTTTTTGCGCTCACAATTCTTGAAACACATTGAATTATGGAACAAGAATTTATTGCGTGATGCGTAACATAGCGTTGAAATAGGCTTGTGAAGTAGCGACGCAGCGACTAGACGTTATGACATGTAAACACAACGATCGAAGTGCGCAGCTCTAGGCTGGCTTCAGGAAAATAATCGCTTCTTTTGATTTCTTTGTCACGCACTATGTTCATTTTGCACTATTCTGTGCTGTTCGAAAAAGCGGAAAGATTGCTCACGGTCCCAACGCGCGCCGCAAATATATGCGCCCCGAATTCGCTCGCCCCGAAAGAAACCGCTGCCGTTGATATTCCACGCGCATTCGGCGGCCCCGAGTATACTTTGGCGGCTCACGCTCGCGTTTTGGTCAGGGATTAGGCGTTCATTCTACTTTTTTTACGTATATTAGTGCTGAAAGATATTCGCCGTCGACGTGGTGTACAGAGTCGGCTTTGCGTTTCGAGAAAGTTTTTGCTCGGCGGCCGATCTCGGAAAGACTCGGTCACCGACAGTCGGCAGACTGGTTTTGTCGGTGTCCCCGGCCTCAAAGCCTGTCACACTGGGAAGACATTTGGTTTTCGGTCGTGTTGGTGTCGTCGTCGGCCTAGTGTGACAGCTTGGTCGGCCGCAGACACGGTCGGCCGACGAGTTGGCCGACCGTCGGTGTCGTTGTCGGGTCTGCGTCGGCGTCGTGTCGTGCTAGTGTGACAGGCCCTTAAGTGGTGCTTCTCGTCCAGTGTACCGTAAACAAACGAGCGTCACAAGACGACGCTCATCGTCCGCAAGAGTCATGAACATCTGCAACAATCAGCGTCCAGATCCTTCTGGCGCATAAAACGAGTGTTGGTCGTCTGCACTGCAAGAAGCACAATGCGCCCATATTCACCAGCCAAATAGCCAAGAGCAGCGTCCACCAACATGACGTCACGGAAGTCAAGGTGGAGAGAAGCTCCCGGACCACCTAGACGACGATATGGAATGCCGGGGAAGAATGCGCCCAGTGCTTTCTCTGCACATTTATGCGCTCTGTTTTTCTCAGATACCTTTTCTTCCACTGACAAAACGTGCAGTTCTCTCCATGCTTCTCGTTCTCCAAGCTCGAACCGTGCTTACGCGCGGCTCGAACCAGTGCGCCAGTACCTCCAAGGTAGATATATACCTTGGTACCTCCTTGAGTTATCCGTGTCCACACCGTGCCTACTCTCTCTTACTCTCTTTCCCAATAGGGCGTAATTGTGGCTCTACCTCGTGGCCATGTTTAGCAGCATAGCCTCTGAGATTACAACCGCGAGCGGCGCGGGGGGGGGGGGGGGGGGGGGGTGTTAATCTCAGAGGCCAGGCTAGCAGACGCTCCTCGCGCCAGCGGAGCAGCGGCTTGCAGGCAACTTCTGCTAATTTTAATGGTCTTGAAAATGTTTCAAACCAACTAAAATTAAAAAAGGGCTATGCGTGCAAAAGCGCGCCTGCAAATGTTTCGCGCGCGCACGCGTAACACATGTAGTAACGCCGTAACGCGAACGCCACCACACAGCTATGGTGGTTAACACAGCCACAGCCGGTCTCGAGGGAGAGGGCGCGCGAGAAGCGCTCTCTCCCTCGAGACCGGCCGTGACACAGCCCAGTCTACAGACCGCCAATTTCAATACCATGAAGACGGGCGCGACGCTGCAGACTAAAGTGTTCTAGAAGGCTTCTAGAACACTGTACTGCAGGCACTGTTCTCCAAAACCAGGTTGATCGGTAGATGCCTCCTCATCCTCAACCTCCATTCAGTCACGAAGGTAATGGCAGAGTCCTTTAATGGCAAACATTTTCGTCACTTGTCATCGTTTTTTACACCGCTAGTTTGATTAGAGAAATTGTTTTATTTTGTTTTTACTTCTGGATATTTACCTCGCAGAAGTTTGGCAGGTAATAAGCAATACAGTTTTTAAAACTTACAGTTCAATTGCCTGAACTTGCGAAATTACTCAGATATTTTGTCAACCAATATTTTTAGTCTTCCCAGCGAAGGCAGAAGCAGCAGGCTCGCATGCTCGTCATGTGTTCGTCTTGAACGCCTTGCCACTGTTTTTACCCGCTTGAACAATGGCTTGAATCATCGCTTCATGCAACCGTTCGCTCCATTATAGTGCCTAGAAATATGCAACCGTCTGCAACAACAAAAATGGCAGCTTCCATGTCCAACGTGTACCGTACTGCGCACCGTCAAGCTCGCAGCACCTCGTTCTATTCGAACTGCACCTATTTTCAGTCACAGAGCGTTAGAGAGGGCCAGAACTAAGGCCGAGCATTTTATTTGTGCTCTCGCTGAACTGATCATCGGCTGTGGGAACGACGATTGTATGGTGGATGGGGCAGCAGGTGTCAGAGGCCATTGGAGAAACGAAGCTGCTAAGGTGCCACTTTTTCCGGCTTTATTCTTCCACCTTTACGCAGGCTAAAAATTTGTCTGAAAGGCACATGGAGTAGGCACCTGCGATAAATCAGAGGTCCCTCTTCTGCAGTGCACGTTATTACTACGCAGCATGATGTAAAAAAAATAATAATAAACGCTGAGTGCTAGTACATTTCGTAATTGGCAATAATACATTTGGGAAGTGTTTGATGCACGCGAGCCGGAAAGAATTAGGTGAAGTGTACAATGCTGCCTCATTTATTTCAGTTTGTTAGAACGAGAACTTAATTGCTTCCTTTGAGCAATGAGTAGCTAAACACAAACAAGGTTGGGGAAATAAGGGACTCATTATGACAGCGCTAACTACACTTACTGCTATCAGCACTTCAGCAGCAAATGAATTGCAAACAGTGGAGCGCTTGGCCAAACGTCTAGCTTACGCTGTCGCCTGTCATTGTCCTGAGTTTGGTTCTGCTTCCTTTTTTAACCAAACGTTTGTTTTATAGCTTTGCAACTTGAGTGCCACATTCATAATTTTCATCGACTGCAACTTACGCAGCCCGGCTATGCTGTTGGCAGCAGCTGTGACCTGCTTGAGTGAAGTGAGCGCTGTTAACTGCTCAGCATGCAACGGTTCGGTTTTGCCTCCACTAGTGTACGTCCACCATCACCGTGTTACCAGCATCTGCATAGTTTCGCTCTAGTGGCAAAGCTGGAAAATGAGCGTCAAAGAAAACAGAAGTAAAACTTGCAAATTGTATGAGCAGCCCTATCTGTGACGGCTACAGGCGGGAGGCGTAAGCTAGACCTTTGGCCACGTGCTCTACTGCTTGAATTTCATTTGCTGCTGATAGTACAGTGATTTGCCCTCAAAAGAGCATTATAACATTATTGCTCCATCATCAGCAAAGCAGAGAGTGACTGCAGGAAGCTGAATCATGCTTTTTGCTCTTAGAAGATATAGGCAAATAAAGGCTCAGACATTTGCGCAATTATTTTGACAGGCATGCAGTTCAAGCCAGCACACCATCTGCATCCATTCATGACTCAGTTTTGTGAAAGGCCTTTTCTCTATTTTTGGCTCCACAACAGGGATCTTTAGCTGCTTTCCATCTGCTCAGCCTCTGACTGCAACAATGAAGGGACAGAGTCTGTATACAGAATACATTTGTGTGTAGTTGGTAATGTCTGAGTTCTTTGTGACTCCATGAGTAAGAATACAAGTTATGAATAAACCAGGCATATGAAGATGGTTTGAGTAGAAACTAAAACACATCCAAAATCTTTTGACAACATGCACATGGTAAGCTAGAGCAGTAAAAGGTTACAATATCTACCTGTAGAGAAAGGTAAAATGAAAAAAAAAAAAAAAAAAAAAAAAGCATTTGCATATTGAACTTTGGTGCTGTTAAGCAACGTAGGGTGGTTGAAATTTCCATTGACTATTTGTCAACTACATGCGTTATTGCTGCCACTTTGGTCTCAGGAGGCAAAAATTATTACCCCTCAGGGGCATATGTTAAAGCAAACGTTTGTGTTTAGCGTGCGCACGACATACCCTAAGCACCGATGCTTGGCTGTGTGTGCCATTGCTGTGTCTGAGCGAAAAGGGTGGTTGAGCAGACGCCAAATGCTTGCACCACTAGGCCTTCTTGATGAATGTGACCTTGCTACTTTGGCTCCCACTTAGTGTAGGCCGCACTTCCAGGCTGACCCAATAGGGAATAACTGGCACTTGCCTTTTCCTGTCCTTCCTTCTATCCCTGTTTCCTATCCTCTCTCTCAAAACTTTCCTGCTTCCTCCATGCTTAGTTGGTTTTCGTTTTCTTCATCTTGTGTGTGTGTATGTGTGTGTGGGGTGTGGGGCTAACCTAGTGCAGCAAGCCACAGCAAGTTTGGTTATTGTTAAGGGTAGTCGGCTGCCGAGAGCAGGACATAGTTGCAAGTTCCTGTCCCATGTTCTTTTCATTCTTGGTTGGTGGCCGGCACTGGATGAAGAACTATGTTATTTTTATAGCTCCTCCTTCGTGCCAAAATAATTGCAAAATAATGTGCACCAAACCCACCCTTTGCCGTTTTTCAGTAAAAAATAACGAAACCTTTCCTTGGTTTCATTGGATTCACTCTCAACAAACAAAAAACAAGCCCATGTACTTGTAGTTTTTGGAAGCCTCAGAGATATCCTAGGTCTGGGTTTCGAAGTGGTCAGACTGGCGAGCAGGACCTCCTGCTGGAACTCTGAAATATAGAACAGTTTGCCAGTCTTTCATAGCTTGTGCTGTTGGGAGAAATCCCTATATTAGTCACTGCCCACAGATGTCTAAACAGTGTCGAAGACATAATCTCCGAAAACAATTTTTTGTCATTCTTACAAGAAGGAATGCTGGAAGGACTGTCAGATAAAAGCATAGCCTGGGTAAACAAAAGCAAAATACAAAAGAGTAACGAAGAGGTTCATACACCAGCGATTCCCAGACTCTATTGAAGTTAGATACAAGGAACATCGGACCGTATATTCCAATCCTAGATAGTGATTGAAGTGCTGAAAATTCGGCTACGGCTCCCTGAGTTATTGTGGCCAACAAACCTTTCATATATATATATATATATATATATATATATATATATATATATATATATATATATATATATATATATATATATACATATATACTGAGTGTCTCAGCTAACTTGAGCCAAGGGGTAAAAAAATGTTTGAGGTAGGGCAGGGAAACCAGCTGCATACAGCTGCCAGCCGTCTTGCTTACTATGGGCAATTTTTTATTTCTAAAGTAATGAATTTGTAAAGCTAATTTTTGTTAATTAGAAAATATTGATTTTCAGCTATTAATAGGATTTTGAGAACACCTTCAGAAACCCCCATTCCATTATTTATGACAAGAGAAACCTCACGTCTATATATATATTTTTTTCTTTAAGCTTGAAAGAAAGCCTGCAAAATGCAAAGAAAATCATGCGGTGTGCCACGATTGTGCTGCTGTCAATCGTGATTTATATGAATGAAATCAACAACGATAGCCCGATATATCTGCAATGGTTTCTTGGCCCGCATCAGTCAGCCAGCGCATGTGGCAGTGCAGCCATTACACTTCAAGATTTATGAGCACTTTTAAACAGATACTAGAGCCACATCTGGTAAGCTAGGAATTTCAGTGCACACTCCTCTTTTCGGGGAAATGAACAATTAACTTCTAGAGGCTGTACTTTAGGAGATTTTATTTGGTGCAACTATGTCTGCCTGCTCAATACTGGAAAGCACGCACATCATTCTGCAAGCACTGGAAAAATGAGCTGCCTAGACTTTTCATTTAGTTCCCTTTCTGTTTCTAACTGTTCTAAATGGAATGTTTTAGACTATCCATGCAAAACTGACTGCATACCTATAATTGGTATGGGGTCAATTCAATGGAATGTAATGTTCATTGCCTGTATCATTGTTGTGGCATACTCAGCTGTCCTGCAGCCATCAGAAATTGTGTGACAAAATCATGATGTGTGCTACACATGTGGTTGCAGGGAAGCCAAAAAGGTACAATAAAGCCTCAGGAATTTTTTAAAAATATCCTAGTCATGACAGGCTAATAAAATTTAGAAAGCTAAAGCACAATACATCCGTCACAGTGCAGAAAAAGAATCACGGCAGAGCTGTGTGCCATTCACCGACAACTCTATAACGTCTAAAAAAATGTGGGAGCTGTATCTTAAACTATAAATTGCTGCGTTTCTTTCTTTACAGTGCGTTTTCTCATAACTCCTAGGGTACAAACAGGCATTGAATAACAAGCAAACATACTAGGGGAACATCTCTCAAGATTCTCTGGCTCCTTGCATTGCAGAGAATAATTTCTAAAGTACAAAAAGTAAAAAACACAGTTGAAAAAAATGCAGATTTTTGACAAATACGAGTATAAACGAGTTTTACAATAAATTAATTACACTTCAAAATATCTATACAGCATTCTTCCTCTGTCAGGTGCACCTGGCCTTGACGAAATCTCTTATAAAATTCTCACTTTTAATTTTTTAACAAAATATGAGCGTGAAGTGCTAGGGTTTTTTAAGGTGAAAGCCTTTAATGGCTTATACTGTCGTTGACAAAAGCTTTACGCGCGAGCTGCGCACCTGATTCGTTGACAGAGAAGTGACGTCACCAGCCGCCAAATTCGAAGCGACCAACCAGAAGTCTCAGCTTGTCTAGCGTCCCTGCCATCTGCAATCCCACACTTGAACGCGCGCCAAGGAAAGCCACACAACAAGAGCGATAGTGTGCCATCCAAATGCACACTTGTCAGAGAAAGTGTGACAGATACTGCGCCTTTCCTTTCCTGTAAACCAATTATAATTATATGAAGCACTCCAACGAACACCGATAAAAGGCAAACAATGAGAGGCAAATGATAGGAGAGGAAGGGTAGGTTTTCGTCATTCTCCTCTTAAGAGACATCTAAGAGACCCTTTAATTTTTTTCACTGATAATTATCACGTCTTGCAGTTTGGGCCATGTAACTGGCCGAAAAACACTGATTTAAAAAATATATATAAATGCTAAAACATATTTGTTGAATTTTAAAAAATAAACACCGGAAAGTACACGACGTAGTTATTAATGAGGGAGATCAGTGCGATCGAGGGTATAGCCACTGAGGTAGGGCACCTTCCTGCTTTCACCAAATTCACCATACTATTGCAGCTATTATGTGCTGTGTCACTATGGTAGAAAGCACAAAATTCTATAGGGAGGTTATCAGGAGAGCATATGCAATCTGCACAGATGATGCAGATGCTTAAAGGCATGATGCAAGCTGTGATAGCTGTACGTGTGCACAGGGTAGAAACTACTGAACTGCAGAAGTAGCATTTCATAGTTGAGGTTGAAGGACTAAAGCTTATGCAGGCACATCTGCAATCACCAGTGGTTGTGTATCTTGGGCAAATTGGATGTCAGTGTGAACAACTATGCCAGAGAACTAAAAGCAGTTCTGGTCTTCTATGCCAGAAGAACACCCCACCCTGTTATAACTGCATGCTTAAAAACAGAAAAGAGAAAACCTGGAATTTTCTGGACAAAATTTGTAAAGCCATTTTGCTGCCATTTTTAAAGAAGAGAGCATAGAAGTTTGCAGCATGTGGTGGTAAGGTGATGCTATACTTGAAAATGAAAGAGACATCTCAGAGAGCTCAAGGTGACTTTGAATTCAGAGTATGAAGGTTTAATTCTGGCTATGTATAAGGAGCTAGGTGATCCTAATTTTCAGGGATAGAGGGAGGTACTAGCTAAGCTTGAGTTAATGTTTGGGCATATTACAAATATTTAAACATCCAAAGCTTGGAAGATGTGAGGGATTTCATTACTGCAGATCATTTTGAGTAGACTTTGGACAAGATCTGAACACGTGTCATGCAGAATGAGTTTTTGTCTTTCATTTGAGAGGAATTTGAGGAACCTTCACTGAGTGTTAAAATGTGTGCAGGGGACAAGGCCTTGCTGCTGTCAAGAAGGGCATTGGCAGGACAGTAGCTTGAGAACGAATGCTGGTACCAGGCAAGCTGAGTTTTGAGCTTGAGAAAAGCAATGGCTCCATTTGACCAGTTAGCTGTGATGCTATGTCCTAGGTAGATTTGCAAATCGGGGATAACCATGTGGAGGCACGTGTGTTTTCACGGTCAGAAGTTAATAGTGCTGAAAGCAGAACTTCAGTATGTTGAAATGAGTGCTTTGATAACAAAATTAAAAATGCTTTCAACTAGGTAGTAGATGCTGACTGAATGTATGGACTGATGCATTCTGTTGGAAAGAAGAAAAGGGTAAATAAGTCAGTATTGATGCTATGTCCACACAGTGGAGGCACACTGAGTTGCTTTCGAACAAGAGTTGAACACAACTTATAAATTATTTGAAAATAAAACTGAGGCCACAGTGGACTTTTATAAGAAAAGAATGCAGACCTCGTACTTGTCATAGCCATCACAGTAGGTTATAGGAACTGGCAGTTTCCCAAAATCCATCCATACTTCCAGATTTCAAAGTAGAGCAGCGAGACATTTTTTCATTGCGAGAAGCGTGGATGTAAGCAAGTGAAGGTAGTTGGGGCCTATTTTTCTACGAAGAGAAGCTACCCAAACAACTCAGTGGTTGGGGCGCTTGACTACTGAGCAAGGTGACTCAGGTTTGATCCCGGCCATAGTGGCCTCATTTTGTTGGAGGTGGAACGCCTAGTGCACATGAAAGAACACCAGCTGGCCGAAATTTTCAGGGCGCTCCACTATGGCATATAGACCAACACCATGTTCACAAACAAAGGGGAGCTCGCAGATGCTTTAGCAAATTGGAGAAGAAAAGTAGGCGTAGCGCCCATAAGAATACATGAAATAAATGTTTTAAAAGCAGTTTTTTTATTTTGCAGGGCACCTATGATGTGGCCCTTGGGTGCAGAGCATGTATAAATATTCGATAACAGATTATGAAAGTATGAAATGTCACTTCAAAACCGGAGTATTTTAAAACGCTGCAGCACATATGAGGGTATGCGAGTCGAGAACACTACACATAAAAATACATACTATGAGTAAACCTTACCATAATAAATTTCTCATTTCGCAGAACACAAAAGGAGATGGCCAGTCGTTAAATGCTGGCAAGTGCTGTGAAGAAATGTGCCGCAAAGTATGCTTCTTCATTTCTGAGGCGATCTATATTTTAAAACGCCATTATGAGTGATTGCTGTGAAGCCAGACATGCCATCAAAAGGCCCACATTCACTGAGGGGTTTTCTGAATCACGCAAGCTTCTTGTGTAGCTTGACATGTTGCCGCATGCATTAAATTTGCATACTGATACTGTCACTAAAGCTATGCAGCCTAGACAAAATTTCATTCAGAAAGCACGTCTCGGATTTCATGCCAAGGAAGCAAAAGAGAATGGTGAACTGTAGTAGTTGGCGGTGCAGAAGGCTGTTGTGTCCGCGAGCTAAATCTGTGCGTGTGAATAGGAGTTTTGGTTGTTTGCTGCTGTGCCATCATATTTATCAGCTGGAGCATACCCACAGCAGGGCAAAGGCCTCTCCTCTCCTATTTTCCTTCAATTAACCCGGTCCTGTGCTAGCTGTATCCACTTGACTCCTACGAAGTTCTTAACCTCATCTGCCCACATAACTTTCTGCCGTCCCCTGCTACGCTTTCCTTTTCTTGAAATGTGATCCGTTACTCTTTTTGACCATCATTCGTTTATCCTCTTTTCACTCTACATGTCCTTCCCATTCCTCTTTCTTCTTCTTGATTTGCAATAGAATGTCCTCAACTCAATTTAATTCTCTGGCCCACTCTGCACACTTGCTATCTCTTAACATTACACCTTTTGCTGTGCGCTGTTTGATTATCATGCTGTGTGTGGAGTGTCTTTAGCGGAAATGTTTGTATCGTTTGAGTGGCTGTATTTATGAGGAAATTTAGGCTGTGCAGTAGCACATCCAAATGCATGAGAAGCTTTCGCGATTTGGAGAAGCACTAAGAGGATAATGAGCTCTGCGGAGGTATATGCGGCTTTATAACACAAATTTATATATGTGTTAAAAAACAGATTGACTTCAAAATATCATAGCATACTTTGTCTTTTTTCAAAGCACTCACTAACTTCTTACTAGCGGGTGCCTTTATTGGTGGTCTGTAAAACCGAAAAATACTTTGGTAGGTTTTCCTTACATGTGTTGCAGTGGGTCGCTTTCTCAACTCTCACCCCCATGCCTTTGCAGTGTTTTAAAAATGCTCCGCCTTTCGTTGACATGCTCTAGATATGGTTGATTGTGCACAGGGTGGGCAAAAATGGTGCCACTTAGGAGTCTAATGTCCAAGGCTATGGATAGGCCTCTAATAGAGGTAATTGTTTGATGAAAAACTCTTGTCTATCTTTGGTTATGACTACGGTTGCATGTTTTCATTTCATTTCTCAAGCTTTGGCATTAATATTTGTTTTTTTCTTCTTTTATTTGGTGTTTTGGTGTTCAATTTTGATACTGGGGAGAAGTTGGTGTTTATCAGGACTTTGGTTTTTAAGAGACTGTAGTTACTTGAAAGAACATAATGCATGTCACATTATTCAACTTTTAAATACATACCAAACACTATAGAGTTTCCTTTCAGCTGCGGTGCAACTTGGACATAACTTCTGAGTGTCCCTACTCATCGCAGAACCAGTCCTCGATTGCACCGTACTAAAACGGGCCTCTCATTCCACAGTGCGTCTCAGGCTGTTGAAAAACTATGCCAAGAATGCCTCTCCTCTGACACAAATGGCTGGAAAGTAGTCGGGTACTGCCACAGCAAGTCGGCCGATACCACCCCTTGTTCTTCCTTAAGGTTAGTGTCAAACTTTGAGGTACACAAGATCAGACTTCACCTGCACACAAAAAGGAATGGTCCCGAATGCCTCTGTTAAGTGGTCATGATGCTCCTGCATTGTGTAGCTGCCAACCTGACTGATGCAGAAATCCTTGTGACACAGGTTGATCTCCAGTGGTGAACGTACATATTCTTGCGGTTTGTCTGGAGGGACAGGACAGAAGCCTGGATTTGCATCCAGATCCAGGCTGGAGGACCATTTGGAACCTTCTCACTCCGCCTCGTTGTCCTCCCATTTAGGCTGCTGGTAATGTTCTCGCTTCACCCACTTATTGATAGCCCCAAGGTATAAAAACTCTTCAGTTGATCACCCTTCTTCACATGAATGGACAAGGTACTTATCCTGTCCTTTAGTTCATGCACCTTGTTCATTATGTTGTCCTCGGACAAATGCTTCTCCTCCTGCTCTAGCGTCTGTAGAAGTACCTGTTGGACTCTTATGAGCTGCTTGTATTGTAGGGGTGGCTCCATGCTTGAGGACCACATGGTATGTCTGTTTTAACTTATCCCGCACCACAGATTATATCTGGATACTCAGACATTACAGCAGAAAAACAGTTGGCTAGCCCAGAGTGCACCGGCACGGGGGTGATTGAGGATGGGAGTGTAGGACTTCTTGACTATGACAACTCAGCAATCCATCTTTATTCTACTGAAAGCCTCTCACAACTGTGCTTTACTAGCATGTGGGATCACGCCTCCGTTACAGCTGCATAAAATAGTCAGGCTCATCAGTTGCAGCATTAATTTTTTCTCTCGTCTGTTACCAGCATGTAATCCAGAGTAGGGCATAACCCCAGGTCGACGCTTGGCCAGCGTCATGACGCATTAAACCGTCGTTTGCCGGCATCTCATTAAAGTTACATACATACCAGCATGACAATGGCAAGAGGTTCACCTATGCCTGGCGTCAATTTTCAGCTGAACTTTAATACGTACCATCTTCGCTGACGCATCATTCTGATTTGGCTCCTGCATCACACATGCAAACCTGCAAGACGTCCAATTCTGACTCATCCTCATGCACTTGATCCTTACTAACCTCATTGACGGTGGACCATAAGCAACACATCACAAAATGGCCTTAGCACTTTCATTTACAGCACTCTTCACCCGCTGTCATGCAGGCCAGTACGCTGTGAGCATACGTCCACTTGTGCTGAGTTCATAACGTTTCATGGAGCCTTTCTTCACGTAGTGAATTACTCGCTCTTGTTCACCCAATAGCTTACTCTGCTTAGGTGAGAGTTCATCTGTCTTGTATGTGTCAACCGCTTTCTGAAGAGTTAAAAACACAGCAGTCTTTGTTGCTGCTTCTTATCAGCAGTTCCATATACTGTACTTTCTGGTGTATAAGATGCACCCCTCATATTTAAAGGCTTTCAGCTTTTAAATTTGAGGAAAATACAATTTGTCCTAAAATAGTGAAGGAATGGAAAGAACTGGCAACAATTGTTTTGGAGTCAAAGCACTGCCATGTCTTTTTGTTCAATCAAAAGTGCCTTGAGTTGTACTGGGTTCTTGAACTTTGTCCTTTTCGTTAAGATGACCAGAGTTGAATTTGTGTCTAGTGCTTTCGTCCTTTTTGTTGAATAGTTGCTTTATACTATTCAAGCTTTTGTTGTAATGCCCCTCCTACTAGAGCAAAAGCATAAACTTGCAGTATGGCTAAATAAATAAACAAGGCATACCTCGATTTGCCCACTTAGGGCAGTAGGACATGGCTATACATGCTCATGCAACCGCCATGAAGGGCTGCATGCTTGTGATAACAAGGGCAGTAGGACATGGCTATACATGCTCATGCAACCGCCATGAAGGGCTGCATGCTTGTGATAACATTTCTTACATGGTGTGAAATTGCAGAAAGAGGTAGAAGTACCGCCAAAAAATTTCTTACACAAGCAGAGCAGAACACTTCTTACTTGAAGCCATTAACGGCTTCATCTTCCGACAGGCTATCAAAAAATTAATCGATTTTTGATGACAGCACTGCTGAGGCATCATCTATGCATACAGATTCGCTGCTCTGATCATTGTCATGCTTGGGCACTCTGGCGTCGGGTGCAGTACATGCAGGAAGTGGGAAACACTCATGCAGTAACCACAAAAAAAAAAATTGCATATGGCAACTGGAAGTGTAGTCGACCTGACCTGGCTTATCCTGCCTTGGCAGTGTGGGTGGGTGAGGAAAGCCAGTCTCGCCTTCTTTTGACATTTCATACTACTAATGCTTGGAGGCTTGTGAAGACAAGGTTTCGTAATGACTGAAATCATTGTGGCCGCCATTTCATGATAAAGCTCACCTAGGATCGTTCACCACGATTTTAACAATAAAGATCACCTAGGACTAAAAAAAAAAAAAGAAACGCATACAAGACGCACCATTTATAGGATGCACTAGCAACATTTTTGTGAAAAGAAAAAATGCGCTTTATATACCTTTAAGTGCGGTTCTATTTGACCTCAGATTGTGGAGTAAGCCAGACTCGCATATCTGGATTGTCAGCAAGGATTCCAAGTAAAACTGCTCTAACAGCTTATCAGCCTGTTCTTACATGTGAAAACGAACTACTCACATGTCTGGTATTTTTTTTTTTTTTTTTGACATACAGTATAGGTAATTTTTTTCTGTTGAGCTAGTTGGTACATATTGTTAGGAATAACAGTGCTGAGACGTGGGACAGCGCCGGTCCTGTCTACTTCTTTTTTCCTTCATCTCGGTGCTGTTATTCCCATTCGTGCAATTCTTTGTAGCTCCATAGAAAAGTTGGGCTATTGGGCTATCCTTCTAGTCCAAACATGTTGTATGCATCGACGGCCTGTCTGTTAGCCATGCATTATACCACAGCAGACATGTAGCATTCAGTGGCTTGCAATGAGAATGCAGCTCTTTCTGTTGCGTGATATGTATTACGTATGTCTGCCAAAGTGTCTCGGGCTTTAGTATTCATCGTGGGTTCAATCCTCGCTGCAATGGCTGTATTTTAATGGAAGTGAAACATGAAAATGCCAGCATGCTTTGTGTTGTCAGTGCATGGTAAAAAAAAAAAAAAAAAAAAAAAAAAAAGAACAACTAAGATGGTTTAAATTTATATAAAATTGGAGCCATACGCAAATGCTAGAAGTGGCTTCACAGCAACCATATAGTCCTCCATAAGGAAATAAAATCCCCATATGGAGGGGTTCTAAGCAAGGAGGCATGGTCTATCTAGCTGGTACTATTCACTGCTTGCTTATAGGAAGTATTCAGAGATCTGCATTGGGAAAAGTTGGAGATCGTATCTGCAATTTTTTGGTGACATTGCCTTGCTAAGGAACTCAGCTGATGAATTATAAAGGTCAACTAATGACTGTAGCAGGCAAAACAAAATGGTAGGCCTAAAAGTTAATATGCAGAAGACTAAGTAATGTTCAACTGCCTCTGAAAGCAATAGCAGTATATGATGCGAGGTGCTGGAAGTGGCAAGAGAGTATGTTTACTTAGTACAGGTAGCGGCTGCAGATCGAGGCCGTGAGAGGGAAATAACTAGGAGAGCAAGATTGGAATGGAATGCATTTGGCAAATACTTTCAGATTATGAATGGCAGCTTACCAGTATCTCTTAGTCAAAAACGCAGAGGCTAACAAAAAAAAGTTCAGCTTAAAGTGACGACAACACAGAAAGCTTTTGAATTTAATGTGGTATGTGTATTATTAAGGGGCAGGAAGCGTGCAGGGTGCGTCAAAGAAAAAAAATGCAAGTTAGTGACATTCTATTCAAAATCAAGAAGAAATGGGCAAGGCATATAATTCGAACGCAGGATAACTAACTACCGCTAAGGGTAACAGACTGGAGGGAAGACAAGCATAGCAACAGGTGACAGAAAGTTAGGCAGACGGATGACATTTGGAAGTTTGTGGGGACTATGTGGACGTAGCTCAGAACCAGGTTAATTGCAGAAACATAGGAAAGGCCTTTGCCGTGCTGTGCTTGTAGTCAGGCTGATGATGACTATGGTGTAAATTAATACAGAGTCCTCCACTGTGTGCCTCTCATAGACTGTATGAATGAGCACTGAACAAGTTTAGAGGGAATGAAGCCTCAGTTCGCAGGTCGAGGCAACGTTTTGACAAGTGGACTTGTCAAAACGGCTCAACCTGTGAACTGAGGCTTCCCCCCTTCTACCCTTGTTCAGTGCTCTTTCATACCGTGTAACCATCTTCTTTCTCTCATTCTACCCGGATTCTCGTAGACTGTGTAATATTGGTACACTAAACCCTATATTCCACAATCTGCGTATTGTGTTATGTAAGTGTATATATGTTCTGCTGTGTTTGATTGAAATAAACTTCAAACTAGGGTAAATGGGTGTTGCTTGCTTGACCTATCATTTGTTGCAGAAAAGACATTTTGAATATGTGTCAGCAGTTAACTTTTGAAGTTGTCATCTGTAATTTCCCCCATCCCTTGTTAATCTAACCGCTGCTCTAGGGTACTTCCTCAGGGTATACTTTGAAGGGAGGACCACTCGCTGGTGTAACATACCAACACCTTGCACATCAGCTTGTAGTCACACAGTGTGTTGAAGCTCATGTCTTAGTGCTCTATAAAGTACTGCGCTTCATTAGTCGTGCTTGACAAGGTGCTCCATTTCATACAGGGTAGAAGAAAATCTGATTGCTGGTACATGAAATGCATTGAAGGAATGGGACAGTGCATTGTAAAACAGGTCCTAAATAGTGGAAGCCGCATTCTTTATCGCCTCAGCCTTTGGTCTGAATATGCCCCCCCCCCCCTCCTTCTTATTATGCTTTCTTCAAGTTAGTAGGCAGCACACGTAGTTCTGCCTATGTTAGAATGCCACCCAGTCTTCTTTCGTGGCGTAAACATCCTCCACAATCTACCTTATTTTATTTTTTTTTTCAGCTGGACAGTGCATCTAATTGTCTTCCTTGTTTTTCTTTTTTTTCTTTTTTTTTTTCTTTCATGTGCCATTTCATTCAGGTTGGGTTGTTCTCATATTTTGTACTTGGCAGCACTATCAGTATCGTTTGCTTTCATTGTTGAATTCTCCATAGTGCTGCTCTTGGCTGCATTGTGATCTTCACACGATTCTTCATAAGTGTAACATTAAGGACGCAGTCGCTATCTCTACCATTCTGGCTTTATTGCATGGCTGTGGTGAAAACGCTACCTTATAGATATCTTCTGGCTGGTCATCCGAAGTGATGAACAAATGGACAAAAGATGATGCTGAAGACGATTGAGCTGCTAGTGTTCGGCACTATTCTGCAGAAAATACTGATAAATCAGGGAAGAAAGCTTAATCTTGCTGAAGGTGACATTCCCTGATGCACTTGTGGTGGAGTGCGAACTGTAAGGCAGGCTCTCAAAGTTGCACATTCTGCAAGTTTTCCACTTAAGCAACAATGCAGATAATTCAGTCTTTCATGTTTGAAGCTGGTTGCGTGCACTGCTTCCTTGCAGCCCAACCACCATTGCCCAGTCATGAAGGGAACATCCACATTGGCTCCCGCTTACTTTTAGAAAAATGTTTGCTGATTTTTTTTGGTTGATTTCAAAGTATTTGAATTGTCTCGATGCTACCAGTTGCTTCAGTAACCACTTTAACAGAATTATAAAGCAATATAGTTCATTATAAGTAATCAGTTACTTATAGCATGTTACCTGTCATTCTGTCTGGGATGCATAGCAGTATTGTGGATGCTTGAGATGCTTTTTATTCTAAGAGTGCATCTTGATCAAGGGGTACAGCACAGCTTCAGTACCTGCAGGACATTTTTGAAAGAGTGGTGGATAATGACACCTTTATAAAGGCACCTTAAAAGTATTTTGGTGGTCACATTCTGATGCATCAGATCAGTAAAGGGGGTCTTTGTGAGCTTCTGAGTAAATCAAAAGTACTGCAAGGATGCCTAATTGATAAAGAATTGTTAGAAATTGTTCCTTGCAATTAATTAGGGTGTCACCTAACTATGTGTTCTTAGCTGCCCTTTTCCCCTTTAATGTAGAGCAATGAACCTGGTCAATCCTTGTGAACTGCTATGAAGGGGGCTCGGCACAGTGGTGTGCAGCGAGCTTTTTTTTTCTCGTGCATTAGCGTGTTTATTTTAGAGTGAAAGGATGGGGGGAGCTCTATTTTTTGTTGCTGGTATTTCCAGTAGAATTGGAGCTACTGATCACAATTTAGTGCAAAAGCACCACTTTACAAAGTAAATCGGAAAACCAGAAGGTATGTAGGAGGCCTTGACCTTTGGCATTCCCCCCCCAAAAAAAGCCATCAGGGTGGAATTAAGCCAAGGAATTTCTCATTGGAAGCGAGTACAGAACCTCATAGTTATCACTGTAGTTGATCTCCCCATGTATCTAACTGCCACCCTCATGTGGTGCATTGCGTGTCGTTGCCTTAATCAACTTCCATCTGTACGCAATGGCTCCAAACATGCCACTATCACATTGCGTCTTTAACTTGCATTAAGCGATGCAAACTTTGACAGTGTGCTGCCACTAAAGTCACCGGTGTTGCTAATCTTTGCCTAAAGCCTGTCCTTTAAACCCTAGCCTTGAATTAAATGTGCAAAGAAATGTGGCGTGCTTGTGTGCAAACATCTTTGCATTTGGCCAGCTCAGCTAAATCGGCTTCAATATTTTGGAGATCTTTGAAGGGGGGGGAGTGATAAAATAGCAGTAATTTGGGTGGTTTTCTGGTCTCAGTTAATATTATTTCATGGTCCCTTTAAGTTTGAGTAGCTAGCATGCTTTTGAGATTGCAAGTCTGTAGTAATTTGTATGGTTTCTATTAATGTTTTGGTCCCCTGGGAAAGCTGGGGTATTTGGCTATGCTGGCAGGAGGAAAAAGAAATCACTGGGGTCTCACAAGTAATGAGAAAATAGTCACAAACAATTGATTTTCTACTATCTTATGCGCAAAGCTGATAGTGAACATAGTCAATTGGCTGTTCTTTGCTGAGGAATTTTTTAAATTTTGGGGTTTGTCAATGCAGGCTTGTAAATGCATAGCGGTCTCTTTGCTAGTTACATGCTTAATGTGATAGTGTTACAGGCCTCATTCTCTAGAAAGTCTGGCATTGGTATTGTTAGCAAAAAATTACAGGTATATGCCTTCCTTCTTTCCTTATGTGACGCTTTGGATGCATGTTCTTTGAGGGCAGGGGAGTTTCTAGTCACCTCCTGACTTCTGCTGGAACATCATCCTATGGTCTTCTTAACTTCCATAGGGGATGCCTTGCCTCAGCTTATGAAAAAAAAAAATACTCAAGCTTGGCCACACAACTCTCGGAAGGTTGCTGCTATAGTTTGACCGGGCTAGGACACCAACTGCTTTTTGAAGCCTTAGCTGGGACACCTGAATATGTGGCTAATCAGTGAGAAATGTGCATTTTGATATTTTAAAGACACTCAAGTTATAAATCTTTGTGTAATTTCATGAACGGCCACAAAGAAAATGATCAGACAGCCATCTGATGCCATCTGAATGCAGTGGACGATTTCGGCACCAACTGTATGATAGCATAAGTGGCAGTGTTGGAGGGAATTGTTTCCAAGAAGAAATCTAACATGGTCTGATCATCAAAATGATTGTGTCTTAGGCCTGGCAATGTCCTTATTGTGGTCATCAGTGCAATAAGTTTCTGAATCCAAGCTGTTCACTTGTGCACGCAACGAACGTTGTGAATGTCTCAGCATCCATAATGGCTGTGGAAAAACTGGAATTGCCTTGACTTTGGATGGAAGCTGCCAGATACTGGAATGGTCGGCACAGTGACCAGGGACATCGAGCTCCAACTTTTCAACATTATATTGGCACCTGGTGTCTACTGCCTTTACTGTACTGTGACATTTTTTTTTTTTTTCGAAGTTCAAAGTATATATTCTCTTTGCTCAGTTGATGGTGAGACCATATTCAAAGAGACAAAAATGTTGCTGGATGTGTTGCTCAGCATGTGGTCGTTGGTGTACGCCTTTGCACAAGGATACGTAGACCCCGCATCACTCTGTCCCCAAAGCATTGAAATGTTTATCCAGGGATACGGAGGCTTAAGTTCATTCGGATGTATTCGAAGAGGCCAAATGGTGTAATGATTGCAGTTTTGGGTACTTTGGTTCCACAGAGATTTGGTGGCAAGTGTTGGTAGTCTGTTTTAAAGGAAATGGTAGCACCATATGCAGTGATGACATGAAATCCGCGATATAAGAAAAAGGATACTGGTGCAGAATTGCGACGCTGAGAGTGTGGTATCTGTGACAGGGCCACCGATCCTCTGCGGATTTGTTTGCACCATACACACATGGGCTAGAGGAGAGACGTATAATGTCGCGCTCAAGTGTATTGTATTGTTTTGTATTGTTTTTCTACCGTGTGTCGTCTTGTTTACATTTATATATATATAATGTGGACCGGTCACTGATTAGCGGGCGAGAGTGCTTATTGCACAGTTTTGAATTCGCTTTCCTGTGTGGGACCGACGTGCAGCACTATTCGTGCTCAGGGCAGGGTCTACTAGGCAGGCGTGCGAGAACATCAATTGTTTCGAACGATGAACGCAATTAATCGGATGCTAGGAAACTTCCCGACGAACAGACATGTTACCCTTGCGTCACTGCATTACAGGCCAATCAATCACACGGAACACGGTCTACATGAGTGTGTGTCCTTTGCACGCTAATGGCGCATAATTTCAGATGAGAATATTTCTGGGGTTCAGTTTAATTCGTTCTGTGTCGTAGGCACTTTCCAGAAGCGTCATAGCTTAGAAAGCTAGATTATGCGCTAATTATAACTTAGTTTTCACTCCATAATGACAGCTCTGAACACAATCCCATGTTCGCGGAATCAAAATGTATAATTGCAATTCGGAATATGACAGTTATCAAAAGCACTTTTCCGTAGGCCTAGCGTAAGCGCTATAGTAATAATTAGCTTAGCTGAAAAAAAAAATGTCGGTTGTGCTGACTTTGTTCATGTAGTCACGGGAACGCACCATACCAACGACCATACGCTTATAGTGTTGCGAATCTAGTGACATCGCGAATGATAGCATGCATCCTACCCCTTGTAACTTCTTCCACTGCTGTGCACATGCATATGCTTCATCTTGCTAGTTATAGGGCCACACACCTCCTGCCACAAAAAGGATTTCTTTATGACTCTCAAGGAGTCGGACAAAAGGGCTACTTGAAGTATTTCTGAAACAGAAAAAAATTGCTGCGTCTCCGCTCAGCTAAACCCATTTATGTGCAAGCGAAACTGTTGCAATGATTTCTTAATGTGGTGTTCCTAATTAAGCCAGGTTAGATTCGTATAGATAACCCAGTTACAGATCGAAAGCTCGATTAAGCGTGGGAAGACACGGTTTGTTGTGGTTTAACTCCTCCACGGTTGTCTGCGAACGTCAAGGAAATGCAACCGAAGCATTTGTTCCAGCGCGGGACTTCTCCAACACTGTCTGCGAACAACCAGGACACCACAGCCGGTTTTAGACGACACGAAGGTGTCGAGAGCGAGCCAGATAGGCAGTGGCGCCGGTGTAAGGAAAGGGTTAGCATGGGGACTGGAAGGCTGTTAGCACTGCGGCAGGCAATGTTATACATTTGTGGTTGAGGTGTGTGCGAAGTAGAAGCAGCAGGTGTGCGAAGGAGTAGTAGTAGCGCGCCGCACTTGCCACCAATTTAGAGAACAACATGCAAAGAAGCGCAACTCCGCGGCTCCTCGCGTCGCAACCCAGATCATTCGGCACGCACATGGAGAAACTCGCTCGGCTATGCAGTTGACGCTTTCGCTTAAAAAAGAATGGTCTATAACTGTACATATATTGTGAGCACTGTGTGGCTCTTCATCTTCCACACGGCTGAACGTGCTGCTTCATCCTGCTCTCTTGTAGATACCTATCGTCATCGCGGAGTGTGGTTCGCCACAGTGTGCGACCAGGGCTTCAGGTCTCCAATAAAACCTGATCCGCCAAGTCCGACCTTCGAGTTACCCACGTGGTCTTATCAGGTTATATTGGAGACCTGAAGCCCTGGTCGCACACTGTAGCGAACCACACTTCGCGATGACGATGGGTATCTACAAGAGAGAGCAGGATAAGATGAAGCAGCACGTTCAATCGTGTGGAAGATGAAGCGCCACACAGTGCTCACAATATCTAAGCTGCTTTCATAGTAATCCCCTCCAAAAAACGCAAACTAAAAATTACGAGGGACTTTAGGGACTAAAGTAGTGAACGGCGAAAGCCTGAGTGCAGCATTCTGCTACGCAACTGGCACTAATTAGAAAATATGAAATTAATTAATTAGTCATTAATAAATCGGTCATTGTGTAGTAAATAATTAACTAATTGTTGATTAGTTAATTACATGTATTACTTAAATAACCGTTAATTTGTCATTAATTAGTCATTAATCAGTAATTTATTATTGATTTGCATATGACCATATAAGGCACGCATTCGCACATACTGTGGTGGTGCTCTGTGATTGGTCGAGACCTCTATGACGTCATTCCGCCTCGGCCAATCAGAGCTGCCGCAAAAGCGGGACACATTTTGTCCACAACAGCATGAGCCATTAACGGCTTTCGCCTTAGAAGTGCCTCCACAGCTGTTATTGGATTTTACCTTGCACAACGGTAACCGCACAGTGTTTCCTTTTTTTTTTTTTCTTTTACTGTTGACCATAAGGAGTGTAGAATGTTTGACATCTAGCTGTCACCGATAATGCAGCTGATAGGATGGTTCCGAGTGCGTCGTCGTGTGCAGCTGTGCATAACGCACAGGAAAAGATTCAAGAAGAGATTAGGTTGCTTTGGACCAGAGAGCAAAACCAATGTTTTATTTGCACATTGATTTCATTCGCATTCTAATCGCACATCAAATGCACTTCACTGATTATATATTTTTTTATTTATCACTCTGCATTCTCTCTCATCATCAAAGGCACCCGAGACATCACACTCGACAGATTTTAGCCTTCGTCAGAAGAAACCATGCCGAAGTAGAACACGTCATAAATAGTACACACCAAGTCACAACGAAAGGGAAGGAAACAAGGAACGCGCTCAGGACAGCGAGGGCTGAGTACACAAGAAAGCTCTGCGTTTGTGGAAAATGCGTGACGTTATGCGGTGGCGAGCCATCGCCAAACTTCCATCTTTCTTATTCTTCGAATTCTTTAGACTCTTGCTTCGAAACGGCTCAGATATGTATTTCGTGCTTAAAATGGTTCAGTGTTATCTTGAATACCGCGCCGGAATGAATGGTCGCTGGCGTCGTTCTAAACCGTGCGTCCCAGCTCATTTTTTCATTCGTTGAGGTCAGCTTTGATGAGGAAAGGTAGATCACTTACACCTATTGAGTTTCTTGGAATTCATTCTTTCAGTCAGGTTTCCCGGATTACCTATCAAATAAATCGGAACGGGAGCTTCTGCCGACAGCAATGATACAAGGCATGGCCTAGCGATCGAAGCAAGCGGCATCAGTCGGCCAGTCATGGTTTAGAGCTGCTAGCGAACTGCCGGAGACACGCGCGCATAGCAGGCACCTGCGCAGCTCTTGTCAAACCGGGGAAAATGCATTAGATCAGCCGCACAGCTGTCGCCATTTACAGTGCGTTGCTGCGTTTTCTTATTTACTCGGGCTGCCACCTCCGGTATAGATTGTGATTATGCCCGAGTCAAACGATCGCTCTGCAGTCTACCTCAATTATGACCTTATGCAACGGCTCTCAAAAATGGTTCTGAAACGAGCATTTTAAACGAGATCAGATTAGTAGGCAGTCGTTATGAGTAGCAGCACGTTTTACGAGCGCTGACAGCTGGCGCGGTTCGAGAGTAATTAAAATTTAGCCTCGTTGCGTGTTTTACCGCACGTGCACACCGTTGCACCAGCAGCTCTCCCGAAAGGAGTTGTAAGAATAACGACACTTTCATCGAACAGAGGCGCCGAAGTTTGAGAAATCTTTTTGTAACGCTGTGCATTTCGAGTTCACACGCATGGTTTGTTTGCGAGTAAAGTTAGGATGTCAAAATAGACGCAGGATGGTCCCGTAATTAGCGTAGACGAGCCGCCAATAGCTTAATTAAATTCTACATAAGAGGTTGCTTGGTACAGGTGGAATTTCTGCCTACTTCTGGCCACCGCTACTCGCGATTGTTAATGGTCTCATTGCGCTTATGTGCGCCAGTGTCTTGTTTTTTTTGCCATCTAGATGTTGTCACTAACCTAGAGTACCACTGGTCGCCATTGTTACGGGTGTTTACGGATATTTAAATTTAGCTTGGAAATGTTCTCGCTATTAGGAGCCGAGTAAAGGAAGGGCTGGCTACGACGAATAATTGTGCAGCACACATGATCCGCGACAGCACACATAAGAGTGCGTGTAAAAGGATCTACCAACCGTGGGAGAACAGAGAACAAAGTATGAAAAAAATGTCCACGTACAGTGTTACACAAGTTGACAAATCTGTACAAAAGGAAATATTTATATACGTGTACACAGTAACAGCGCGGTGCACAATAACACAGCAGTACAACTTCAGGGGCGACGCAAACCACGACTAGATTCGCTAACAGACACAAGATATAACGAAAGGATACACAATATCAGAGCGGCGAGTTTTTCATCACTCCAGAAGCTCCACCCTCATTCTTTTTTTTTCTTTAGAAGCTGGATACTCTGCATATCTGCGGGTGCATTTGATTGTAGATGCTTATTTGGCTTGGGACAAGCACGGTCTCCCCTCTATGCTTCAGATGGGTCCCCGCTGATCTCACAGATGGTGGAAGATGCAGGAAAGAAATGACGGAAGCTAACGGCCGTCTTCGAACTCACGGCAGTGTTTATTAAAGATTTAGACAAACATATACTTACTTTATTCACGATAGCATTGATTGTGGTAGCAGCACTAAAAATGAGTGACTGCAAAACCGAGGCGACAGCTATGAACACCAGTCGACCGTCCTGAATGTAAGATGCACACACACTGGGGGGGAAAAAAAAAAAAAAAGAAACGTTTTCCTGCATTTTTAAACTGATTCATTCCCGTGCACTCTTTTTCTTTAGGTTCCGGTGGGCGCTTAGTGCTGTTTCTTTTTTTTTTGTACCATCTTGATACGTGACACGATTACGGGGTGTCGCTCCTCCTTCTCTCTTTGGGCTGCGCGCATGAAACGACTGCAGTTTCAAATTTCCCAGCATAATATTTGAACTGGCACGTCCTCCCTATGTGGTCAAACCAAAGCAGGGACCAACTGCCAGTCGCAGATAAAATCCTGCGCGGAACGTTTAGCAGAATATTCTACCACTGCTGTTGCATGCTTTATCCTTTGTATAAGGTGCACCCATGGTGACAGTTCCAGGCCGGCGAGAAAAAGCATGTCGGTCAGGTTGTAAGCACTGGTAAGGGCATAAGGTAAAGCATTAGATGTGACACGCACTCATCTCGCTAAATGCCCCTCTGTGCTCCAAGTTTCCACTATATCACTGCCTTTAACACCGCATGACGCGCTAGGTCCACGCAGCTTATTTTACCACCAAAATTAGTATACAAGCAATAAATGCATACTATAATGCAACAACTGTCATGATTTTTTTTTTTGCCTTTAAGTACCGCGTACACTGCACATTTCGTAGTGGGACATGTGTGAAAGTCTTAGAATCAATTATTAGAGATCGCTTTTGTTGTCCTTGCATTTGTTTTATAAGAAACAGCGGCTTTCTTTTTACGATGCGCCATACAAGTTTGTACATCAACATTGTGTTAATCAACATCCTCACACTTCCTCAAATTTATTTACATTGGAGTCCTGCACGTGGAGAAGCAAGCATGCGGCGTTTGTGATGCAAGTACCCTCGTGTACTCCGTTACAGAACTGTCACGTGCCCAACTTAGACAACTCAGAAGAAAAAAAAAAAGGGCTAGCAGGATAACTAATGAAATGTGGTGTTTATAACGCAGTTCCTTTGCAGAACTTAGGCTCAAATTATATCTCGCATTCAGAAACGCGAACCCACAATACATACAGATACAAAGTTTCCTAACAGTCTCATTGTGCCCATAGTTTATGCTGCACAAAACGACAGGAATCTTCTTCATTTTGAAGTCATCACTTTTCCTTTCAGAGTTTGACGGCGAGACAAGGGAAATACAAGGGGCGTTTACCTTCGGGTTTGCCTATATGACGACCCTGCTCTCTTCCTGTACGGGACAACGACGACGAGACAAAAATGCCTCCCCCATTACATGATCACGAAACACAAGGCGGCGTGCCCACCGTCATCATAGAGCAAAGCTCTAGTTCTCAGGATTCACATATAAGATTCAGTTCGCCACTGGTGACCGTATCTTGGAGGCTCATAAAGCGTCGTCAAAATAGAAATCGCATATGCAGTCACCAGGGTCGGATTTATACCTTCGAGTGGGTGGTTTGAGAGGGAGGGGCATCCCCACTAGAACCATGTATGTGTGTTACGAAAAAAAAATGGGCGGGGAAGGAAGGGAATAGTTCTTCCGTACAAAATATCTCGCTTGGGGAAAGAGGCCTCGCCCTTCCCCTTTTCCACATAAATCTGCCCTTACCAGTCCCGTCGGCAAGCTTGTCCAGCTGACAGGCATGCTGAGCGAGAGACACCAACCACGGAAAGTGCGCAGGTTCAGAGATACGGTCGCTGTATCATCCCCTTTCTTTAGCGCTTGTCACCTTGCGCATCACCGTGTGTCCTTCTGCCGGACAACATTGTCTACAGCACAACAATGCATCCTATCAGTTGAAACTTTCCTGGAGCGCAGGATGTGTTTATTTACAGGTCGCGGGTACATATTTCAATGCGCACAATTTTCATACTAAAAAAAGTGACTCAATGTGATTAGCACTACACGATGAGAGCTCATGATTGTACGACCAGCTTGTACGTAGCCAGCTTCGCGAACATTTCCTTGTAAACGCTTAGATGCACCATTATGCTGACGCTTGGCATACACAGTGTCTCACGTTACTTGAATTAAATTTTCTTTTCGCATTTTATAAGAACAGTCTACAGTCACCTGGAGCAGGTAGTGAAATCTCATCTTGATTCAGTAATCTGTTCCTTCCCTTTCTCCTTTATTCTCCTACTCGTTTTGGCGGCAACATTTACAATTACTGAAGAGATCAAATTAAAAAAAATTGTGCTAGCAGATCTCACATATGGTGACTCTTGACAGTGGATAAATTCACAGACTTGGAGAAAGATTCTTATCAGAATAGTTTTGCCTTTTCGGAAATCGCATTTCTCGTTTTCCTTTGCCAAATAATGTCCGAATTAAAGGGTTTCGCACACTTATCTTACTATAAATTGAAAACAATTCTCTATTTTTTTTTTTACATGCTTAAACCTTTCATCATGTTACGCGAGACACCCTGCATATGCTGAATTGGCTCGCAAACATTTGCAGCAGCATAATGGACGCAACGTAACTACTTATCTTGGTTCGCGTCTTTTCGCTTGCCGTGTTTTCTTGAAAAAAAAAAACACAGTGTTGTAATACGTCCTAAACAATCAGCTGTGCAGACCATGACTCTTTTGTCACAACAGAACCAAAGTAAGTAGCTGATCGAGGTATGCAAAGGTATACACACTTGGCAACCGTCAACTTCACAGGGGTTGGCGCTTGAAATTTCAAGCCATTAAACATTGCTAAATGCACTGACAAGATCAATAACTATGTTTGGTGGCTCAAGTTGTCGTGAAACACACACACACTGAAAGAGAAAGAGAGAGGACAAAACTTGACTGGCGCTGCGACTCTTTTGATCATTCCAAGATCCCATGCAGTGCACATACTGACGGCTATTGTCGGTGAGTGAAGGATTATCGTAGAAAAGACAAAAAAGCTCCAGAAATCACCTGACTGGCCACCTCTGCACTAGAGCATTTTCACTGCGACACTGAAGCTACAACCGCATAGCGCTATAGTCATGAGGCCACCCTTTAGATGTATAGGATCAATAATATACCTACAAACAATCGGTGTTTTGGTTTGATCAAAAAGATCGCCAGAAGGTATATCTCACGTTGGACGTGCAGTGACAGTCACACATCAGCAAGGCGACAGGGTTCACGTGTTTCGGGGCTCGGAATGATGCACACCATATCTTTTGCAAACACGTGGGTTAAGTGCAGTGGGCCGTACGGAACAGAGAAATATCTTACCGTCGGTTGTTTAAATGTATACGTGTATACATACGTATTTATGTATGCATGTTGAGCTGCCAAAAGGTGGTGTCATCCGTGCCTTTGGAGGCATTGTATATACTGCCCTATATGTAGATGGCTAGTCACCCTGTCGTCGGTGTGCCTTCAAAGCTGAAGCAGCCAAGAACACGAGCGAAAACAAAGAGAAAGAAATAGGTCTCGCTTGGCCTCGTAGGTATTATCGTATGCTCAGAGCTTGGCGGCCGGTGTATACAAAACGCGCGTAACTTAATGCACCTTGCCATGACTCGCTTTGGGAAAACGCGTTTTCCCGCATCTGTGTATGTACAAGTTATCCCTATATTCACTTACTCTGCGCTTTCAACGAACGAATAAACAAGAACAAAACGCGGGCCGCAAACGTATACAGTATATAGGCCAACAGGAAACGAGATGTGCCCTTTTTTTTTGGCGAGAACGGATGTCTATTTCCTTGCGTCTATGGCGCCACCTGCAGGACGTTCGCAGCGGCGAAAACGGACGAAGACCGGCGAAGTCTTCGGTGCAGTAGCCGGAGATGGTGGTGTGCCTACGTGCCTCGTACCAACTGGCGTCACAGGATCGGCGGCAGGAAGGTGCCGGAGTCCTGCAGAGGGTCTCCGTGGAATTTGTGACCGTTGATACTGCTCCCACAATGGCTCACAGAGTTGCTTGGCAGGAGCGCTGCACAGATATACATGGAAAAGTTTTAATGCGAAGACGGTGTACCGGTTCCGTTGTGAGCAATAGCCGGAGTCCCGCTGCTGTCATGACAATTCCCATTGGCTAAATGCTACGTCGCACATAGACCCATCGCACCATAAATGTAAAACATTGATGAGGGGGAGTTACATGGATATATAACTTGCCCTAAATTGTGGTATGTGATCTAACATTGTAAAGACAAGTACACATTGAGAGAAAATAAGCTCTCAAGGAAATTCAGTCATCGCAGAGCGGAATCGAACTGCCGATCTCTGCACGGGGAGCTCTCGTTCCGCTGCGATAAAGGCGCGCCTTGCAGCTGGCACGATGCCAGCACGTGGTCTGGTCGAGGCGTCGCGACTCGCGCTTGACTGCGCCCAAGCTGCGAGACGACGTCACGTGCTTGTGCACGTGCGCGACAATTAAGAAGAGACGGAAAGCTTGCTAACGCCATGTCACGTAACCTCGCGCAGAGAAGCCATCCTCCAGAAGGTGTAGAAACCGAATCACTAATACAACCACCTTACACTACCAGTTATTAAGGCGAACGCCTTTAATGGCTCATGCTGTTGTGGACAAAGGGTGTCCCGCTTTTGCGGCTTTCTGATTGGCCGAGGCTGGATGCGTCCCTGCTATCTGCAATGCCACACTTGAATGCGCGCCAAGGAACGCCACGCGACAGGAGCGATGGTGTACATACTACATACCGTCCAAACGCACACTTCCCGGAGAAAGCCTGTGTGATAGATAGTGCGCCTTTCCTTTCCTGTACACCAATTATAATAATATGTAGCACTGCAACGAATGCTGTCAAGAGGCTAACGATGGGAGGCAAATTATAGAATAGAAAGGGTAAGCTTTCACCATTGTCCTCTTAAGATACATCTAAGAGACCCTCTAATTTTTTTGTTAGGCAATCCCAAAGTTGTTTTTTTTTCCTAGTGTGCTGTGACGCGAGGGACAAAGAGAAATAGTAAAAAAATAAACACAAATCTTAAACTAGAAGATGTAGCAGATGTAGGTAGGAAAAGATGTAGACCATATCACAAATGTGGCAGCTTTGTAGTAAAGCATGGAATGCTGGGACAGTTGATTGTTCATCTGAATAAACATACAGACTCGCGATTCAGACGAGGACCAAGAAATAGCAGAAGGCAGGACGTGCGCTAAATGTCAGCTGAATTCCGAGACTCAGCAAGGCACAGTGACTGGTATAGCCCAAATACAATTGCCTATTGTCACCCACTTTTCACGTGTTCCTACCTCCTTATCTCTTGAGATCCAGGCCTTAGCCTCAGCCATACTCTGCCACACCACTCCTGGCCAACACTATATACTTACTGACAGCCAAGACGTGCTTCGTGCGTTTCTTGAGCACGCGCGCTTCCCCTTCACATCCTCCATCAACTCTCAGTTCACTTAGCCCATTACCAGTAGATTGGGTTCCAGGTCACGATGGAGTGCCGGGCAACGAGTTGGCTGATCAACCCTCCCGTGTAGCAGCTCTTCCGGTAGACTCGCGCACTCCCTAGCCCACCCATTATCACCCCCCGACCATAGCCCGCCAAGAACGAGCTAGGCGCCACATGATCCTCCAGGAGCTCTTAGAAGGCTCCTACCATCCCTTTCCAAGTTCCTTTCTCGTCGAGATTCCTGCCTTGTCCGACAACCACAGACACATAGTCTTCCCACACCTCACATCCTCCATTTTATCGCCGGATACCCCTCCCGCTCTAAATGCTCATACTTCTCGGGATACCCTGACACTATGCACGTGCTGTGGAACCGCCCACACTGCCTCCAATCCCGCCAACAGTACATAAACTCTCTCCCAATCAGTTATCGACCTCGTTCACTTCGATAGTGGCTCGCTCCACCTGAAGGAGCAGACGCGGTGGCATATTGGAGGGCCCTCGTGTGCCATATCAACCGGGTCCTCCCAGATGCTTAATCTTTTGTTTTATCATTTTTGTGGCTCTGGACTAAGGGCCCACTTACGTTATCTTTGTTTTTGTCTTAATTCAACAAAATTTATTCACTCACAAAAGCGCATGTTACGCACGGCTGTTCGCACATGTCCCATCAAACTGCATATATACCGTTCTCGTCGATGAAAAAATTCAGTTAATGCTTGACGCGCGTCCTAATAGCTATTTCGTGGTATCCTTCTGAAGAGAGAGAGAGAGAGATAATGAACTTTAATTGGTCCACAGAATTGCATGGGTAGTTTTCCTTAGGTTAGGGTCCCATTGGCTTATAGGGTTGGCCCCCGGGCCCTGGTTAGCAGCTCCGCTACTTAGAGCGACCCGTGTGGGCCAGCTGCACCTCCTATACTCCGTTTGGCTGAGTGCTCGAGTGTTATATTTGTCTAATTGTCCCTTGCAATAATTCCATATCACGTGAATAATGTCAGGAACTTATCCTCCTGAAGCGCCGGTCTTTAAACGGTGGTAGTTTCAAATGACGAGCGGCAGTCTCGCGACAGCCGTAATTCAGATGTCCACCCAAAGTGACTCTAGAATGCTACGGCGCCTTTCCTAATTATTTTCGGCGGCGGGCTGAACAGTTCAACCAAATATGCCACAGTGCCTCGCATGGTCGAACGAGAAAGCGGAACTGCTTCGAGTGTGAAGAAGCAAACGAAACCGGACTGTTCCAACCATTAAGGACCTGAAGCTCAACATCGGCAGCTCTGTTTATTACAAGAGGCCATCCGCGGGCGAACTGTATACTTACGGGACTCTTCCGACGAGGCGCTCGTGTCCCCGCTTGAAGTGGTGGCTTTCCTCTGCTCCGTTATCTTCTGTTCGGTAGGCCTAGCGCACTTGTACACCTTGTAGGAGTTCGATAAACTGCCTGAAATGCAAACGGGCGACAGAGAACAAGAGAATAAAGGCTTTTTTTTTTTTTTTTCTACAGTAACAGAGCTACACTTAACAAGCAGCCGTAGCTCCCTGTAGGAAATATAGTCCGAAATCTTAGGTCTCACAATACGGTCTATCAGCCACCGCTGTACTGGTCAGTAGTGGGGGAACAAAGTCTCAGCTTTAGCGCGGTTCTTTAGGTATGTCCGGCCGGTTTCTTATGAAAAGAAAGGTCGTTCACCGCAATCAGAGCATCTGAAATCAATCTACGATACCGATGCTTTTCATTGGCCGTAACCGGATACCCTTCTCTTAGAGGCTTAAGGAGCAACCACTACTTCTGACGCTTCGCGAGAACTCGACCATTATACAACGGGCAAGTTTCCTCTATTTTCACTTGGTATATGCCTTGTTTACAATATTCCTCATTAACCGAAAACTCGACGGAGTCAACGTCAGCTGTTCCCGACTTCAGTTTATGAGCAATTCAGTGAATTCACATGAGGCTCGTCCAAACCCGCGATGTGGCTCGCTGAAGGCGGCAATTTTTTCTAAAGTCGGGGAAAACAACCACACGGGCCGTGGGTGAGGCCGAGAGGTGCTGACAGACGGAGAAGAACGTAAGGGGGGGGGGGGGGGGGGCAATGAAAATCCCGAAACTTGCCTGTCTCCGTCTCCTTGACAGTGATGGCCTGCACCGTCTTGTATATTTGTCTCGAGTCCTTCGGCATGGCAAGCCAGGAGTGCCTCAGTGCCTCGTCAGGAGTCACTCGGGTTTCGGGGTTCCACCTCGATACGGAAAAAAATAAATGTAGTTCATCTTTGCTGCTATTTGCACCGATGCTTCTTGCACGACACATAGTTTTGTGACCGAATTCTGCTTCGAATTATTTTAATACTCCTCCACACTCTGCTCAGACCCTACAACTATAGCGTAAATTTGCGAACTACATTTTCGCCATGTGATTTCTGATGAGCGGTCTGACGAGAACGTGATGTTCCATGCACAGCGACAATTACGCACGCTTCGTCGTGATCCGTATGAAACCAGAGCTAGTTCATTTTTGAGTGGTTTACCAAAATTGTAGTTAATAGCTGTGATTTGTGTCGAGAACGACAAAGGTTAAGCAGGCGTCGAAGCGAAAAGAGACAGGAAGTTCCTCCAAGGCGCTTGCAGTACATAGATCTATCGCAAATGCCAATCATCCGTCCAGGTATCCGCTTTTTCACGTGGCGAAAAGCAGGGGTCATATATATTGGGGCTTGCCAATCATGTGACAGCTGAATTCGATTCGATACACAGCACCAAACACTTGCGAGCACCGTAGGCAACACCGTTATTTCATACGACTGCGAAGCTTACCCATCCTTTATCCCCGAAACGAAAAAAAAAATTGCATAAAAAAATTACACGCACAGAAAGTTGGCATTTTGTTTCGATGAAAAAAAATCTAAGAAATCGTACATGATTAAAATGCGACCGCCTACCAACTTCCCTTCAGAAGTCTTCTACTGACTGACGGTTGTATCATCGCACTTATTTAGTGCGCTGGGCCTATGCATGGTGAAAAACTGGGTTTTTCAGGCGTGAATAATGCACAAAGCATTGCGGGAGATCTTCAGCACATGACCGCTTTTTAAAGCAACGCCAGCACCGACGGAATTCGCTGCCGACGCCGGTTTTTCGGTGAACGGGGCCTTTAACGTTATCGCGTTAAAAACTCCAACATCAGCTGCGAGTGCATATATGATACTCACACGAGGCAGAGGGAAAGAAAGTCGACAAACTCCTCGTCGTTGCAGCCTAAAACAGCAGCCAGCGTTTTCGAGTTCGGTTTTCGCTTCTTTCCTTTGCTGTTCTGAGTTAGACGAGGAACGTTCTTCGAATCTGCACCACAGAGAAAGGGGCGATAATCAACACGCGCAGTAGCGCCGTGTGATCGGCACAAGTTCAGAGTGAGCTTCTGCATGGTTGCCGCTAGAAGTTTCCGTGTTTCACGCAACTGTGGACGATGTGGTTCACAGTCAATGATAGAGAAAGGGCCGTGCCCTTCGTCCATTCGAAACAGGTTCGAAAGTTCCTACGTAAGCTTTTGAGTTTCTGTCAGGCAGTGTAAAGTATAAAACGCGGCTACGACCATTATCAGGGTAAAGAGAGGAAGATGAGGGCTACACAGTGTGAAAGAGAACTGAACAAGGGTTGAAGGGAACCATCAGTGCGCAAGGCGAGCCAAAGTTACAACAAGGGTTTAGAAATATGTTTGTTTGACTTGCAAACTGAGGCTTTTGCTCAATCCTTATTCAGTTCTCTCATAAAACCATTACCAAGTGCTACTGTTACTACTAAGCACTACTTAGTGCCAATTAAATATTTTCATTAGGACCAAATGCTATCATTACTTTTGCATCGTACAGACAATAAGAAGGCGTAAGGAGAAGATGAGCACACATGAGTCCTCGCCCTCCCCGTCGTGAAAACGTAGGACTCGCAAGTGGCTTTTATAAAGCAAAGCGGCTTGGCCTTGTCTTAGTGCCCATTCTTGTACCTCTTAATGATTCTGAGAACATGTGTTGAAAAGTGCTGCACACTTAAACCATTCTGCTCTGCTGGGGCTGAAGTTAGAGAGGCATCAGATTGCGATTCTTAGTTTTCTTTTTTGCCCTGTTTCGAGTGCAGATCTAATCAGAATTCGATCCCCTTCATCTTTCAGCATTCGCTCAGGTTTTAACGCGTTTCGCTGTGAGCTTCAATCGGGAAAAGAAGCGCATGCAGTACCGAAGAACAGCCTCCTGCGCGTTGCCAGCTCCAGGACGGGGACGGGCGGTACCCCGAGCACCTCCATGATGCAGGCCAGCTGATCGGCCTCATGCTCGCCCGGGAAGAGAGGAAAACCCGTGTAGAGCTCAGCGAGTATGCAACCCAGGCTCCAGATATCGATAGCTGTGCCGTACGGGAGGCCCAGGATCACTTCCGGCGAGCGGTAGAACCGGGACTGGATGTACGTGTACACCCTCTGGTGCACGAAGCAGGAGCTGCCAAAATCTATCACCTTGATGGCGCTGCTGCCCCTCTGTTTCAGGAGAATATTTTCCTGCAAAGAAGAAAGATCGGCAGAAACGGAGAGTATATAGTTAGCACACCAAATGTCATATGTGCTTATATGAAAGCTGCTACTGTGTGTGTGGGGAGGAAGGGGGGGGGGGGGGGAGGGGGGGTGTTCGTGAACTCTGCCAGAAAAATAAAGGGTAATATTAAAAGTTCGTTATATGAGGTTTATTGGCGCAAAAGCAACTGCGGCTATGATGCGCCAATAACATTAAAAGTAGGGATCTATGAATATTTGAAACTTCGAATGTAATTTGCTGTTTGATTCGCGCCGCGCTTTCGCTTTTCGAACTGTTCAGACGTCTTTTATCAGCTACTGATTTTAGCCTTCCGAAGTTTCTTGAAACCCCCATAAATGTAAACAAAATAGAAATCCCCATGCGATTGTCTCCCATCTCGGCTTTGCAGAGAACATGACATGGTGGCGCCGTGTCGTGCTGTCAATTAACTTACAGGCTTGAGATCACAGTGGATAATCTTCTCCCGGTGGAGGAGCCGCAGGCATTGAACAAGGGAGTAGGCGAACCTCCTGATGAGATTCAAGCTGAAGCCTTGGTAGTTGTTGTTCTTGATGAGTTCGTACAGGTTCATCCTGTGGACAAAGCAAGCATATACACTGCACGATTACCGCCTCGCGCATTACCCTGCACACGACGGGGCTTTACCATATACATTCTTTATAATTATGGTTATTAGTAGCGCGGTGCTAGTATACACCTAATTTATCGCTGAAGGGGAAAACTGGTTCACAGGAAAGGAAAGGCGCAGTATCTGCCACACTTGTTTTGTGGACACCTGAACCGCGCCATAAGGAAAGGGAGGAAGGTGGGAGTGAAAGCGGTAAGAGAGAAAGGGATAGTGGGAGGGTTCCAAGCCGAAACGGTATACGGCGACGGCTTTTCGATCGAGCGAGCTGTGTACGCCACCGCGTAAAATCACCGCCGAAAGGAAGCATCTTCTTATGATCATTTACAGTGCAACTCTTTGGATGAGTGAGCCCACCAGGCGTCACGCTTTTATGACGTCACGTTTTAGCGCGATACCGTTAAGAGCCCGCTCAGCTGGAAAAGCAGTGTTGTATAGTTGCCTCGCTGTTTCGAGAAAATCCGAACCGTCTTAGGTGGTTCCTGACGTCACACGGAACGGAAATTGATTAAAAATCAGCTAAACCGCTATTATGAGATTCCAACAGCACTAGTTACGACATGGACTGTGCTGAAAAGAAGATTGGGGCAATTATATAGATGGGATCAAACCTGTGATCCTTGATGATGCCACTGAGGCACATCATTTCTACTTGGTTAAAGGGAGGCCTTGTAGGTAAAAATAAAACTAAAGTAGACAGAAACAGCATCCGTAACTGCGTGGTGACGAGCAAAGAAGACCCAAGAGACCGAGGGGACTCAATGACGCTAACGCGTCGTCATACCCTTCAAGGGACTTGGACACTGCCTAAACGTGTGATGGTGTCATGACGTAAATGAAAAGCTCTTGCCTCATACTGTCTGGATCGAGCACACCAACATTCAAGAAATGGGGATTTAGCATTTAAATTTGACATTAAAAATTATGAAACAAAGTGAATGCTCCCATTATCAGTGCAGCCCACCACTTGAATATATCTGTGTAAAATTTTATTAACTTTTTCAAGTACACAATGTTCTTATAAAGATCCTCTCAGGAGCACTCATCAAGGTGAGTTTTACGCTCTCTTAAATGCGCCCTTGATAAAAAAAAAAATGCTTCTTTTCCATTGCCTCATATGCTTTTATGGTGTCTGCTACCATTCTCCAAGGTCATTCATCTGCGCAAGCTTGATGGTACTGCGCATGCGCCATGTTCCATCTGCGCCTCGCCACAGCTACAGTGCACAGCTGCGCCGTATATGAATGAATGAATGAATGAATGAATGAATGAATGAATGAATGAATGAATGAATGAATGAATGCAAACTTTTATTTTCCACCGAAAAGGGGTCCTCCGTTTCCCGCCCCCGGCAAGAAAGCGAGGGGGGGGGGGGGGGGGGGGGAGGTCGGGAGGAGATCCGCAGACTAAGGACTAGTGAAGGTACAGGAATTATTCACGGCCTTAGCCGCCAGGCGGACGGCCTGCTGCTGATATGAGCCTCGCAATCACGCGATGGCATCAGCTGCGCCGTGCGCTCCTCTTGTGTGTCTCCTCTTGTGTTTTTAGTTTAAATCGAGAAGTTTAAACAGCAAGCTTTCGTTCGCACAGAAAGAAAAAAAAAATGGACGCTTAAATCTTAAAACGGTTTCGTTGCATTGTCTGCTCGCGGCGAGCAGACGCGCCTCTACAAACAAAGCGATGCTTGTAGCAAAAGCCGTCATTAGAAAACTAGATTAAACAACGGTGCCCTCGAGCCGAAAAAAAAAAAAAAAACACTTACAAAACTTTATCATGACAATAGAGATTTGCACCCATTACCACTATAAGCACCAATTATATGCAGTGATCGGAAGTCCGCGTCGGTACGAAGTCCACAGTGTGCGAGCAGGAACGGTTTGCCACGTGCGTCGAAGTGCTCGACAAAGAAGCGATCACACACGTTTTGAATATACCGTACGGGACGAGTCGGGTGAGATTATACGTGAAAGAAACAGGGGCATTATTCTGCGAGAGCTGATGGACTTCACCCGCTGAATTCTGGGGATTAACTGGTCAGCTCAGTAGAAAGCTGCGACATATTACTGCGCCAGCTGTTATTATCTGCTTCCACCATTTCGCGACGCCGATGGCATCTACAGCGGATCTGCCTAAGATGGCAGGTGGTAAAGTGGAAAGGGAAAAAGTCCTCCACATTTAAGGGATAGGCGGAAGAGCTCATCTTGTGGTGCACTATATTTCAAACGTTATCGTTGTTACAGCTGTTCTGAAAAAAAAAAAAAAAAAAAAAAATCAAGCGTTATTTTTGCAGTCCAGTCTAGATTACTGTTTTTGAAGAAGACAGCGCGATCCACCGATTCGGGAACTGCATCAGCTGTCATTGTTGGTGCCACTGCTCTCGTCGCATCTTCGTCTTCTTTCTTTTTTTTCGAACGCGCAAACATTAAGCGTTCGCAGCAGTTATTACTGGCTGATAGATACCAACGACTAATAATTAACAAATGAATAAACATTTGGAACTGCTCGGTATTGCTCAAAGGAAACCGAAAGTCTTATTGTTCCACCAAGGAGAGCCACTCACCCCATCAGCTCGAACGTGATGCACAGGTGATTCCTAAAGTAGAAATAGTCGTACATGTGAATGACGTTGTGGTACCCGTCCTTGTCTTTCTTTTTCAAGTGGTCCAGTATCTTCACCTCAATGAGGGCCTGCTGGTGGAACCTGAAACCAAGTTTAAGTGACCTTTGACACCTTCGGTAAATGCAATAAAAGAGGTCAGGTGGTCCACGGTTTAAAATCAAGACAGGAATGACCAGCATACAGCAACGTGTCCCGACTGCCACGTCAGTGAGCTCCAAATTCAAATATTGGTACCGATAATTTTTATTGCATACATAATAACAGTCTCCGCCCATACATCGACCGGTTAAATTTTGGAACTTGTCTATGCATATAGACGACCGTGCTAAATGTTTTTAGCAGAGAATATTGGAACACTATCGGCTAGGAAATGGTTCGACAATAACATGCTCGTAATCGCCTGGTGCCGCACAATCAGATGCATTCACAAAGTTGTGGGTGTGTAATTCAAAAGTGACGCAAGAGGCTTTGCCATATAATCACTAGCACTGCTGCTCTTTGCATCTGATCGGGTGGCCATGCCGAAAGTTACGGAAGATAAGCGATTGAAGAGGGGGCTCAGGGTTGCGAGAGGGCTCACTACACAAACATAAGAAACCCGAACGCCTATACATTACGCGGCGACAACCTCATAATAACGACATATTACGTTACTGTCACGGAATATCTAAATATACATCGTTAAATAATTCAAAATATTTTCGAGCTTTCATAAAACAACTATTTTAGAGTACTGTGAAGCACTGTGGTCGTGCGTTTCTCAACTGTGAAATGATGCGCGAGGCATTGGTAAACATAGATCACTGTGTGAAATTTGCCTGCACTCAGTCAATACTTTATAATAAAATTTGTTTCCAGCACAGTTTCACTGCCGGCAGCCGAACGACGGTTGTGGCGTCACAAGTGAGTATGGGATCACGTGAGACACGCTTTGATCTGCCACGAGTTATTGTAAGTTAAAAAGCGACAAAGCAGTGATTATATTCCGGCTCTTGTATGTCGTAGATGATCTCGTAATTACTGTGACATTGCAATCGTATTTCTTTAAAATGGCACTGAAAGAAAAGATTTAAAAAAAATTCAATTACAAATTATTCAGCGCTCCAAGTTCCACGTGGCGACTCGCGTTTACTGTCACACGTGTAGGGAACACGAAGACCACTGAGCGCCGTGGCATATCGATCGCCATCGCTGGTCTCCGGCGCCCTTGTCTCTCGCGCTGAAGCTTCGGATGGTGGTTATAGTGAATTAGAATATATTCTAGTTCAGACAGGTAACATTGGCATTAACTGCGTTTTGGAGAGGATTAGTACAGCACTAAAGACCATGCTATTTAAAGTGTATTTGCTGAGCGCGATACAAGGCCGTATAATAAAGCCGATCATGACGCGATAACATGCACGCACTGAACTTCCCACTACAAATGACTCGTCGGTATGATGCTGTTTAATTAACGCGCGACGATTTCATTGCGATGCCTCAAATATGAATGTAACAAAATTTGGGCCCGACCATATTGTCAATGCTTTTTTCAGGCGATGTGCCAAACAATTAAATTTGTTACTAATTTTTAAGCTATTCTCAAAATCGATGAAATCTCGCCGTGCATCTAGAACATACAGTTGCCTATTTCTTAAAAGGGGTTCTTCGAAGATTGGAGTACTATCGCGTGATTTCGGTATGGTTTCAGAAAAAGAGAATGCTCGATTCTGCTTTCTGGATTTCAAAAAGAAGTTTAAAAGCAACATTAAAACTTTCTTAAACTGCGTGTAAATGTATTATATAAATGAGAAAGAATTCGACTTCTTTTTTGGATCATATAACGGATTTGCGCTCATCTTAAAATAGAGAACAATATTTTGCAGTTATAAATTGTAGCTCTAGCGCCTATAAGGTCACATTAAGGGTTCCTCAAGGTAGTGCGTTACATCGATTACTATTTTTATGTTAAGACTTGATTGGTGTTATTTCCGCTAATGTGTCCATTCGATTTTACGTGAATGGCTGCCATTTTCCAGGGAATAATGTCCAATGATTATCGTAGCGTGTCAGGAATTCCCTGCAGCAGTCACTGTCTAGGGAGTGTAACTCCATTCGGAAAAAAAAAAAAAAAAAAAAAGCAGCGACTTACCCTTACGTGTTAAAAACTACGAAGGGGACCTAAATCTCCTTACATGTACTGTTTCGATTCTGTAGAGCGTTTTAACCGAGTTAGACTAAGGCGAGCAGTAGTTCGGTTAAAGTCCGGTTTTACATGGTTTTCGCGTAGTTCAGCGTTTGATTTTGGAATTTAATCGTCGAAAACGTTTTTGCAATATATAATGACGTCGTAACCTAAAGTTCCATTGTTAATCACAATAAACTAATTAACAACAATTATCTAGACCTGCAGTTCAGTGCAATTATGCTCGACATAAGCTATCAGCGATATGTGACGATGCTTAAAGTTCAATATTGAATCTGAGTTAATTAAATGCAATTAAGGTATGCAGTACGTTTGTTCAGTACAATTAGGCTTTACTTGATATAACCTATGCGACAACATATGGCTTGATGCTGTAGTGTAAAGTTCAATTTTTGAGCACAACTAAATAAATATTATCTATTAATAACTATAATTAGTGAAGTACACTTATACCCCACACAAGATAGACAACGATATATGGCTTAACGATGTAGCGTAAAGTTCATTTGAGACACAATTAACTAAACCGCAATTAATTGATACCTACAATTAGGATAATTTCCTAGAAATGACCTGTGACTATTATACTCGACATAAGCTGCACAGCCACTGCGGACACATTCAGTACACACATTCTGCAGACACATTCCGTACCATGTACGCATGAGCCAAGTATGGTACGCGTTACAAACGTTTCCCGCAAATATACGTCACCCAAGCTGAAAATAATAACGTCTTGACTTTACTGTTACCCCTTGTCTAACACACATATCAGATACTTTATATATTGACACATATTGCTCGTTCATAATGTGCATAATGAACATAATGAAATTGAAGAATAAGATTTGTGACTAGCACTGAACTGCAATTCAGATCGCCCGCGGTAGCTGTTGCTAAAAGATACCGACAGATGGCGCCACACTACTCATACTTGCAGGGACTCTGATAGTAATAGAGGCAAATCGTGAGCGACGGTGAGCGCAGAGCTTCAGTCGTTTTTTGTTTTTGCTTTTATGGTCAATAAAATTAGAATTATGGTCAAATATCATTTCTGTGGGTGCGATTGCTCTTTTGATGCGGCTTTGGTACGGCGCGGTAAAGGTAGGCCTAATTTAACAACCGTAGCTGATGAGGCGAGCAGTCGCGGAGGAAAAAAAAAGCAAAATGACCGCTCACAAAATGCTTCTATAGGTAAATAAAAACATATAAATGACGCATTCTATTGGCCGCTTGTTACAACGCCTGGGAACAGCTGTCAGGATGGCCGAGTGGTCTAAGGCGCCAGACTCAAGGTTCTGCCTTGCCCTTGTGAAGGGCTCGGGATTTCTGGTCCACGAATGTGGGCGTGGGTTCGAATCCCACTTCTGACACACTTTTTTTAATTTTTTTACATAATTACTTAGGTGTACGTTAGTTTCCCCCGCTTATGCACTCGCGACATTTGTACTGGTCGTTCCAGTTTCTCGTATTGTTTCGTAGCGTCGCGCTGCTGCTATGAAGCTACCCCACACGACCAATCCCGTTCTTTTAGTGAAATAACTAATATTAAATTATTAAGGGAAAATTCTTATATGTCTCATGCCAAGCTAAGCATGTTGCCGGAAGCAGTGATACCGAAAGTCACGTGACAGGACTTCCTAGGACGGGACCTGACGTAAGAAGTCAAAAATTAATCATGGTAATCAGGTATAAATCGGGGTGTAGTATGTCGTAATGAGAATTAATAAAGACTGGATATCCCGCTGGGCCTCGCTCCACATTCGTCTGGGCTCGCTCGCGTAACAGCTGGCATAGCACCGTAATATGCCTCTCGTTTTCAAGCCACCGAGGTGCCGAGCGGTACAACGGCATGCACAACAGGTATTCTTGTGCCCCTGTGGAATATTGTGACCCTTTGGAACATGTGACCATGCGGAACATACCTGTGGCAGGGCCACATTAGATATTCCACGGGGCTACATGTTCGAAAGAGACACAATATTTCACAGGGGCACAAGAATGCAACTTGTGCATATGTTGGAATGTCGTGTAGCGTAATATTGCTCTGACCGGCCACAAGAATATTCTAGAGGGTCACATGTTCCATTGGGCCTGATGATGATCTGTCTTACATGCCGTTGTCCCGCTCGCGGCCTCGGTGGGTGGAAAACGGCTGGCATTACAGTTGCTATGGCAACTATAACATGACAACTGTTAGAATATGTGGCCTTGTGGAATATTCATGTGGTTGCGGTAAGCCGCAACACTGTGAAAGCTATACCAAATTCTACTAAAAATGAAACATTCAATATAGCGGAGGCCTACCAGCTCAAAGGTGTCTTATACCGGTTTCCATTGGGCGAACAGGAGCACATTTAGCTGCACTAAAAGTGCTCTCGCTGTAAAGCCTTCGTCAAAGATTTCGAGCTTTGGAGCCCAATGGTGCTTACTTCTCAGCCTTACGTGTGTGGCGCGTATTGCACATCTCCAGCGTTCCGAATCTCTCGAAGGCAAGATTTTTGAACCCGCCCTCTCTAATTGTTAGAACATCTACTAAAGCTGCAAGGGTCTGACTACGCGGTTTAGGCACCAACTACAATGGGCTCTAAATATGTTTGACAAGGAGCGGCAGAATTCCGCAGCTGTAAGGCCGCGCCTCATTTACAGCCTCGTTAGGTTTTTAATTACGTTGGCTTGGGGCCGCCGTATATCCGTAAATTCGCGGACTTTTCACGGTGTTCCCTGTCAGCCAGTGCAGGCGTACACACACACACAAACGACGCATATACCGATGTCATTATTGGCTTAACGGCGCCGCTCAAGCAAGGGAAGCCCTCCTACAGCACTTTGACGATGATATCCTGCCTGGACCAAGAGAGAAACGCGGATGGCGTGTAACAACGGGCTTTCGTGGACAGATGGTGCGCCCCTACCATAATGGAACGTACGACCTGTGAAGCAGTCAGGCAGTTTCTTCCCTTTCTTTGGCAGCATTCAGGCCGGTAGTCGGTGTTTTGAGCGAAACGCCATATGCATGGCTAGCAGGGGAAATGCCCGTGCACTAATTGGTCGACGCGTTTGTGACATCACGATACCACGTGACATGACCGGGTTGGCAGGAGCTGCCAACACGGGTTAGTTTTACCTCTCAGATAGGCGGGGTGGGGGGGGGGGGGGGGGGCGCATTCGGAATCCAGCTCTTTCAGAATCCTTGGATTCCGAGTCAGATATATGTTGTCCCTTGTCCAAGCAGTCGACCGCGCATTCGCACAGTGTGATATCTCATGACTATTCTAACGCGTGTGCGTGGGATAATAGAGGCAAAGCGAGTAACAAAATGAGTGGAAGCGAAAAAGTATCCACAAGAGAAGCCGGCAAGCACGATTTGCTCGTGTTCTCCCACCCACGGTGCTACCGAAAGTGAGTCTGGCTCCGTCTGGCTCGCGCAACGCAACGTGTACGTCTAAGAGCGCAGCATACTGCTGCATCTATACACAACTATATGTAGGCAATGGGTCGGCTGTGTACAGATGCCTCGACCGAGCGATGCGCAGTGAACCTTAAAGGGACACTGACGACAATTTTTATGTTAGCGAAACCCGATAGTACGATATTTCGTGACATTGCTATCACTTGTCCGGCAGCAAAAGATGCATTTATTGATGATATACTGCGATAAGAAGTTGAGCAGTTTTGCTTTTTTCCGCCTGCTGAATTCAAACAGTTCAACCCAACTACGTAGTTGGATAAAATGACGCCGTCCATGACGTAATACAGACTCCTTGATCGCTGTCCCGCGGCGAGCGGTGTGGCCTAGCAGCAGTCGAAATGCAAGCATGAAAGCTACCGCCGGCCTTTGCGTCGTGCCGTCGTCAACTTTGTGAGCGGCGCGCATGGAGGCTCAACGCAGCGCGCAGTGGTCTAGCGTAAGGTAGACTGCGGTAAAGTCAACGAAAATGCGTTGCACGTGCGTGGCGAAACATGATCTTCCGAAGAGCATTCGCCGTTTCAGTTGTACGTCGAAAACGAAACTATGCGAGCACGCCTGCGCCGAAACATCACCGACACTGTTATTATGTTGGAGACAAAACCTACTACTCGGTTCAAACATGCAGCGTAATTAAAATTTGTCAGCCTTCGAGATCCGTGGCGCGTCACGTGACTCGCTGTTGCGAGCTTCAGCCGTTTCAATTATGGCGGCGATACCTGTGTCTCTATTCTTGCTGTTTTCTACCTATAGAACTTCGTTTTCAGTAAGAGTGGTGTCTTTGTGGTCAGGAACTGGTATTCTATCTATGCAAGCCAACTTTACTTTTCTGTTCAATGTCCCTTTAACGAATAGCGAAAACAGGACTATCACGTTAAACATCAATCACGGAAATTTACTCGAGGCAACCGTCGCGGAGTTTGTTCATGCAGGCACGACACGTCCTTTTTATCGTATATTAAAAAATTCCGATCTGTTTCCAATTGCTTCCCGATATTTATTTATTATTATTATTATTTTTCATTTCTAGTGGTCCGTGAAATCGAGGTACTGCTTAGATAAAATGCCTGTGCGGACGATTTCGCGACGGAGAGATGGTGATCCTCGTCAAACAATATATATGAAGAAATCTAGGCTTCCATGCGGTCGCAGAAGCGTGCATGCACGAACACTGTAAAGTTGAGCCAAACTGGCTGCTTGGAGTTTGCTATTATCCGATGCAATAGGAAGATTTCATATCCGAAGCTACAAAAGACTGCACATTTATTAAGCACATTGCTCTGTTTCCTGCGACGATGGCTACAAGCGTAGGGGCCTGTACTCACCTCTTCTTGTTGCGGATGATCTTGAGCGCGACATGCTCTTTGGTCTTGTGGTCGTAGGCCCTGATGACCTGGCCGAAGGAGCCCTTCCCGATCACCTCCAAGATTTCGTACCGGTAAGCGATGTGGTCGTGCATCACCTGCGTCGCACACGGAGTGGCGCAGCAATGCTTGTTTCACAAACTTTTAACACCTTTTTAGGTGTAAGTAAAAAGGTTTTCTGGCTAAAACTCGAAGCTCTAATAATATTTGCACCTTTCTGGGTGCAAAAAGGTGCAAAAATGTTCACACCTTTTTGGGTGCAAAAAGGGCGCTCGAGTGTTCCCGAGGTAACACCCTAAGTGAAAAACGGCAAGGCACGGCAGGTTGAGGCACGGCTATGGTGGCTAGAAGGGGGAGGTGGCGCCAGCGCCGGCGTATCCGCCGAGAAAGCGCGATCCTCTGGTTCATGCGCTGCCGCGAAGGCCGCGGTGGCGCTGCGGTCAGCTTGGCGATGCAGTCACGCGATCGCGCGCGTGTGCAGGTACGCGCGCGGTGTATGGACGGTGCGGCAGTGTTCCTGCTTGTTCGCGGCTGCCAGCGTGACCTCTCGTTTATGGACAGATGTGTTGCGCTGCTGGCATGTTAATGTGAGGGCCTAACTTCGCCGAACAGATGAACTTCAGCGCAAAAAAAAAAAAAAAAAAAAAATCACAGTATGTCCCTCCCAAGCAAAATTATCAAATTTTATGTTCTTACCAGGCAGCACTTCTATGTTAAGGCCCAGAACTGTAAGTGCAACGCTAAGCAGGGAAGAATGAAAGTGCTGAAACTTAAGAGGGTGCTCTAAGTTGCATATTTATTCAAGGTCGAATGTAATTTTTTTTTTATTTAGCGGGAAGGGATATCCTTGCCTCCCCATTTCTTGATGCCAAGCGATGCATGCAGTGTTGGTAATCAATGTTTAATGTTTTTTTTTTTCTAATTACACAGAAGCATGTGTAAATGTATCTGTTATTTTGAATTACCCTGAATGTTATTATGTGCAGTATATTGCTATTACTACGATATGCAATAAATTTTTGCTATGCTTTGTTTTGCTTGTTTGGATCCCCAATCACATTTTTTAGGAGTAATGCTGATGCTTCATATCCTTGAAACTGAAGGAGGTGGAAAACATCGACCAAAGAACAGCCAACCCTTTTTCTTTCATTTATTACCCCTTTTTAATTTTCTTACATATTATTTTATGCCCTGGGGCAAACAACGTTGTGGGAAAAAAATGCGACCACACGGAGCCGAAACATCCTTCCATCCTCATTCTCTTGAAAGAGTGCGTTGTTGGGCGAGTCGGTCAGACATATCTTCAAGGTATACTGCGCGCACACAAAACAAGGAGGAGAAAGGTACACAACAAGCGCAACACCTGCGCTTGTTGTGTACCTTTCTCGTCCTTGTTTTGTGTGTGCGCAGTATACCTTGAATACTCATTATCTTGGTCTGTCTTCTACTTTCGACATGCACTATCTCGATCCGACGGGACTCATTCAAGACCCTCCAATTCCTGGAACTGAAAGGATAGATACGCCTGTATTCTACGCACCAGAAGTATTGGAGTACCATCCGATCGATTTTAATTGTTTTTCTTTGTTGGGTTTCATGTGCCAAAATTACTCGGGCTATGAGAGACACCGTAGTGGAGGACTCCGGAATTTCGACCACCTGGAGTTCTTTAACGTGTACTCGTACAGCACACGAGCGCCTTGCTTTTCGCCTCCAGTGAAAAGCGGTCGCCGCGGCCGGGATGCGATCCCTCATCCTTGGGCACAACAGTCGAACACCCTAACCACTGCACCACCATGGCTTAAAATTGAATTCTGTCAGCCGTAATCAGGTTCGACTAGAGTTTAATGAGCTAAACCATTACCTGCAACATCACTGAAAGGCCGACGCGTTGCACGCACGGCGGGCATACGTATGTTCAAGTACCGTGGCGTAAGGCGAGCGGCGCGTACCATGCATCGCACTACGGCCAACAGCGCCACCTACACTCGGCTTGAAATGGAGGAGCGGCTTCCTTCCGCCGTTGGCGTCACCTCCCCCTTCTAGCCACCATAGCACGGCGGTTAACAATCAGGGCTTTCCGGTTGGCTACACTGCTATATGTAAAACGGTAGAGGGGCATATAAGAAAATGCAAGAGAAGTCCCGTCTGAAAGACACGGCTGCCGCGCTTTGCGGCCTCAACAGAACACAACATCCACATTTCGATGCCAAACTATATATACTTTGTCTCACAAGATGATTGCAGCACTGCGAAAGGCAGAGCCGCCCCGGTCCAATCAGGATCACGCGCACTACAATAGGCAATTGTGCTCCTACGCACCTCTCGCCCCCCAAATCGGCGGGGGTGACAGTATAGGAGCACTATTCTCGTGCGCAAGGGCGAGAGGCACAGCACAATTGCAAGGGCTACTATGCCTTTCGCACTGCTGCAGATATCCTGTCAGACGAAGTATAATGACATTTGCACAACGAACGATGTTCCACGGTGAAGCAGTGCTGCTCTAATCAAGGGGTGTTAGTCCCGGGATAGCGTTACATATACAAGGGTGTAAAATGGTTTAGTGATATATGCGCAAATGAGCGAGACAGAAGTAACGCAAGGTGGTTAACCAATAGGGTGTTCCAGATGGCTACCTTGCACTGTGTAAAATGGAAGAGGAGCATACAAGAAAAAGTGAAAGCGAGAAGCGCGGTCTGAAAGTGACACTCCACTGAGTGGTGTCCTAAGCCCTGTGAAGGCTACAGCGCGGTGCGGCTTGAACAGAACACAACACCCGCTTTTCCGCGCCAAACACTGCACATTAACCCAGCGAAATATGTTCCACCGTGAACCAGTGCTGCTAAACACATAGAGTGCCTTGGGACACCATAAGACGTTTAATCGCCGCGCTGGTGCAGTGGTTAGGGCGCTCCACAATTGTGCCCAAAGATGCGCGATTGAATCCCGGCCGCGACGGCCGCTTTCCGATGCAGGCGGAAAGAGCAAGGCGCCCGTGTGCTGTGCGTTGCCGGTGGATGGTAAATAACCCCAGGTAGTCGAAATTTTCGAAGCTCTGCACTACGGCGTTTCATAGTCTGAGTCGCTTCTGGGCGTTTACCCCCATAAACTAAACCAAAGCAAATAAAAATTGCGCTCAAGAACTGTTTTATAGGATGTGTTCAATACTTCTGGTTATGAACATCGCACACAGCATGCCGAGGTCGCGAGTTCGTATCACAAAGGCGCCTTTTAGATTTTTTAAATAATACTTCGTATCTAAAATAATTCCCCCACTTTACTTCCATCATAACCAATGTAAGCTCAATAAAAACGTGTCATTCCGTTCGCGGCGTGTCAGTGGCAAGGCTTATTTCCTTCACCTTTAGACGTCCGCCGCGTGGAAGGACATTCGCTGTAATGGCCCTGATCTTTCTTTTTTCGTTTTTTGTTCTCGTCGCTGTCATACAGTCTCTTACTGCACTGTTATGCGCTCTTTGCGCTCCGCTGATGGACATCAACTAAGAGGGCGTCTGTCTTGCTGAGCCAACGACCTCGGGGGGTGCGCGTCGATATTCTCCGAGGCTATTCCGTTCGCTCGTTGCGTGAAGGGATTGAGCGGCGGCGCTGAGATGAGCGAGCGAAATCAGAAATAAGCCGAAATACGAGACATTTCAGGAGCTTTATTCTTTTCCCCGAGCCGCAGCTGTCATCACGGGGAGTGCATTGCGAGCGCGCCCATTTGGGCGTCTCGCTGGCCCTTTGATAGAAAGATGAGCTCATCTTTCGCCATGAAACGACGGAACAAAAAGAGGAAAAAAAGAAGGGGGAGGAGGGGGTGGTGGTGCGTTTTCTGGTCCAGTTCATCTCGAGCGGCGTTCGTTCGATTCATCCTCTTCACATGGTGTTCGTTCGAACGTTCTTAATTCTTCAGCAATTCATTGTGCAAGCTTCCCGAGTGAGCTCCGTCGGTCAGCAGCTCTCAGCGTAATGGTCTTTCTCAACTGCGTGTGTTGCTGAGCCGAACGTGCCGTATTACTATGCAGGGATATGCGATATCTGCGCGATTGATCGGGTAGCAGAGAAGAAGCGTTCTATATATAATATAAAAAAAATCTATCTGAATTTACATCTGCCCACCCACTGCCGATCTTGTGATTTTAAATCGAAGCGGGAGTCGAAGTTGACACAAATAAGAATTTTAAGAAAGAGCAAGGACACGTTCGCCCGTGAGGCACTCGAAGCTTCCTATATCAAAAGGCAGGGTTCGGCTTGGATCAGTGACAAATCGGTGTCTCTCTTTAGTGGCGAAAGTTGTATGCTTAGTTTGATTATATAGGGTAAAAAGTGAAGCACATATGCTGGCCGGCTTTGTGAGGGTGCTTAAAGGCGTTTACATCGCCAAGTTTTAGGTGCAGCAAATTCCCGCTGTTACTTATTTAGCAGAAGTAAAACCAGCTAGAGTTTAGCGCCCGTCCTGTTCTTGTCTACATGTGCGCTCATCTCTCTCTCTCTCTCTTTTAGCGCTGTTGAACATTGCCTTTATTGGTTTTACTTGACCAGTGGAGGATCTCGAACACGCGGGCCTGTGATTCAGTCCGTTGGCTAAAAAAATTACAGCCTTTATTCCGAAAGCACGCGCACATTAGCTTCATGAGTCAGCTTTACCACCGGATTCTTTTCGTAACCAAAATAAACTATATAGGTAGTACGCGTGCTCTCTGGGAATGAAAAGAGGCACTAGCTGGCCCCCTTAACCCGAGAACTTCAGACGGAAATAAGCTGCCTTCAAGAGGAAGGCGCCCGACAACACTCCCTCTATTTCATCTCCAAGTCGACGTTTTCGTCTTTTGTTGATAAGTGACTCTGGTACTGATCCACCGTTGCACATTTTTAGTACCTCTCTGCAAGTCATCTTGAAGTGGCGGCCGTCCAGTGTTCAGAGAACGTATTGAATGAATTTTATTTACTTTATTCTGCTTTAAATTTCTGCTAGTGTTTTTATTTTTTCTATTCTTTTTTTTTTTTTATCTTCCGGCTCTTTTCCCGCCAGATATTCAATATTCTAAGCGAGACTCGTATAGTTAGTATGAGTTTGAGGCCTCCGGTATAGTAGTGTGTCAACTTCCGATTCTCGCCCTCAGGCTCGTCTGCAATCGCGACGCGAAAGAAACACTAAATGGAACCTAAAACGGAGCATCGGAAACAATGCATTTCATCGCGCTCTTTTCCTCTGCACAAATATTGCAGGATTTTCGTGCATGCGAACAACGAAAAGTAGGAAGACAGCGGATATGTAGGTATAGAATCCCTGAGGCATCGAAGCTATTCTCTCAACCGGCGTCACAGTGTGACGTCATGAACCACGTGATGGACAAATAATAGAGAGATTTCCGCAAGAAAAGTTGACCAACATCAGCTTCTATGAAAACTTGACAGCAATGAACAGGCGATTGCTGTGACTGGCGAAGATAAGGGCAAAGGAATATGACTACAAATTCGTGTGGACTTCTGAGGGTAAAGTGTTTGTAAGAAAACAAGCAAAAGCAAGTGCTATCAGGATTGCAACCGAAAATGACCTGAGCAAAATTCTTTAGGTTAGTGACGACGGCTATTTCGATTTCAAGAAATCAAGATGGCGTACCACACGACTACTTCGTTCAATGATCTGGTGAAAAGTAACAAGTGTTTTCGTGAAAAGGGGCTTTCTTTTTTTCATTTAAATACACAAAGTCTGAGGAACAAACAAGATGACGTTAGTACATACCTCTCACAACTACAGTGTTCCTTTGATTTCTTGGCTTTTTCAGAAACATGGTTCTCAAGTGTCACTGATGTTACGAATTTTTCCGGGTACAGTCACGTTTCTGTTTATCGTGTGCAAAAACGGGGTGGAGGTGTGTCCCTATTTATCCGCGACTGTTTTCACTATGATACCATAGACGACTTTACCTGCATGTGTGACGACCTTGAAACTGTTGCCATCATGTGCAAAAACATTGCCATCGTATGCGTCTACCGACCGCCCCAGGGCACGCTGTCAATTTTTTTAAACTACATTGAATCACTCATGGATTTTGTCAATTCCTGGAAGAGGCATGTAGTGATCATAGGGGACTTTAATATCGATCTTAACTCTAATAACCCTGCTAAAGTTCAACTTCTTGAAATTATGCTTCAAAATGGTTGTGAGAACGTCATTGAACAGCCTACGAGAGTCACATCGAATACAAGTACTCTGATCGACTTATGTTTTACAGATTTTTCTAAGTCTGCTAGTTGCTCCGGTGTACTTTGTTCAGGACTGAGCGATCATCTACCAATTTTTGTAGCATTACCGATCGCCACACGTACACAATGCACAAATAATACTATCCGTATCATCAATGACGGCGGAAAAAAGACCTTTCATTCACTTGTTGATAACTTGAACTGGGCGAACGTATATAAGGAACCCGATCCATCTGTATCCTACGATATTTTTATGTCCGAATTACAAATTTGTTACGATGCTGCATTCCCTCTCACAACAATTGTTCGGCACAAGAAAGCAAGGAAAGAATGGATTACGAATGACCTTTTTAAGCGCATAAAACACAAGGATAAGCTGTTCGAACAGTTTCTGCGGACGCGTGATATTGCAAAGCTGCAAGAATTCAAGCGGTTCAGAAACAAACTTAGCTCTGACTTAAAGAAAGCCAAGTGTAGATTCTATCAACATAAGTTCGAAAAGTGCGCAGATAACCCCCGAAAAACATGGAAACAATTCAATGAACTAAACGCCACGCACGTTTCTGGTATACCATTTGAATTAGTTATAAATGGAGCCACTTATTCGGAGCAAAACTTAGTTAACCTTATCAATGATCATCTAGCTAACGCAGGTGCTGGAAACTTTTCATCTCTTTCATTGCCTCACAGCAGTCTGGAGAGATATATAGGGCAGGCGCTGCTTGAAAGTGCATTTTTAACGCCCACTTCTGAGGATGTGATAAACCTTATAATAAACTCGTTCGATAACCGATCGGCAGCTGGCCACGACGACATTAAAGCCGCACCTATAAAAGAAACTGCCCACTTAATCTCAAAACCACTCGCTTACATCTGCAACCGCATACTCGCTTCGGGAATCTTTCCTGAGAAAATGAAGATAGCTCGTGTCGTCGTCATTCACAAGGGAGGAAAATACAGTGACCTGAACAACTATAGGCCGATCTCAGTTTTGCCTCTTTTTTCGAAAGTGATTGAACGTGTCATACACAAACGCCTCAACAACTTTTTTGTTGCAAAAAACATCATATCAACAAAGCAGTACGGGTTCCAGAAAGGAAGATCAACTGAAATGGCTCTCGTACAAATAAAAAATAAAATAATTAAAAATATTGAGGATAAGCTGTACACCGTTGGAATATTTCTAGATTTTCGCAAAGCCTTCGATTCCATCAAACATCATATTTTGCTAAGAAAACTGGAAATATGTGGAATTAGGGGCATAGCACTTCAACTCATGCGCAGTTACCTTGAGTCGCGTTTTCAGTTCGTATGCCTACATGGCTACAAATCAAACCCAAGGACTGTAAAATATGGTGTACCGCAAGGATCTATATTAGGCCCCTTTGCTCTTCTTGATCTATATAAACGATATAGTTAACATTCCTCAAACTGATGACATAGTATTATATGCAGACGATACGAATGTATTCTTCTCTGGAACAAATCTTAATGAACTTGAAAACACTGCTAACACGTGGCTATTAAATCTTAGTGTATGGCTAAACTTAAATAGTCTTGAACTCAACGAGAAAAAAACTAAATTTATGCTTTTCTGTGCAAAAAACAAACCAATAGATTACGATTTTAAGCTTCGCTACGGCTCTTGCTACCTTGAACGTGTCAGCTCCCATTCCTTTCTAGGAGTTAAATTCCATCACAACCTAGGCTGGAGCGACCACATAGACCACACCCGTGTCAAGATAGCGAGAGCTATTGGTATGCTTTCCCGGCTTCGAGATCTTATACCTTGCTCGCTGAAAAGACAGTTGTATTTCTCTCTTATCCATTCTCGCATCAGTTATTGTCTTCTTATCTGGGGTACTTGTAACAAAACTGACTTAGAAAAAATATCAGCCCTCCAGTCGCGTGCAGCTCGGTTACTTTTACCTGCAGGAAACAACACAAATAGTTGCTCGGCAAATACACAGTCTCGAATGATCCCTGTGAAAATCATGTATGAACTCAAAATATGTGTGTTTATTTATAACGAAATAAAAACAAATTACATTAATTTTTTTAACACGTACCTAAACAGATCTACTGGTTACAGCTTGCGTCAAACTTCTGTTGTGGTAAATAGGCCTCGTACTAACTACGGAACACAATCAATTGAGCATCAGATCATGTTGATGTGTAATTCTCATCCGTTTGTAATAGATGCAGCTAAAAATAGTTCCACGCACAGGGGTTTTAAACGCATCTGTTCGTCTTTCTTTTTGTCTAACGTTGTGTCCTAACAAAATGCTTACTTCTGGTTCCGTTTGATGTAACCCTGCTGGGGGGGGGGGGGGGGGGGGGGGGTTCTGTGGTGCGGTGGCCTCATAGATTGTTCATAGTAGGATGTCGTGCGGTCTGTGTGGCATATCGTGCGGTCTGTATGATATGCCATACAATTCGTATGATATGCCGTGCGGATGGGGTGGTGTGTCGTGCAGATTGTGCGGTGTTCTGTGGTGGATGGTCTGTGGGGTTGATGGAATGCTGTATCGGTTCGAACAACCCTAATGTATTGCATTACTGTACCATTTTTGTATATGATTTAGTGTGTATTATTATTTTATTATCTGTATATATTTACAAGAACTGTTTATGATGCGTCTGTTTTGTAAGCGATGGCAAAGACAGCCTTTTGTTGTTGTACAATGCAATACCGCTCCTGCTGCTGTACCCAGGCGAGGACAAGACCCAGTCAGGAGGTTTAGCACCTCCTTTTGTCTTGCCTCGTGGGCAATACCTGTATGTTGCCCGAAGGAGAAATAAACAAAAAAAAAAAATAGCTTGCCGGTGACGTACTGCCGTAGGCGTATATCGGTTTACCATACCCCTCCCACGCAGACGCAGTGGCCGCGATTGCACTCACCCCTGTCAATGCGCGTGCCCAGGAGGGGTCCATCAGTACGTCTCCATCAAGCTAAATCTCTCTAATAAATAAAACACGTAACAGGAAAACAACGTACGGCTGAGAACGTGGTTCGAACCCGCGGTAAGTTTTACTGGCCGCTGCATTAGGCAATGAAGTCATCGCCGCAGCCTCGCATCGCACGCATTGTTGTTGTTGTTGAGCGCTGTTGTCTCACAGGACATGGCACATGCACGTAACGTGTTGAATACCTACTTTCTCGTACTGTGCTTAGTTGTTTTCATCAATTTTCATTCTTGCGCGACTCAATACCAAAAGAAAGACCACTCGCAAGCACTTGCACGTGCGAGCAGAAATTTACTAGTGTCACTCACCGCGCGCATGCGCAGACTGGTCTTGGCTGACGTCATTGCTGTGGGATCTTAAGAGCAGGGATCCTGCCGCCTACGCTCCCGGCCTATACCTGGAGCTTCCTATCGCTCCACATCTTCCGGTGGCAGAATGACAATCAACTTATGCTGATTGATGCGCTAGGCAGATAAGTTTAGCTCTACTCATTCATTATGCTTATTCATGGCACTTTATGCGGCGCAGGTGGCGCTCGGCTAAAGAAGGCAAGGGATAGCTTAGAAAGTCACTGCTCAGTTAGCAGTGGTATTCTAGCTAGTGGCAACGCTATGAGAGGATCAGGTTAGGGGGAATAATGGCGTGCTAGAAGGGAGACGGGACATACGGGGCAATATTCTTGTTGAGCCCATTTAATGTGTCTGCCTTAATTCAATGGCTCCTCAATCCGCCTTTTCAGCTTGTGATCTAACCTTGACTACTTTTATATACTCGGAACAACTTCCAATTCTACAGAATTAAAGGACTTTGATTAGCAGTATGCATGGCAGCCGCTGTGCTCCATGTGAAAGCAGATTCTTAATTTTTACAAAAGATAAAATAAATCACCGATAATTTGGTAGCTCAAATTAAAAAAAGCGCAGTTCAACCATTAAGCACATGCAAAACTTGCATAAGTTCTATGTGCTCGTTTGCACCCTTAACAACACTTCATCCGAAAATTCGAATTCATCCTGCTTCCAGGCATTATATACATGTCTCGGCAAGGCCAGCGCTACCTTATTTTTGTTAGCCCTTAATGTAGACGACTTTCAACCGATAGATCTACCGATCGGAAGAAACAGAGGGATGTCACGTGGTTGTGCTACCTTGATATAGGAGCCGGTCTCGTCGTCGTATCCGCCGTTCTGGCCGACCCCCTCATCGAACTCGATCTTGCTAGCGTCCAGGCCCAGATACCAGATGTCGCGGTACTGGGACGCCTCGGTCCGCTCGTAGTTGCTCAGCCGGGTGCCGTAGTACAGGATGGCCTCTGCGTGAACGGACAAGAATAGCAGCGGAGTGATGAACCTAAGTTACACTAGGGAAAGAAGCCACAGACACTCATATCGGCAGTGCTTACCGGCACGGGATATCGACTCTTCAAAAGTGAGTCGAATCTGTCGCAGTTCTCTGAATGCGTAATAATATGGGGGTATCTTGCCATCGCCGTGCAAAACTATGAGGCAGGAAAATAAGCGAGCGAGAAATAGAGCGATAGGAGAAAGGGATCAATTTGATTTGCGGGGTTTAACTTCTCCACACGACTTAGGCTATGAGAGACACCGTAGTGGAAAGCTCCGGAAATTTCGACCATCAAGGGTTCTTTAAAGTGCACTGACATTGCACGGCACATGGGCACCTTGAGTTTCGCCTCCATCGAAAAACGGCTGTCACGACCAGAAATGAAAATGATTAGTTACGGTCATCTCATCGCTTGCAGTGCTACGCGCAAGCGGCAAGCGTTTCAAAAAAAAAAAAAAAAAGCTAGACACAGTGCGCAAACCGCAAGTGAGCAAGTGATACTTTTCACTCGTACGAGCCTCGCGCCGGTGAATTATAAACAGCGAGGTGGAGGTTTTAATTTTGAGATACTAGAGCGTCAACACTCGACCGAACAGTGCTACTCACAGTTATGCGTTACGGATACGGGTATTTTACGGAACAACTTATTGCGAAGTAACGATGCCACTTTCATATCTGTAAACAAAAATGGCTTTATACAAACGGAAGTCAAGTTTGGTGGCTAGAAAGCATTGGGTGCGCCTTTGTGAATGCTCAAAGTTCAGAGCAGTGGAAAAACCGCGGGAGTTTTGCGCGTTGGCGAGCATGGCCACATACAGCCAAAGTGTCATCCGCTGCTTTCGCATAGGTTGCTTCTGGGGAGTCAAAGCCATAACTCGCAGGTACCGATTAATTTCCAAGCCAAGGTACCACTGCATACGTATGTAGTACATCTTACGGAGCGCGATAGTTAACGTGGCAGAATAAACCCAGGGGAACTTCCCAGCGAAATTACCGGACAAGGGTGGTGACGAAGTCTGCTATGAGACGAAGCTCCCTCCCCAGGTGCGTGACCCACAACTTCCTTTGCTGCGCGTCAGCTGCAGCGTATATATACCCCCATTCAAGGCAACTTTCTTTCCGCACGAAAGCACGAGACTCTGCCGCCCGTTTCCTTATCAAAGAAACGACGGCCTTCTCAGTAGCCGCGTCCGTCTGAACGGGGAACGTCCACGCAAAGGCGTCCGTGTGCTGGGCAATATCGGTGCATATTAAAGATCCCCGCGTGGTCGAAAGTACTCGACAGCTCTCAAATAAGGCACCTCGTTCTCTGTTTCCACTTTCCCTCCCGCCTTCCTTCCCTTACGACGCAACACTACCTAGTATGGCGCGGTCAGGTGTCCAAGGACAAAGTGTGACAGGTACAGCTTTTTTCCTTTCCTAAAATCAATTTGCATTTAATATTTATGGCTCCGTCTCGGTGGCGGAGTGATTAAGATGCCCGACTACTGTTCCGGAGTACTCGGGCTAGAAATCGACCGACGGCGACTGCGTTTCGATTGTTGAGAGGAATCCGTGTGCTGCGCGATGTCAATGTTGTTGTTGTTGTGGCTGTAGGAAGAAGAAAAATGAAATGCACGGGTCTGCTACTGGCTCTGTAGCTGAGCCACCTGATTGATTTATAGGAAGGGAAAGGCGCGGTAACTGTTTCACTTGTTTTCTGTGGACACCTCAACTGTGCCGTAAGGGAAGAGAGGAAGGTGGGAGTTAAGTTGGAAGGAAAGAAAGAGGAGCCGTAGTAGAGGGCTACGGAGTAATTTCGACCTTTTTGAATTTCGACCATAGGCCTTAGTTGCCTGTGTGTCATAAAACACAACACAACACACGAAAATAAATTCTGGCAGGCCGTGCATCTTTATCGCAATGGTAACCCGCCATTCTTGAGCGCTATATACAGTGGAGGCCCATGAGCATAATTAAATCAAATGGTACCCTATCCTCATTTTCAACGCATAAGTACCGAATGCCATGCGGGTCTAGCGGAAAATCTTTCATTAGCGTTCTTTGCAATACGTCCCAAAAATATACTCCTTCCGAACAGTGTAAAAAAATATAGTCTGTGGTTTCTGGCTTCCTGCATATTAAACAATGTGATCCCCAGGGTATGAATAATCCCTTTTTCTCCGAAAATGTTTTCACCTGCAAGGTTCCGGTGTGCAATTTAAAAAAGGTTTTTGCTCCTGGCGTCACCTGCATTCTTTTTACCCTTTTTAAAACATCTGCACCTGGGCCTCCATCGTATAAGACCCTGTACAAAGGCACAGGGAACATAATGTCACACAATGCACGATAATTTCTTTCGTTTTACTGTAGACAAATAATCACTTGAGAACCGCGCTGAAAGGAACTGAACACTTGCTACGACTTCTCTACAAAAGCCCTTAATCCCTGCGGAAAAATCTTCCATTGAAACCACGTACTCCGGTAGCAGCCGCCTCAGTCTGACTTGGCATACGGTGCGTAGAACGGGTCGGTCGTGTCTTTAAAAAACAAAAAAACGACTGGCCAGCTGTCGCAAAAACAGGTGGCCCAATCCAAGCCCACCATCTTTTACTCGTCTGAACAAGTTAGTCCGGCTGCAGCGCTCCCATTCAGACGCCCAGGCAAATACAGCGAAATTCCTGTGCAGTTTCTGAATATTTAACCGTGAACAGTGCAACACCTGCATAACATACCAGAACTTACTGATAAAGAACAAATTGCAAACTGTGGCCCTTGCAAAAATAGATAGGTTGGTCCCTCTCCACTTTTCAGCTTTGTCCTTTATCTCTTTAGCCTGCCCTCTCCAATACTGTTCACTGTCACGGTAAGCCATAAGCGGAACTCCCCAGTACCTATCTGGTGTCGTCGTCCAAGGCACATTGGCAAACCGTTCAGGCGTAGATGGCCACCTTCCATGCCAAAGGCCGAGGCACTTAGACCAGTTAACTCCACTACCGGTGACGCGATTGAATTTGCGCAAACACTTCACAGCTTGCCATATGCCCCCTCATCATCGGTAAAAACAGCGATGTCGTCTGCATACGCTAACAGCTTTACTTCGGCTGCTTGTACACTGAATCCCTGAATGATATTATTCTTGAGTATTTTCAAACAATGGGTCTCTATATAGATGCAAAATAAAAGAGGGCTGAGGGGACAGCCCTAGCGTACGGAACACTGTACACTGCTGGGGTCCCCTAAACATTTGTTAACAATCAATCTCGTCGTGCAGCTCCGGTACGCCAAAGCCACGCTCTCACGGACAACAGCTAGAACCGACATTCACATGGTCTAAAATGGCAAACAACAGTTCGTGAGCGACACAGTCAAATGCCTTTGCTAAGTCAATCTGGAAAAAGGCACCCGACCATTACTGTCATTACAGTATTCTAATACACTGCTCGCTTTATGGATATTGGTGAAAATGGAGCGCCCTTTGATCCCAAATGTCTGATGAGGCCCAACTATGTCTCTAATCATGGTCTGCAACCTTCGCCATAGAACCTTCATAAAAATTGTGTACTCCACGTTTGTGAGCGCTATTGGCCGGTATGCAGTAATCAGTCTTAGCTTACTTATTTCATTTGTTTTTGGAATGAGCACAGTGTGGGACGACTCATATGACGGAGGAAGAGCCTTTTTTTTTTGAAGTCTTCGTTAAAGATTACATTTAGGACAGGGGCTATTTCGTGTTTAGGTACTTTATAAAAGGTCGCACTGAACCCGTCCGGTCCTGGGGATTTGCCGGGGTTTAATTAATCAATTGCGTGCTCCACCTCTGTTTCTGTTATGTCCAGTTCTAATCTGTCTTTTGTTTCGTCGTCGAGACGCGGTAGCTCAGCTAGAAACTCACCCTTAAATGTAATACCATCTACCGGGTGTGATGCGAAGAGCGCCTGGTAATGTTCGAAAAACGCTGTTTTGATATGATTCATGTCTGTTGATAATACCACTCCGCATTCTATTTCTTCGATGTGATTAGCAATTGAAAGATCTGCTATTATAAGTCACGAAGAGAAACAAAATGAAGTGCATTTAAGGACACTGCTTCATAAAATGGTAAAACAGGAGAGCCGAGGACCGGGTGAATGGATGGAGGACATAAGGAAAACCAAACAAAAGCTAGAACTAATTGAGGAACAACGCTACCGGGCAGCGCTGGGTAGGACAAGGGCCGAAGACACAGCTGCAGGCGAAGCGTCAACGAAAAGAGCGCTCGGTTTAGAAAAAGACCAGTCCCAGCACCGTAGGGTCAGGAACAGCCACCCTTCACCACCACCCGTTAGTCGGCCAGCGATGACCTGACCGATGTTATGACATGTAGCGAGCAGACATTGTGTTTAGGAGGCGTTGGTTAACCCCTCGGCCACCGCAGCTGGTTGCGTTCGATCGCACAGCCGTCGTAATACAAACGCTAGGTGCTGCCCAAATAACATACGTCATACTGCGTTCTTGTTTCGAAGCGCAATGGTGAAGGCGCAAAATTCTTGGCTCATGGTGTACTCTAGCGCGCGCGAGATGGGTTTTCTTTGTCTAGCGTTCCAGCCGTTTCCATGACAACGTAGGGGACGCTACGCCGTACCGCCAATCCCACACTTGCAGGAGCACTGCAACGAGCGCGCGTCAAGGAACGCCACGTGACAGAACCGTGTACATCATACTGCGTTCTTGTTTCGAAGCGCAATGCTGAAGGTGCAAAATTCTTGGCTCATGGTGTAATCTAGCGCGCAAGAGATGGGTTTTCTTTGTCTAGCGTTCCAGCCGTTTCCATGACAACGTAGGGGACGCTACGCTGTACCGCCAATCCCACACTTGCAGGAGCACTGCAACGAGCGCGCGTCAAGGAACGCCACGTGACAGCAGCACCGTGTACATCATACTGCGTTCTTGTTTCGAAGCGCAATGCTGAAACGCAAAATTCTTGGCCCATGGTGTAATCTAGCACGCACGAGATCGGTTCGCGAGATGGGTTGTCTTTGTCTAGCGCTCTAGCCGTTTCTACCGTCCAGTCACACACTTGCAGGAGCACTGCAACGAACGCGTGCCAACGAAATGAAATTTCCACTGTGCGGCACGAGCCCAGGAGAGGCGATAGCGCCTTTAACACTATCATTTCATTCCGAAGATATTTAGCATTGATAGACCAGCACATGGTTGCATTGTTGAACATATCTAGATGGTTTGGTTTTGGGGAACGGGAAGGCGCAGCATCGATCTCACTTTTCGGTGGACCCTACACTTACAATGAAGGGCATACAATTGGCGGCACCTGTGTCACGGTTTCAAATCCCGTGGAATCCGCGTGGCACACAGAAAGGGGACTGTCCACATCTACCTGGGTCTTGTCAGGCGGGCATCCTCGCAAGTACGCAGACAGCGACGAGGCGCGCCGTGCGAAAGGAGCATTGCTCGGTGTGGGAGAGACGTTCTGCGTTTCTGTGTCCAAGCCCCGTGCTCGTGCGAGCCTTCAACATGCCCGACGGACACGCCGCGACTACGAGGGGCCGAAGCTTTGCGACAAGGGCGCCAGCAAGACGCACAGGTACGACAGCGAGACGCCGAGCGGAACATTCACCATAGATATGTACTATAAAGAAACGTGCACTTGCAAACATGCGCCTTCATTAATACCACCCGTTAAAAGGCGATTACATCTGACGACAAAATTGGTTTGGTTTGCTGTGGCGCAGTAATACTCTCGCATTACCAGTCTTGAATGTCCGGAGGCGAAAAGCTAGGCGCCCGTGTGCTGTGCGATGCAAGTGCACGTTAAAGAACCACAGCCGGTCGAAATTTCCGGAGCACACCACAACGTTAAACCCTCTAAAACCGAACTGAAACGCGCCGCCGCCGCCTCGGGCTCAGAAGCCGGATGCTGTTCCACTGCATGACTACCGAGTAACCGCGGTGAGTAACTGCGCCAAGCAAAGATACATGTCTGCATTACAAAAAACAATGGGGCCAAATCTGTGATAATATGAACGGGCAGCTTGGAAACAAAATTTGGAGGACGCTTAAGCTTCGCCTTCAAGAGTGGAACGCGATAGCGTTATTGCACCTCGTTCGCACCGCCCACTCATTCGCTCGGTATGCTCTTGAGTCACACAAAGGCATAGTTTTCATACTCAACACTTCTAAGTGCACTGTACAACTTTTTTCTAATTATTTATTCAAACAAGTGCTTCTCACAATCTACATGAGCGAAGATAGTGATCTAAAGAAAGGAAAGACGCTTGATTCTACAACCCGTGAGGGTGCACGGCGAAACGTCAGGGGCGAGTGGCGCGCCACGTGTCGGGGCAGCGCCGCACATTGCGAGGAGGGGTTCTTCTGTGTTTCCCGCAAGATGGCTCTGCATGTGCACAGAAGAAATGTAGCGGAAACGTACTTCGCTACTCGTGTAACTGCGACTTCTGTAAGTAACATGCTCATAATTACCGATATACACCGCAGTATAACGTTCTACGGCACGTTTCTAAGGCAACACCGCATTCACTAGAAGCGCTTTTGTACCGCTTTCAAGCATTCCATTTCGATTCCCACCCAGCCCATCTTGGAAGTTGCTTTTTATTTATGAAGTGTATGCCGGGATTTATCGCTCACGGCCAACGCCGACGACACCGGCTTTTCTGCGACACGAGCTCCTTAACGCTACCGCGTTAAAATATGACGATTCCGCTCAGCTGGAAGCAGTGTGTGTCTCTTACCAGCGGGTGAGAGGGGTAGCCGCCGTCCGTGCGGGTCGACATTTGGTCCGTCGGGAGACTGCCTCCTGCGGTGGCCGTCCACAGAAGACACGGCCGCCGCCACGCCGTTGCACGCCGACTCCAGGTTGCTGCCGCGCAGCTCGGATATGCTGCCGCCGTTCATGATGCCGTTGTTGTTGGCGTTGTTACTGCAGCTCTGGCTCCGGCACGCCGCGCTGCGGTTAAATGAGAGAAATAGAGGTCATTGTCAGGCGTCGATTGGCCTTCAGCTCTGTAGTGAGAAGTGGAGCTTCGCTCCAAAATGCCACCTGTACCGTAACCTCCCGCGTAAATCTAGGATAGGCCGCGACTTCTAGTGTAAGGTACACCTAGCCCAAGCACGATGGTTTTGCCTATTTAAATAGTAAAAATTGGTTCGCAGAAGGGAAAGGTGCTGTAACTGTCACACTTGTTTTCGCCGAAGCCCTCCACTACGGCTCCTCTTTCCGATTTCACTCCCTCATTACTCTCTTTTCTTACGGCTCTGTTAATGTGGTCCTAGCCCCCGCCGCTGGGCTGGGACGCCCCTTCGTTTCGCCTCCATCGAAACGCAGCCGCCGAGGTCGGGTTCGAACCCGGGTACTCCGGCACAGTAGTCGGGCGTCTTACCACTGCAGTGGTTAACAGCGCATCGCACAGCACACGGGCGCCTCTTCGTTTCGCCTCCAGTTTTGCCGATTTCCGGATCTCGGTTTTCGCCCGCATAAACGAGTGTTGCTATGACAACAACCAAGCCTAGCTCTTACTTCCTTTGCCTTGCTAGCGTTGACTTGTTATGAGTGGCAATGACTACAGTTAGCCTCATGGCTACCATACCATGACCAAGGCCAAGATCAAAACTGATCGAGTCCAATTAACAGTAATAAAACATGTCTAAAGCACTGCTTAGCAAATGAAGCCTGACCGTATACAACCACACACTGGCGTAATTATGTCTTCCTAAGCGTAATTGAGTGTGTTGTCCAGAGCTCTTCAATACTGCCAGTTGTTGTTGTTGTGGCTGTAGGAAGAAGGAAAAGAAAATTCACGGGCCTGCTACTGGCTCTGTAGCTGAGCCCCCTCCGCTGCCTCGTGCAGACTGGAGATTTATTTAAAACTGATTTATTTATAGGAAGGGAAATTCGCGGTAACTGTCTCACTTGTTTTCTGTGGACACCGCAACCGCGCTGTAAGGGAAGGGATGAGGATGGGAGTGAAAGTGGAAGGAGAGAAAGAGGAGCCGTAGTGGAGGGCTACGGAGTAATTTCGACCACCTGGGGATCTTTAACGTGCGCTGACATCGCACAGCACACGGACGCCTCTTCGTTTCGCCTCCATCGAAAGGCAGCCGCCGAGGTCGGGTTCGAACCCGGGCACTCCGGCACAGTAGTCGGGCGTCTTAGCCCTGCACCACCCCGGCGGGGCCAGAGAATATAGAGAAGAAATAAAAGGAAGAGGGAGAGAAAGACGCGCGCCGCAACAACAGCCGTCGTCCACCACCGAAACGGTGGCGGGTGCAATGACGGCCTACAACAGATAAAAATTCTGTGGCAGGCCAGTGCAACAGACTATATAGACTATCAGCCAAGGAAACCGCACCATACTATGCATATTGGTCGGCGGATATTTGTGCTGCGTTAATAAAAGATGGATGAAAAATAGCGTAAAATCAACCAATTGCTCCTCTACTATTGCTCTGTTATTTTTCCTTGCATGTAACAGACACACTGAAGTATAGCTTACATTTACGATTGCCGTTGTAATCGGTTATTTTTTATGACTTGTGAAAGTCTGTATACGAGAGAAGAACCTCATCTATTAAGCTGACTGCCGCACTCTTTGAACCCGTAGGTCGCGGCAAGAGTGAAATAAGAAAAATGACTTATCGTGACTATACTTTTATTGACTATACTTATCGTGATACCATATCATTAGATAAGCAGTGGGAGCGAAAGCGGTGAGCTCGGCGTTTTTGGGAAACCTCAGGGCGATAACTAACACAGGCTACAACGATGCACCGACTTTACTGAAACTGGCTATAGTGAAACACCGGATAGAACGAAGCTTCGGCTATAATGAAACGCCGATGATAGCAGTTTGGAGGTGACACATCTGTGACAGGTGATAGTGATTGGGCTACGATAACCTGATGATAGTGACTTAGTGATGTTACAAGTAGCGGTAATGGTCGTGGTGTTACAGTAGGTACGCCAGGCTGCAGAAAGTTAGAACAAAGGAAGAGAGAGTAGTGAAAAACGTTAAAGTTGACAACCCCTAAACTTTTGAATTTTCGTAAGAATTCCCCGCGGTTTGAGGAATGTCAATATAGGGTCAGAAAAAAAAAATCATAAATTCATCTTTCACGAGAAAATACAAACATGTTGTAAGTGGTGATGCAACTATTAGACAATATCATTCCTTTTGAGCGAGCGCCTCTCACAGCCCGAGGCACCGCTGAAAAGAACTGGGATTCCAATAATCCCCCTGGACGTGCGAGAGCTATCTTTACGCACCAGAACGAGGCGTCCTTCAATGTTCAGCAAACGGCCATATAGTCACGACGAAGTCAAATTCAATAGTTCACATGACCCTTCCACTATATACACTCTCACGGGTTGGGCAAGTCTCTTTCTCTCTATGAGCAACGCTAACCGGCGGATTGTACGCATTTATCACCTTCCCTCAGGCTGTGTAGGGCATTGCGAGTTCAGCTCTTGGCTCCGCAGCAAAAAGTAAGTCGATTCCTTTGCCGTGCCTTCTCTCTCTCTCTCTCTCTCTTTCTCTCTCTCTCTCTCTCTCTCTCTCTCATTTTTTTTTTTTTGCTGACTTACTGCAGTGTACTAAGAAATCCAGACTGAGAGTCAACTGATAAAGCAAAGTAAGAAGGGGGAGGGGGGTGGAGCCGGTAAAGTTACGAAGCTCACATTTGCGTTATAGACAGTGACGAAGATGACGCAAGCCGCACCGCGTCGTGCTTTGTCACCACCGCGGCAGTCGAATCCCGTGGACTTCGACGGACTGATGGTCGCTCTTTCTTTCGCCTCTGTCTGCCTTTGACGGTCGGGGCGTCGCCCAAGGCCCGTTAGTAAATGTCGATGACGAAACGCTCATTGCGCTGGACGGTAGCGCCTGGGTCACAATTGGAAAAGGAAAGCGCCTTGATGAAGAGTGCGAGGGAAATCAATTTGCAGCGAGGGCGTCTGCACAGTTCGCCTTCGCAGCGGGTCCGTGGGCGATCTTCTTGGTTACGTCGTCGAAACACGCCCCAGTCGGTGTCCCATGCAGTGCATAGAAGAGAAATGCGCTGTCAATTACCTCCGCTGATTGGGCCACCGCCCATTGTGTTCCCCCCTGCAGCGTGCGAGACGATTCCAGCGTTGCCTAATCAAAAAGGCATGAACGATCCGCGCCGCTTCCTCTTTACTTTCAAGTTGTCCTGCCCTGGGGTAACGTGATGAGAGCTTTGTTCGCTTACTGCTCCTGTTTCAAAAGCGTGGCTGAGTCAGGAGGGAGAGATGGAGGCGACGGCGTAGTTTATGAACTCTTGCGCTAAGCTTTTCCCTCCTTGTGACAGGCTGAGCTCGCTTAATCAGTTCTGACTACAATCTTGGGCAACTTACGTACATGGCGATAAATTATGTCTGAGCACTGCCTGTCATTACTTCGCTTCCAAGACAACGCTGAACGGTACGTCACGGCATATTTGCCAATTTTAATGTGACGGCGTTAAAGACACCGTCCACCTGAAAATACGGCGTCGGTGTTGAGGGCGAAAAATTACGAACATGGCACTGGCAAGAGGTAGCTGGCAGCTGGTATGGCCGCGCAATGACTGGACATATATAGGGCTGTCTGGAGTTACGTTTGGCAGGAACTGCCAACTCAGGCCTGTCCCTTCATATGAGAAGGCGATATCAGAATGACCGTGGATAAAGAAAGGTACGTCAAAAGGATCCGATGACTGTTTTTGATGATGTGGCTAATACGCCGGACGGACCCAGGTACTATTTTCCCCTCGGGTACGTCGGTTTTAAAGTCCGGCGTATCACCGGAGGCATCCTCATAGGTTCGGTGCCATAAGTATACAACGATGTGTTTCGATCATAATTACATGACAAATGCAGGTTGGCGCAATGCATAAGTTTGAGTAGCATGGTGGCTAGCTTTAGTCCCTGTTTCTCCCGTGTCTATACACTGCCCGAAATGAACCGATTGGTGCCCCACGAGCGTATATACAAAACTTCAGTGCAACAACAAACTGTTCAGTTTGTGCTATGCGCGTTCGCGATCATTTCTGTTGTATACTGCAGTGCGTGGGACAAGTCGCAGGGCAGCAGCGTTGAACTGAGAGAGAGAGAGACCCTTTAATGAAAAACAGAGATTTTAGCCGGCGTTTAAATTTCGCTGACATGCTACTCTGTGTAAGAAGAAGAATTAGGGAGGGAAAGATTGAAAAAGAATGGTGAGGAGCAAATTTACTCCTGAATTTAATTCCATGCAAACAATCTTTTGTATCGAGGTCCGGCGCTGCATATCTTCTGCTCGTTTGTGACGACAGTCATCCGATAGGAGTTTAGACCCACTAAACTCCATGCGCGTTAATTTTTACCGAGAAAACTAAGCTGCATGCATTTAAGCACTTAACTGGCTAGTTTTCCCCGAAATGCCCAAAGAACGTCGCTGTTCGTGCGGAAGCGAATCATGCACGCTTCCGGCTTTCCGGTTGTGCACGGGTGTATTGCAGTGCAGCGCGTATTTACCCCTGCAGGCTCGCCAGCCTGCTGATCATCGCCGCTGTACCAGCTATATAGTCATCTAGTAGAATCGGCATCCATATTTCCATGACTATGAAGTAGTCTCTAAAGAAAGGTTTCATTAATAAACATGATATTCTATCCGTCTGCATGTAAATAACTATAAGCCATAGCATGTCATGCGGATTACAACGCACGGACGGGCGTTCCGCACGACGATGTGCGTACGTGTTGTGCGGGTGCAGGATCGAAGACAGCGTAGATGTTAATAATAGCTAGCTGACATTACGAGCAGATGGTGGTGAAACTAAACGAAAACTGCTCGATCGTGAATGTGCGTACATCCACGTGTTTAGGCAACCTGTGCGCGTGAAAAGCGGTGCTCGCCGCTCACAACCCTAAGTGATCTGCACCATTGTGGAAATGCAGCTGCATAAGAATTGGCGAACCGTTCTTAGCACCTCCTCGCTTCATGCACGCGTATAAAGCGGCATGCAGACATCCGTTAGACGTGACTTTAGTTGACGTTTGCTGTACCTGCACCGAGAATCGAATGGATACGTCGGATGTATCTTTTAGGTACTTCGTATCAGAATCAGCCCTCCGGGGCACTTGAATTCAAGTTACTCCTAGGTCGCGTAGGCACGTTCATACGATTTGGTTAAAGCGGAGCCACCGAGCATAGAACCAGGGAGTAAGTGAGTGGTGCTTTATATGTGGGCTGGTAGCCTACACTATCGCGCCATATACCCTTAAAAGCGGAGCTCATGTGTGTCCTATATTCTTTTCTGACAATGGCGTTTTACCACTTGTACTGCTGCGGTTTTCTTTGCTATCCACACTTCCCCTGTTTTCTTTTCCACTTGATTTCGAAGGCACGAGCTAACCTCTGACTACCAGTTGTCTACGCAGAACCGCTTCATTGTGACCCGAAGCAGTGGCTGAGCGCGTGTATGGCACTCTACTGCTGAGCACCAGGTTCCGAAATGGAACCCACGCCATAGCTTCCGCATTTCGTGGTCCCGGTATCAACTAAGTGTGCGACAGTTACTTCGCCTTCCCTGTCCCGGTGGCGCAATTAACACGCCAGTCTACCGCACGCATCGCAAGTTCTCAGTGGTCAGCTGCGCGCAGATCGCTGTCGCTACGTTTCATTCAGCACTTTTAGCTGAACCCTGTTCAACCCTTCCTTTCGCCATACGAGTGCCTCGTGTTTTGCCAAGGCGCTGCATCGCGCCTATATGAAGTTAGTCATTTACAGACCGTGGTGATTAGAGTATGCGATACATGTATATGGTCATGCCCACGGCATCTGGAAACCAGATGGCGTCACTGCAAAATGTCGCTTCAGCGACCAACACGGGCGCTTTCACCGTGATCAAGAGCATCCCAAGGTCAGAAGCATTCCACTCTGTCTTCTTGTTCGGTCCCTAACAACGGGATATCCCATTCAGTAGCCTTAAATGGTTTTAATAGCTTAATGTACGGAGTGCTTAAGCAATGCATAAATGTGATGTAATTTTGCGCTAGCCTCCAACGACGTGCGTTATACTCGACTTCGTATACCGCAGAGAAGAGGAAATTCAACCACCTCTGGAAAGTGGTCCAGTAGGATGCCCAGGAGTCATGCAAACAGACACATGCACCGCCGTCTTCGCCTTAGAGAAGACTGAGGTCTAGGCCAAGCACGATAGCCCGTGTAGGGATGGTGTTTCATTGGCGAACTTTATGCACAACAACCTCTGGACGTTGTTCTTGTAGATGAAGATGAACATTTTGGATATCCTTCTTTTCGCTTACTCACAGAACAAGCACCTCTTTCGCATTTTTTTTTTTTGTAGTCCAGAAAGATGTCAAGGGTATACGCATGCAGTACAGACTTCACCCGCAAGACACTACATTGTCACTCTGGCCCATTAAGGCGTGAAAAGAGAGAGAGAGAGAGAACGTGGAGCCGTATGCTAACTGCTTCACTTGTCACGTGCAGTGGGGCGATTAGTTAACGAAAACACGTGCTGCTCACCCGTGCATCAAGGATGAGGAGGAGGCAGTGGAAACGGGCGGTAGCGCCGCACCGCAGGACGCCGGCTGCGACGCCGGCGTCGCGGTTGCTGCGCCGGCGGTGGCGGCCGTCGCCGTCAGGGAGCAGCGAGTCGCCACCGCCGAAAGCCGCGACGACGCCGGGGCCCCTGAGGTGGTGGAGGCATGGTGCAGCAGTCCCACCCGCTGCACGGCGATGCTGGGCAGCGAGGTGGACTTGTCCCACAGGGCACTGCTGCTGCTCGCGGCGCCGGCCACGGCGCGAGACAGCCGCTGGGAAAGCGCCGACGTGAGCGGGGCACGGCCCCCGCCGCCCGCCGAAGAGGACGTCGCCGAGAGGTACTGGGAGGAGGGCTTCAGGTGCAGCTGCGACGCCAGCGCGCAGCCCAGCCGGGCGCCCAGGTCGCTCGTCGAAGTGCCAGGGCTCTGCGAAAACACGAAGCGACAAGAGGTCAGGGCGGTGGGCACCAAATCCAGGTTCGATGTACGTTGGCATAAATGAATAGTATGATCATGGGCAATGTACTATACAGCTACCAGTAATGCTGGTTGGTTTGCGGGGTTTAACGTCCTAAAGCGACTCAGGCTATGAGAGACGCCGTAGTGGAGGACTCCGGAAATTTCGACCACCTGGGGTTCTTTAACGTGCACTGACATCGCACAGCACACGGGCGCCTTGCTTTTCGCCTCCATCGAAAAGCGGCCGCCGAGGCCGGGATTCGATCCCGCGTCCTTGGGAACAGTAGTTGAGCGCCGTAACCACTGCGCCACCCCGGCGGGGCTACCAGTAATGCTAGTAGTAGAGATACTACTATACTGTGAGCATTATAGTAGTACTTCTGCTCCTGCTGCTAATACTATACTGTACTAAGGAGAATGATAGCGGGAAAGGCAAGTTGATGTTAAGTGGTTCAGCATCTACGAAGGCGTGTTAATGACTTCTCCTGCGGCAGCGTTTATATATGGGGTAGGCGGGCGGGTCGTGGAGATTTCTGCTTCACGTACGAACTGCCATGTAGGCGTTCTACGCGACTTGGTCGAGCCATCTGGCGCGCGTTGCGTGCTTCTAAATGCACGTGAAGAAGCCGAGGCAGCGACTTTTAATCAAGTTTGATTGGACAAGAACAGTGTACTCTGGTGTAACCGCGGGAGTGACCTACGCTGCGCATTTTCAGATGTGGCAAGTATTCTTTAGCCAGTGCAATATTTTGCACATATACATTTGGTATAGCTATCGTATTCGAGTCACAGGAGACAGGCGGTACGTTGCAAACAAACCCCGCTCGCTAACTCCGGTGTCAAAGTCGGGCTCCTCCAAAGACGAAAAGAGAAGCGAATGTAATCACCAAAGCAACTGCGATAGAAAGCGCCGCCCATACGAGTTCACCAGGACGTATGGGACCCCAAAGCAAGCAACTTGCAACTTACTTAGATCGAGAAATATCGCGCAAATCTGAAGCTGTTCCAAGCGTATACGTTGATACAGGCAACCTTGCAACAATTAAAAAAGGAGGAAATCGAAAGGTGAAGAACGAAAGTGTCGCGTCAGGCGTTCCGACTGCGTATTTTCTATAACCTCTGTTAAAAAAAAAAAAAAAAAATGACATTCGTTTATAGTTGGTCCCAAGTATTTGCGATTCTAATTCACACTCGGAATGACAAAAAGAAAAAAAAAAAAACCCGGGAGACATAAATGCCGTTCTTACAGCGCGACGCTACACCATTAATTAATAGCTCCTCTCTGCGGCTCCCCTCAGAGGCTCCTTCTGCACGTCGGTCCTCTTTTGCCGTATATATACGTTCACCCCTCGTCGTCATGAACGCGCTTATCACTAATCTCTTAATTAGTGCCTCTCTAATCTATCAAGTACTCATTAGCATGCAATCCTATGCTAGCACATTATGTGCAAGATCGCAAGACATAGATGTAATACTTCGCTTTAACATAAATGCATGCTCCTGCGTGGCCTAGGGGCAGCGCTCCTCACTCGGTTACAGTTTGTGTAATGCTTTAATCACTTTTTGTTTATGACGTCGAGCCTTTTCGCGCCATCCGAATTTTCTCCTCACGCCGCCGGGAAGCCCCGGATTCTCCGGAGCCATGTGGCGTTAATAAATTTACCCTAGAAATAAGCCGCCAAGATGGACTAGCAAATCTAACTTAAAAGGTTTCCTCCCTACTATGTAATAAACAAGAGCGGCGGCGACTGTGCGCTTCGCCAGGCAAAGTAGTTGGCTGAAGGAAGATGCTTTGTTGGTCACGCGTGGTTAGGATACCAGTGGAAACAGGTTGACTGAATGGAAAACATTCGATTGCAGTTGGCCGGAGCGACTCTACAAAATCAAAGGGTGCTTGGTCACTGACGTCAGCTAACGCTGTCAAGAGGCTATCCTGCTATAAATGAAAAAAAAAAAAAAAAGTACGACCATGCCTTTACTTGGACGATCAAACATTAAGACCACAACATTATAAGTGCACTAATTGTACTGGATCACTTGCAACGCATTTGTCGTAAATACGGTAGCATACGCATACGCTTGTTGGCTACAGTCAATCAGTGAAGGCACTGTAATGCGGCACTCAGTTTCTGCTCACGGGAGAATGACGGTACATTTTAAGATTGGTGGTTGCATATTTCGTAATAAGTTGAACAGCTCACCCATGATGCTATAGCCCACCAGGGCTCCCTTAGCTCCTTCATGATGACGCCCGCATGTCACGTTGAGTGCAGTAAGTATGCAAAAAGGTTTTCGCATACAAAAAAAAAAATACAAAAAAATACAGGGAAAAAGTTCGCTAACGCGGGAAAATGCATACATTATTCTGAACTCCGCAAGCGAAGACACTGATAAGCTCTGTGGGTCCTGCTAGGTCGATATGAACAGAAGTGCTGTGGGAAGCTTCCCGCCGACATTTCATCCTCACAGTCTCTGAATGTCGGTGACAGGCAGTGTCTTTCGCGTACTACTCACGAGGCTTTTTGCCAAAATTAACCTTCTTTGTTCCGAAGGACGTCATATATTTCCATTACGCATTTCTCGTGCCTACACGCCTACACATCTATTCCACAACGAGAGTGCCTTCTTCGCCTTGTCAGACTAACGCATATAGAGAAAGGCTGGCTTGCAAAACATTGTATTCAGATTTGATAAAGCGCGAAAGTATCTGCATTGAAAATGAGGCTTCCGCGCGTTTTCTGCGAATCAAAGACGAAACACTGCAGCGCTATTTTATAAAGCCACGCATTCAAGTACCGAGTTATGCCTACTTCGGCTTATTCCGAAACACAACTTCTATAAGCCTTTCTAAAGAAGGAAACGGCAGGTAAGTAGTTCGGCTTGAAATCCGCCGTGGTATAGACCGGGGGCTTTGTGAAGGGGTGTTTTCTTTTGTACGCGCCACTTGATTCGGGGTCTGCTGGATGAGAAATGTATGACTTCGCGCCGCCTTTTTTGTCCATTTCTTGCTTTTTTTTCCCCCACTTCATTCGGTAACCCTTCATTCATTTTTTTGTTTTGTCCTTCTTGCTTTAGAGCGATCTGTGTCTTGACTGATCCGCTGGCCGAGTTATATTCATTCTCCAGATGAAATTTCTGACGAGGCAGAACTAACGGCGAAAGTCTGGTGATCCGAATACGGGGCTGCACGTCCTTCTTACACCACAGTTACACTAAACTTTAAAAAACATCTAGAGAGACAGAGTGAGCAGAATACGGAGCGCTCATTTTTGCGAAACTGCAACAAAAGTTGTTTAAGTCTGAATTCGTTTGTTGGAATCCTCGCGCTATCCCATGAAAGTGACAGAATGGTGACGTCACTGAACGGGCGAACGACGGTGTTTTTCGCGCGAACGCGTGTGATCTGGTGGGTGCGTGAGCACTCTGGTGACATCAAGGTATGGCTCCTCTTCTTAATTACAGCCATTTTACAAGACGAGCGGATAACGCTTGTCTCGTAAAATGGTGCTTTAAACAGCTCGCTGTTTGAACAGAATTCTGCGAAGCACTCATATTTTTTCCTTCTCCTTCTCACGATTTGAGTGCACAGGCGACGTAATTCGGCCATGGCGAATCGAACGAGCCGCTGAGCACTGACACGTGGTCAGCGATATATTCGAGTCACAGGGTCCATGCCACTAGCCTCGCATTAGCTGTGGAGAATGCGCGAAAAAGAAAGAAAGGGAACAAGGGATGAAGCCGGAGGAGAGCGAAGCGGAAAATGTGCCGTAGCCCCGCAACCGAGTCGTGCACTGAAAAGGTGAACGCTTTGCTGGAAAGAGAACAAGTTCCACAAACTCCACGAGGTGTCAAAAAAAAAAAAAAAAAAAAAAAAGTTCACGCAGCGAAGACAACGCGTGCACTTCGGCGAGCATAAACTGTGTGGCGTGGGTGGACGTCCATAGCGCTTCTTTCCTGACGTTACAGGCGGAGAAAAGAAGAGAACAGGAAGAAAGGGAAGGAGGGGAAGTATATATCGGTTCGAGTGGGCTGAGATGTACGCGGTTTGATGTGCTCGGACGTACTAACGGAGCGATGTGACCTCCCCCGCTGAGAGCTCGTGTCCTCGGAGTGATTTATGTCGGCTCCGATTCTGCTCGCGCCAACTAGTCGAAGATATAGGAGTCAGGCCAGGGTTACGGGCCCGTCTACTCCCTCTGCCTAATGCTATATGTTATGCGGTATGTACGTACTGCGGAGAGTGCATGGTTGGTATGGGGCCGAGGCGTCTCTGATTCCCTCACTCGCGTCGTAATGAGTCCCGGTCTGGAAAATGTTTTAATGGGGGTGTTGTTTCTCCTCTCTCCCCCCTCTCTCTCTATTGTCTTAGGATGTCTATTTTTAAGGAACTGACAGACAGCTCAGGTTTTACCCATGCATTTTAATAAATGTGCCTGGTTGTTTACACATACACGTGTTACGGGAGTGTTGAGTTTAAATAAAAATAAAGAGAAACTGCTCAAACAACGCTTTTCATTTCATCAGCAGTCGAAAAAGATTTGATGCGTCTTCTGCGCCGGAAAACGGAAGTAGACGGCCAGCCCTGGCAGAAATCCTTGCAGCGGTCATTGCTCATAGCAGAGTCCTTACTGATACCAAACACATGAAACTTCAGACGAGGAATTAATTTGCTGGCAACAATCAGCGCGGATTTTTCAAGGAAATTATTTAGAGACAACGCACTTGTAAGTTCCACATTCAAGTAGACGCCTGAAACGTCCGTGGCGGCAGGGTGTTTTTTTTTTTTTTTTTTCCTAACCTGACCTACAGGAGACATCCTGTAGAGCAGTTCTGAAAGATGTCTCAATAAACTGAGAGAGTGTTAACGTGTTTGTCCGAGTATAGGCGGAGAGAGAGAAATAAGGGTAAAAATTATGCTGATCTTTAATGCGAAATAATTTTTTGCCTCATGAGTCGGTAGCCTCACCAGAGCGTGTCACCGTAAGCTGTGGCTGTCAATCATTGATAGGATAAATTACGAGGGGTACTAAGCCTTCTTACGTGCAGATGCGAAAACATTGCGAGTTCTGTGACGTCGCCTGGCCTGCATGAATTCGCCCAACACTACGCTCGCAGACCTCGCCCGCACTCGCCCGTAGGACGTATGGGTGTGTCGTATTTATCTAGGCAAAATCAATGACCGGCGCAGATATAACTTCATGTTTACTGCATAGTGCGAGAATGTGTTGCAGTTGGAACTTGTTGAAGACGATGATCTTCACAGCGCGAGATAGTGTTGCAGTTTTACACGAGGCGTGATCGGCTGCTGCGATACTAGTATTGGGCGCGAGCGCCACCACTGGAGCGAACGGCGCTAGTGTCGACCTAGGGGAGAAAGTGGGATCACGTGGCACCTCTTACTGCTGCTGAAGCAGACGCTCGATTGAATTTGTGCGTTTTAAAAGCTAATAGTAGCGTTTATTTTAGTAATTTGGGTTGATACAGAGTGCCTGCCTTGCACTTATTTATCTTGCATCGTTACTGAGGCTGCTGAAGTTTATTTAAGCTGTAGCTACGGTCCATCACGCTCTGTACCCGGACGCAAGCGAGGGAACTCGGCGCATGTTCCCAGTGCTACCCGCAACTTAAGCTCACAGAATTCTCCTTCCTTTATTAAAATTTGAATCTCTAAATTAGCAAGTCATCATTCTCACGATGTGCGTGCAGACATTTCAGCGCTAGCGAGATTTTGTCCAGAGTTGGCGCTAAAAGTTCGGTGAGCGGCAGAAGAAACGGCGCGCTTTTTAATTTGCGCTCATCACTTGTGAAGCTAATGATACTATTGCTGGAAGGATGGAAAAGGTGCTGGCTTCTTCATGGAGCAGTACGCTCCAAAAGAAAGGAGGGATTGTGCGAAGGCCAGAAGGTCTCAGATTATTCTAAATGAACACGTTGACACGGAAGTTTCACAGAAGTGAACTAGAAGATTCGGCCACCTCGGGCAGCGGTATGCGTGGTGAGTTGTCTCAGGCAGTGTCTCCAGTATTGTAGTAATTTAAATTACAGATTCCATGAATAAACGAAAGGTAGATCATTGCATGCATGCTGTGAGGTGCTGATCAAGATATGCGTAAAAAAAAACTACTATGCGCGGGAAAAACAAATATCCGCTCTAGCCAAGAGTGCCAATGAGGGTAGTCAGTGCGCAAGAATTCGCTGCGTGGAACACACGCCTTCACACTAGCTAAAAAATGAATCCACATGTTACCCCCGCAATCAAACTTGCTTGCTCTACTACGTTCAAGGAAGCAGGCGCAAGGTACCGCTTCTGCCTGCGCTATGCGATCGCGCTCGACATCTGTCAGACTCCTGACAGTTCTGCGCTCTTGCACAGGAATTCGATTACCTGTGCACTGACTGCTTACATCTTACCGGTTGTTTGGTAGATTCAGTTTTTGTTTTCATAACAGCAGAAATGCTGCAGCCAGTGCGCTTCGTCGTAGCAGTAAAGCTCGCCAACTTCGATAACTCTGATTCGGTGATGTGCTTTTTTGCAGAATAACTGGGTCTCTTACCTCATAATAAGCTTATACAGGCCCAGATGGAGGTGCATATTAAATACATAAATGAACGTAATGCTAATGCGCAACTGAACTGTCCAGGAAAGCATCCTACAGCAGCCGTTTACCGTGCGTTATCCCACTTTCTTCGTCATGCGGGCGCTTCCGAGAGGTGGCGCCACGGTATGTCCTCGCGCCCAATAGTGCTCTCGTTCCTGGGCCAGTGAAGATGCCCGTTCGTTCTGGCGCTGGTTCTTGTCCACGCCACTAATGAGACAAGAAATATTTTCTCATTAAAAAAAATTGTGCCTACGACAGGACTCCATCCACCATCCATCCGTGTCCAAGCCAAGCACGCTATCCACTCTCTACTATAACTCTACGCCGACTTCATGCGAGCGGGTCCGTAACTCTCATTGCCTACCGTAAGGACGCGTACGCTGGAAGACGCTGAGGGAAATTAAAGAAAGATGACTGATAATATAAGAGCAGAAACTAAAATACAGAAAAATAAGACGAAATATTAACTAAAAAGTAAGGAAAAGTAAACTTTTATATTGCTTTCGTCACTCTTTATCATTTCTTCGTTCTTTTTGTTGAGTTTTTCGTTTCTGCTTTTTTTTTGTTGCGTCCATTTTGTTTTTATTTTACTTTAGTTTCTGAGTTTATTGTGTGTGAAGGTCGCTTATGCGTCATAAAACCCGACACAGCAAAGTAGAAGTGAACTCGTACACGCCAGAAAAGCAACCAAACGTATAAAGAGCGCCTAAAGGAACTAGGCCCGGAGTGTTGTAATTTTTCTTCTTAACTAGTCGCAGAAATTTATTTGGAGGGAAGAGTGGCGCCGAAGCTATATTCGGTGTTGCTTATGCTTATACTGACATAGGGCGTTCTTACTTATAGTGCCCAGACGAGGAGAGAGAAGCCCTCCTGACTAGAGGAACGTTACACAGGCCACCAAGCCCAGACATGCCCCTAAAAAAAAAAAAAAAAGAAATAATAGCCCTCGGACGCACACTCATCTTAACTGAACTGCCCGCTTTGTTAAGCGCAGAAATCAAAGGCAGGGGTAAATTACACAGGGCGTGCGCGCTCGGCTGAAAGATGGTAAGCACCTTCCCCGGAAAAACAAGGCATGGCACTCTCACCCTCACCGACAGCAAAGAGCCGAGGACGGTCTAGAGCATGCAAAGCACGTTTTCTGAATGATTTTATAACAACAACAAAAAAAAAATAATAAATAAATACCCCGCCGTTTTAAAAACAGACGTCTCGCAAGTAAACATTCGAGTCTCGCGGCGAGCGATTCGAAGGGAAAATGAAGAAAAGAACGGAGAACGAGAGAGAAGCGAAAGAACACCGATGTGTACTAAAAGAAAGACGTAGAGAGAGCCGTGCCAGGGCATTCCAGATGTACGAGGAATGTGCCAGGCAGAGCCAGGCCGCGAATGCGGTACATCGACCCGAAAGAACGACGGGTCTCCGGGGAGAGAGCGGAACAGAGATGGAGGCAAAAAGTTTGCGAGGTGTCCGCCCAGGGCGTGGGCCTCATTCATCCCACGGGAAACCTCTTGCCTCCGAGGTGCACCGGAGAGGGAGCCCGGTGTCGTTCCGTGTACTGCGCGAGTTTTCGCGACTTTTCGACTGTCCTCCTCCCTTTCCCCTGGGTCTCCTTCCATCCCTTTCTTGGCCGCTTCAAGGTATACACGCCCGAAGGCTTAACGTGCGTGGGCTCGTTGATACGGTGCTCGCAGAGGAAGAGTGCCTTCACGCCCTCCCTGGTATACGTAGCGGTGGTGCCTTGAAGTGTAACCGCATTACGTACTCGCCGCCGCCGCCGCGGCAGTGTACAAAGACACCGGAACTGCGGCGCGCGCGCGCTCTTAATTGAAAGTGCGCGTAGGTGCCCAAGGAAAGAAACGGTGCCAGCCTGCACGTCGCCCTGAGACGAATATGTGCGCGTACACCTGTGTCTCTGGTGAGGACGAAGAGACCCTGAAACGACACGGCGACGTCAGCCCCAATGCGCTATTTGGCGCGCTAATGCTTGCTCGCCTTAGGCACCTGGTGGGAGACGTCTGGGTGCGTTGCTCGCGTCGACGGCAGGTGCACTTATGACTGAGGTCACTTGCAACTTCTTATTTTTGTTGTTGTTGTTCGCGAATCGGATATATTACATAGCTGCCTCGCGGCGCCAGCAGCAGCCAGCTTGTTCCAAACTACCTAAAGTGGAAGCATCAGGGAGGGTGGATACTCCTAATATGCATGGCTGACTAATTAGATTATGAACATGCAAATAATTTGTGAGCTCGTATATAAATTAAAAAAATGACATTGGGAAGTACGCGGCCGTGAAAGAGATGCAGGCCGTGTGTGAGGTAAACCAATTTATTTAGCGCAGTTAGGTAAAAGACGGAGCGTGTAGGATAGTTAGTATTCAGAAGTGCACTTAAAAGTCATGTTTCCGTTTTACTCGACAGTACTGGCGGGTTCGGTGAGTCCTAAATGGTTACACGAACACGCAATTAAAGTTGGCGCCCGCGAGTGGCTCGGCCTAATCGTTGCCACAGAGTTGAAGAAAATTAAGCGGCAGAAGGAACCACTGCACGTATACAACACGGGCCCGCAAACACGCGGTACAGTTTTAGAGACCAACGAGTTAGTCGGCAGCGAACTCGATAAAGTTCTAAGTTACATAGATCAAAAGTGCGATATCCTTGAAGGAAACCAAAGTTGCGATGGATGGACATTCTCTTCCAATTTCCGCCCCATACTGGAAGCAAATGAAACCATTAGAAAACTGCACGAAATATAAGCAAGCAGGCGGGCTCGACGGCTCACACACAGTGAGGCTGAAAGCGATCGACCAAAGAAGGCCGTCGCTTTCAGGAAGGCGCCTTCATTTCTGACGCCGCAGAGGCGTTTGTTAACAGAAGCGGAAGTTGGCTAGTGGGGAGTGCCGAGTTTCTCTCTCTCTCTCTCCCCTCTCTCTCTCTCTCTCTCTCTCATTTACGTTCTGTTCCTCTTTACGGGGACATTCGGAACCACTTATTTCACAAAATCTTACTTTTCGCGCCATGCGAGGCAGGCGCAGGAGACCGTCCGCCGTAACCTCTTTTTATGTGCCTGTCAACTTTTTACTTTCGCCACCACGTTAGTATGCGCTACGTGGGCAATCTCTTTGCAGCACGAGTCAAAAAGCTGTATGCGTTTTGAATAGCTTATACTTCTCCAAAGATAGAGTCGCGGGATGGATGTTACTTGTCATCACTGCAAACTGCTCCTGCCAGACATATCAAGGACATGGGAGAGGCGTGAGACTACACGGACATGGGTTGGCTAAGTTGAGTTAGTTTGAGTTAGCGTGAATATACAGATTAGTGAGTGAGCCAGTGCGCGTTGGCGCGCGAGTGAGTGGGCAGCGCAGCCAGGCAGGCCAGCCTGTAAACGACCCCCAAAATCTAAACCAGGAGCGCTTTAAAATATAAGCTGAACACACCTTTTTAAGCTTCTGTTGCAAGTCGATTCTCAGTCTACAAAAGCGCTCCGCGAATTTTGCGAAATAGTTGCATCAAGAGCAAAAAGTAAACGCAATCTTTTATACTCGTGCTGAATGCACTGAAAAATTGGTCTAATGATGTTCAGGCTTCTTAAAAGGACTTTTCTATATTGGCTAATTTAGGGCGTTATTTAACATTCATAAGAACATTTTTTAACCATTGCAGAGCACTTTCAGAATTAAAGTTGCAAAGAGCTTCAAAAAAGCCGCCTATGCGGTAGTAGCATTATCGAAAATTTGCCGCTTCCCCGTAGTTGTCGTCAAGCGCAAATAAAACACGAAATCCTAGAAGATTGGACGCTAGCACACTAATTAATGCATGGCTCGAGGCTGAGCGCAATTAAGAGCGGTGTGTAGGACTGTCACCGGGTGTCCCCGACAAGCAGTGATAAATCAGGCTTTCAGGCACTTGACTGCCGAACACGAAATCTTTTCCTGGTTCCCTCGAAGAAAAAAAAAAAAAAAAGAAAGAAAAGAAAGAAAGGGGAGGGCGGAAGCTTCCTTAAAAGAAAAAGTTGGCTGCATTTCCAAATGTGCGTACAAATTACAGTTACTGAGATTAAAATCGCAGATTTTGTTGAGTTGCATACACACTGTTTTCCGCTGTTAAACACAAAACCCGACTAAAAGTGCGCTCTTGGATTTAAAGAAGTTAACGATTAGAAAGTAACCACCGCTATGCGCGTGTGAGAAGGCAAACGAAGCTTACTTTTATGCAAAATAAGTTTCACCTCGTGCGGGAGGGAAATGTTTCAACAAGCAAAAGTGATACAAATCTCGCTGCCGCAATTGAAATATACAAAGAGCACTAATCTAACTAGCGTCGTATACACTGACAGCCCAAATGCATACAAGAGAACTGTGCCATGCTCTCTCCGCCACACTTTATGATGGGTAGCCTTGAGCAAACGATTCTTCAACATCGCGCCCACCTCACGTCAGCTCACAAGGTTCGGTAGGCTTTCCTGTGTTTTATCAAACAGACGGGTGTAAACGTTTTTTCGGCCTTAAGCTTTGGCTTCATGCCATGGTTACATAGGCGACCTATATATACACTGCGTCCTTCTTTCCTTGCATTTTTTAAATTTCCATTGCACTCATTCTAGCCTCCCCCGATGTAAGGTTACAAATAATATAGACTGGTCGGTACTAATAGTCAAATACAGCTATAATAATTACCCCCTTGTTCTTCTTCACTTGCCTCCTTCCGGGCTCCTGTCGCTAGATTAGCGAATGCTTCAAGCATGTACACGAGGAGATTGTATATTGTTAACGACGCTAGTTTTTAAACAGGCTGTTCGTCATCGCCATGCATGCCTGCATGCAATGCACACGCGTCAGCCTCGTGTGACTGAGAAAAATCGTTTCCCGCGAACGATATCCTGCTTGCTTGGATAAGAGCCAACTTGGTTCAGCTATGTGAGGAAAGGTTTCCGGCGGTAAACCCCGCAGCTCGCTCTCTCGGAACATTTTCTCAGGTGAAAACAGATTGTTACTGGCCATTACCTTTTGTTTTTTTATTGAAGTACTGATTTTTCGAGTCTGGGGCGCTAACCACAAACTGTTCTTGCGCACAAATTCGTTTCTGAACGCAGTCTGTCGTTGAAAAACAGAGATCTCTAGAGCTAGCACATATGCGTAGCAGAAGAAAAAAAATCAAAGAGACAAAAGAAAGTCTGCGTAATGACTGCTTATATATATATATATATATATATATATATATATATATATATATATATATATATATATATATATATATATATATATATATATATATATATATATATATATATATATATATTTAGCACACCATAATTCTCGGTACACTTTCCGCGGACTACACACATTGAAATGATAAAATTTTTACATTCCGGGAACACCACGGGAACTATTTGGTTCCGTTCTCAAAATCGCCGGCTATAGTTCCTTGCGTCAAGGGGTTTAAGATTGTGCATGCAATTTTTCACACTTCCCTTCGAAGAATCCAGAGGAGCTTTCAATAATTCACTGACTGCGGCTAGGTTTGAAATCCACTCTGGATAGGATAATACGGCCAAAAAGGATCGCTTTGCTGAGCATCGCGATGTTTTACAGTGCGCCTACGTAGTAATGCCTGGTGCTGCATTTAAAGCTGCTCTGACGTGGTAGGAAGACTTACTAAGTGGCACTGTACTTTTGTTTCAAAAAATATCTTCAGATGAGAAGAAAATGGTTCTTCGAGTGCTTTTTTTTTTTTTTTTTTCTCTAAACATACAGCTGCGATTTCGTGGGCGTGGAAGTGTACGGGATGTGTGAATATACGTATAAAGTTTTTGAGTCGTCCATACTGCAAGACAGGCACACGAAGTAGTAGGAAACCGAACAAGGCATGAGGGAGAGCCTGAGCCCGCTTGTCGACGGTTCGACAAGTGGACACGTCTTCGTCCACTTGTCGAAACGTTGGCTGGCGGACTGAGCTAGGCACCCTTTCAACCTTTGTTCTGTTTCGTTTGACTTTGAGCCAGTCATGGTATTTTCGTGCAATGTGTGTTTGCGAATATATACAGATATATTCATATTTTTATTGACAGTACAGCACAATCCAAGGGAAGCAAGGGAAGGAAAGCGTAGCAGGGGGCGGCAGAAAGTTAGGTGGGCGGATGAGATTAAGAAGTTCGCAGGGGTCAAGTGGATGCAGCTAGCACAGAACCGGGTTAAGTGGAGAAATATGGGAGAGGCCTTTGCCCTGCAGTGGTTATAGTCAGGCTGACGGTGATGATGACAGCACAATGAGCGTCCAAAAGAGTTAATATGACATGCCCAACATATACTCATATATTTTTTTTTTTTTTACACTCTTAACTCCTGAGATTCTACTTTCGATTATCTATGATGGCAGTCATATTACAATAGTTAGCCACTATAATAATAAAAAATAAAATAGGCAACTGATGGCATATGACCTCGTTCTATTAGCGCGTGCCCATAACCTTACTGCTATCACAATCGGCCAAAGCGATGGGCAGCTCCTTATTCGGCCTAGTGCATGCAGAAAAGCTATGAAGTATTTGCGAGACTATATGTTTACTCTCAAGGTAAATTATCAAGGTTAACAAACCGGCAAATACGTCGATATGTGATTCAACCTCTTTCAATCCAACAGGATGGGTAACAGTTTCGTCGGGTTCTAATGATTTTACAATTTTATTAGCGATTAGAAATAAAGCTTGCCCTTATCGGAGGCAATAGAACGGACCACTAACATCGGCACGCGTACCATGCAGTCCCACGCTCGTCCTCTTGGGGTGTGGAGAAGGTGTTAAAAAAACGTTTTTGAACAAGAAAGAGCACTGTGAACTATATATATATAGTCCATAAATTATGGTACTCACTCCAATGTCGCAAAAGAAAAAAATCGTGGCATGATACCTTAAACTATAGCTATATAGTGCACGACAGAATAGTACAGTTTGATAGAAACCGATAAAGAAGCGGCATGCATCTAATAAGTAAATTAGTTAATGAGCGAAGACAGCAATAGCACAACACCCGAGTAAGACTGTCGCATACACTTTTCCGTGTTTTATGAACTTTCATGTTCTCCAATGCATTTCCTTCAGCAGCGCCCACTTACACCCATCTTTACTTGGTCATAATACAGTGATAAGAACCGATTAAAAATCGCTACCAGTAGTATTATTCTGAGCCCTGATTTTCGTATTCCGAATCTTAAGTTTCGTTATGATTTGCGAAGAATATTAACAATTTCTTAAAGGACCATTACAGAGCTCTCCGACGCTGAGAAGGGATGATGAAAAAAGAAAATAGTTGACGCGATCGAAAACGCAATTGAATCTACGATGAATTTTCAAGTGCCTATAGAAGCATGAAATGTTGTTTGAGAGGGCCATTTATCGGGAACTGGCTGCTGAAGTTCTCGCTGAATGAGAGCAGGGACATCATAGATATTCGCACACTTGGGCCGCACTTACTAGTAGCGCAGAGCTTAAACGGCAGCACTTAATGCTGCCGATGACATTCTCAAGAACTCCCCTGCTTTCCCAGCGCTTGTTCCTTTTCTTTTTTTTTTTTCTTTTTTTTTTTTTTTTGTTAATTCATTTTCCGAAAACGCTTGACGCATCCTCGTGTTGGATTCATGCATGTTCTTGGGTCTAGTGAATCCCAGGGCCTAACTGGTACAGAAACTGCACACACTAGGTATGGTGCGAACGGCAAATTCGCACCATAAAGCTCGAAGAAAGCGTGTGCATTTTCAGAAAGAATATATAAAGTGAGGTCTAAGGAAAAGGGACCTCTGCCCAGCGCCAGCGAGGCATGCAACGAAAGCCCTACAGCGTCATCATGTCGGATGTGGCTGGCTTGACATTCTAACGATGTATTTTAGAGCGTTGGCAGTTTCTAGGCCGTTTCAACGGGTGTGCACGAAGCTTATAACCTTGGCCCGTCAGGAAGTAGTGCGAAGGAAAAACAAAACAAAACGACTACAATCTCGTTCCGCTGTAGACGTACTGCATTATTTGGGCAATGCGAGAGGAACAGATGAAAATATATCGGAAACGACAGGGGAGATTTCTAAAGTGCTCTTCCATATTTCACGGGTGGCAGCAAAGAAATGCAAGCTAGAGGCTGTCGCGTTTATTTATTTTTTTTTCTAAAAGTCGTTTACCATGGAGCAAGGACACCGGGGCGCCGACGGCTATATATATATATATATATATATATATATATATATATATATATATATATATATATATATATATATATTTATATATATATATATATATATATATATATTTGAAGTTTCATTCAAGTTGCGCGCTACCCCCCATTTCTTCAGTGTTTCCTGCGTTCATCATTTATATACTAGCTGCGGATAACTGGAAACCCGTTCTTACAGTTTCCTCTATTTTCTTTTAATGCACGTGACAGCTGCTTTCTCACAGCGAGAGCATCGAAAAGGAGGAAGACAGCTTGAAGGGGGCTCCCCGCTTTTTCGTAATTGGATTTCGCGCAGAACGTGGCCGCCTGAAGACGGAGCAAAGCACAATAGACGGAATTCAACAGCCGGGCGCATGTGTGTAGTCGTTTATCGTTCTGTTCTTATACCGATTCGAAGTGGGTCAAACGCACGGGGACTTGTGCCAGATTACTAAAGCGAGCCAGCAGCGGATTTATTATGCATTTGCTTCAGACGCGAGCCGCGAAGCGCGTCTGCACTGCGGCAGGGCGCGGTGCAAGTGTAGTGCAGTTTTAGCATCTGAAAAGGTCGCTAAGCGGATCTATAGGGAAAACCAAGACGCTTCTGAAGACGCAGCGCTATATACAGGCGTGCCCGCAGTAAGACGCAAACTGTGCATAGAAACCGCACGCGCTTTTCGCCTGTTCGTCAGATTTTTCTTTTAAGAAATTTTTTTTCTCTTTTTCTTTTTTTTTCGCGCAGGGGCCGTCTTTTGTATAATCTGGGGCCAAGACGTTTGCTTTAGCACAATAACGTATTTCCTGTTACGCACGTTGCGTCATGAATGTCTGCGCATGTGTTTAAATTTATTTGCTTATGGTAAAATAAAAACGTCCACGCAGAAGCAATGTGTTATCCACATTAACTATAACTCAACTACCTCGAAATATAAGCCTCCTTAAGGTTCAATCACGACGGCTCTGCGGTTAACCGTCTGTGTTATCTCCGAATGTGAAAAAAAAAAAAAAAAAAAAAAAAAGGTGGAACAGGAATAGAATAAAGTGGAAAGTCCTTTCCTTTTATTACAAAGACAGGAACAAAGGTCAGGTTAGGTTTGTTTTAACTTTTGAAACGCAAAGGCACACTGAGCGCCCATTCATCTCAATACACGATTTCGTCGTGAAATATTTATAGCGTTTACTTCGAACATATCGCATCTTTCTTGCTTCAATTTTAGATTTTCTGCGCAAAAAGCGCGGTCGGCGTCGAATGGTCTCGACAGCTTGAACGAATCAGCCCAACAACTGCGATGAAGAGCTGCCCAAGCGTTAATGTTCCGTAATGCGCGTTCTTTTGTTCAGAGGCGATATAACGCGACCTACGCAGAGGAACGTATTCATGAACTCTAAGATCGTTTCGAATAAATGTGCCAGCGGGCGGTAAGAAAAATGTTTCACGTAAGACGCGTGGCTCCGCAGTCATGAGAAACATGCATGGGTACACCCTTGAAATAATTTTTGTTTTCTTCATAGCGCCTGCGAGGAATAAACCGACAGTGCTCGCTGCAAACACAGACGGCGCCACGTTCTACGACTTGAATCCTCCCGCTGTGTTCAAGAACTGAATATAAAGACGTTTAGATCTCAAATTTTTCGCGCGTGCATGAGCGCTTTATTTCTGTGCATGCAACGATGCGTGCACAGAATTGAGACGTCTATGCAGAAAGAAAATATCTGCCCGCGAGTCTGCATGCATATACTCAAGGCTTCCTTAGCTCCTGGATGCGTGACCAAAGAAAAAGAAAAAAAAAAAAAACGCGGATCGAAAAAGGTAAATTAAAAACATTCGTGGGTGTATACGGCGCAAACCGGCGCTCCTTTATGACCCGTTTCCTACGTAGGACGCTCGAGTAAGAGGAAGTTGGGCGGAACTTTCCGTCCGATCAAACAACGCGGGCAGTCAACCGCACGTCGCGCACGTCAACCACCAACCCCTCGGTCTTCCTCCACGTCCTCCTCCTGTTTGTCCTCACCCCTTTCTTCCTGCTCGCTCGTTTTGTTCCTCCCCGTGTTTTGGGCCTCATTCGAATTCGGCGGGCATCATGCGTGCTCTTTCTGCGGAGGTCGCTCATTTCGCAATACTACGGAGGTGAACGAGACGTTGCCGAAGCGGAGACGACGACGACGACGATGCGGAGGAGACGATACGCGCATGCGCGAGGCCAGGCCACAATGGGTTCGGCTACTGAGTTGCATTACTTATTCACGCGAAGAACATGATGAAAAAAAAAAAAAAATAAAATAAAATAAACAGACTCATCGAAAAAGAAAGCGCATGAACCGGAGTTAAGGAACGCGCAGTGAACGGGGAGAGGGACTCTTCGCTGGCTCATTATGGTTGGGTCATTCGAAGGAGTGGAGAATATTTTGTTGGCGCATGCCCGAGTACACTTCAGTTAGATGTACGAAGGGTGGAGCCCTGGAAGAGAGCGGGGTTAGAGAAAAAGAGTGCAGCTTGTAGGAGACTCGTACTTTTGGTATATTCCGTATATTTGTAACGAACGGAAAGCGAGAAAAGGGAACATGGGGGGAAGCTATACGAAGGAGTACGGTGCACGGACACAGTTCCTTTTGTATAAATGTGGCTCGGAATGAATAGAAGAGCCCCATTGATCGTCTTCTCGGCGCATAGAAAGTGGTTCGCTACTACGTCTCTGTCTGCATCGACCGTGTCTGGTGTGAACGTAGTTATGATTTTGTATTTGGCACTGTGAATTTCAGCTAGAAGTCGTGATGAATTTCGCAGTGGTGCATTGGCCGGAAAGAGTAAAAAAAGAAAAGAACAAAGCGTGAGAAAAGCTGACCTATTTTTAAAATGTATACTGTGAGGCTGTGAAATATGTATGCAAGTAGAGCAAATGGGTTTTTTCTATAAGGCGGATGCGCGATGCGTAATTCACTAGGAACATCGGTGCTTTGACCTCGTTCTTTACTCCTAAACTTCATAAATGTTAAACTTTACTTAGACTTAAGGTTCTAGCCTGTCTTGGAGAGCACATTTGGCGTTCCGATGTCCCAGTACGAGTAAAAGAAAAAAGAAAAAGAAATGGGCGGGGCTGCGGAGAGGAGGAAACCGATGGTCCTTTTGTGCGAGCAGGGTGAATTGGAAGGAAGACCTTTGTCCTGCAGCGGATGTCGCCAGGCTCGCTAATGATGAGCTTGTTACTCCAAAACCAACCCTGTGTGTAGTAAAGCGAGAAAAGTCATTTAAGTCTCGGAGCAAACGCCACAACGCGCTACTGCTCACGTCGACAGAAGGATGTTACATAATACTGCTGCCTCTCGTCGCCAGATTAACTAGTCTTACAGAGCGTGACATAATCTAATTCCGTCCAATCTAAGCTAGTTTGTTCTCCGCCTGAGACTTTGTTGCAGTGTTGCGGTGACCGCCGAGTCGGGAGAGAAATTCACGACGCCATACTTTTGGAACTTGTACAACCTCGTATCCCATTTTGCCGAGTCGCGCCTTTTTCTTTGCCTAGAATAACCTTTTCTATGAATTGAGCCGATATGCACGCTATAAAAAAAAAAAAAAAAAAAATGGTGGGACACCCTGATCCCTGAGTAATTTCAGTGGGTTGTTATAGTCCACGAGGAGACTAACCCTGGAGTGCGCCTTTTTGCAGTTGGTGCCTAAAAGTGCATTGTTCGCTTTCCGAACGGCCAGTTGTTAAAACAGCGCAGTCCCAAAAGGATTAAACGCTGAAAAACTTTGATCCCTTTTAATGCATAAAAGGAGGAATTCATTCCTGCCTTGTGGCCATCTGATGAGAAGAGAGGAGTCGCTGGAGAAAGATTTAATGTTGGGAAAGGTTGAGGGTCACCGGAGAAGGGGTAGGCAGTGAACGCGATGGTTAGATGGCATCCTCGAGGCGCTGCAGATGAAGTTATGCGATGTTAGGAAGATAGTGAGAGACCGGAAAGCGTGGCGTGATATGGTCCATAGGGTCACGAAGAGTCGGACACGACTGAACTGAACTGAATGCTGATAAAGCTGTCGCATCACGTTTTTCATGTTCGTGCTCTCAGCTTGCGACTGTGCTGCACAAAACTGGGCAAGAGCGTCACAGTATACAAACGCTGCTCTTAGAGCGCTCGGAACGACCTTCGCGTCCCTATATTCACCGTGGGCGCCCCAGCAACCTTATACATACGCGCACAAGAGGGGCGCGAACGACGCAACCTCGTTGCGTCAATTCGGTGCCGGCGTCGAGTGGACATTTATTCAAGCCCTCGCGAGACGCGAACGGATAGATGCAGGGACAGATTCAATAAGCCTGCGACGGCAGCTTGCGTCTGACAACAGCGGCGGCGACCCACGGTAGGTTGCGCAAATCTGTCCGCGTGGTCTCCGCTAGCGTCGTCGCACCATAGCCGCTCACGCGTCGAAGTTAGACAAGCGAGCGAACGAGCGCGGGCAGGTCTCCGCCGCCGCCGCCGTTATACACCGTATTAACCCCTCTACAACACGTACCGTTCCATAGCTTGAAGCCCCACCCTCAAAAGCTGCACTACTTCCGGAACAAACTGCACATAGAAGCATGCACGCTTCTATTAATTGCATCCTACCACCTCGGTCTTCGCAATGCGCTGTCATCCCTTATAGTTGGCTCATTCAGAAACAACTTGTGTCTCTCGCTAGTCGCACTGTCGAAAACTTAAAAAAAAAAGAAGGCGCGACCTTTACGCTGGGAGATACGGTACACTTCGTGCGGTATTGCTTCTGTGGCGTGACAGTGTCGCAGGCTGGCGTCGCCTGGCGCCTCCAACGGCACGGCATCGCACACAGCCGAAGTGCGCGATAAAGTGCATGCATACCGCTGTTGCCATAGCGGAGGCATGCGCCTGCTTTCTCAGCGTGTCGTCCTCTCCCAAACTCCCTTCGCTCTCGAATCGAGCCAGGCCTTGTCTCTCCATGGAGACGCGTCGCCGCTGCGGTGTAGGGACAGTCGAATATAATTTGTCGCACCGAGCCTCCGTCAGATGAAGTTCGATTGGTGATACGAATGAAGCAAAAATTAACATTGAAACAGTGTGCGATCGGCCGTTCCATGTTTTCGTGTCGAGGGGGGTAACTCAGGTGATGAAGAACATTCTTGGAATAGGTATGAGTCGTGCTCACCTGCGATTAAGAACATGCGTGTAGGCGTGGATACCAATTCTCCCAATCGGACTTTCCTCTTTGAAATGTCGCCAGCCGTGACTCGTGCGATCGAACTTTTCGCTTCCGCATAGGAGTGGTATATAAGCTCTCAGGCGGACTGAGCCGCGGTTTGCATGGGGCGTTTGCCAAGAATCCGCATACATCGGGCACCATCGATTTTGACGAGCACTACAATGCGCGCCTTGTGTTACGAGGGAGTGAATAAACGTCTATTGGTTGAAAACTTTGAGGACACATTGCTACACCCCAATGAGATGTGAACGCGATAGTTTGCAGTGGTCTGTACGCGTGAAACCGCTTCACCACACGTCCTTGTCCACGATAACTTTCCACGTCACTCATCCGTTACTCGTGACTGTCACGTAGCTTCTGGTGGCACCAAAGCGAAGAAATATCAGCACATCCACCATTCTCGTAATATACTGTGCTTTGCCAACCCCATGCTCTCCGCTTACATTAAACGCAAGTGCATATGTGCAGTAGATGTAGGGCTCTCTTTGCGACGCGACAAAGGGACCCAAGTTCGATACCCACTTGCCATCGCTTAAGCAGTTTTCTTTATCGCGAACTATGTCAGTTTAATTCTTCACATGTCCCTCTAACTTCTGGTGTGACGTCAAATCTCACAGAGAGCCACACGACCTGTGACGTCAAGATGAAGCCCGATTCGCTATATCAACCTTATGCGACGTGACACCAGAGACCCGTTGAGCCAGTCCGCATATATTATGAGCCCGACGGCTTCATCGTAGAACGGGAGGGCTATTGCCCTCGCGTTAAAGAAAAAAGAAAGAAAACTTTGTAAAGCAATGAACAAAGTCCCCCAATCGATTAGCTATTGATATGTGGACACGGGTAGCGCATGAGCTTTATAAGGCATGGAGAGTTAGTGCGTTGCTTTCTCACCTCATCCTGACATATATATATATATATATATATATATATATATATATATATATATATATATATATATATATATATATATATATATATACATATATATATATATATATATATATATATATATATATATATATATATATATATATATATATATATATATATATATATATATATATATATATATATATATATATATATATATATATATATATATATATATATATATATATATATAGCATAGCATAAGTAAATAGACGTACTTCGCTGCTAGAGGGTATACACAAGTGAGAAATAGCTTCATACTGTTTCCAATTTTATTTGGAGTCGACGTTTCGGCAAGAGCCCTGCCTGAGTCTTGTACCGAAACGTCGACTCCAAATAAAATTGGAGACAATATGAAGCTATTTGTCACTTTAGTATATATATATTGTTTTTTTTTTTTGTAAACAGCTATGAATGATGCTAACAAGTAATCACTCCCTTATTTGAAGTATTATGTAGTTCAGTTAGGGATTACCTGTATTGATATTGGACAAAAAATCCTGACTTAAAAGTAGCCGCCAGACATTTTTTATTTTGCATAACAGTGAGAAGATTCTCACAAAGAGCTCAAGTGCTCTAACTGTAACAGATTAAAGACACGGGGGATAGCTGTGGGCAATAGAGATAGCTTCGGAAATTCAAAAGACGAGCGATAGCACAAGCGTAACACCTAGGAGCGTCGAGTTTGCGACTGAAATCGACAGCGCGCAGCGAAATAGCATAGAGGGAAGCCCATATAGAATCTGAAAATGAAGGCCTCTCTATACCAACGACAAACATTTAGCCGAATGGTCCTTTACTGACAGCATTACCTTCTCCTGGCGGCTTTCCTAAAGGAAGCTAACGTTGTTATTTCGCATGGTTGCTCTCCTGATGTATTAATAGCCTTCTGGTCTCTGCTAATTAATCTTATCAAGTCAGCGCTCCTTCGGGAGAGACGGCATGCCAACGCGGGCAGCGAGTAACAACGCAAACTTGGCACGTCAACATATTGGATGGCAGATAGCCGACCTCCAAACCCTCCCCTCTCGACGAAGAGTTAGCGCTTCGACAGCTTATCTGATTTCGTGTTTGCACATGCAGAAAAATAATTGCGGGAAAGGTGCGGGTTGGGAGGAGGATGGGATTACGCTGCCAAAACAGAACATGACGTGACGCGCAACTAGCTTTACTATCGCGCGGAAGCCATTTTCGAGCGACCACCCGCGCGTCGTAGCTGCATTCGTGCGGCCGTGGTGGTGGATTAGACCTTGTCAACTCGAACAGTGGGCCTTACTTAGTGCAGTAAAAAATAAGCCCACTGCCGAACACCGCTACCTAGAGTTATATCTGACAATAAACAAAAGAAAGAAGACAAAAAAGAAAGTTGAGAAGCGAAGGTCCTTTCCTGGTTTGATCATGGTTCGCAGAAAAAAAAGAAAACCCCTTCCGACTTGTTGCTCGCTCGCTGCCACCAGGGAAGCGGAGACAAAGAGATGTTCCGGGGAGGTAGGCCGCGCCTCATCGCAGCGCTCACGCGCGCGCTTCCTTATACGTGGAAGGCTCGGCGACGTCCTTGTGGGCGCACTGGGCGAGCGCGGGAGTGCGTGACCTCAGGCGCTTTTGAACGTTGACAGAGCGACGGTGCTAGACGCGAGAAGTCGCCGCTGCTTTCGCGGTTAGCGTGGCTCGACCGTCGCACGGCCGCCACCGGGTCAAGATTGTTACGCGCCTCTTGGAGCGCTGGCTGCCGGAATTCAAAGCCGCGCCGCGTGAGGAGAGTGCGGCGTCAGGTGTACCGTGCTGTGGGAAGCGGAGACAGAGGCCATTGTGGACTAGCAAGGCGGTCGGCTGCACCTCGCGAAGAGGAAGAGAAGCGGTTAAGAACATAATGCATTGTATCTCGCTCACTTTTGTCTAGCTGCTCTCGAAATCAGAAAGGTCTAATTGAGGTCTTTACGGAAACCTACCTGGGGGATGAGTACCCTGCAACGAAAGACCACATTTCGCTCTGCTTACGTTTCATCAGAAGCGAGATTCGTGCAAGACAACGCTCGTGAGTAATGTGTGCCAGCTGGAATGAAAATCACGTTGATTTGGACGTGCATCGAAACGACGCCTACACATCCACATAAAGGAAACTACCAATACAACGCTTACGTCACTCCTAAGCTTACTGTTTTTGCGAGTAGCAGGTGCACCCCCATCACATGGTAGGAGTAGCAAAAATAAACTAGTAATTTTATGCCACTGTTTAAGTTCAACTGGCAGCCCTACGTACATAGCTACGAGATGTTTTCTCAGTAACGCAATGATTTCTTCTCACGGCGCCGCTGCACGCAACTCTCCGCGGAATTATCGGCAACACCGTGCGCAGGAAAGCAAACAGAAGAACGCCGGCACGTTACAAAGGTCGAGGCGAAAGCGTCGAGGACGCACGGCGAGCGAGCGAGGAAAAAGAACAAAGGGACGCCCGGTATCGTCCTTCGACCCTCGTCAAGTTGGCCGCAGGGGAAAACGAGAAGGAATGGGAGGAGCAAAGAGAGGAGGAAGAGGAGGAGAAGCGAGTCCGTTATCCGCATGGAAGCTGCAGCGGGCAGCCTTTGTTTCATCAGCGCTTGGGCGTCACTGAGACCGAGCGGGTGAGCGTCCGTGTGAGAAGTTCAATTCGCACGCGTTTGCGTCCAGCCGACCGACCACAGTGGGTTTTGCGAGCGACGTGCTCGTGAAAAAAAGAAAAAAAAAAAATAATAATAATAATAAACAACCTAACAAATTAGGTTGAACTATGTGTCTGCTGCCATCTCGCTTTTGCCGACAGCAACTACCGGAGTCGCAGGTAGATGCCGAGACAAGATCAGCTGGCCCCATTCAGCGGCACTGCCACTGCGGGAAGGCTGGAAATGAGGCTGGCTGTTCAAGCACAGATTTTGTAGGGCTAAATCCCATGCAAAAAGCAGGCGAAATGTACAGAATTAAGAGGAAGGTTTCATGACGTACAGCCACAGACGTCACGATAGGAGCGGAGAGGGAACGAACGGTATACGGGCTACATGTGCAATAACTAATACAGTGACTCCAATTTGAGATTCGCCGCGGTGACTCGTGTCGTTAGGACGCGCCAACTGTGCCGGAGTACCCGGCTGCGATCGTCGGCGCAATGGCTGCATTTCGATGGCGGAAAAAGGCACTGTGCCAATGTGCTGTGCGACGTCAGTGCACGTTAAAATGACCCCAGGTGGTCTAAATTGTCCGCTGCCCTCCACTACGCATCCTTCATAGCCTGAATCGTTTCGAGGCGTTAAACCGAAACACATTGGGACCGGAACACATTTTGTGGGGGTCGAATTTCAGCCGGAACATTTGTTTGGGTGCCATTGGTCCACTTTCGCTCCTCCAGAAAAACTAGTCTATGTAGAACAATGCCGACTTCGAGAAGATACATTCATAAACTGAAGACCCTAAAGCACAAGGAACACGAACAGCCGACCCGACGCTTCTGACCAAGGAGCTTCTGACTAATAAAGAACAGCCATTTCGTAGAGAATTGACACTCAGTCGAGCCGTTGCGTGCTCTCCTACCAGACAGCCGCGACATGATGGGAAGGCCACCAAGAAAGAATGAAAGAAATAGTGAAAGAAAGCAAAGAAAAAAAAAGGCAACGTAGCCCCATCAAAACTTGGACCTTGGACCGACCTACATCGCGTCATCAATGTCACCGGCAGCAAATTGCGGTTTCGAAAAAAAAAAAAAGTTTCTGACCGCGTTGAGAATGAGAAAAGAAGGTCGCGGCTTTATTACCATACTCAAGCGGTAGCCAACAACACTGCGAGGAGTCCCGTCGCTCACTAGCCGCTCGCACTCTTCGCGGGAATTGCATAATTCCCCTGAGCGACGCGGACCCACGGACATAAGCGCGCGCGCGCGTGCGCGTATGTCTGTAAAGACGAAACCCGCGCGATGGAAAAAAAAAAAAAATGGAGGCCAAGACGCGGGACTATCCGCAAGAAGGCCTTTTTTCTTTGCTTCTTTCTTCCCTTTTCTTACGGTTTCATTTCCTTTTTTCAACTCCCGTTTCACAAAGAACAGCACCCCCTCCAATGCCTACGCTCAGCAAGCCTTTTTACGCATGCTCACGCCGGACACACCATCGCCGCCACCGCAGCCGCACCTAGTTTCGCCCTCTTGGAGCGAGCACAAACAGTCTGTCCTGCTCTCATAACCGCGAACGCAACAGCAACAGTAGCTGAAGCGAGACAAAAAAAAAAAAAAAAAAAAAAAGGAATAACTAAAATGAGAGACCGCGCGCTGATCGGCCACTGGCCTCGGCTGTCACTCCTCCCTCGGGAGCAGAGGCCCTAAAATATACACAGAAATGCACGATATATAGCGTGGGTTCGCGTTGCTCGCGCCATTTGACACACGATCAAAAACGGACGATAAAAACACGCCGACGGACGGCGCACCGTTGAAAGAGTGGGCGCATACACACACACACGCGCGCCCGGGTTACGTGTTCTTCGCTCAGAGGCGCTTGCGTGATCTCGCCTGTGTGTGCGTGTGTCAATAAGAGGCGCGCAAACGCTGCATGCGATGAGGAGTCGTGGTGGGGGGTTATACACTGATCCCCAAACGAACGAGGTGATGATACGACAGGCTAATAATAAGGACAGCCTTGGGTGGCAAAAGGGGGCCATATTCGTGTGTGGCTTTGACTTGACCTTAGAATCACGACTGCCGATGTCTGACCGCCGCGAGGTCATGCGGGTGCCGTGCCTCACGGCGCGATGAGAGTGTAGTATATAGTGACACTGACAACGCAAAGCAAAGCAAACCACTGCAAACATTTCGCCACGATGTGTCGAGTCAGGGCGAGTTATAAACAACGCATCACCAACATAATGAACGTGCCTTGGCTCTTTTCTTTTTTTTTTTTTTTCTGTCGTGATACACGCATGCCACACGTCCTTTCTTTGGAATCAAGGACTTTCGTGACTGTTCCGAGGTCGTTGCGGTTAGCTATTTATACGTCGTCGACGGTGACACCGCTGTCGTTCGCGTATGTTATAACGCGCGCGGCCGTGAACGCCGAGCCGCACGGCTAAATGAGAAGCGACGACGTGTCCATCAAACGGTATTATATAGTGTCGATACCATGCGAGAAACAGGTTTTTGTCCGCGTAAAGAAGTAATACCCTTTTCCTTGACGTCGCATGCTTTGCGAAAAGAAAGAGAAAGGTCGTTCTGGCGGTGCAAGAGAAAAAAAAGAGAAAAAGTCGAAACAAGATGGCGTGAGAGGTCTATACCGAGGGCTGACGACCGCGTTTTCTTGCAACTTTGTCTTGCTTAGGCTGAGTTTATTTGCTCCAGCAGCATTCATTTAATATTCCTCAACGATATGAGATCGGTCTTGTTTTCTGCGGCCAAACGCATGGAGTCGCCTATAAATAAGAGAATTTGGGAATTATGCCGCTTTCAGAATAACGCGGCGTAAGCATAGCATATTTGGGAATGAGAAAACGTCATCAAATAGGCATCAATGTTCGATTTCTCCAGCGTTCCGATGGAAGACAACGTAAAAACGAATGCGCAGAATACGCAAGGGCAGCATTTTTGCGGTGGCTTATCTTTTTCTCGCGTTTTTGTGGGAATATATTTAATTCGAATAAACCGATTGTTGACAAAATATTAACCCTCAGGTGATTAAATATCAACTAACTCATAATATTAATGAAATATCAGCTTATTAACTATACACTAACGCAGTATTGGCCATTAAGAAATACTAAGTACTGCTTAATATTATTTTTAATATTAATTTTGGCGCTCTTGTACATCTGCGGATTCCTTGCGGGAGTATCCTAACAATGCTTGCGCAATAAAAGTACCTCAAATCGCCGGTTGACGCCGTTTAACTGACCATAAAGACGTGCGCTTAGCGATCGTGCCCACAGCATACCGATACACCAGTGACTCGTGTTTTGCAGCTGCATGCTTAAGGTCTCCCATCATCGATGTTCGATGTTATACACAGCTGATGCACCGAGAGAACTAACGTTTGCTAGAGCATTCGCAACGACTATGCTCGACCCAAGCACATATCTGTGTCAGTTCGCCAACTCACTTCCGCAAGGTGTTTGCGTCTCAGCTCCGGTTGTTTACGCCGACCAGGCAATAGGTGCGCCTTCATTTCGCATCGATTCACCCCATGTTGTGCAAAAATGACCGTGGCGGCTTACCTTCCCCTTGTACGAGGTGCGCCTGCACTTCCTCGACTGACGTTGTCATATACATACATACGGTGCACGGTCTCCTATACGGAGGGTTGAGCCCCGCACTCTCGTGTGCAGCTCGGCTTCGTCATTTCGTCACCGTTTACGAATCGGCGAGAAAAGTGGGCTTCGTGCGCTACACCCATTCTGACGATCGTGTCACGCCGCTCCGGTAAACTGTGTCAGCTTGCACACGCTGTCTCACGATGCCAGCCACTGCCTTCCAGATGAGAACGCCGACGCGACGACGCCAAGACGGCTATAAAGCGTGGCCCGCATGGAGCGTTTTTTGCACGCGAAAACGCGTCGCACGCCCGACGCCCGCGCCGGCGTCAACGATTTCACTCCCGCATGGTCAGCAGCCGAGCGGCGTTTTTTTGCCGCCCAGTTGCGCGACGCACGCGCCCCCATCCGGCCGTGCGTCGAGGTCGCGCACATCTTGTTTTCCCTGTTGCCGCGAGCTTTAAGTTGTGGTTTCCTCTCTTTCTTTTTGGTCAGGTGTGTCAAGTAAACAGGCACAGGCATCACTTCCAACAGCTATAGATCTAAATACAGAAGCCATAGCACAAAGGAGGTATCAGAGGTCCGCTGGCAAGGCTAGCAGCTCATAAACAACCTCCGAGCTCAGCGTAAACACTCGTGGCCCCAGCGGACGGCCCCACCTTCACCGAACTCTAACCTAATAACAAAAAAAAAAAGGAAATGCGCGGTGCCCGATGCCCGGACCTTGCTGTCGTCGCCTCGTGCGCGGAGCGATTCCAAAAGACTACATTGGTGGTGGTGGTGACTATGGTTTATTTTTGGGGAGGGGGTACTGGTCACGTCTTATGTTGGCCATCTTTGTGGCATCACTCTTGGTGACCAGGGGGAAGGGGAAGTTGGGTTTAGGGGAAGGTTGGGGAGGGGAAGGTTGCTGACATTGCTGCTCGGCCGTTTCGGCCGAGAAACCCGACACCCTCGGCGCCGTCGGAGCGCCAAACCCCTTCGTTCATTCCGCTGTCGCGAGCGGGTCTCTCTCGGCCGACGTGGGCGTGGCTCCGACCGGAATCACGTGACGGCTGCTCCGGCTCTCATTGGCCCTCTGCCGCTGACGACTTCCGGCGTCGGCGGGTCGTCGGCGTTTATATCTGTTCAGCCAGATCCCGACGATTTGGCAAAATCGTCCTCTCCGGCGGCAAAAAAACGCTCCGCTGCCGTCGACGCCGGCGAATCGCCCGGAAAAACGCTCCATGCGGGCCACGCTTAACGTTGCAAAACGCTGTCTGACGGCGCCCTAGCCCCGCTCACCGTATAGCTCACCGCAGAAAGCGAGCATTCATATATTCCAGGAATATTAGATCGACAGCGTATTTGCATCGGCTGCCTCCCCTCCTCCACGTCCCCCTCCTTTCCCCCTCTGCCGCGCCACACATTTCAAGGAAGCCCGCGCGCCAAGCCAGCGTCAGGAGCCGAAGCAGGGGCATGTTATGAATCAGGACGTCAAACGCCGCCCTTGCCGCCGCCGCCGACGACGACGACGTTAAGCGATGGAGAAGCGGGTGCGTGGGCAAAGCATGCCTGCCCCCCCCCCCCCCCCTTTTTTTTTTCTTTGCTTCGCTGCATTGCGGGAGACCACCGCCGATCGAGCAATCAAAAGCTATGCACTCACGCCGAAGCGGCGGTGGCGGCGGCTTGTCGCTGCGACGACCACGCCGACCGCGTCGGAATTTGTTTCTCGACCGAGCAGAGGCACGTACGCAGCGCAGTATGTACGAACCGCGGAATGCTCGCTTCCTGCTTGAATTCGCGCTGTACCGCATAAACCAACGCCGCCACGGAACGGCCGCGTGGCATGCGACGAAGGGGGCGTGTCACGAAGGGATCTGCTACGCCGACGGCGGCGGATTAGCATGCAGGCCCCGCTGCGCCACTGCGACAAGTATTTACTACTCTTTCTTTTTTTTTTTTTTTTTTTTTTTTTTTTTTTTTTTTTTTCTCCGTCTTACTATTCTCTATCCTCCTCATTTCTTTTCTACTGAAAAGCACACCTTGTGCTTCTACCACGCGTTCCAACGCGTGCTCTAAACCCGCTCTATGCCGGTTCCAGCATTCTGGCGACCTCCCTCGCCCCTCGGGGATTGGCGCTCTCAACGAGCCAATCAGCTCTTGCGCTCCCCATAGGTCCGCGCGCCGGTCATTCGGCCGCCGGCTCTTCCGCACTTTGTGCGTGCGCTCCTGGAGCGGCTCTGCTCTTCTCCTTGTCTTTGCCCTCTTTGCCACGACCACCCCTTCTTTTCTTTAATACCCATTCCCCGCGTGGTGCAACGGCGGTGATTCCCTCAACAGAGGAGACAGTTGAAAGCACCACGTTACCCCCCTTCCTACCATCCCAAACCATAACATCAATCTCTTGGGTGAGTTGAGGGCCACACGAAGACCCAGGGGAAGGCGGACCTGTCCCTGAAGTCAGCGACGTGCGCTGCGACCAGTGCTCTATTCTTTTCGATAAATTTAGTTTCCTATCTTGCCGGTTACTCTATTTTTTTTTTCTTTCTTTTTCCAAGAAAGTATACTCACTGAAGTAAGGAAGCGAGTCTACTGCGCGCGGAAATGTAGAGACCTTTATGGGTGCAGTTATGCTTGCGAACGCGCTGTCATTCTTACGCAATCCCATATCCCGTGGTGCTATCGTGAAAGCGTTTTGAGAAGACAGATGATCTCTTTTTCAAGTGTGTATATTTTCTTTAGCTTCTTCTCTTTTTCTTCCACTCCGGACTCCTCCAACTTGTACTCTGTGACTACGTTTTTTCTTTTTTTTTTTGTGGCTCTTGGGCCTACTGGGCTGGGACAGGTAGGTCACCGCCGCAAGCGGCGGGGGCTAGCATGCCACCAAATTTTCATCTGTTGTAGGCCGTCATTGCACCCGCCACCGCTTCGGTGGTAGACGACGGCTGTTGCGACGCGCGTCTTTCTTTCCCTCTTCGTTTTCTTTCTTCTATATTTTCTCTCTTCTGTCCGCACGAGGCAGCGGAGGTGGCTCAGCTACAGAGCCAGTAGCAGGCCCGTGCATTTTCTCTTCCTTCTTCATACAGCCACAACAACAGTCACAACAACACACAGCACAAAGCGAAGCAACGCCTGCGGTGGCTGCGGAAAAGTAGTGCTATAGTAAACCTTTAAACCGACGATCTTTAACCGTCTGCACGAAGTTTTAATCGGCAAGGATGCATATTAAAGAAAAAAAAAAAAACGTTACTCTTGACTCCCATTGTGTTTTGATTTTTATTGTTTCTTCTAGAAACGGGCAACATTTAGGACACATAGCCATCGTTATAGCGTAACACACGACAAGGACAGAGCTGTGTGTCTCCTTTCGATCTCTGTCCTTGTCGTTGTGTTACAACCATGGCTGTCTATATGTCAGAACCAACAAGCCCAAGCATTCACCTTATCGGAACTTTTGAACACATTTGTACACGAGGGTAAGGTTGTATAAAGAGAAACAACCATTGCATTAAATAGTCTGCCTTTATATTTTCTAGCTTCGCTGTCTGCATGCAAGTAAAAAACAAAAAAAAAACAAAAAAAAACGAAGGAAAAACTTTTTTTTTTTTTTTTTCAGCGCCGATTACGAAAACGGATCGGTACTCTGCTACAGATTTGAGAATAATCGACAGCCATCAAGAGGACACCGCGATATGAGCAACAGACGTGAGACCTTCAGCAAAAGAATTAAGTAGAAACTGATCTTCTTTTGCTGTCTCTACCCTAATCACCGACGCAGTCGAAAATGCTTAGTCGAAAACTAATTATGCCCTATTCTCCATTCGGTTGGAGGTTGGAAGACTCGAAGAGAAGTGAATGGGGAGATGCGGGCCGTGGTCCAACTCCCTCACCGGGCTCTCGCTGCGCGATTATATTCCTATTATTTCCCGTAGTTTTATTCCTTCTACGACACGAATAGTTCTTGCAAAGTAATGGTAGTCTGTCTCCAGAATGGCAGGAAGTCGACAGTGCGAAACTCCTTTTGATAACAGGTGCCACACTGCCTCACTAAGGTACGTGCTCAGCGCATAACGCGATTCATCGTGCTTTGTTCACCTCCACCGCGGCGCGAACGCGAAAGTAGCGATAAGTACGTACCGCGAGCGGAAAACCGTCCTTTTAATACCCGCCCGGAAATCCTCTGTCGCAGGATCCATCAAGCGTCGATACGAATATTTCGCGTAACGATACGTTTCAACATAAAGACAGAGCTTACAGCGAAGTTTTCCACGCGTAGTCGCTGGCCCTGACAATAGCAAAGAAAAAGAAGATGAAGAGCGGAGGAAAGAGGAGAGGGGGTGGTTGATGGTCTCGGCACGCCGCGGTTTCTCCTTTGATGCGAAGCGGAGGACGCTGCCTTCCTATGAGCTCGAGGCCGGCTGTATAAGAAAAGGGGGTCCCAAGAGGCAGCAGCAGCGGTAAGCAAGGCCTTCTTTCTCCGACAGCAGTCGCGCATTGTCGGAAAAAGAGAATCGAAAACAAGCGACTAACGATCGCGATTTGCCTGCGCCGAGCATGGCAGGGCAGCCGGACCATTTACACGGCTCACTATCCTCACGATTTCTCTTTTACTATTTCTTTTTCTCGCTCAGCACTGCGGGCTTACTCACAGCGCGCGCTTTTCAGAAAAGCCTTCTTGGGCGGGAAGAGACACGTGGCGTGCCCGTGAGCTTTCTTTTTTTTGCGCAATGCCGGAAAGGCCGATACGGCGATTAAGCCTTTCATCGCTTGCGGAAAGCGAAATACCTTTAAGTTTGGCACGTTTGTAGGTTGCTCACATCAGGTTGGCCACGCCAGCTATTTTCAGCTTGACTTTTGCGTCTGATTCACAAGGGTGTACTTACATATACGTTCTAGGTGTGCGTAAAGCTGCGCTGCACAGTGTACAGAATTATTTTAATAGCCTTAATAAGAACAAGCATACTGTAGAGTTAAGAGCGGTCGTGGGTAGATTTACAGAAAGCAGGGCAGCTTTCTAATAAAGCCGTTTGGCTGGTCTTTGGCAGATAGTTACCTCTTCGATTATCACTTAAGTTCCAGGAGATCGATTTCATCAGCATAGTCGTTGCTATAGGGCCAAGGAAGCTTTGTAATCGTGGCCTGCGGGGTGACAGCGCATGATGTGGACTGCGAAATTTTGGCAAAGACTACACAATATACCCGTCCATGTGGAGTGGGCTACCTGGTGACGCAAGCAGTCACTTAAATAGTCATTGTCCGACTAGCTTTTTGTGCATGCGGTAGCGTGGTCATTACCGGTCATTGCGCCAGGGCATTGTTTCTTGAATTATCATCCCCCCTTCCCCTCTCCCATTTTTTTATTCAGCGCGGTACATCAGCCGGAGCGATATTTAATGGACAAAAACGTTCTCAGCATTACCACAGCAGGCCAGTGAGAAAGCGCCGTCCGGAAGTTGGAAGTGGAGGAAGGGTGGAAGAAGGGGTTAGCTTTCGAGCATGCATTTAATAAACGCTCACGCGCCATTACATGTAGCTTTAAAGGGTGCGAAAGATGCAATTTTCTAAACCGACAGAAAAGGAAAATGCTATGGAAGATGTTATATTGCTTGCTGGTGCCGTGTGTTGCTCACGCTGAGATAATGCAAGTGGCAGAGGAATCAAGTTTTCGATAGTCCAGACAGGAGGCATTTCGACCACTCTCTCACCCGATGCAGAGGTCTACAGAGCGAAGCGGCTAGCCATTGTCGCAGCCTCCTGGTTACTGTTACAGTTTATTGCGGCTTCTTCGAGGAACACAAGCGTATAAGCACACCTATAAGACAATATATGAATTTGCAGGCAATATTGAAAGGCCGATGCTTCTCTGAAATCTTCGTGAGGCGAATGCATTTTTACGTTTTGAAAAGGCATAAAAAATACGTTGTTATAGGGATTTCTTGTTCAAAATGACTTCTTCCTCCGATACTCCTCATGCGTGAAAATAATGTGCTCCATTTAGAATAGCTTAGATCTGCACGTGTTCGCTTTGTGCCGCGTACGCTCTTCTGCATTTGACTCTTGGTGCACTGTTCACCGACCTTTGCATGCCCTGCAGCCGTCAACACATCTTCATCCGGAGACGAATCGTACCAGGAAATTATGGAACAAGCGCGCTGTTTCGACCAGAGCCCTTTCTTCCGTACGGCAGCAATTTGTTTAATCTTTATGATCAAAAACGCACCCAGATGGTTCTATATGGTAGTCTCAAACACTCGGCTTGAGTGAAGAACGAAAAAAAGCGGAATTTCCAGCATGGGAATACCAGATGATTCAGATTTGTTTTTTCTTATAACGTTATCCTACAATATTCCTTAGTTTCCTCATAATTATTAAAAAAACAAAAGAAACCCCATTGGGTTTACATGGCACTAAACTATACTTGGTGCGCGTGCAGAAAAAACATTAAAAGCAAAATTTCGCTACGCATTAGGACACTAGATCATACCGACCAGCATCTTGCAATGTTACATTGTCCTCTCCCATTCAAATGTGATGTTCAAGAAATCTGGACTTGCCGGGTCGCTGCCGTGAGATGTATAAAGGAGATGAAAATTTCGGTTAGACCTGCCCATTTTTTCAGGCTAATACAGAGATGACAGTCACTGCCGGCGATCATTGAACTTGAAAGATCAAACTTGGCGATCAACTCGGAAGAGAATCTATGACGCTTTGACACGTGTCTGCGCAAAATTCACGGTCCACGTTTTTCGTTTGGTTGTAGTCTGTACTGGATGCGCCAAAGTGACAAAGCAGCGAATTTCCTTTTCAGCCGTGCATTTAGGTGCTTATGACATTCCTTAGGCTCGAAATATAAAGTGGGGAGAACGCTTGTCTGTATACCCTTATATAATTTTGTTCTTTAGTTAAATTCGTGTATGCGCCATCGCCACGCATTGCTAGTAGTATTAACGCTGGTTCCATTTCCTTATTTCGTTGCCAGCGTGCATGCAAAAAAAGACTCTCTAATGCCCTATACTAGGTAACAAACCATCAACGACGCTGAAAATTAATAAAAATATGTAATCACACTTCATGTTCGTGCTGCTCCCGATATAAATGATCATCTCAGGATCATCACAGTGATGAGCAGAACTGCTTTTATTTAGAGATTCAAGGTGAGCTTACAGGCAGATTACAGCTAGGTACGTGACGCAGCTGAGATACCATGGTCCCATACAGGATAGGGACCGAACACCGAACGATTAATGTGTCCGGTGTTGATGAAGTTTATATTTTTGGTTTTCAAGTTGCCACTACCAATAGTCGCCTTTGGTAAATATATTTTTACCAAAAATGGTGCCAACAGTTTATGCGACCGCCACGTATTTAGATCCGAGAAGATGAAGTTTGATTGGCGCTCTTATTCGCAATTACATATTCCTTTGTTTTGTATTGATGTAACGTTGCATGTGCAGTATACAGCTGATAATTGCGGGGTTGGGCGTGTTTAAGGGCCCAAAGCGAGGCGCAATGAAAGTTGTCGTATCGAAGACTCGTGAGCAAGAGAGTTACGCCTCTTTCGAGCATATGGCAGTAGGTTACGAGTGCTTTCCCACTGTGCTGACCTAACAGTGCGACAATGCCCTCGCGTGCACGCATCTGGGGCCAGTTTTGCGACAGGTCGTCCCCTCTGCTGATATACAGAGACCGCATATGCCTCTCAAGTACATGCGACGTCAGGCGAAGCTCCATCACTGCCGACGTGCATCGGAGCTGTACGAGAAAGCTCGCATCTTGTTCGCTGCACTACACCTACGCACTGCGATTTCACAATCGCGCGATCCTTCCATCATCATCAATCGCGGCCCTTGAGGTCGCATCGGGCACCGCGGGCCCCATGTTATGTGACACAGCGAAGGTTGATGTACTAAAAGCTGGGTCACCTTCAAAACAACTTCAGTTACACCTGTTATTCCCCCGCTTTGTCCGCGAGTATGTTAGTGTTTGCGTGTGTAGTCCTCGTTCTAAATGCATAACACAGTCGATGAGTGCCTTAAATAATGCTCGCTTTGATGTGGGCCGTTGCAACATTCTGCCGGCTTCTAACGGATGCTTTATGCCGCGATCCCAGCATCCATCATTCAGGACGATTTTAGCCAAAGAAAAACAATAAGGTAAAAATAATATTTGCCCCAAAGACAAACCTACTCACAACACGGAGAGCATGCGGTAAGCTGGCGCGCTGCAACGCGCAGGGAGTCGACACCCAGACGCTCTGTCTCACTCTCATTCCCACAGCGAGCGATATTCCAGGCCCTGCCGGCGCATCAGTGCCGTGTTTATTCATGAAGAGACAGGAGTGAGGGAGGGGGTTAAGCGCACCATCGCGAGACGCTGATCACCACCGATGGGATTTCTGCGCTGTCGGGACGCAATCTATTTAGGGGAGGGGCGCAGCAGAAGTTTTTGTTTACGCAACTCGAGCTCTCTCCGAAGAGTCCGTAACGAGGGACGATGCGTCGTGTGCGGCGATGCGGTGTACGTGTCTCCGCCGCAGACAGACCGGGTGACCGATCGAAACGGCCTGCTGTGTGCCCTACAAGCCATGCCTGCGCCGCCGCCGCCTCCGCATCACCCCCTTCTTACCCCATCTCTCTCGCAATTCGCTCCGCATCTTTCGTGCGCGCCTGGTTATGGGATGATGGTCTCGGTGGTGGAGCAGAAAAAAAAAAAAAAAAAAAAAAGACGGGAAAGAAGCGATCGCCGAGTTTGCTGTCTATAAATAAACCTAGTCCCGCCTAGCAGAAAACGTCCGCCGCTCCCGGCGTTCAAGTTCATTGTGCGCGTTGCTGACGACTGCGGGTCTTTTCGGGCGGAAGAATTAATCCGCGCTCCGGAAACGCCAGATGATTACGGCTCCGGAATGATGGAGGATGAAGAGAACTTTAGTAGTGGCGAAGGTCTGAACAATGATGAAGTTCTTGCAGGAAAAAAAAAAAAAGTTAAATGCTGAGAATACGATGTTTTAGAGACAAGAGGCGGCACATAAGAATAAGAATAGTGGAATGCGGCAAATCAGCGAGCATATATTTTTTGGGAGTTAGTGCGAACACCGTTCTATAATTTTAACCTGGTAATATGAAAAGATATTGTACGCCGTCTGACGTATCACCCAGGTAGTCTCGTTTTTTCCAAGCGCATAAAATTAAACGCACAAATACGTGCACCGGGTCTTTATTCATTATCTTCTCAAACGCATGGGTACAGCGTGAATTGCTCTGAATGTATTAGTATCATAATCTAAGCCGGATAATGCTTTTTATGGATGCTTGAGCATCTCTTTCAGTTATCGAGCCAGTTTTGTGTTTACTTTACAAGAAATAAGAACAGAACTTGTCTTTACTTTTTTACGGAACTTTTCTCATTATATTACAAAGCCTGCATTTGCAATCATCTCTCTCTGTATTTTTTTTTCAGTGAAGACAACGAAGAGACTTAAGTGACGAACTTTGTTAATATCTTGTGGATTTATTAGCAAAATGTGGCACGATTCGTGCAGCAGAGATATTCGGTTCCTTTTAGATGAATTATTGAATTTTGTTGCAATGCATAAGTGCGATAATATGTTTCGCATAACGCTACGATGGTGCTTATTATGGCAGCTTCTTTTTTTTTTTTTTTTTTTTTTTTAACCATGTTTCCTTAATTGCGTACTTTGTACCTTATAAGGAATAAATCTCAATATGGTTCAAACACATGGAACAAGGCACATATGAAGAGCTTTTGCAAAGTTTCGGGCGAATAATAATGGCCTGAAGGGGACAATAACGAATTTATCAGAACAGGCAACGAAACAAGTGCAGACGACGCGGTCCTCACACACCGTCTGATGGACTCCCGCATCACGCAAATGTGCAAAATAGCGCTGATAGTTATTATGAAAAGAATTACGAATGCAATTTTCACCTTGAATCCTCGGTCAATCCTGAGTTAGCAGCTTTCATTCCTCGAAGCATAAATAATTTTCTCTAGGTGTTTATCGCAATGTATACTGATCCAGTTCCAAGCAGTGCACTTTGACTACCAATTTGAAATAAGACGCTCGAAAGAGGTTTAGCAGATCACTGCAAGCAACACTACACTTGTTGTTGCTGGAAAAACAATTGTTCATCATAATTATATCAGAGAACTCTTATTAGGGATGGATTTACGCACGGAAAAGTCAGTATATTTTTTAGCTCTAAGGAAGCAGCCTAATGGTTCTGTCTTTGCTAGAGCATACGCACGTCTAATATAAGTATGTGCACTAATTCATTTTTATCGCAGCAGGCGCTCCTGGTTGCTTTTACCCTCGCTAAATGCAAGACAGAGCCTTGATTCTTTAAGCCGGTCTATTTCTCAACCTAACTTTAATTTGGTGTGTTTCGCATCTGTCTTGAAAGTAATATGTGACACGAGCCACAGCTAGAGCAGCAAGCGGCGCTGTTCTTATCGAACAGTTACGTATTGTTCCGTTGTTTTAATTATTTTTCTTGTCCGGGATACAAGTCGCTTTCTCAGTGCCCAATTTGTCCATCGTGTCTACGGACAACAAAGAGTTATTGTCTTATTGTGCCTCAGTAAACAAGCAAATTGTGGCCCGTGTTACGAGCGTCGCTTTGTTTGCACACCGCTAGTCTACAGAGGGGGGGGGGGGGGGGGGGGGTGAGAGCCCTCGAGTGGTTGGCACCTGGTGATTTTCAATGCCAGAGCTGGCCAAAGGCGCACTTGGCGGGACTCTTATCTCCCAATGACCGCGGCCTCGGCTCGCGTGGCCTTTTGATCCGCCGCCCGCTGCTCTCGATCCCGAGGCGAAAGTGGTCACCCTCGATGTTTGAGGTGGTGCATTACGGTGAAATCGAGTTCAAGGCTAAGAACAAAGCAGTTCGAAGTGCTGTGGGGAGGAAACTTCGTTCAGAGTTAGGACAGCAGCAGCTCGCTAGGGCGTAGAGTCGGGCTTCGGGAAAGGCCTAGCCGATTGTTTCCTTGTATCGGTTGCGTCAGAAGTTTCGGTTCGGTCGGAAAGTGGTTCTCCGCTTGCGCAAAAGACCATAATTCGCAGCGGGGCCAGTCGTGCGCCACTCGAGTTTGTAGATATTGCAGGCTCTGCTTATCGGTGCGCCTATCTTTCACAGGCTCATCCGAAGTCGAAGGTTGATGTGTCCTTAACTTCGAAAGGTGCTGCCAGCTTTGAAAGCATTGTGCACGCCAGGAAGTCGTTTAGTGTCCGGCCTTACATAAGACACGGAATGCATATTTGAAAACAAAAATTGATGCGATAAGGCCGTGCCTTGCTGTCAAAGAATATGACATCGACAGGCGTAAAACATAACATCATACCGGTCAATAATATTGTGGACGACTACTTTGATATCACACTAATATTCTTCTTTACATCAGTTCACAAACTAGTATGGTTCAGACAGGTCAGCGGACGTATCTAGATCTCGTTTAGACGCAGAGTGATCGTCTACACCATACCCTGTATGTAGTGCTGATTAGAATGTCACCTCTGCCAGCCTTCCTCTCAACTCACTTGCAAAACTCTCCACGGACTCCATGTTTCAAACTCAGGCAGCATGCCAATCTTTTTTTAAATTCTGGATATATCAGGATGACGTCACGCGGTTACTTGTGGCAATCGCATACAGGCTAGCTCGAAACCTTCATGCTTCCGCTTACACCTGACGTCAAGGACCAGATGCTATGACATCAAGTTCTGGGTTCCAATAATACATCGTTCGACCTAACTTTGACATTCAGTTGCGGGTGACACAGAAAGAAGGCCGGAAGAGCGGCAAAAGCCTATGTGCACGAGACAAAAGTGGCACTTACAGGCAGCGGCTTTTTTCTTGTTCTTTCAAGCCTCACTATACTTACTCTTTCAGTTTTTCCGTTGCGTTGCTCTCGTTGAAATTAACATTAAGGATTTTCGGACGCCATAAGATGATGTCAGTGCCTCTGGTCTCTACGTAATGTCAGCTATCAGAGTAAGCATGTTGACAATCGACCTACGCACACGGTTCTCACGGGTAACAACAGAAAAAAAAAACTCATTAACAACCGCCTCTTGTGAAATATGTGAAAGGCGGTACAAAACCTGGTTACGCTACAAGGCGAGTTAATTTCGGCAGTAATTTGCCCATCGATCGGCAATGGCGCTACACAGAGGAGCACCTCACCCACGCACGCGTTCCCAAGCGTGGGCTGTCAAAGGATTCGCTTCCGCGAGTGCTGTGTTGCCATCGAAGTCGTCGTGTATCAACATGTTTCACTCTCGCGGCACTGTAATGAGCTCCTGTAAAGGCCTTCAGAGTTCTTTGTGTGCGCCCTCTGTGCATCAAAAACGTCATTTACGTTAACGTGTGCGTGGGCGTTGTAGAAATTTCTGCAACGTTTTCGTTCATTTATCGCCTCGTCTAGGAAGCTAATGCAAAGCGAATATAATGGAACCGACGAATAAAAACGCCGGAAGAAGTACACGGCCGGCAACGCCGCCCCAGTAAACGAAGTTTCGCTGGAGAGTGGGGAATCCGTGAAACCGAACAACGCGTTCGTAGCAGGCGAGAACACCCACACAGTGAGTCGCCTACAAACATTAAAACACGTGTAAGTTTCGCGCACCTAGATCGGAGATAAAACGCTCTTTTCATTTCGTACACGGGGGCAGTGTTTATTTTAGCAGCTTCGTTTTATCCTTTTTTTTTTTAATTTTAAGTGTCTCTTCGATGGCGCCCATTGTGAAAGGTTTCCACGGTGTACCTGTTTCCTTTGATTTGTTTGTTTGTTCGTTTTCCTTTTTTATTACCGAATCTATATATAGTCGAAAGCCGGCACCTTTGTTCGTTTCCCTTTTTTACTACCAATTTTAGTCGACAGCCGACACGTCATGTTTGCATTGCATGCAATGTCACGGAAGCCTATGTTGATCTGGCATATTTTCCTCGAGTTCACATCTCCAGAAAACAGTTACTCCAAAGAATTCGACGCTGTCGCTGCTTTTACCGTAGCCTCTGGATTTCAAGTTTACGCGTTCTTAAGTGACGAACTTCATCGCTTTGGCATTCTGCGCTTACGGCACGATTCACGTCACCTTAAGCAGTTACGAAGTGCTGAGGCACACAATCTCCTTAAAGATATTGTTGTTGTTTTTCTACTCGCCATTCGAGAAAATTCTCGTCGTGTGACGTACAAGCTATCGAAAACTCCGAGCCACGACTGGCTTAATTAGTTTGGCACGTGTCACTATTAAATGCTCCGTACTAAAGTCATAGCAGGCGGAGAGCAGGCAAAACGGAATTCCTATACATCGCAAACAAGCATGGTCGTGACACTGCTCCGACGAGAGAATTTCGTCGTCTTTTAGACAAGCGCCATCATCATTCATAACTTGCAGAAAAGGAGGTATCTATACTGGTCTTCCCGCGCTGTGACCGCACTAAGAGAAGCCTCCCGGTCGAAAACTTAGACAGCGGTCCCCTGCTTCCTTTTGCCCCTGTCGAAGTCTGTAGTGCATTAGATATCTTGAGATTATTTTTTTTTTTACCAAAGCTTTCGATACGCATTCAACCAGCCGCCGTTTTATTTGATCAGCTTAGACCCCTGCTTCATTAGATGCTGACGTTTCGTGCCACGAGTTTCACGCTACACCCGAAGTATTTGCGCTCACCTTCTTCCAGAACTTCCAGCGGAGCGGCGTCATGGACGAGCCGAGCGTGGTGGCGGAGCGTCGCAACGGCCTCCTACCAGGCGCTGCCGAGGCGGCGTGCGCCGTGCCGTCGCCCTCCCATCCGCCACCGCCTGGGGAAGCGATCACGTAGTGCTCGCCGCGACACGGACATCCGGGCAAGACGCACTGGCGGTCCCAAAAGTACGTGGGCACGCGCAGACACGGGGACACGTGCAGTACTCCGACGCGCTGTTGACGGCCTCCGTCGAGCGGGTTGGAGGAAGCCGGGTGGCAAGACACCGCGAACCACATGACGCTGTCCTAAATCTCCTCTTGGAGACGATAGTGAACCGCGACGGAAAGATTGCTGGTTGCTCTCCTAGTACGAACGAGCGAGCACAGGCGAGTTTGAACGCCGGCGTGCCAAAATCAGCGTTTTAAAGAATGACGCAGCGTGCGCACGTTCGGTGAAGTTCAGCAGCCTTGGAACTCGCTTTTTTTATCACCTTCGTCTTCAGATTACTCTCAGATGTTGACGAACAGTGTTTGTGAGAACAGTGTTTGTCAACGGGAGTTCGAGAGCTCCTGCAATTGGAAATGGCTGCTTTATCGAAAGATTCCTCGTACTTGGTGTCGATGAGGTGCGGATAAATCAGCTGCTAATGCAGATGAAATGCGCCCCTCTGGGAGATGGGAGGGGTTCCTTGTGCGTGCCTGATGTGGCCACAACAGAGTAGACTGCTGAGGAGTAATGATTCTAAGTGAGCAGGAGAACGAACTGCATTCAACCGCGAAAACAGGTCTCTAAACTGGCGACAACGAAGGAATGTGCTACGGCATAAAATATCTCATTCGTGAATAGTGTCCTTCAACTGCAGTGACAGAATCTTCTTGGCACCGCTCCTGTTTGACTGAACTGTGTATCCTCAATAAAACAGCAGTGTATGCTCTTCTATCACTGCATAGCAGCACGGGTTGCGAGAGATCTTAAGAGGAATACTTGTATACAACCAGCGCATTTTCCATGTTTAGCCTCATTTTTATCTCTAGTGACTATCCACCTGGTTGCAACGACAAGCACGTGAACAAACGCAACCTTATGAACTAGCCGTTTTCCGCCTACAGCCCTCCGAAAGAAGAATCTGCCCCGCCCAATAACCTATGCACTTCTTTCAGAATATTGAACTTGCCCTCGATGTATCCAGGCAGGTACGTGCACACAGAAGGCTGTGTCCTCTGCCACAGCTTGGGTGGAGTTCTAGGTCAGCGGTGCACGGAGATGCATAAAAGCAGAAAACTGAGCGGAGTTCTTTTAGCGGAATCAGCGAAGCAGCCCAGCTCGACGGGCAGTCAACTCTGAAAAGATGGCAAACGGGGCGCGCGCTTTTACATACGTTAAATGGTGGAACGACCCTACGAGAGCCTGCGGAGAGACGACGTATTCCTATAGTGAAGCGTGCGTGACACGTACCATGTGGTGGATGAGTGTGACGAGCTTGGTCCGCTAGTGAGATGGACCTAGTAGCAGCGCGGACAAGGGCGACTATGCGTCCTTCAAAAGAAGGAAAGAGGACACGCACTCGCAGAGCTGAGAAGGTGTGTCCAAAGAGAGGGCGTGGACACACTTGCGTATGCAGAAAACGTACACTATTGTGCGCTACGTCGGGTGCCGATGGAAGGCCTGTTATGTAACAAGTCTCATCCTATAGGCTTACTTTTTCATTATGTTGTATAGGCAGAGCACAGAGAACGATATAACTGCCTGCGTTTGTATTTTTGCTTCAATCGTGCCCCACATATGTCCGCTTGCTTTGTTATATATGACAAAGTTCAAATCACGCAACTTTTGCGCTTAGAGCCTCTGCTCGTAGCAGCGATATTTCCACTTTTAGATGACGGTTATGAGCAGGACAGTGTTACTGACCCACTTGCAATCCACTTTGTCCCTGCTGGAAACACCGAAGGTCGAATGCCGCCGACTGCTATATGCTGTCATTTCGCGAACGACGCAACTACGCAACAACTGGCAGTCGTGGAGTATAGCTCAGAAGAATCCGCGTTCTACATAATGAACACCTGACGGCTGTACAAGAACATAACCTCACTTCGATGAAGCGAATCAATACAATAGAAGCACAGTCCGATTCTTGCAAAGCGACTAATATGAACACTCTATAAGAGCGTGTCTTTCACCTGTGCAAGTAACCACATCAAAGCAAGCCTCACTGTGCACGGCCTTAATCAAGATCACACCTTTCCTTGACTGCAAAAATACACAAGTAAAAGGTGCACGATGGACTCTCCCACAGGAAAATGCGACGACCACCTCCTACTCTACATGCCTTCCACGCGCAAACAAGACACGTGTGACTATCACCACTGCACCTTCTGGAAGGACTGAATGACAGGTTTCGCGTAGTACACTATGATGTCAAGGCACACACGCTCTAGTATGCACACAGATTCACACACGCCGAGTCGACGACGGGTAGTAGGAGCACGACGGTCAAGACGAGGATGTCCTCTTGATCAGCTGGAAGAGAGGTTGGGACAACGCCTAGACGTTCGGCTCTGCAGCACCGACTAAGGACACCGTCCGTGCATGGACTCAACACCGAGCACACTGCCAGCACGGTAGCGACGGACCGAGTAAAACCGAAAGAAGAGGAGGAGGGGGACGACGCAACTAAATAGGCGCGAGGTCGAAAGGACGACACGCCGCTCCGGGGACAGAACGGCGCCTCTGTTCGCGCGGTCAGGGGATCCGCTGTTGCAGCACAACGCGCGAGTCCATCCACCGGAAGCCGCGGTCCGCGGAGCGTGACGACGAGTGGCCACAGCGCTGCTATTCAAGAGGCAGCACCAGCCGCGGGCGTCGTCCCCCGTCGCCCATGGACTGGCACCGCCGGGCCCTCGGGGACCACATCGCGGGTCACACGCGACTCGCTCGCGGAAGGATCCTCCTCACCTGTGTGAAAGCGCGTAATGCTTCCCGAGGTCAATTTAAAGAGCTGTCGTAGGAGCTGAGAAGCTGCGAGGGAGACGTCATACGCGCAAATGGCTTTTTTGTTGGAGTGGTACAAGAACATGTGACTCGAGAAAATGGGCGCTGATTTCTTTCATGGGTCCGTATAACCATATCAGTGGCATAGCGAAGAATCCACTTTAGGAAGTGGCCGCGCTAAAAGCACCGTGCATTCGGTGCTCGCTATGAACGGATATATAAATTGAAACCATTTCTTTACCCCCCTCGCAGCGAGCATAAAATGTAGTCGAATATTCATAATCCATAACCAAATTCCAATTTAACCGAGTTAGAATTTACGAGATCTCGTTCTATCACGGTTATACCGAAGCGAATTATAACTAATATACACAGAACAACTGCTGCAGATCATTCATAATAACAGTGCACTTGACGGAACAAACAAGTAGAAGGGAGCACACAACAGCGCTGTTGCGTCCCCTCTTCTACTCGTTTGTTCCGTCAAATGCGCTGTTATTATGGATGTCCGAAACTAACTCGCCCAACATATTGTTTTGTGCTGTAGCTCGATGGTCGTGGCTTCCGACGGTTGGTCCCAAGGTTGCGGCATCAAATCCCGGCCGCTGCGGCCACATTTCTATGGCCACGAACTGCAAAAAAGTGCTGTGCTGTGTTATGTCAGCGCACCTTGAAAAAAAAAAAAAAATCTGGTGGTCTCACTCCCTCCAATGCCCTACTTATACGCAGTCTATCATAGCCCATGGGTAGCCCCGGGATGATATTGTATAAACCCATCATATATCACCACTACGACTATCATAAGTACCACCTCTGCGACATCGATGTACTACAAGGTCAGCAAGCGTTGACGCGACAGTGTGTAAATAGTTATAGGCCAACAACTGCGTAACGAGGCTTACGAACTTCTTTGTAGCCTGCGCGTCCATCTCAATTCCCGATTTTTTAAGGCGAAAGCCTTTATTTCCTCATCGTTGTCGTCAACAAAAATGTCACGCTTTTGCGGCGGCTCTGATTGGTCGAGACGGGATGACGTCATGGAGGTCTCGACCAATCACAGAGCGCCATCACAGTATGCGCGAATGCGTGCCTTATATGGCCATATGCCATCATCATCATCATCATCAGCAGCAGCAGCAGCCTGATTATACCCACTGCAGGGCGAAGGCCTCTCCCATATTTCTCCACTTGACCCGGTTCTGTGCTAGCTGCATCCACTTGACCCCTGCGAACTTCTTAATCTCATCAGCCCACCTAACTTTCTGCCGCCCCCTGCTACGCTTTCCTTCCCTTGGAATCCAGTTTGTTAGCCTCAGCGACCATCGGTTATCCCCTCTTCGCACTACATGTCCTGCCCATGTCCATTTCTTCTTCTTAATTTCCACTAGAATGTCGGTAGCTTGAGTTATTTCTCTGACCCACTCTGCACGCTTTCTATCTCTTAATGTTACCCCTACCATTTTTCATTCCATAGCTCTCTGGGTTGTCCTCAACTTAAGTAGAACTCTCTTGGTTAGCCTCCACGTTTCAGCCCCATAGGTGAGTACAGGCAAGATGCAACTGTTGTATACTTTCCTCTTGAGCGATACCGGTAAGCTGCTAGTCATAATATGCGAGTGCTTGCCAAATGCGCTCCATCCCAATCTTATTCTTCTTGTTATTTCCTTTTCATGGCCCGGATCTGCGGTTACTACCTGTCCTAAGTAGACGTATTCGCCTACTACTTCCAGTATTTCGCTACCTAATGTAAACTGCTGTTCCTTCCCGAGGCTGTTGAACATTACCTTAGTCTTCTGCATATTGATTTTCAAGCCTACCTTTCTACTTTTTCTGTCTAGGTCATCAATCATTATTTGCAGTTCATCCCCCGAGTTGCTTAGCGAGGCAATGTCATCAGCAAATCGCAGATTACTGAGGTATTCTCCATCTACCCTTATCCCTAACTTCTCCCATTCCAAGTCTCTGAATACTTCCTCTAAACAAGCTGTGAATAGTACTGGGGAGATTGTGTCTCCTTGCCTAACACCTTTCTTTATGGGAATTTTGTTACTTTCTTTATGCAGAACTATGGTTGCTGTGCAGCCACTATATATATCTTCCAGCACTTTCACGTACGGCTCGTCTACCCCCTGATTTCGCAATGCCTGCATCATCGCCGAGGTTTCAACTTAGTCAAATGCTTTTTCGTAATCAATGAATGCTATGTATAAGAGCTGGTTATATTCCAAGCATTTTTCTATCACCTGATTGATGGTATGGATATGATCGATAGTAGAGTACCGTTTCCGAAACCCTGCTTGATCCTTTGCTTGATTGGCCATTTGCCATTGGTTAATTTGTAATTGATTGGCCATATGCCAGTCAATTACAAATTAACACCTAAGTAAGCAATAATTCACGAATTACTGAGTATTAATTATTTACTAATTGCTACTTACTAATTACGACGTCATGATTTCTAATAGCTAATTAAATTAGTTACTGATTACTAATACAAAATTAATTACAAATAGTAATTAGTGTCCGTTGCGTAGCCAATTAATTTGTTGCTAATTATAGCCGCGCACCGGCTAAAATCAACCGCACAACAGTAAACGTCTAACAACTGCGAAGATACAAGGAGCGCGATCTCGTCGCTGCCAAGCAGAATTCACTGAATAAATGCACTCGCAGAATGCGAAAGAGTAGTCGCTCGCTTTACTCGTAGCAGCATTCATCGCTACATGCGCAACAGTGGCGTAGAAGAATGTAGCACTCAGGCTTTCGCCTTTCATCACTTTAGTCGCCAAAGTGTCCTCGAATTTTGAATAGGAAGGGAAGCGATTACAGCTGACGATATCTGGACGGTCGGCTTCTACACGGCGGCATGGTGTACAGCGGCTATGCTGCCCTGGCCTCGTCTCACCTGCCTCCTTCCCCTACCCCTTCCCGAGAGGCATGGGAGACTGCCCTCCTCACTGCTCCACACTGGAGTCTCAACGGGCTCTGGTGAAACGGGCGCGAGACGGGGCCTCGTCATGCGGTGTCCCGGACTAGGGACGCCGACCATGTAGCGGGGCCACTCTGTGGCTCCCAAACTCCAATTAACCAATAAACGTTTCCACCACCACCGTCTTTAAGCAATGATTAGGTACGTGATGTACGGTGAGGGCATGCCAGAATAATAGCTAGAGTACTATATACACAGTATTGCTGCTGTCTTACAGTAAAAATAAGTAATAAATAAATAAGTAAGTAAATAAATAAATAAATAAATAAAACAATTGAGCAGAACATGACCAAAGCCGAAACTTCGAAGACAACAGGAATGCCATTACGCTGTTTACAGGCTATAAACTCTCTAGAAGGTGATCGGAGAAAAATATAGGGTTTTAGCATAGTGTCAGCGTGGACTGCTTCCATGCGCTACCATCTGGTGCATGCGAGCTGCATACACGTACAGCACGCATGCGCAGGACGTTTAAATGTACCATTACTAAAGAACCTGGGGCCGAACATGCACTGTTACTTTAGATAAGTAGCCAACAGCAACAGTGAAATACGGTAAAACTGTGCTAAAACTGTCTAATAAGGAGTGAGGAAAAAGGTTTTTCTTTTTTTCTTCGTGTACATGCAGTAGGACGAAGCACGTGCGCCTGAGTGCGCACGCCTTAAAGTGAGAGCCTACTTGGCAGCGTATGTTGAACAAGGTATACCACCACCGACTTGTCTATGCAATCTTGAAGTAATGAGTAGCCAGGTGTGAAAAATCGCATTTAAAGCTTTAAGGAAGGTAACTTTTTTTTCTCCGTGGCGTTTTAAATATAAGCGCTTTGGGATACACACGCAAATGTTTCCGTCCTCTCGCATATTTAATAAATCTCTTGACAGTGATTGATGACTTTTTTTTTTTCTCGCTTAATCACATGTACTCTTCGCACTTCCTTTCATCAGTCAAGATCGAGTCAGTCGTGAGGAAAAACTTGTAAAAGTTGGCCGTACCAAAAAGCTAAAGAGTTGCAATCTTGAAAAGAAAAAAGAAAATAAGGATAAACAAAAGGCAATAATTAATTCCGTCATAACAAGGCGGCCCTTAATCTCTCGGAAAGGAAGAAAGTTGAGCGGTGCGACGGTGACTGAACTAATTGCGCTAATGGCCGCTGCTTTCGTCACCGACATCGCGTGGGCCGCTCGTTGACAACTGTGGGGTGGGAGCATGGCAACCACAGGTGACTTAATGAAGCTCCGAATGAACTGAGCCAGATTTCGGAAGGGGACATTCTGGGCGGGCACGTTTCGAGTGCGGCGCGGAAATGGGTTCATTGAAACATCCGGCTGACGAAAGCGCCGCAGAAATGACACACACGTTAGCCGCACGCTGCGCATTTGCAACGCCAGCACGGCATAAGCGCAAGGATTATTCCCTCCGTCGACACGTGTGGAGAAATTGCGAGTGGGGCGCAGTCATAACCTTTCCTTCCTGATTCCGTCGTAGCACACTGGGTGTGTGGTGAGGTTAGGGCGGTAAGCACCATTGCGGCTTGGTCGCACGCCTTGATGTGTGATTACTGATAATGCTCCATGAATGCCCACACTGAAGGGCATCGGTTCATTCGCTATTGCGGCATATGCTAGCTGTTATATACGCCTCTTCCTGTGCTGTATATACTTAATCCATTGACCCTTTTCACAACAAACATCGGGCGTTCAGAATCAGGCTAACACAGGCTTCTTCCTTTTTTTCATAATAAACGATCAGAACCACACCAAGCAAGTCTTTCCCGCAAGCTATGCGCCATGACAGACGGACACCAAGTTACCACTGTGAGCACTCCGGAAAAAATCAATAAAATTTTCAGACATTGCAATTAGCCCAAATTTCAATATTGGAAGCTAATTACAGACCGTCATACTCCTGCAGACTATACCTGACTGGTTAAAATTCTCGAAGCACGCAAGTGTACCGTGACACCCGCCTCCTCATTTCAATCCTGATCTACGTGAAATGCGCGAGCAAGACAATGACGACCGGCGTACAACTGCTGCCTGATTTGACGCGGCCGTTTGAGGTGATATTTCGTCTGCCAACCGCGCAGAAAAACCCATCAAGCTGATGAATGATTAATAATAAAAAAAATATCTTCGCTTTCGGCTAGCGAAAGAAATAACCGTACGCAACAGCCACCTCACTCCGAAGGATAATTTAGCACCGGTCGTAACAGCCTCGAATGTTTATTACCCCGAAGAGGTCGGAAAGTCGGAGGCACATACATGAGAATACGGCTGCTCTACGACGGTTTCACCAAATATATTTCGGATACTGCCGTCGTTTTTGTCCCTAATGGCTTTAATGTACCAGTTGTCCATCGTTTGTATTTTAAAATAACACCGTTTCATTCTAATTTAAAAAGCTACCATTTTACACTATTTCACCCTCGAAACATTGTCATGATCAGATGTATCGTAAAATGCGAGATGTAAAGAAATGAGAATAAGAGAAAAAGCAACATTTTTTTCGATGAAGGCTAGAGTCAAACACGGCTCTAATCACACGATGTTTGAAAATACTTCTCGTGCGATTTTGTTTAACCTTCAGCAACTAAAGTGCTTCTATAGTTCCACGTTTTGCTGGCACGTATACCGCCGCGTGGATGTGTCATTCCTACATTTATATACGCTGCGTGCAAGCTGTCCGAGTTGGGTGCCTCCATTATGGGCCGCTTTCTATTAGCCTACAGAGAAGCAGCGATCGCCGTTGTTACAGCTGCGGCACTGCAATTGTTTCGATATTTTTTTTTTTCTCCTTTTCATTTTGTTAGAGCTTGCTGTTCTTTCGCGTGCAGGAGATGAAACGCCCACTTCTTCTACCAGTGCCGGGCTTGCAGTTACCCAGCTAGAACGCGATGAACGCGGCGCGTGCAGATGTTCGCAATCGGCACCTACAATCCGTTTTCTCATTTTCACGTGGGCTTCCGGGTTTTTGCGTGTCGCGGAGCGTGGGAAACTAGCACGTGGTCCACGTGCCGAGGCGCGGGAACCTTTGTGGAATCACTCTGCGGGAGCGAGACAGATGTGCACAACCGCGGGCTGTTCAGTTCGCAATTTCCCTATAGTCTTATTCTGGTAAAGCCCGAAAAGAGAAATCTTTCCAGAAAATTGAGTTCGTTAAAAACAATGCAAGAGAATGAAAAGGCCTCTCAAATGGGTAGGGCGCAGGAGCCGGCAAAGCGGAACCCGTAATGATATCGAACTTCCAGTCGTCTAAAAGGCTAAAGGGAAAAAGGTGGGAGGAGGTGGTGGTGGTTGTTAAAACATTTATTAACAATTAAATGGTTACAGAGAGGTGGGCTGGAAGGAGCAGAAGTGCGCTAAAGCCTGCACTGTGCTAATTTCAACGATGATACGATGCCAGATTCAAGCATTTCAGCCAAGCAAGTCATTGCCGTATGAAGAAAGGCGGTGCTCAACAACTTTTGAGTCTCTCCTCACATAATAAATGATCACTGCAAGGCTCACTCTTAGGCGGCAGATTGATCCAAATAAAATGAGAGAGAGATAGAGAGATGAGTAGAGTAGATGAGTAGAGAGGGAGGGAGAGAGAGAGAGAGAGAGAGAGAGAAGAGAGAGAGAGAGAGAGAGAGCGAGAGAGAGAGAGAGAGAGAGAGAGAGAGAGAGCGAGAAGAGAGAGAGGCTCTTTAATTGAAAACGTGAGAATTTTGCAGGCGTTTAGTTTTTGCTGGCATGCTATTCTGTGTAGTAAAGGGAATTCGGGAGGGAAAGATTGAAATAGAATGGTGAGGGAAGTAATAGAATTGAAGGGGAAGATAAAACACGGCCATTAGATACGTGTTAAGGTGCTTCGTGGATGTAATGATATAAAATCAAATTAAACAAGTACTTGAATGCCATTTCTGTTCATTCCTGAAACAGCTTTTCCAAAAAGTCTCATCACACGTTCCACGATTAGGTGGAACTGTGTGAACGTGTGGAACGTGTGTGGAACGATTTGGCACAACCATTATTCTGTCACATCAGGACTCATAGCACTCTGGAATGTGGATGCACAGGCTAGTGCTGTCATGTGTGCATGTCATAAGAGGTTTGACATCTGAAAGCAACGTGGACTGTGAAGGGCGCCATAGTGGGGCTCCTCGGATTCATTTCGATCGCCTGGGTTTAGTGCAATATGACATCACAAAGTACGAGTAATGGGCGGCTTTCGGCCTCTATCGAAATGGGTCCGCAGAACTGGAAATGTGCACTCCTATGTGAAAAGTGCATCATAGCACTTCTTTATGCTTGTATAACGCGTGAACTCTCTCTTTCTTACAGCAAAGTCGACAATTCACAATTTGAGGAAGGAGAATAGCGAGATAGATGTATTTCGGTATGGGACGACCGAGGCTGCAGACATCACAAACCACGCGTTAAAGACGGGCGTAGTTTAAACTAGCTGATCTGAGAAGGGGTGACAGCTGCGGAGGAAAGAAACCCGTGCACGCGTTTATCAACTGCGCCAGCTGGAACCTCGGTTCCATGGCTCCTTGATCGCCTGCGCACGCCTCGCTTTTTTAGGTGGGCATATCTCACGCTTCGCGGAAGGACCATTCGTTTAAGAACAGATTCGGGGAGTTTGGAAGCCGTTACTAGGGCGAGCCGCTTATAAGGCGAGGCCGAAAAAGGCCGAAGGAAAGAGAGAAAGCGACATCGCAAGAATTACTTTTTTTTTTTTTTTTTTCATTCGTTTCTGGACGTAATGAGTTGGCTTAGCGAGAGATACGCACGTCGCGCGCGTTGGTGGGCGCCCACGACGCTTAGGAAAACCTCGACGGCGCCATCCATCACCGCTCGACGTAAACCATTACACAAGGCGCCTTCATGAGGACGCAGACCCCATCACAGTCCGCGTTGCCAAGTCGGCGTTGGCAGAGATGGACGCGTTACGTGAAGGCATCGCCCTTGACTATAACTGTTCATGCGCGCACTTCGCGCCTACCGCGGACAGTCTCCCGTTACACAGTTTAGTTTGTTTACTTTTTTTTTTCCCCACCATCCAGAATAAACGGCCCAGCCCAAGGGTGAGGGCTTCCTCTGACCTTTGCGGTGTGGTGCTCGCGCGCAGACCTTGCCACGGAGTCTACTCCCTCTTCTTTACTACAGGTTGGTTCAGGTATCTAGAACTGCTTTGACTTCAGAGTTATATATTGCGCTTGCAGTATTGATAAGCAGGAGAAGACGCATAATCATTGCAGCACTGGTCTTGCATAGGCCGGCATTCGCTGAGGTGCTCCTCTTACGGCGTAATGTATGATTTCAAGTTACGAAACGCGCGCGCAAGATTGAGTATCATATCAAAGAGCGTCTTTGATCTCGGAGTTTGCAAAATTCTCTACAGGCATCCATGTTTAAACATGTTGCTCACCGTCTGAAACGAAATTCAGACGTCTGCGCATCACTGATTCACTGCCAACTTACTGAATACAGCCTGACTTACCAAGGTCGCTGAGCGCTGTTACAGCGCCTCATTTCTGAGCTCGAATGAGGCTGACGGATGATCTGACGCACCTTTCATTGTGCATCGCTTCTTTTGCATGGGCATGCACCGCCTTATTCTTTAGGCCACGGATTATGCATTCATTTAGGTTGAAATTTTGCGCTCTGTAGAGACTGTACAGCACATATATTTTAAACATCACCGAACATAGCATGAAACCCTAAACGTCTATTCTCTTGGAAAGTTTTGTGATACTTTAGTTGGGCGTGCGAATACATTTTTACTAACATTTTTACTAACAATTTTTCTTTTTCATGAAAAATTTAGTCTAGTGGCCTGCACATCGATGCAGACCGTGCGCGAAAAAATTCAGTAATTAAAGCATCTTTGTTCAGAAAACTCTCTGAATGATAAGGATGAAGATTATCTTTACCCAGCAGAGATTTGAAACTTCATAGAATCTGTTAAGTGCTTTATAATAGAGCTGTAAAACAAGCCTGAATACTCTCCCCTAATGTTCTCTGCATCCGGGGATTGCACACATTTATTAAATGCACAGCATATCTTCCTCCCTGTTCATGTTCACAGTATGGTGATAAAAAAGAAAATGCACAAGAAAAAAAAAACGGCAAGAGCCGATGCCGGAGCGCCCAGTTCCTCCACGTAAAAGTATTTTTTTTTTCGTTTTTTTTTTTTTTTTTTTTAAGGTTTTAACGTCCCAATTCTCAGGCTACGAGAGATGCCGTAATGGAGGACTCCGGAAATTTTGACCACACAAACGTGTCCTAAACAAGCTTTCCGATAGGTTCGCGGTTCATCTGAATGCGGAGTCAGTCGACTGCCTCCAACCCTAGCACTCGCGCACAGGAACACGGAAAAGATGGATTTGGTCTCCCCCTCTCACATCCCCATCAATCGGTGCCCAGTTTGTCCCCTTATCGCACAAAGGACGACGGCGTACGGAAACAAACAGCAAAAGCAGCCGCTCTATTTATAGGCGATGACCCGGACAAACTAGACGCCGCGTCCGGTGAGCCTCCGTCAGTGGACGCTGACATCTAATCCAAAGCGAAGGCGTCGTGGGCCACGCTCGCGGCGGCGGATGGCTCGTTGATGTGACGGCGGCCGACGCGACGGGAAGAACCGTGCCTCGCAGCGGACCAAGAAGAGTGCGCGGAACGGACACGTTCTCCTCCTCCTCCTTCCATTCGCAAGAAGGCGAGACAAGTGGAAAAGAGAACGAGTTCGTCCTGGAAAGAACTAAATAAAGGATAAGAATGACCGGCGAAAACCAGAGTAAAGTAGTGATGTAAGGATCCTGTCTGTGTCACGGGCATGCATGCGAGCGCGATGTATACGTACGCGTTCTCCATTCACCGACATGATCATACTACCACCACCAGCCTAGGCTCTTTTATTATTTTTTGTCTGTGCAGGGGCGCACAAAAGGACGGTGCACGACCACGCTCTGATTGGATGCGGCTGTTCTTCGCCTCCTCCGCAGCGCGACTCCACCCAGTGCCATCGCGCGGGGCTCACGGCCCATGAGGATGACCCCGATGGCAAACGACGCGATGGTTTTCTCTTGTCCTTCTCGTCGGCGATCTCGTGTCTTTCGTTTCCTGGATGTAAGCGCGTATTTGCGGAAGCATCTCCCTCTTTCTCTCCATCCCTTCTCCTCCTTCTCCTCCGCCCACTCCTCCATTCTGTTCGGCGCGCGCGGGACAAACCGCGAACAGCGTGTTCTCGAAACGTTCCCTTCCAGGCGAGACGTTAGCTGCGCCCGGAGGCCACCGCATCGACTACATTTTCGTTTACGTGTGACCGTTATTTTTTTTTTTCTTCTCGTGTCTGCTTCTCGAACAGAGCGCCTAGATATAACTCCTTCTTACCTTAATTTCTTTTTTCTTGCCCCTCAGACGCCTGCGCGTGTGCGTGAGTCTGCGGAGCAAGCGCGTGTCTGTGTGTGAACCCTCGATTCGGTCGTAATCGCTGAACCGAGAAGCTCTCCTCGGTGCGTTTACCCAAAGCCAGCTTCCTCCTCGTTTGCGCAAACTACGGCGGCGAAAAAGAAAATACTGCAGCGAAACGGTCGTTTATAGTCACGAAGGGTAAGCAAGTCTTGATGTTGCCGCTTAGCGCGCGCGAGATGTCCAGAAAAAGTTACACTACTCCAACTTTTATTTCTCGCAAGCAACAGCGCAAAGCGTTCCGTGTTTCTTTCTTTCTTTCTTTTTTTTTTTCACTGCTTCGTTTCGAAATGGCTTCACGGTCAGATGGTTCGCGGCCGCTTATACGGCTTACACAAGCGCTCACGTCATTTGCATGCCTTCTTACGCTCTAATCCCAGCAGCTTACAGGACTCCCCGACAGCGCGACGAGCACTGAATTTGCTTTTCTTGACAGCTGAGCAGTGCGTGAAGCACAATCGCGTCATTGTTGTTGGCTACATGCTCGAGATGGCGTCGCTTGGAAGGCTGTTATTTCGCCAGGGCAACCGCGATCCGCAGCCAGCGAGGCTTCCGCGATGGTGAAAAAATGTAGTATTTGTGTTCTTTTGACGTCGTTATACAAAATAAAAGAGCACGCGGCGCGCGAGATTAGCTCGGTGCGGTTTGGAAATTGGAAAACTGGGTTCTTCGTTAGCCCTCACGACAAAATTAGGTCAACCAGTTTCCCCCTACCCCACCCCTTTACAACCTAGTATATAGTTCCCTTTGACAGCCCTTCATTCAAAGTTTTTTAATCACCCCGAAAAAAAAAAAACGATAAAAGAAAACGTCCTCAATAATCTGTTTTTCAAAGAAAGAGAAAAAAAAGAATAAATAATTGCGTAACCGGTCAATTTCGGATTTTGTGCCAGAAGGGTTAGTTCAACACAGACACGCACGTGGAAGACCTTCATTATTCGACCGAGTTAATGTCGCAACCGCCGTTCCAATTAGCTGTCTTTCGCATTGTCGTTTTATGCGTGCGTGAACAATAGCCATTTGCATTATTCATACTGCTTCCAGGATTCAACGCCGAAGAGATTACAAATTCCGTGATTAGCTTTAAGCCCAGGGATGATTAAAAAAAGAAAGAAACTATTTGCCCCCCGTTCATTAAATTCTGATGCACTACCCATGCAACAGTCGTTTTATTGATATTTTTGGGGCATTCTTATTTTCCTCGCGAGGGGGTGTTCAAGCACTGCCCATGCAACAGTCTTTCATTTGATATTTTCTGGACATTCTTATTTTTTTCGCGAGAGGGAGGGGTCATTTGTGCTACCAGTTCATTTTTTTTTTTTTTTTTTTTTTTGTCGTCAAGCGCAGCTTAACCGAGAGAACGCTTTTATTTAGAAGAATGTTTGGGAGCTGGGTGGTCTGTGTCTCTAGTCCGGTGCTTCGGGGGCGGCAGCTGACTTGCGGGTAGCCAGATGATCCGGACTTCCTCTTCCATGCCGTCCCTGGTGAGGCCACCTCGATCTCACTGCTTGTGTGTCCGCTGTGCCGATTTTTTTTTTTTTTTTTTGTCTCCGTTGTTTTAACTCACCCAAGAGGTATGAGAGAGCATGCGGCTTGCAGCGCACCGAGGACAGTAAGCTGAGTATTATATGGGACTAATATACTGTAAAATGTGAAGGATTAGAAAATGTATTGGCTTGTATTGTCCTCCAGGCGTGGCGTCCGAGGAAGGTATAGTTGTTGTGTGGTGGCGAATAACGTATTGTCTTTATCCTGCCGCCGTATTTTCTAGGATGCCTGGTGGCGTAAAGTGATTTAATTTAATGGTTTAATGCGGTTTTAGTACCTTAACTAAAATCAGAGCGGGAGGCATATCATAATGCACACATATGCGAACGAATCTATGTGCCGGTAGATTGAGGAAATGACATCCTATTCAACACGCATTCAGCCTGTTTATTTCGCGATTCCATTTCCTACATTGTCAGCTCATTCGGTAAATCAATATTACCTTCTCCCGCGGACCAAATATGGATTCCGCTGTCGCCAAATGTATACATTGTTGATGTCGGTGATAATGTGGTGAAGACCCCAAAACGACGACACAAGCGCGTTAAATTCGCCCATTATTGCGTTATTAATTAAGGAGTAAATATTAATTAGCAGCCGCCATAGCGTGGTCATACGGCTACAAAGAAAATATATGCTGATTTCTAATGCTCATGAGTAATTACTCCCTAATTAAAATTTACTCTGTAAACTCGTTGGACTAACACCGCTCCTGCTTCGAGATGTTGATCGAATCGAGCGGAGCTTAATTACAGGCAGGGGCCTGCTAGCCATCTGGTTAGCTTAGCTGGAAAAGCGACTGTCCCGGACAGGTGTTAGTGTCGGCGTCGGTTCCACACACCAAAAGGAAATCTTTTAACTATATCGAAACATCTGAGAAATCTGTATAGTTTCTCCTGTAGCCGAATGTATGCACCAAGTTGCATGCTAATTGGAAATAATACCCGATTTCAAATTTACTAATATTTAGGGGCTTCCCTTAAACACACCAGACCATTATACCATCTTACCTGTAGCGTCGTGCGTTTTACATTGACAAGTAGAGTCACTGGTCTTCGTTAAACGCTGACCTAGTTTGAGCTCGTTTGAATATGAAAAGGTGCTTCGCAGCAAATTACTGACATCGTAGTTTTTTAGAGCACACACACGTGCACGCACGCACACAGATTTACAAGATGGAGGCGGGAAAATCTAAATGTACTAAAGAGGTAAATGACTTGAATCACGTAAATCGTATAAGCGAAGCATAATCATATTGTCATGCTTGACATAATTACAATCGAAACATGATCACGACTTAGCATTAAGCACCCGTGCTTCCCAGCAGTTTGCGGAAGAACACCTGAGAATCGCCTCGCATTACAGGCTATCAGTTGGTCAGCTGTTCAGTCAGATGCGAGGTACGAATTTCCTCTCAGCTCGGAGCACATGGGAGGAAATGCTGGGCTGCGTCTCTATTCGCGTTCCCAATTTCCGACAAAAGCATGCAAAAAGAACAAAAACTACAAACGAGAAAGCGATTACGCGACCACCAATTTTCGTCGTCCGCCACCCTGAGGGTGCAGGTATAGCGTATATGCGGCATGCAAAAACTTTCCTCACCAGGCGCCCAGCGGCTACCTTCCGAGGGCGCGTCTCCGCATCCTCGTATCATAATCACGCGTGCGGATACATGTAGATCGCCGCACTCCCGGGGCGAACTATACCGGCGGCAGCAGCAGCAGCAGCCCGTGTCCGGGGCCGATTTCAACGGCCTCGCCGAACGAGGCTCCGAGACCGCATATGTGCGGAGGCCGGAAATCAGCCCGGATGTTCGGGAGAGGAACTGTTTTGTCGTCACCACTGGCTGTGTCCGTTCCGGTCGTGCGGAGGCAGCGGGATGGAGTACTGTGCTAACGGTGTACGCACCCCATGTTCCCTGCGTGTACACGACCCGGCGATGGGGTCTGCGTGTACGCGATGCCTCGCACGCGAGACGAGCGTACAAGTGGGTCACGCAGACACACAGACAGACAAAGCGGCGGACATCGTCGGGGCGGCATCCTCACGGACGCACTGCCCGAACTAATCGATGCGGCACGCTTGGATCATTGCTCTCGCGCCCAGCACGTTCCCTCACGATGGCGGCAGGAAAAAGTGATCGCCCGTGCGCATTGTTTTTCTCTTCTTTTTATTCTTATTTGGCCTCCGTGCCAAGATCTCTTTTCTTGCGCACTTGTTCCTATTCTTTATCCCATTTTTTTTTTATTTAATTAATGATAGCCTGCCCTTATGTTCAATGAAGCATCCCGTGTACGGAAGCCGTAGGCTGGGCAACTTGTTGTACGCACACAGACAACGCCTTTATTCATGGAGAACGTTCGTAATGGGAGTTATTGAACCTGTTGCAAATGCTGTACCAAGGCTTTATGTGCTTCGAGTTCTTTCAGGCACTCGCAGTGAATAAAACAGTCTGTAATATCCGCCGCCGTACTTTGGAGACGCTGTCGGGCAATGGCTGCGGAAGCCACAATAAAGCCAAAATTCCAAAGCATAGATCACAAACTTCTATAGAATGGTCTGCGCTCTTGGGAACGATGCAGGGTCTTTCAGATAGAAGCACTTATATAGTAGACGTTCGCTCCCAGGCAGTACTCGGGCATCTCAGCATAATAATATGTCGCTGTCAATAAGGCATTTGATTATGTGCAGATCGGTTCCCGAAGTTTTAACAAATAAAGGAAGAAAGACGGAATAGGTTTGGTTTGGTTTGTTGGGTTTAACGTCCCAAAGCAACTCAGGATATATGAGAGACGCCGTAGTGGAGGACTCCGGAAATTTCTACCACCTGGGGTTCTTTAACGTGCACTGACATCGCACAGCACACGGACGCCTTGCTTTCCGCCTCCATCGAAAAGCGGCCGCCGAGGCCGGGATTCGATCCCGCGCCCTTGGGAACAGTAGTCGAGCGCCGTAACCACTGCGCCACCCCGGCGGGTATACAAGTCCCGCCGGGGTGGTGCAGTGGTAAGAGGCCCGACTACTGTGCGGAGCTCCCGGGTTAGAACCCGACCACGGCGGCTGCGTTTCGATGGAGGCGAAACGAAGTGGCGTCCGTGTGCTGTGCGATGTCAGCGCACGTTAAAGATCCTATACACAAAGCCTTTGACAATGTTCGCCATGAGGTTATCCTGGAGGAACTCGCCAAACGCTTTCCTAGTACTCGTGCCCAAAAAAACGGAATAGTTTTGGTATGTGTGCCTGTGTGTGTGAGACAGAGAGAAGGCCCTATAATGAAAACAGATTTTAGTCGGCGTTCACGTTCACTGGCATTGTGTGTGTGTGTGTGTGCGCGCGCGCGCGTGTGTGTGTGTCTGTGTGTGCGCGCGTGTGTGTGCGTGTGTGTGAAATATATAACAGATGTAGTCGCATGTTGAAAAAAAAATTCGCGCCATTGTTAAACGCACCGTGCAATAAGCACATTTATTCCTAATATGTGGGGCAAACCAGTTTGTTATTTTTTGCACCTTCACCTGCACAAAAGACAACCTTGGTTTTTTCAGCACGCTAGTAAAATTTGACCACCTAGTTAAGCACCTCGTCGGCAGTTCGCGTTCCAGCAGCGTTTATTTCAATAAAACCCCACCCTTATGTAATACCGCAGGCAAAAGGGGTCTTTGAAACAATGCAAGGGAACTGAAGTGCAGTGAGTACCTACGTGAACTGCAGAGTTCGCATAGTTACCACTGTTATAATGTGGTAGTTTTTTCAGCCAAATAGATTTTTCTTGCCATTCTATCACATTTAGAAACCTATGAAACACCCGTCACAACTGTTACTACCATTATACTTTTATTTTTATACTGCTGCGCAGCCCATGGACATTAAGTGTATATCTGACATACCCTTGGAAAGAAGGGAGGCGGGAATTCACTACCTAATGACGACGATGGATTTCTTACTGACTAATGGCAGTTTTGGCCAAAGAGCGTCATAACACAAGGTATTTTCCGCTTCATAAGGTGGGTACTAAGCTCCTTTTTCCAAGCGATTCACCCCTGTGAAGAGGAGTGTCAGGTCCGGGGAAATGTTGCACCTATTTTATCACCGGCAACTATATACGTATAAACCGGCGACACACGCGGATGAACCCCTCACGTCCTGCGGGCGAAGCAACAGATATTCATACCGCACCTCTGCGATGGCAATTCGTTATCTCCTAAGAGTATACCCAAAGGACTCCACTCTATAGCCAATAATGCATGTTCGCTTCACGGGCACCAGACACGACTATCTAGATTTACAGGAAGAGCAGAGCAATGGGAGATAACAGCGGCCCTCCGTCGCTGCCATTAAAATGAGGAAAAAATCCGTATATAAGACGCGGTAATGCGACGAGCGTCCGCCCATTCACGCGCTACGTCAAGCACCATCACGTACGTGGCCTGTAGGCACGGGTAAAAACATAGCTGTGACTTCGGCTGCGTCATCCGTCGCCGACGAAGTTCCCAAATAACCGGCCTGTCACTCAACTCGTAACAACCTTCCTCGTAGCGGCTATATGAAAATACGGTGCTGCTATGTCGCATGAAGTGCTGTATCGAAAAGCATCTCGCTTTCGCCGCCCTGTTCCCAGGGTCGATTGCAGCGTAGGCGGTTTGTAAAGAGCTTCCGGATATCGGCACTCTCACACACTTTGGCGGCCGTGAAACAACAGCTTCTCCAATCCTGAAGCCCGCTTGTGGGCTTTCGAAGCGACCGCGAACATTTGCTCAGCCTCGTGCACTTTGCCAACGCGAGAGCTCTCGAAGCGTTCTTGTTGCTTGTGTTTTTTTTTTTTTTTCCTACAAGGTGCGAGAACGATTCCATTGTGTTTGCATAGCGTCTTCCCGCAGGTATGTAAGGAGATATTCGGCGAAGATGCGTTCCAAGATTTACCTGGAAGCTCTTGTTTCGGCGTTCTAGTTTCAGCAGAAGGACGCGGGTATACCAAGGAGATTCCTTTTCATCCATAACTTGCGCTGAAAAATGACAGCGGGGAACAGGAGCCTGGTTCCGGCTTTCGTTCGTAGACACCCTCCTATCGCTGCTTTTGCCGGTTTATTTTTAAGGTATTTTCACAGAGGGCTTGGATGGGTGTATACTCTGGCTGAGAGAAATGAAAGGAACCCAGCCACACCGGCTTATGGTCAACAGTTAGGTTTCGTGAAAGTTAGAGACGACATGGCTTGAGTTTAGTTATGGTGTTAATCGTATTTTACTTATACGAAAACATTGCTTTGTGAAGCCAAATAAGAAGTCGTAAGGAAGCAACAAGATTCATGCACATGTCGAACTTGTAACCATAAGGCGCCGGTAACGCTTTCCGTACAAACTGCTGAGTCCTCACCACTGCCTCTTTCTTCTGAATGCTTCGATTTCATGTTTGTCCGATCTGCGCAACCAGATTGGCTGAATGCGCTAAGAGCCCGTCTCATGTCCTGTTGGAGGGATAATTGCCTATGAAATTATATTCCATGCATGGTGTGAACTCAGATTTTCGAGGTTTCTAGCAACTGCACTGTTTGCACAAAACGACTGGGTTGACACACTTTAACCAGCAGACCATCGATCTCACGGCTAAAACACAGCAGCTGTTTTGTCCATAGACCCAAATAAAGAGCCATCACACAGTGCGAATATAAATCCATTCCCACATTATCAAGCTTCAGAACGGATTCCAGAACATGGGCTGATGGCTTCAGTCCTTGTAAAATGTCCTCAGTGAATAAAACGACCTTTTTACGCGAGAAAGGTCCAGAAATGAAAAGGCGTAATAAGCATCACTCACTCACTCACTCACTCACTCACTCACTCACTCACTCACTCACTCACTCACTCACTCACTCACTCACTCACTCACTCACTCACTCACTCACTCACTCACTCACTCACTCACTCACTCACTCACTCACTCACTCACTCACTCACTCACTCACTCACTCAGCTGGCGACAGGAGGCGTTATAATTTATGCAAGATGTAATGAAGAAGACAATCGATTCTAAGACATCCATGCTAGATTTCGCGCCCTCAGCAATCACCTTGCTCATGATTGCAGTCCTACGAAAAATTTTTGAAAAGGCCCCAAGCCAGTTTTTTTCATAGAGTCGCAACTTGTACCAGGTCTACACGTAGAGTTCTGTGTCTAACGACCTCACTAGCATGCATTTTGAGAAGCGAAACTTGGATGTGCGCTTCATTCCAAAAATAGCCTTTTCCAGTTTTACGACACTGGCAGCAATAAACGTCGCAGAAATGGTGGCATTTTGAAATGATCTGATATTGCCCTCGTAAAAGCATCTTTAGTGCTGTTCTTGCTTTGTTCTAGCGCACTGCCTCCGACAACTTGCCATATTCAAGTATATGGACCTCGTCATTTTTCAAACTTCTTCTTTTCCTCTCTACATCTATTTGGAAGAGGTTTAAGCACTCCTGCTATGAAGCGATCGCTCTCCGCACACTAGATCCGCCTCTTCCGGAAAATAAGTTATGTCAGAGCAAACTTTGATTTCGTTCGTCATCTGAACGCACGAAAGGGAGCCGCAGTCTCAGGCCAGATCGATGTACAGTCACGGCGCGCGCACGCCTCCGCAAATTGCGGCACGAACTGCATGCCTCGACGTTCGCTCAGAGCCGCAGGGAGGCTATAGGATTTCGGCATACTCAGCCGTTCATCGCAACGCACTTGTTCAAGTTGATGACGAGCGGTGAAGCGCGACCTTTAAAATCTGGCCTTCGCAAACGAGAAAAAGTACACGCAACACACACTACAAAGAAAAACGGCAGCTACGTTTTTTCTTTTTTCTACTTTGTAAACTTCGCCCAAACGTCATTTTCTTTCTTTTTTTTTTACGGAGTTTTGATATCGTCCACAGGAATTTTTCTCTGCCGTCATCTCATAACTTGAGGAGAATAGGACAGATGAAGAGAGACCAGACAAGACACCACCGAGACCACACGCACACTAATTCAACACGCTGAATCTTCGAATTCAAATAGGTAAAAATGAGCCAATACTATGCGACAAGTGATCTCCTGGGCGACAAGTATATATACAATATCTTCCTTTCTTTCTTTCTTTCTTTCTTTCTTTCTTTCTTTCTTTCTTTCTTTCTTTCTTTCTTTCTTTCTTTCTTTCTTTCTTTCTTTCTTTCTTTCTTTCTTTCTTTCTTTCTTTCTTTCTTTCTTTCTTTCTTTCTTTCAAGGCGGTAACGGGCAGCTTGAAATGGTATCAGTTGCGGACGTTGCGGCAGATGAAGATGAAATATCAGGAAGGTCCGTTTTCTCTAAGACTTTTGTCACCTGCCACCAAGGTAATTCCGCCCAAGGCATTCTTCAGCTCACGTCATTTCGGATCGTCTTCATTGTATTATCTACGCTTGAAGTTTCCCGTACTTTGCTTCTCGCCTTAGCATACCATCGTCGTCAATACAATCCCCACGAAGTAAAGCGTTCTCTTCTCCGTGTCCTTTAATCTCACTCCCGTATCTTCTCTACTCGTACACGCATTTCCTTCGATGCGCTCGAAGCTGTTTCTCTAACGTCCCTTTTTTCTTTTCTCCCTGTAAATCGGCGTACATTCGGACTGACCCCATTGTTGCAGCGAGCTGCAATTGAAAAGGAGAGCATCACAGAGAGTGTATATGCGCACGTACTATAGCATATACGATAGATAGCCTGTGCAACATGCACGTATGTGTGTTTGTCTGCCTGCGCGCGCGTGTGTGTGTGTGTGTCGCAACGCCCGTAACGTGAGGGAAGCTACTGCTTCTCCTCGAATTCCTCCAGGGCGGCAGCTGCTGGCGGAGATGCACAGCACGCGCTCGGAAGCCGGAAGACGGAAGCGTGCAATCGCGGCTATATCTGTGCTCCGCTGCACGTCTCAGGAAGAGCCGTGCTCATGCGTCATGCAAAGCACCGGCGGCATTACCTGCTTTGGGCGAAACGCCCCTACACGGGAGCCGACATTTTTTTTAAAGTGCGCATAGGAAGAACTGGAGTCCCCTACATTCAGACGCTTTTGTATACATTCAAGGTTGCGGCACGATCGACTCCCGTATTCCACGCAGAAGGTAGTAGAGAAGACAGGAGTAGTACACCTGATTGTTTATACATTCTTGCAACACCCGTGCTGCACTGTAGGCGATTATAGTGTTCTTTCCGACGTCTGCGAAGCAGCTGAGGTTAGCGCACGTACATGGCCAGCGTCGCAACAACGTCGCTTCAGTGGTTAGAACCTTAACGCTGACGCACGTTCTACAGCTACATGCTATAAGCCTTAATTCGGGGGTGCAGTGCCTAGTAAATTTGTCTAAAGCCTGTGTTCCCACTTCCCTCATCTTCCCTATCGCCCTCCAGTGCCTCGGAAGTGCAGGACCTAGCAAAACCATCTAACGGTTTACCCCCACCCCCCTCCTTCCCTCACTGCCTTAGACCATCAGAGCCTATAGCAGCAAAATCTTAGCAGGGCTCTCCAATATGCTTTCTGACGATACTACGTTGGTTAGTGGAGTCAAACCGTCTTTCCGTTTTTTTTTTTTTTTTTTGTTAACGACGAGATAGACCAACTCCACTTGCATTTACATTTTTTTAACATAGCGGCGCGCGGTCATAGACTTTGTACTCTTACATTTCTGGGCCGTTTATACATTTTATGGTCGTTGCGGTCGTTGTGATGCATTGCTCTCTTGCTCTGGGCGGAATTCAACTTGCACATAGCAAACCAAAATCAGTGCTCGGTTAGCCAAGACGCCAGTTCTGAGAGGCAGAAGTTGTGTACGGGTGGTGTAGGTGCGTGAATAAGCAGTGTTCCTCTTTTATGCTTGGAAACTTATTCAATATTTTAACGAAAGAAGAATATTTTACTGCCTTAGCTCCAACGTCCATCACGAATGTCGCCAGTTAATTTTCTGCGGACCAGCCAAGAAGTACACCTTGATTTGGACGGCCTATGCAATTGTGTACGAGAGGGTACTACCACAAAGTCGAAGTTCAGAACTATAGCAAATCGCTGTTGATGGGAGTGGCGGTGGAAAAATTTGTGCGCAGAAAAAGTTCTCGAAGACGGGAGCCCTTAGTCCAGAAGTCCAGAGCTGAGCTCCGCGTTCTTGGCGTGCTCCACTAAGTGATGTTGGCCCCCATTCGCGATCTGGGCCGATCACTTGCGAGCGGGCCAGTTGGATATACGACTCCGACGACTTCCGGCGCTGCATGGTTATACACAAAAACAATATACACACAAGAGAATTAAACCAAGACGTTAACACAGATGATGCGCTCTGTGTTAACGTCTTGGTTTCATTCTCTTGTGTGTGTATTGTTTTTGTGTAAAACCATGCAGCGCCGGAAGTCGTCGGAGTCGATCCCTCTTCCCAGGTGTCCGGTGAGTGGGATGATATAGGTTAAAAGTTTGGGTGATGTTTGCCGGCCAACGCTACACGTTGTATTGTATAACGAGGGCAACTGTTAGCAGTGTGGTCGCGTGTGCTGATATGTCGAGTAGGATATAAAAATGCGCAGTTATATTCGAGGTGTTTGTACGTGAGGGCTGCAGTTGGCGTCAGGCCGTGGTGTCCTCCCACATTAAGTTCCCATGTGGAAACGAAATCTCCGTCTTCGGTGATGGGCGAGGAGTTCGGATTATTGGCTGGGGAATCGCTGACGCCAGACACCGCGATTACAGGGTGCAAGATGGCGAATGAGCTGGAACCTGTGCGTGCTCATGTATAGTGTTTTTCAGTGCATTATGGGTACACATAGTGCAAAGAAGACAAGGATGAAAGAAGGGAAACACACACGAGCGCTTGCTGACAACTAAATTTTTATAGAAACTCTAACGCAATATATACTCTAGAAATAAAAAATTGATAAAACTGTTGTGCTTGGCACAGCGCGTACTCAGCGCACAGGAGAGATTATTGAGGCATACCAGTGTGTCAGTGACGCATCCCCCAGCTTATGGAAAAAAATGAAATTGTTTACCTTGAACTAGTTGTCAAGTGATTCTGCACGTGCTTTGTGTGTTTTTCCGGACTTGTTTTTTTTTTTTCATATCATTTTTCACTTTATCTTATTTTCAATTTTCGTCTCAATCTTTTTTTTTTTTTTTTTTTTTTTTTTTTCACAGTACACATTCTGAAGCGTTTCCAACAAAAAATTATTTGTGAGTAAGCGCCGGTGTATGTTTCCCTTCTTTTCTCCTTGTCTTCTTTGCGCAACGTTCCCATAATGCAAACGCACTAGCTCGCCCAATTTTGCATTTTTGTCTTTTTCAGTTCCCGCTTTGTATAATATGACTTTTCGGTGGCGGTTTTACGTTCACTTCACGGAGAATTTTTATTTTACTTGTACTTATTTATTTATTTGCTATGCAGCTTCGTTCCCGCAACGGGCTACGCGCACCCTTTATCGAAACCGTATTTTTGCTTTTAAGCCAAGTGGCGGGGATATAACGGTAACCCTGAAACACTCCAGTGCAAGCACAATCATGTTCATTACGTTTTACATTTGGTATTTCAGTGCCACCCTATGTGCATGGCGCCTGCAAAGAAGACGAGGTTCCCGGCACAACCACGACCAGATGCTGCCGCCACCGCCGCTATTCCATATTTGATTATATGAATGTGGGCCGTCGTCACCCCTGTCAGGCGACCTCCATAGTATTTACTGTCTTTATTTTGCCGTAAGGGCTTATTACAGGGATGGCAAGCAAACCGTGCAACCTGAAAACTACTGACCAAGGTTTTGCACGTGCTGATTTTTTTTTATTTACATGCTTCGTCGTGTAACTCACTTTTCCACCCTAATGAAGCATACGTGGCAGCCAGCATACATTAAGTCAGTTTAGAATTACTGCGTGCGGGCCTTCCTTGATGCATGCATATGTGTTTGTATCCGTACTTGCGTATATGACGTGTTCATTCACGTTCCTTTTCGCGAACGGAGCAAATGCAGTCTTCACTACATTTTTTTTTTTTTTTTTACTTCATTCCCTTCTTCCTACCTCATTCATTCATCCTACCAAGCGCTCTATCCTCGCGGAAAGCGAATTTTGGGATGATAGGCCCACCCGTTGACGAACCGGTTTCGCAATGGAGCAGCTGAGTACAGCGAGAACCTCTTAGAGAAGACGTAACGACGCTCGCTCAACACTACCGATGAAGTCTCACTCGACACCCCGGGCCGAACGGCGCCCCATATCCTTCATTCGTTAGTCGCAGGAATTCGCCTAAGTAAAGGGCAGCTGCCGACGTTCCCAACCCTTTTACCGGGACGAGACATTTCCGGCCGTTTCCGACCCCAGCCTGCAAATGGCAGGAAGGTGGAATGAGTGAGGAGGGCGGCAAGAGCCCCAGCAACAAGGTTGTTCGCGCTTAGGACCAGACTGGCAATCGCGGCGCCGCCGCTTTGGCGTCGTACTCTCCAAGCGCAGCTGCGGGAAAGCATCCCGCGAAGAGAGGGAGAGAGAAAAAAAGAGTGAGGAGGAAGGGCCGAGAGAACACAATGCGGGAGAACGGAGAAGAAGTCGGAGGGCGCAATTACGGCATGCATGAAAAATATGCGTCATTCGTGCGAACCCGCCAGCCGCGCACGGCGGGCAAAGGATGCTGCAGCCAGAGCGAGCTAGCAGGGAGGAGGCAGGCAACGAACCGTACGACCGCGATGAGCATCCGCGGTGGTTGCTCCCGTTGAGATCGCCCTGGAAAGCGAGCCCTCCTCCTTCCAAACCGCCCCTTCCGCACGTATACATGACGTCACTTCTGGGCCATCCACGAAATGAGACAGAAAGGGGGGGATCGGGAGAGATGGAGAGAGACACAACGTGAGAGTCTTGGGCCTGAACTCCGGAAGAGGCGGGGCAGAAGAAGAGGAGGGACAGAGAAATAGCTGCACGCAAGGCGGCTTTCGCCCATATGGGAGGACTGGGCTCTCCATCGGCGCCAGCCGAAAAGAGAACAGCATCGATCGAGGCGGCACGCCCCAGTCGGGATCGCCAAGACGCGACCAGAGTGTTCATGGGGAGCGGATGGGCGCCTTGGGTCCCTTCCTGGTTCTTCTTGTCCTTACTTTTATTGCCTCCCGTCAGGCGAGCACGTACAGTGGCCTGAGACGTGCCTGTGGTGTATAACCGACTGGCCAACATAGTAATGTTACTAAGGCGGAACATAGTTCGAGAACGTCATTTGCAGGAGTGGCTGAGACTTCCGCGTGAAGACCAGCTGGAGAGGATATGATGTTGGCGTTGTGGTGCAGTGGACACGCTACCAACTGCTGCCGATAATGTATACGATATTGGAAACAGTGTTATATTGCGTGTGCCGCGGAACAAGATACTGATATCTCTCTTTTTTGAATATTACGAATTAGTGGCCTTGTTTCTTGGTCGGTATCTTGAGCTATGGACGACCTAGTTGGTGCGATGTAATATGGACTTTCTAACTACTGCAGACTTTTCTTCAGCAAGGATGGGGGACTGCTCTAAAGCGTGCATTTCCCGTTCGATCGCCAATACTTGTATGTGCTGCTTTCACTGCGGCGGCTTGTGCACGGGCTTAGTTACAGACCCCGTGTTTAGTACGGGAGGCATGCGATGATCGGACATCGTCTAGGACAGCGCCTCGATCAGCTGTCTATTATCAGCGCAGTGCTCACGTGCCCCACAGCTTCGCTCTCGTCAAGCCTTTAGCCAGGACATGAGTTGGTGTGTTGTTACTGATCATATTTAGAGGACACATAGACATTTCCAATGAGCAGAAAAAGAGTTGATTAGAGAATGTAAAACGCAAGGCGATGATACGGCTTTTTTCTGCGTCCGCCCACAGAGTTCCAGTCGCCGTGCCCTTATCAGACGAAGCCCATTCCGTTGTAGTCATCGTTCGCCCTGACTTATTGTTCGCTGCCCACTAGACCGCTGTACCCGCGTAGGCCATGCAAACCCGCAACCCATCGCAAACTTGGTGGCCCTAATCGCCGTCCGCTCGACTCTGCACGGCGCGGCCCGCATTCGACAAAAGGCTCGGACATTGCGCCACAACTACGGAGGAAGCGCAGTTTTATCTTGACGCCGTCTCTCTCTTTTTCCTTCCTTTACAGTGACCGTCGTTTGAATGCGCACGAGGGCAAACTGTCGTCGACGGTCTCGGGGCCACGAGGCACAAACACTGGTCCACACACGCATGCCCGCACTACGAGTCCTCGAAACAGACAGGGAGAGCGTGCGAGCCCGCATTGGTATACACTCTCTGTGTATATACACGGCGGATCAAAACAGGCTCGTTCGGTCGGAGGTGGCAATGACGAACATTGTGCGCCTGCCTTTCTTTGAAGATGAAAAAGAAGACCACAAAGCCAGTGGCGCATATGCCCGGCGAGATAGGCAGCAGAGCGTGCAGGGAACAGGGTCATGCAACAAGGTCGCGTCGGGCGAATTTGAAGAAGCCGGCTGCCTTCTTCGGCCGACGAGAAAGGGGGTACGGTACGGAGTAACTCCGCCGCTCCAGAAAGAGAGCGCATAGGTGGCGTCATAATGGAAAAACTGAGAAGAAAACCCAGGGAAACAAAAAAGTGTGTGCGCTATAGCAAACCATAAAGTCGTGCGCGCATCGTGTGCTATGCGTGCATGTGTAGAAATGGCATCCAGCGTGCGAACCGTAAACAGGAGGCTTTGTGACCGTTCTGGGACGCAGTGATGCGGCGGCCGATTACACCTTGATGCGCTTCCCTCTTAACGCTCTGTGTGCGTTACTTGACCGGCAAAGACGCTCCGCGTGCCTAACGATTCGCGAATGCGCGGGGCTAAAAGCTGCTTGCTACGAGTATTCTAGATTGGACGCACGGGAAACGTAAAGCGGTGTTCAGTACTTTAGAGAATAGGGCCTTCAGCGCTCTAGTTGCTGCACTTGGGAAGTATTAGCGCGCGCAAATGCGGAACGCGTGGGTAAGTTTGGTCTGCGCTGCCTTATGTTTAACATATGGACCTAGCTTTATACCCTGGATGGAAATGCGTCCTAAATGAGCCACCGTGAAATTGCAAGCGCGAATCTGGAGAAAGCAGGCAACAAATTGCAGTGATCTCGTGGCATCCACATCGCGTTCAAATTGTGAGTTTGAAATGTGAAAATAAAAAATAATAAAGACGAAGTTTTCACGAAAGTGCAGGCCAGATATGCGTCCAGCGAAGCGCTCTTAACTTCCATCGGGGCATCGCGTTGTATGGGCGGTGAATACGACGCAGTGACCGAGAGACGTGCTGTTTCACGAAGTCTTTGATCTGCGTATAATTTGTACGATGATAGCGCCTTGATCACAGCATTCAGTGCTTGAGCGAGCAAGCGTGAGAGATTGAGCGCGCGAAAATGAATTCGTGTTGACTTATTCCAAACTTCTCAAATATGCTGAGCGACCCTTGGTTATTTGCACTTGATGCTCATTGACAGAAATATTTTCGAGAAATAACCGAGGCATGCAGTTCAATCCGAGAGGTATATATAGAGGTGTGTGTGTGCGCGTGCGTGCGTGCGTGTGTGCGTGCGTGCGTGCGTGCGCGGTTTAGCCGCCAATATTATTATATTGACGGCTAAATTCCCTGACGTGCTTTGAAACACGTTAGGAAATTATGATTTGTATCGGCAGTTAGACATCGATCGCACATCGATGAAAACAAAGGTAGGGGCTGATTTTTTTTTTTTTTTCATAATAAAATTGCCAGGGACCAGTTTACAGTCGATATTTCCAACGACATTCTTACCGCGCATTTCGAAGATGCAGTTGTATGCCTTTAGAGTTGGCGCGTGCGCTGCTAATGCTTCTCGCAACACGAATGACAGAGTGACTGCTCCAAGTGAATATGCAATTTTAGCTTTGGCTGGCACACAGAGGAAGCGAAAGCCTTGCCCGCAGATCATTGTTACGACCAGCACATTTACCGATAAAGGTGCACAATCCGAACTATAGCACCCCGTGGAATCCATGCGATCTGCATCGCAATGTAGGAAGTGTGAGGTTGAGTGAGAAGTGTTATTGTGCGTGGGTGAGCAGGTACATTTTACTTTCTCAATGTTAAATTTTCCTTATGCGTTGTAATTGTTTGTGGAACCTGCGCAGTGAGGAGAGCACGAAAATAATATGTCTGCAGAAAGCGACGCTTACTCTGCACCCGAATGGTGATTAGATCACACAAGAATGCTGAATTGGGTAAGTTGGTGCGTTTGCATTTTGCGCTCGTGTGTGTATCCCTCATTTTGTCCTTGTCTTCTTTGCGCTACGTTTCCTAAAATTGATTAGATCACCTTTGTTATTTTTGATGAGCCGTCCGTACATCAACCCCAAAAGAGTTGTACCACCTGAAATCTTATAGATTCATTTTGTTCGCTTGCTATCAGGCTATATGTGTGTTCTAGAAGGGAGAAGTACCTGAATAAAACGTTTCAAGAGGAACGCATGATTGGAACATGGCATGTACAATGGTAACCTCATAGCAACTAAAAGAAGACATTACTAACAGGATCAAAAAACAATAGCCGTTCATTACGTATCAGCTTCAAAGTTTCGACAAATTTATTTTAAAGATATGTTAAAAGCACGAAAACACCCATGCAGATCACTTCGGGGATGGGGCGAGGTCGTATACGTTAGTCCTGCTTTTTGCTTTTATTCCCGGAGCTGAACATTTCTGATCTGTGATTTCGAAGCGGCTTCAGCGCATTGAGAGATTCGGGCCGTGTTTGAAACTCGACCTTTCATTTTTTTTTCGCGTTTCTCGTCAGAATATTTATTGCTTTGCTTTTTTTTTTTCTGCCTCTTTTCCTTCCTCGCATGCTTGTCTGTTCCCTGCTTATTTTCGCCTAGTTGATTCCCTTTCTTGTTTGTTTTTCTGCTTTTCTTTTTCCCTCGATACGCACGTCACCAGTGTCATGTCTTTCGTGCTAGTCTTGGCCACACGACCACAGGAGAGGAGCCGGCGGTGCAAGCAATCCCTGACGGGTGACAAAGCGACAACCACACTATAGCTGAGAAACACTGCAGCCAGCCCCGTCCTGGTTCGCGCTGCCGACAGCTACAAAAAAGCCGCTCACTGAGAGTGGCAGAAAGCCTGCCAACAAACGCTGCTGTTATTAGAGCGTAAGGCGCGTCACGGCTGGCCTAGCACGACTCCGCTAGAGCGCGCCCTCTCGCCCAACCCACACTTCACCACACTCTCACCGCCGGCTCACGGTGCATTTTGGGGGTGAGACGTGCGCATCTTACAACCCTTTTTATTTCACAACGGTGCGCTTCTTCGCACCCCTGTCGCCATTTTGCGACCGATCTCTTCGTTTGTCGCATGCGGGTGCTACCCCTTGCTTCTCTGTCCAGGTTATATTTGTTTTGTTTTTCTACACGGTTAGTGAGTGCAATCGGAAGCGCCGTTTAGGCCACCGTTGATTAATATTGCACTGTTTGGCGCGTATATAGGCAAATGCTGCTACACTCAAGCAGCTCTCACTACGCAATTTGAACTGCGGCGGGGCCTCCTCGTTTCAAGAGCTCGTGATACCTGTCAGCATTATCCCAACGAAAGGAAGTATAATGAATCCAAATGGATGAAAAAAGGAAAAAAAGAAACTAGATCGAACTAGAGTACTACCTATGTTCGTCTGTAGAGTTGCAATGGTCGCCGAAAGAAAGCATATGTAAGAAAACATCTAGCAAATCAGCACACGCATTAAGAACGTAAGGTATGTGCCACAATCTGCTGTGCAGAATGGGCACGTGAATTCATTACGTGCAAACCAACATACACTATAGTGCATCTAACTCAAATCACTGCACTGTACGCATATACAAAAAGAACGCAATTAATTCGACATTTTCTTGCTAGTGGGGAATCATTATCGTAGTAACAATGCCAGCGTATCATTCCCAACCCAGCAACTTTTGAAAAGCCACCTAGGCGGCACTAGCACGTTCCTGTAGCATTCAAACAAAAACCAAACTTTCCTAAACGCGAGAATTCACCAGCACCGGCTTAGGTGCTGTTAGGGTGCTCTTCAGTTCCAGACTCGTTGAAAGTTGGAGAGCGCGTGCATGCGCCCTTTATTTCCCATTGAGTTCCGCGCTGATCGCAAACTTTCTTTGGCGCGCGCGCTATTTTTACCACCCCTAATCAGCGCGCTCGCTTTTTCTATACAAAACCGGCCTAAGGCAAGCACGCGGTTTCGCTGCTGCAAAGAAACAATGCAAACAAAAAGCACAAGCTAAACGCGTTCCCCCTGAGGCAAAACGCAGCGTCAACAAGCGTTAGCAGCACTCCGCCGCGAAAGAAATCAGGAGAAGCGGTCGCTAGCACACTCAGGCGCACGCACACAGCATCAGTCAGAGAGGAGGAAGCTGAAAGGAGGAGGGAAGCGCGAAGAGCGATACAGCTGGGACAAGTGACATCAAAACAAAGCCAGTCCCCAGCTGGTGCTGCGGAGCATCCGCCTGAGTGACCCATCGGCAAGAGCTTGGCTTGTCTCGGCTTGGCTACGCCCGAGCTGCGCGGAGGGGAGAAAAAGGAACGGACAACAAGGCACGCAACAGTGGCCAGAATTACCCCGGTACGGAGCGCCGTATGGGAGAAAGAGGATGAACAGAATGCGGGCAGTTCCCATGGCAACGACTCTCCTCTCCGCTTCCCTAAAAGGAGGCGCAGGAAAGCAGCCCGCTGGCGCTTTCTAGATGAGCCTTTCTTCTTTATTAGTTACATTTTGTTTTCCTTCCTTCCTTTTCAGTCTCATCTTTTCCTTCTACAGGCCTGCTTGGTGAGCCTCGTCGTCCGGGTGTCGCCGCCAGTGGCGCCATCCCCGTTCTCATCCTCTCACTCGGTTCGCACTTGCCCGGTGATCCGCCTTTGCAGTGTGATGTCATCTCTTTCCTTACCCCCTTGGTCTCCGCGGGGAGGATGAAGCGGGGGAGAGGATACATGTCACTCCTTACTTCCCTATCTCCTAGTGGGTTGTCCTGTGCCTCGTTAACGGTTGTTCCTGACATACTGAGAGCGAACGGTTAACTCACTGTTCCTCGTCTGCGGTGTCCCCCCCTTGCATTATCGCTACCCCCCTTAAGTGACCATCACAGATTTCTCTATCTCTCCCTAAAGCTTTCTTGCCTATTTTGCTTCGTTTCCGTGTAGCCTCGTTTTATCGCTATGTTCACAATCTGGCTTTATCTTGCTGTTCATCGTTCCAAGAAAAAAATAAAAAAAAACATTTGGCGCCTAACTTAGGGCGAAATTCCCCGAGAGTGTGCTATCGCAGTACACGCGTACGAGGTCGCTATGCAGAGGGTCTAACATGATCAGGCTAGAAAACAAAACTAATAATAAAACAAAGCAGCACTGAATTTCTTCTCACGAAGATGTTTCTCACGAATTGGCGGCTGTAGTGGGAAGTGTATCGTAAAATTCAAAGGGAAGAGAAAACATTCGCGAGAAGTGGCAGAAAAGACTATAATCATAAAAAAAAAAAAAACGCAAGCTATTATCCTCTGCTGGAGGACTGAAACACAAAGGCAATATTTATTTGTTGGTTTATTTGCGATGCTGTCAGTCTCACCAGGGAACACAGCAAGTGGGTGAGCAATGTGAAAAAAAAAAAAAAACTAAATAAGTTCGAAATACCGGCATGTATCGCGTGTCTAAAAGTCATCTCTTGCAGTCCAGAGTAAAGCGAACAGCGGGAAGTCATTGGTGGTCGCCATCAGTAATGTCTTTCATGCCCAACAACTCCTTCACCTCTTAAGTGCTGCGCCGTTTCCCGCATCTTGCTGTCTACAACGTGTAAATCCATTATGTTTACAGCCAAAACCTTGCACCCTTACTTGTTTATATTTAGTTCCCTCAAAGCCCAACGCGCGCGCGCGCTCAAACACAAAGACAGACACACACACACACACACACACACACACACACACACACACACACACACACACACACACACACACACACACACACACACACACACACACACACACACACACACACACACACACACACACACACACACACACACACACACACACACACACACACACACACACACACACACACACACACACACACACACACACACACACACACACACACACACACACACACACACACACACACACACACACACACACACACACACACACACACACACACACACACACACACACACACACACACACACACACACACACAAACAAACAAACAAACAAACAAACAAACAAACAAACAAACAAACAAACAAACAAACAAACAAACAAACAAACAAACAAACAAACAAACAAACAAACAAACAAACAAACAAACAAGCCAGCAAGCAAGCAAGCAAGCAAGCAAGCAAGCAATGAGGTGTGTTTATGAAGCTGCCGTCAAATTACTTTCCCCATAAGAGAAGTTCTCTGTGTTGGAACAAATGTGTTCAGAACGTGCTTATCCTTCTTTTTTTAAGCTTCGAATAAAAGGACAAAGTTATGCCAAAGAATGCCACAGTACACTCTAATAGTTTTTAAGGCGAAAGCCTTTAATGGCTCATGCTGTCGTGGACAAAGTGCGTCCTGCTTTTGCGGCGTCCTGATTGGCCGAAGCGGGATGCTTTCCTGCCATCTGCAATGCAACACTTCAACGCGCGCCAAGGAACGCCACGCGACAGGAGCGATGGTGTACCGTCCAAACTCACACTTGCCGGAGAAAGTGTGATAGATACTGCGTCTTTCCTTGCCTGTAAACCAATTATAATAATATGTAGCACTGCAACGAATGCCGACAAGAGGCTAACGATGGGAGGCAAATTATAGGATAGGAAGGGTAGGCCTCCGCCGTTCTCCTCCTAAGAGACATCTAAGAGACCCTCTAATTTTTTCTTTCTTCAATTCTGGAGCAAGCAGATACGGTTGTAAGATTCCTTCTAGATAAGGAAACGAATGTCTCTTTTCGAGACTGCAGTGTAACTTCAAAGTACTGTTGCGAGATAAAATTCGAGGACGCAAGAACAGAAACGAGCTCTAGCTAACATCCAATGAATTTTATTCCTTTCAAGCAGCGCATTTGTTGGAAGTTGGCGCTCTTGATGTTCTTTTCAGTTCTTGTGGCCTCGTCTTTTGTTGCGCTACAGTGTTTTGAAGCTACTAGCCAACAAGCCCAAAAAGTCGTCCTACTGCAGTACAACAAAGGCGGCTTTTAACGGTGTAGGTCAACGAAGCTACGGCATCACCACGACAGACACCCATCACTCTTCCGCCGACTCCTCAGCACAAGCAAACGACTGTGGAGTATACTCTTGAGATAAGGTCACTGTATGCGCTAGCCGTGACGACCGCACAAGGACACCTCTTAACGCCATTAGAGACTACACAAGGTAGCGCCAGGCCATCTATATCTGCCGACTTCTCCAGCGTTGGCGTTGGGTGCAGGAGGCGCAGTAAATAATACTATTTTTGGAGCACTGAGAGAGCATTGTAATCGAGAAAAGAGGATATATGCGACGTCCCAGTGTGCGTGCACGGTGAAATAATAAAGCTAAGCTTTACGCCGCGTGGCCTTTGGTGAAACTGGGAATGAAACAAGAAAATCTGGAGATTAAAAGAAATCTAAAAAAATTAATACATTCTCGGTGGATGGAAATGTACACATGTTGAACGAACCTATTCTCAAGGTCTGCCGCTGTGACCTGGGGGCTATGGTGTTCGGTAAAGTGATACCAAGAATGAGGGTGCGATGCCGATACGGAAAGCGCCTTCCTATTGCGCGATGTCACTGCACATCAAACAAGTTCAGGTGGCGAGAACTACTGAAACCTGCCATTATATTTTATGTCATACTATATCGTAACATACCATGCCATACCATACCGTACCGTACCGTACCATGTCGCAAAGTTGAGCACTTTCCCATAACCAGTAAAGAAAGGTCCTTTGTGAACATGCCACCGCGCTTCGCAACAGCGCGAAAGGACGTTGGCCGCAATATGCTGGAGACGAAGGACAGGAAAGGCATAATTTCATTGTGTCGCTTCCGCTTGGCGTCGTGCCAGAAAACGCCATCTCTTGGTCCGCAACTGAAAGGGACGAGACTATGTCCTTTCTCTTCGCTTATTTGAGGCGCGAAGCCTTGACAGAGCGCGCGAAACGGACAAAGGCACGCGACGCCGCATCCACGTATTATCAAGGGACTTTACATCCACGGGCGGGCAACGCGCCTCCCCCTTTGGCGGTCCACGAGCATTCCATTAGTTCGCGTTAATGGACGACAGAGGACGAGTTCAAGCGTACGAAACAGGGCCGCAGTTCATTTCTGATCAATGCAAATGCTGAAGATGCGCATAGCCTCCCTAATAGATAACTGTGGAGTCGCGATAGATAAGAGGGACGCTACTGGCGTTTGCAAATGTAGCGCTAACACTAACTCAGAAGACGACGTTGGGATACGACGTGATTGAAAGGCATGCAATCGAAACGCGCAGAGAAGCCTGAACACGGAGCCTGTATTACATAAGCCCCGGTGTTCTTACACGTCAGAAAGTAGCCACTGTTGCGACCCCCTATTTATTTTGCTTTATTTTGCGGGGTAGCGATGTAGCCCTAGAATGTTACGCATCAGGTGCAGCAGCTGCCGTACCTTGATGCTGATATGTCAGCGCACACACGTGCACGCAAGAAAAGATATGCAAATATGTGAGAAAACAGGGTAGAATGAATGAATGAATGAATGAATGAATGAATGAATGAATGAATGAATGAATGAATGAATGAATGAAAAACTTTATTTAGACAAAGGGTTCTCCCGGCGTAGGTGGGGCCCTCAGTCCAGGGCCCCAGTGGCCTTTGCTGTCTTGCGCGCTCTGTAGATCAGTTTGAGCTGGACTATGGAGCCATCCTTGAACATCAAAGAGCCATTTACCCACCTCCCCACGAAGACCTTAATAGAGAGCAGTCGGTTGCCTGGAGTCAGCTACAGACTAACACATACTGCAACCTGAGTCTACTCAGTAAAATCCATCCCACAACATATGAGAATAAATGCCAAATATGCGGGAAACCATCTACACTCTACCGTTACATGGGCGTGTCAAAAAGCAGAGATAGCGCCAATAAACACTACACTAACACCGGAGCAGTGGGAGGCTGCAGCTGTCCTGCTCAAAACAGGGTCGAGTAGATGGCGTCTGGCGGACGTTAATACGCCGTCAATAAAGGCCACTTAGCGTTTTGCTTGATTTTAAGCACTAAAACCCGCCACAGGATCAGGTGAAACATTATCTGCATATAATATTTTGTTGTTGCTAAAGAAAAAAAGCCAGTTTTATGAGATAACATTCCCCCGTGAGATAAGGCCACATTAACTGCTGCTAAACGCTTAACAATGTCGTCACTCGATGAACAGTTAGATAACTTCAAAAAGACTCTCCAATCTATTTCTAGTATACGGCTTGATGACACCCTTTCTTTTTTTCTTTTTTGACTGAGAATCTTCACATTGTTCTTTAGATTTAAGCAGACAAGTGAAATTGACGCATCAAAAACTACAGAAAAAATATGATAACGGCTAAACGAGTCGCCGACAAAGGCTTAAAAGCGCGTTTGGCGTCATGACGATGTATTGCAAGTACGGGTCTTACCAGACGGGGAGACACCGTAAGTGAGGCTGATGGGAGAAAAATGACAGAGAAGAAAAAGAAAACATAGGAGAGACAAAAAAAAATAATAAACGAGAGAAAAGGGGACAGTGGCGCGGAGCATTTCCGGGTCGAAACGTTCACAGCGAGCAGAATTGGGGATACCGAAGAGAAAGGGGAAGAGAAAGGGATGAGAAACAAATGGAACGACGAGCAAAAGCGACCACTTCCGGGTCTTCTTTATGAATGAACCAGAGCCGCATGAACGCTTTCTCTGGAAGAACGCGACACCACTGCAGCAGCTGACAGCGCCCAGGTCTTTAACCCGAGATGGGAAGACGGGAGACAAATATATATATATATATATATATATATATATATATATATATATATATATATATATATATATATATATATATATATATATATATATATATGAAGAGAATAAAGGCACACGCTTTCTCGAATCCACCCTCTGTGCAAAATCGACGCGCCTATGCACGCGAAACATGAGAAGAACGAGGGAAAACGGACAATGCTTTTCGGGAGAGACCATGGCGGTGTCAACGACCTTAGACTGCTTGCCGGACACCACCATAACCAGATCAATACAGGGAACACAAACAATAAAGCAGAGACAAGCACTCTTTCTCTCACCTTTTTTTTTTCTTTTTTTTTTGCTGTTGTTTGATTTGGTCGCTCTTTTTGTTTGTTTGCTTATAAATTTATTATCCTTCTTTTATGTTCTGAGCACGACCTGTCACCTCCAAGAAGTCCGCCCTCATAAGCTGTCGCGGACCCTGAGACAAGGACCGGAAGGCCAGACCGGTGCAGTGCAGGTCGGGGAAATTTGATACCAGCGCGTGCAGCTTCGATCGTGAGCGGTTTGATAGCGGAGTAATTTATTTAACAGCTTCGGAGTCGCAGGGAATGGCAAGAGAGCGGCAAATGGCGTCGTCTAATCGCTGCCATTGATCTCACTTGAGAAGTGGCGCGCAGGTGTGTTCTCGACTGGCACTATCGCTTTAATGCCTCCCGAGCGCCTCTTCGTACTGCGCCGCTGGCGGCAGGCTGGGTGCGCGACGCGTTTTGCCTTCTTGGCTGAAAGAACTTGCACAAGAAGAAAAATAGAAAGGAAAGATAGCGCTGTTTAACAAGCGATAAAAATGTCTGCTTGGCTGCTGACGCTGTCGGCATACCGTATGTTCCCTTGCAGAAGTCGATCGCGGTTTACACTGGTACCGCTTGGACAATGTAACGGCTCGTATTCGTAAGCTTATTTTATTCGACTGACGTCGAAGGAACCCGGACTCGCACCTATAGTCGCGTCGAATTCACATATGCTTTTGAATGGATGGAAGCTTAAATCAATTTTAATGGTATTATCATAAAATATTGTGTATTTATGAATCCACTTTCATAGAGAACTCACTGTTATAAAATATTAAAAAACAAAAAGAGGCCACAGGTTAAGCACCTAAGGACGACCTTGCAATTAAGTACGAATCATGCAAAGGTAGTTCCATGCAGAATTTGGTAAATATTTGTGACACAGGAAGGAACCTGCTCTCTGGGTGCGAGTGTAGGCTGTTAAATGCTTTACTTATTTTAAAAAACAAAACAAAAAAAAAGAAACAATCAGAATGGAAAAACGTTTCTACTGAGGCTCCGTTGTCTCTGGTCTAATAACATCATGCATTGTAGGATTCTTATCGCCTCACGTCCGCACGATTACAATAAAACAAGAAGATAACACTGGCTTACTTCCTTGTTCGAATGCACCGCATCGTCCGGACACAACGGCGAATTGGCTCTTGAATCGTCTGCCGTTTCGCAAACACCTCGACAGCAGGCAGACATTACTAAAAAAATGATAAGGGATAAAAGAGAAGCACCTCCAATTCTTATGCACGCGCTCTGCGTTCTCGAGTGGTGCTCCTCGAAAAGATAAACACTGTTCTCTAAACATAACACTCAGACAAGGACTGGGACAGCTTGTATCTCAAAGCACAGAGCCTGTAACCGACCTTGCAGATCAGCTCGTCATCGCGGTAGATAGCTCGCAAAGTGCAGGAGTGTTCCCTTCATTCGAGCGACTGCCCCCAGGTAGCCAGCCGCCCAAGAGAGGGGCAGTCACCTTGGTCACGTTGCCATGGGCGCATATGTGTATGCGCAGATGCCGACACGAGGCCTCGAAAAACGAGAGTTCGGGGAATACGATCGCTCCTCCTCTCCTAAACCTATCTCTCTCTCTATTCGAGCCGTTGTCCACCTGCGTTTCGAGTCCCATTAAAAGCGACGGTGATCGCGGTCGCACAGACGTGTGCCGCCCAGGGTCAATAACACTTGTTCGGAGCGCAGGTGGTCGATCGGCTTCGCAGTGACAGAAAGCCAGGTGAAGGAAAGTGGTAAACAGTCTGGACTTTGGGGGGAACAAGGCGATTGCTGCAGCGTGTGGAAGAGAGAGCAGAACGGAATTTAAAGAAAAAATGAAGCTTACGATAGCGCCGTAGCTATAGAGGTGCCCATATGTGGTCATGCGAGAGATTGGATGTACATTCGTGAGCAGAAATGGTATACAACGCGCAGGCGGTGGTGGATCTCTGGAATTTGTATTCATGTAACAACAGCTATCTGAGATCGAGACAATCGTGACGATGCTCCATTTTATCGATATTTATGTATCGCTGTCGCTGTTCCTATCACTGTCGCTAGATGACGCTAGTTTAAAGATAACTCTAACTCGTGTAAACCGACGTCCACCCGTTACAAAGGTCACGACCGCGAAATCATCATCATCATCATCATCAACCCTACTGTTCCTGTATATGCTCCCTAGGGAGCATATATACAGGAACAAGGAAGCATATATACAGGAACACTAGATAACCTGACTAAAAGGAAAGGCCTAAATTTCACGGATTATCTAAGTTAAAAACATAAAAAAGAAAGGTTGAGCATGGTGATGACTATCACCACCCTGTTTCAAAGGGGAAGTTCCTAACATACATACATACATACATACATACATACATACATACATACATACATACATACATACATACATACATACATACATACATACATACATACATACATACATACATACATACATACATACATCCATCCATCCATCCATCCATCCATCCATCCATCCATCCATCCATCCATCCATCCATCCATCCATCCATCCATCCATCCATCCATCCATCCATCCATCCATCCATCCATCCATCCATCCGTCCGTCCGTCCATCCATCCATCCATCCATCCGTCCATCCATCCGTCCATCCATCCATCCATCCATCCATCCATCCATCCGCCACCAAATGCGTGTTGTATACCACTTCTGCTCAGGACTGTTCGTAAACTGATTCGATATACTTGTGTTGGTACTTTTGAAGCAAGCGCAAAGCAACGAAGGGTGTTGTTACTTCTACTCTGAAATTTATAATGTCTGTGGACACTACCTGCACAGGGGATAACTGTTTAAAACAGATGATGGTTGGTTTGGTTTGGTTTGTGGGTTTTAACGTCCCAAAGCAACTCAGGCTATGAGAGACGCCGTAGTGGAGGACTCCGGAAATTTCGACCACCTGGGGTTCTTTAACGTGCACTGACATCGTACAGCACACGGGCGCCTTGCTTTTCGCCTCCACCGAAAAGCGGCCGCCGAGGCTTCGATCCCACGTCCTTGGGAACAGTAGTCGAGCGCCGTAACCACTGCGCCAACCCGGGGGTGGGGGGGGGGGGGGGGGGGGGGGGGTATTTAAGACAGATGAAAAAGAGCACGCGGAACTATGCATATGAAGTAATAATTGCTCGAACGCGGGCGACATGCTCCCTTTCACCCTGAAGTTGTCTGTAACGACGGTAATATCTTTACTTCCAACAGATATCACCGTTGAGCTTAGTTTGCTCACGTTGGCTCTGGATAAACTGATCAGTCGATTAAAGTACTGATCGATTACGCACAGTACTCATCTGAAATTATTTGCGAGCAACGCGCGCTGAACCAGTGTTGCTTAGAAATATAACGGCATGGTCTGTCATAAACTGTCAGAACAAGAGTGAGCTAGGGGCTAGCTACGAGCAAATTGTGGTAACCTTTTTCCCATTTCAATAAACCCTGCTCAGGAAACTTCGCTGTTTCTCCTTAGTTTCAAAATAGCACGTTCCTCGTTTCTGTGAGTTTTTAACATGTACTTATACAAACTAGTTACGAATCGGGGTCACGCTATGCAGCTGACATGGACAATGCATATCAACACTGGCATTTGAACCCGCGGCCCGCTACGCCGCACGCACTCTGCCATATGACGTGGTCACGTGGTTTGGCAAGCTCCGCAGTTTGCGACAGCCGGTACAAAGGCATCGGCACTATAACGCGGAAGCAAACTTGGCGCCTCGGGAGCTCCCCCCTGCGGCGTTGCGATGTATAAGGTGGGGACAGTGAACCCGTGCACGTCGTCGTCGCTGCTTGGTTCGATAACGCTCGCGGGTTACACATACGCGCGTGCGCACACACAGGTTCCGGCAGTCACGCACTGTTCGGTGCAGCGTGACCAAGGGAGCAGCGGCCTCCTGTCACGACTCTAGGTAGACATGATTAGCAGTAGCGAAGCACTGTTTGTCGTTTTTCTTCGCACTAATACGTTGCTACACAAGCCATTTGAGCGACATTTTTGTACCGTTTCGGGGCCCTTTGCTTCGTTTTACCGCTTCAGTTCCGCCGCATTACTACAGTCGGTATTGAGTCTATAGCGACGCCCGTTAAATGTTTCTGTTTTCCTGTCTGTCCATAAGTATAGGTACAGGTAATCACTAAGTGAAAGTACGTTAACAGCGTGTCATTTGCCCACCCGGTAACCGGCTCACTCGTCGTTAGTAGACGTCGTCATCCCTCTCTCCGCCAGAAGAGCCTTAATGCGCGGCCATGATTAGCGCACGGCGAATGAAGCCACGGTAATTAGGGCCGCCCGCGAGTTCGGCACTGCTCGTCACGCTGAGTTGCCATACAGGTAGGTTCTGTAGCGTCTAGCTCTCAAACTGTTTAGCAGCTTTACTGCACAAAACTCGGGTGCAACCCCTGTTGTCGGCGGGTGTGCCGAGAGCTCACCGCGCCTGACTGAATGCGCGCGCGCACCGGTGCGGTCGAAACCCGGAGTGCGACTAGTGCGACGCAGGTGGCTCGACCGAATTGCCTCCGAATGATGGGTTGCTCGGTAACGTTCTGGAGTGTGCTGTGTCTTCGCTCGGGTGAAGTGTGTGTCTCTTCGACGGGCGCAAGGGGGTAGGCTCGTCCTCGAATGCGCTCGACTTGTTCCGGGAAAAAGAGCTCTCAGTCACGTTCCGAGCACTCGAGCGCGTTGGGAGACCTATAACTGATACAGTGCTTGACTGTTTTTGTGCCGATGTTTTTTTCTCGTTTGCAGTCTGGCAGCGTGAAGCCGAGTTTGCAGATTGTTGTGACACATGGCCGCTCTAAGAAAACAAAAAATAAGGGCGGCCGGTCTCCTTAAAGGACAAAAAGAAAGAAAAGGACTAAATATTGAGACAACGCCACTTCATCTTGAAGCACCGAGATGCTGCGGAACAGCTACACACTTAAGAAGTTTTGTTTCCTGGAAAGCAGCATGTTGAGAACCTCACCAACCAGCGACAATTAAGTTGGGCTAGAACTGGCAAGAGAAAGTGTATTGCGTACGGGTGATTCACCGTCATCATCATCATCATCAGCCTGACTATACCCACTGCAGGGCGAAGGCCTCTCCCATATTTCTCCACTTAACCCGGTTCTGTGCTAGCTGCATCCACTTGACCCCTGCGAACTTCTTAATCTCATCCGCCCACCTAACTTTCTGCCGCCCCCTGCTACGCTTTCCTTCCCTTGGAATCCAGTTTGTTACCCTAAGCAACCATCGGTTATCCTCTCTTCGCACTACATGTCCTACCCACGCCCATTTCTTCTTCTTAATTTCCACTAGAATGTCGGTAACTTGAGTTATTTATCTGACCCACCCTACCATTTTTCGTTCCATAGCCTTCTGAGTTGTCCTCAACTTAAGTAGAACTCTCTTGGTTAGCCTCCACGTTTCAGCCCCATAGGTGAGTACAGGTAAGATGCAACTGTTGTATACTTTCCTATTGAGCGATACCGGTAAGCTGCTAGTCATAATCTGCGAGTGCTTGCCAGCTGACAGTAACGTTTAGCAGCATCACGGAATAATCTTATTTATCGTTCGCGCAGACACAAGACTGGGATGAAGCGTTTCGATCCGTGCGTGTAAAGGGCTGTCTCCAGTCTCGGCATTTATGCTTCCAGAAAGAGCAGCGACAGCGGAGCGTGGGAGAAAACCTGAAGCAGGAATGCCGCCCAGGTTCCACCCAGCGACGACGAGAGAATATCGCTAAACGTGGTCACAATGTAAGCTTACCTACACCCTATTACAGTAATATATATACGAAACGTCAAACCAAACATGTTGTGTTTGAGCTCGTAACAAAGTGTACCCTTGCATCAGTTTATTATTAATGCCGAAGCATTGTATGGCTATTTGCGGCGTTTCCTGTGGACATGACATTCCCGGAGCTGCAAAAGAGGAACTAGGTATATCGGAAGAAGAATCATATCCTCGGATAGAGTGTCAAGGAAAGGTGTGCAAGTGAGAAAATTGTTGAGGTTGGTTAATTAGTTAAATAACTAGACCCGATTAAGTCAATCAGACGTCGAAATAGACGGAGGGGCAATGTGGATGATTATATGGGGTCTCGTGGAACTCGACATCCGGTGACGTAGAGGCCCACCTTTCGATGGTGGGAAATTTGAAACATTTGAACGTGAACGAGCGAGAAAGGGCGTGATTTGCGTGCACATATGGGTGGGAATGGTTAGAAAGTCTGTGAAGAGAGGTAATCAACCGACTGCAGTCTGAAAAATTCCGAGAGCAGTGCAGAATCTGCAGTGCAGAAATGCGAAAGCCTGGGCGTTGCTGCGGCACATGGTACATCGCGAGCCCCTTGTCGAACACAACCAGCGTTCCGTCGAACGCATCAAAGTTCACCAGCGTTCTATAATTGGTTTACAGGAAAGGCAAGGCGGAGTATATGTCACTCGCGGAATCCCGCTGACACATCTCGCGGAAAACACAGCAACGCTCAGGCTTGCGCATTCTCCAGTGCAGATTCTGTAGAATGTTTATTATTTTTTTTTTGCGAATTATTCAGGATAAGCATCGGAATCCGCAGTCGACGATTGGTGCAATTGTTGTCTTACCCTGCCCCTTGCACGCGTATCGTGGGCAGAAGACACAGCAGGGGTTACGCGTATCAATATTTTTGAGGCGACAGCTGTGTGTGTGTGTGTGTGTGTGTGTGTGTGTGTGTGTGTGTGTGTGTGTGTGTGTGTGTGTGTGTGTGTGTGTGTGTGTGTGTGTGTGTGTGTGTGTGTGCGTGCGTGTGCGTGTGCGTGTGCGTGTGCGCGTGCGCGTGCGCGTGTGCGTGTGTGTGTGTGTGTGTGTGTGTGTGTGTGTGTGTGTGTGTGTGTGTGTGTGTGTGTGTGTGTGTGTGTGTGTGTGTGTGTGTGTGTGTGTGTGCGTGCGTGCGTGCGTGCGTGCGTGCGTGCGTGTGCCACGGCCGTCATCAAAGCGGCGAGTCGGCATGCCCTTGGTAAGGTCCGACCGGCTAGTTAACCGGATCGGTCGAACAGCTAATTCAATAAGCTATTATACTGCATTAATGATGTAATGGCGTCCACTTAGTGGACAACAGTCGCTGCAGTGCCGACATCGAAGGTAAGGGAAACCCAACTTTAGAGATAAGACCCAAGGCGTATTAGTCGGATAAACCTCGGAACAACTGAGTACGCCTACGCGAAAGGAAGATCCCAGCAATGCGCCCTGTGCGCGCAGCGACTAAACGAATCCGACGCCGAGAAGGGGGGCTCGAAGATTAGCGGCGAATTGCGCGTCCCTCGGCCGCATCTCGCGCCGCTCGCACGCACTCCGTAGGTCGTTTCTAATCTCGGCCCCTGGCACTGCTGGATAGGCAGCTGTTCGAAACTCATTCCCGGGAGCTCCATGTACACTCCACAAAGCGAGCCCACACAGAGTTTCTTCTCCTCGGACTCAGCAGTGCTCGCTTGAGAGACAGAGAGAAAGGAGGCCGCGGGGAACATGTAAGGAGTGCTTACGAGAGCTGACGCCAACGCGCACACGTCAATAATGCTATCTCAGAATCTCCCCCTCCCCCGGCCCTCTCTGCGTACGGCTGGCGCCAGGTATATCTGCGAAAGTGCTCCTGGTCTGTAGACAGACCGGCTTCGCATCCAATTAAAACGGGACTTCCGTGGACGCCTGCGCGAAAGCCCTGGAGCACCCGGCTACAATCACCTCCCTCCCCACGTGCGTGCCTCTCCCACAATTCCCCGCATTGCCATGCACGACCACGCGTTTCGACCCTTTTGCTTGATTCAGACTCCCGCGCTCTCCGATGCTTGTCAGCACGCGTTCCGATGCCACGTGCCGCTCCCCGGCGCTCTCGTTTTGCCTCGTGGGAAACGTCAGGGCGCAGTTGTTGTGGAGCGGCCTCCATCCCCTCCTCAACCCTTACGGCACTGTACACGCGGTCCATTTACGCGCGGGACAGCAGAACGTCGCGTTGTGCGCGGACTGGACTAGGTTGGTTGGTTGGTTGGTTGGTTCATGGGAAGGGAAAGGCGCAGTATCTGTCACACTTGCTCTGTGGACACCTGAACCGCGCCGTAAGGGAAGGGATAAAGGTGGGAGTGAAAGTGGATAGAGAGAAAGGGGGGCCGTAGTGGAGGGCTACGGAGTAATTTCGACCACCTGGGGATCTTTAACGTGCGCTGACATCGCACAGCACACGGACGCCACTTCGTTTCGCCTCCATCGAAACGCAGCCGCCGAGGCCGGGATTCGATCCCGGGAACTCCGGCACAGTAGTCGGGCGTCTTACCACTGCACCACCCCGGCGGGGCTAGGTTAAGTTTGCTGTTTGTCCATTCGTGGCTGCGCTTTGCTAGCGCTCACTAGGAGTGGTGTGGAAGAGAGGGGATAAGGTTTATTAGATAAACTCGAAATGAGTAGCTTATCTGATGAGTAGCTTATCTTCTCTTTAACTAAAGTAGAGTGGGGAATCTGGGGCACGTCGAAAAATGTTCATTAAGCCATCCGACTTACTAGAACGAGTAGAACGAATGGAGTAAAAAAAAGTGTCACCTTCACAGAATCTAACTTTTGCGACTGGGTGGTGCAGTGTTAAGACGCCCGACTACTGTGCCGAAGTTCCCGGGTTCGAACCCGACCACGGCGGCTGCGTTTCGATGGAGGCGAAACGAAGTGGCGTCCGTGTGCTGTGCGATGTCAGCGCACGTTAAAGATTCCCAGGTGGTCGAAATTACTCCGTAGCCCTCCACTACAGCTCCCCTTTCGGTTCCCACTTTCATTCCCACCTTCCTTCCTTCCTTTACGGCGCGGTTCAGGTGTCCACAGAACAAGTGTGACAGATACTGCGCCTTTCCCTTCCTGTGAATCAAGAACCAAGACGCGACTCCGCTGCTCGCAGCCGCTTGCAGAGCTGGCAAGACGCCACCCCTCCTGCCTTCCTCTGCAAGAACTTGCGGTGACGTGTCGGCGATTAGCATTCGAATACAGACCGCTTAATCCACGTGACAGCGCACGGTGCAAGCGTATACAGCGAGCGCTTTACGGCCAAACATTTCACGAATTTTGAAAGTTTGGAAATGAATATCGGGGGCAAGGGTTTCGTGAAAGGCAAGGAATATGCGTTAAGCGATAACGTCTCGTTCTGCCGAAAAACTGCCACCGCCATATAAATCGCTGGCGAAAATAGGATGGACACTTAAGCTCCGCACTTTATGTGTATAAGACAGGGCAACATTAATGACTTATTGAGGGGCTTTAAATGGCTCCCGTTTGCAGCTCCCCTTGCGGTGCCTCGTTCGCACACAAGCACTAGGGTGGACACTTAAGCCACGCTATTGCGCGGCTTAAGTGTTTAAGTGTCCTCTTGATTATCTAGACTTACTTGGGAACTACGCCTTTCTCTTGCTTGTATCAATATAATTTCAGCTGTCGACGTATCAGCAAGGCGACCAAGTTGCTCGTCTTAATATTATTTTTAATGAGCGGCTTCCTCTGTAGTAAGGAAAAATTGCTTGTAATATATTTTTTTCTTTTCGTGCAGTTTGATGCTTTTCCATGAAAAAAAAAAATGAAAAAAAAAAACGGCTATTTCATTGCTAGCGCATGGTTATACAAACGAAGAGGTATACATTTACAGTTTCACACACGGTACTTGCAGAAGGAGACCGCTGCAGATGAGCAGTCAAGGCAACTACGCGTGGACTGACCGAAATAGTCACTCCGTCCTCACGCATAAACGCATCGCTTCAATTTACATAAACTCGCAATTCTATGCATACGCTTGCAAATGATGATGTTCTACCTTGATAAATGGCACATACCTACGAAGACTCATATTCTAGCGTTGCTGCGCCGTTTTCACCTTTTTTTTTTTTTTTTTTAATTTCACCTATACTTTGGAACGAATGCACATACGTATTCAAAACTGCGAGTAGTCCACAACACCGCCACCCATCCTTTTTTTTTTTCTTTTTTTTTTTTTTCGTGGCCATTTCGAGGACTGAACGTTCCCACCAAAATTTGCCACTCGAATATCCTGAACCCAGAAGCAGGTTTACGGGCAACTCTTAGAATAAGTGGTCGCGCCGCAAAAACTGTGTACGATCCGAAGCATGTTTCCTCGTGGAAAAGTTCTTTCCTAGAAAAGCGGGCTATCGCGTCCCTTCCCAGCTTAAATTTTCGTCCAAAGCAATTTTATATGTTTGCATAATTCGACCTACTTTGTAATTTGATGAGGAATCGCATCAACATCGAAACCAAGCGCCCTCTCGAACACATTCTACCAGCATTTAGTTTGGCTTAGCGTATATGTACATGATTAACTTGAATATATAGTTTCACTCCAGTAAGTATACGCCTGCCTCTCCGGACATATAAGCTACCAGAACCCCACTATAATCCTAGGCGCACGTGCCCTCATTGCCAAGTCTGACTGAGATGTGCGATGATATAAGATGGACTGAGGGCGGCTTTTCAAACTAGAGGTATTGAAGACGCATTAGGCGGCATGTCCCAGCACTGGTTCCACCTTCGTGCGTTCCGTACACGTCGGGTATTAGCGGACCTTCGTTCTCCGTCGCTCTCGACGTGCTCTAGGCATTGAATAAAGGTGAGGGAATGAGGGAGGAACGGACGGACGGTCTGGAATCGATTTGTGGATTTATTCGCTCTCCTACGAAGTTGCGGCTCAAGGCCGTTACTCTTTTTTGTTTTTCCCCAGGCCGAGGTTTTTCTCGACAAACGAGGGCTGGTCGGTTGGCCGGAGCGATAGGAAACGACTGTGATGAGCTTCTCCCCCGGTGCCGAGATCCCCAGAGGAATTTTAACGAGGGCGAGACGAGGACACGCGAATTCATATACAAACGGTGCAGTGCATATACGAGCGGTGCTAGTGTAAGCAAACACGACCTCTGGCAGCCTTCACTCGTCTTATCTCCGCCTTGGTATTGCAAATTTGAAATCCAGACCCCCCTCCCCCATCCTCCCCGATTTCCACCCAACGAAAACAAGTGTGTATTCACACTCCACATTTGAAAATTTGGGTTTAAAAGAATGAATATTAATGGAAGAGGACTTCACTTAGCAATTCCACAGTATTGAAGGGGGTACGCTTCTCTCTCGTGACAAAGCAGGCTAAGTGAGCTGGTTTTCGGATGATGATGAGATGACGATGATAACGATGAAAACATTTATTGAAAGGCTTAGATTAAGGGAAGACTGATCGGGTCCCTAGTCCGGGACACCGTTGGTAAAAGCTCTTTCGACGGGTGCTCGTTTTTCCTTGAGGTCAGAGCTGGACAGGGTCGCCTCCCAGCCTTGAAAACGCTTTTCGAGGGTTGCTGCCAAAAAAACTAATTATTTGCAGTTTTGTCTGCCATAGGGCTAAGTGATGATTGTGTCTATTGACTGGTTAATTAATTTATTTTTAAATGATTGAATGAAAAAAATAACAATCTGGAATGAACATTACCTTGCTATGTATCTTTAGCGATGACATGTGAAGAAGCAGGTAAACCGTCACCGAGTTTGAAGGTCAGCGCTAGGCCCTAAAAACAGGCAAAACATTTATTTCGGCGGAATCGCCTCTTTACTGGAATTAGACGTCGTCACGCAAGCAGATTGTAAGTGAGATCGGCGGCGACCTTTCCGAGCAGATGAGAGAAACGTGTTAGCCTCGCTTTCTATATTCGGAATGTGGCGATGCACTAAGCCTCGCCAACTCCTACGCCTTATAGATCAATGAGGGCAAAGTGCCAAGAAGGATTAACATATCATATAAAATAAGGAAACAAAGATTCTTATATTAATATTTCGAAGAAAGCGCCGCCCCCATGGCTGCGAAAATTGTGAAATTTGGACTCAACATCACCGTTGCGCAAGCCTTTCATAAACGCAGCAATAGCCTTTAAGCAACTATGGACACTTTTCATTTCGATTACCAAGGTAGAGCTCGACCGTGCTGCGAGACATAATTAAAAACAGGGTAACACGCACTACACGGAGAAGATGTAAAAATAAAGGCAAATCACATCGAAAATCAACACATTCATTTGGCCATACCCTCCCCATGCTCTTCCCTGATTCTTTCTCCGTTTTTTTTTTTTTTTTCGCTTCCTTATATATCGATAGGATCATGCTGCGCCGTGTTGTCCGAAGTTCGACCATCAATTATATTAGAATTTCCTTCGCGTGCCCACTCTGCGGACTTTTATTACCCGAATGATTACCGACACCCGCAGTGCGAAGTGCCCGGCGGCGGCATGCTGCGGCCATTAGTGAAATCCGTGCCTCTCTTGCTGCACACGACCGAGCGGCAGCTTTAGAAGGACGAGCGATCGTATGCAGTGCCTTCCATTAACGAGCCAAGCACCGTAAGAGCGAGCGAATCGAATATGCGCCCGTGCGCTGAAAAGCAGGTAACGTAGTAACGTAAAAAGATGGGAGAAAGAAAAAATAATAAAGAAAGCTAGAAGGCAGAGGTGCAAACAATGGCTGGAGTCAAGGCAAGATCTCGTAGCACGTGGTGCTTCTGTACTTTAAACCAAGCGAAGCTTTCGGAGAACGCAAGAAGCAAGCAGACCCGGGACTGCCAGCAGCCTTTTTTGTTCAGCAGTAGCTGCGTCTCCCACGAGCACTACTGCTTTCCTCTCTCGACCTCTCCTTACACACTGTTCGCTCGGTATCGCGCGCGCCTTTGTGATGCTATGCGCACACTTTTCAGTCCCGAAGCGCACAATGCCCCCCCCCCCCCCACCCCTTTCTTTCTTTTTTTTTTTTTGTGTTTTTAAAGAAGAAATAAAAAGAGAGGCGTTGTCGACGCGAACGTCTATGTGGGGCTGCGGTGAGAAAAGATTCTCGAGAAAAGGCGAAATAAAGGGACGAACTACTGCCATCTCATAATGCGCCAACCGCCACATGTGATCCAATTTGAGGACTGCAGCCTACCGCTCATACACACCGCCCCACTTCCTGCCCGTAACCCCCCCCCCCCCCCCCTTCTTCTCCCTGGCTCTTTGTGTTGCTGAAGAAGAGAGCTACAGGACCGCAGCGAGCGCGCTATTGGCGGTATAGACCCGAGCTATGGCTACGAAGGCAGCAAAAAGTTAAAAATAAAAAAAAAAAAAACAGGAAAGAGGATACTAAGAGGAACCCAGGGATTACGTGGATTACGACGTTTCCGCCGTCGCCGTGGCCCGCTAGGGACCGATGGGTTGGTTAAGAGAAGGAGCGACTTAAGATGGTCTCGTTTGGAAGATCCTATACTTCGCTTATCCCATTATCTGTCCGGCAAGACCGCTGCTGCCCCGAGGTGCGGCCGCACGACGCGTGGGCGCGGATAGCGCTCGCTAAGCTTATTGGAGCAGCGAGGCTCGGATCAAAACAAAGGGAGAACGTGGATCTTCTGCCGAAAGCATCGTCCGCGTGGAGAGAGAATGCCGGCCGTTTTGGCTGCCAAATTTGTGGACTGTTTTGATTTAGTTTGCGGCAAGGTGCTGCTTTGTTTTCTGCTGGTTGCTTTTAATCGATGTGAAGCAAAAGATGAAAAGTGAAGCATAGGTATTTCTCTCACGACAAGGCTTAGACCTTTTCTTGTTCGACCCCTTCGCGTGTCTCAACTTTGCTACACTTCCACTTCGATGTCGTTTCTCCAGAAAGCGCAAGGGCGTTCAGAGCACCGTATCACTTGATAATGGTGCAGATTTTACATCACAAATACGCATATATAGAAAGATAAAACGAAATACAGGGCGTGGTAGCTCACACGCCAGCCATCTTTGCGGGGCAACACAGTGCGTTTTGTTAGATTTAGAACTAGACCGAATCGATCAGCTTAATTACATCCTGAGCCCTTACGTGTGGACAGAGAACCCGTTCGATTTATCATGCCGTCAAACCAGCAAAAAAAAAAAAAAGTAGATTTCTCATGCTTTGCTCAAGCCTTACATCGTGTTATCATAATAATAGTACGGCCCCGCAACCTTGCAGCCTGAGCAAAGTTTAGATCGAAAGAGTTACTTAATACGGTTAAATACCGCTCACGTGCACGCCCGAAACTTTAGTGCGCATATAGGAGGCATTCAAATGACGTCACGGTCGTCATTTCGTGGTGCAGAGCATGGCTTCCGCAGTGCAATCCGGAGCAGGTGGCGATAATGCGATTAGATGTGCCTGCAACTTTTGGCCGTGCTATATGCACCACAAAATTGCAACCACTGTGTCATATGTGCATACTCCTGCAGCTTTATTAGAGGTCGACCGCAGGCGTAGCGCAAGCACAAAAAAAAAAAAAAGAAAAAAAAAAAACACCTTGCCGTTTTAGATGACGCGTGCATGCATTCTCTCCCGCCACAGAACGTGCACACGCCCCGCCCCGTGTATTATGCATAAAAACGCAGGACACGCTCCGGGTGTGTCAGCTTAGCATAGCGTTCGAGAACGACTCGCTCCGTTTGCCGCGAGAGAAGCGGGCCAGAAAGCAAGCGCGCAATGCTCTAAGCAGACAGGCAGTGAACGCGCAACGGCACATGCTCAGCCTTGGGCTCTGCGCACACCGAGCGCTGATGCAACGTTATTCAGCCTGGTCGATGGGAGCCCAGTTCACCCCTTGCTGAGAGCGCGGCGAAGTCCCCGTTTCCGTTGCCTCGCGGGGCACGCAGTGCAAGTGTTTCGCCCCGCAATTATCTACTGTGTGCCATATCTTATCTCTGTATCTTAACATAGCGACACCCAACTACCTCGCAGTGGGAGACTTGTTACCCACGGTGAATGTCCATGCAATCCAGTGTACTGCAGCGTATGCTGGGTGAACGCGGCTTAAATGCGAGGGCCAAATCGTAACGGTCACCCGCATTGTTTCGGACACACACGCCGAGGGACTGCGCCATACGGGGCGAGGCCCCGTGATCGGTCGCGGGGCCGGCTACCAGATGGCCAGAGATGGGTCACAGCTGAGTGTCGTTTTGTTTTTCTTCTCAGTCTTGTATCGTCGGCACGATTAGCGAAGCTGCATTAAGCGTGATGTATGCACGCATGAAAATAAGACTATGGGGGGCATTAATGTTAGAGCATGCTTGAAACTGTGAGATACATCGGACTAGGAGCTCGCAGAGACCAATGCCAGTTGCACAGGTATACGGGAGAGACCTCTGTTCTGCCATGAGTGCAGGTAGGCTGACGGTGACAAAACTGACGATGATTATGGTGATGTTGTATACGTCATGATATACACAGGGCACATGTAGAGGTGTTCGAACATTGCGGAGAGCAAATTCACACTGTATATATATATATATATATATATATATATATATATATATATATATATATATATATATGCAATAATTTCTTACAGCGATTATTTTGCCGGTGCTTTCGCGAAAGGCTAAACGCACATAACATGCCCTGCCTTAATGCCTCAGCTCGAGGGGCCTTCTCCATTCACGCGCTCCGAATGCATTCATTAGGCTTAAAATGGGATTTAGCTCAGTAATGTGGGAGAGCATCGTCCTGACTGTTATGTTTGCGTGGTGAATGTAATTTCGGCCTTCTGATGTTTTTCCTTGATCCTTTCAGCCTGATAGCAGACTCTACTATCTCAGATGGTTCGGTACCACGGGCCATGGACAATATCCGCGTTATGGATGATCGCGGGACAGAGTTTTTCTTGTGCCGTACTGGAAATTACGGGCTAACTATGAATCCTGCAGAACAGAACAGTGATATTGAATTGTGCTGTTATGCTCCATTCTGACGTTCAATTTCCTCCATTTAAGGGAATTCGCGCTGCAGATATGGCAGAAAAGGAAAACGAAGACTCGATGATTTTTCAAGACATAGTAAGAATTATGCGGTTCGCGCGGGGAATTTTTTCGCCGGAGGGGTTTTCCGACTAGCGAGGAAAATCACACCCAGGCCAAGGAGCGAATAAGCCTGAAATTCCAGAAAAACGAGAACGGCACGATCGATTCCCATACAGGAGACCCATACCTCCTCCTTCTCTCAGGCCTCCTTCGTGCCTTTTCCAACTACATTTTTTGCCACTCTTACAACATAAATGGGTTTACGCGCGCCCTCTTTATTTATGTAATCTGGGAAAAAATAGAAAAAGATAAGGCCCGATACGAAGATTACAGAGAGCGCCACCTTGCTGTCGCCTCGTCGTATCCCATTCGTACTATTTTTGCTTCGTTTTTAGATAAACTACTTCCGGTAATAATTGATATGAGTGACACTGAGAATGTTTACGTTACTATCCGAATACTTACTAATGCAACGACTAAATGCAACGAAGAAGGTGGCTCTATCTCGCTCTCCCTCTCCCGCTGCCCTTTGTATTACTCCAAGGCAAACACATCTGCCTTCGCTATGGGCGCAAAAGCAGCGTTTATAGTTATTCCCGGGACGCGCTCCTCCCGTCTCCATTTAATATCAATATGCCATGCTGGTTCCAAGCTTTCGTTGGGCGACCTGTCTTTATCCGAACCCCATGGTTACTTTCATTGCGGATTCGCCAAAAAAGCTAATTACGGTATAGGCATGCATGGTTGCCGGATATTTTAGAGGAATCCGTCAAGGTGGAGTAGATTTGTAATAAGGAAGTAATTACTCATTCACGTCCACTCAAGCGCAGCCATACGGCTACAAAGGAAAGCTATACAGCTTTCTCAGAAACTTCGTAATTAAAGAAAAATTCGTCGTGATCCGGGGATCGAACCCGGAACTACCGCTTTTCCGGGGCAGTCGTGAACTGAGATAACCAGGGCGGTCTTCTTTTGTAGCCGTATGGCTGCGCTTGGGTGAATGTCAATGAGTAATTACTCCCTTATTAGACATGCATGGTGAGGTAGTAACCCTACCCATGCTGGAAAGGTCATCGGAGGAGGTACCAGTTGAGAGTAGCAGTGTACATGCTTGCTTCTTTCTCTTCCATCGAGAAGATTACGAATAAATAAAGCTAGAAAATGAAATCTTGACGTTTCCTTTACTGTTTACTTTATTTTTAACGACAGTCAGGTTTCTTCTCAAGTCATCCGTGCTTGAAACGCGGGGCCGACTGCGAAAAAATAAAAAAAAAATGCTGAACGAGCAGCTTACTTGGAAAATTTCTTCTCTGTGGTCCGCATTAACGCCGCCATTCAAGCTGCAGTAATTGACGAAAACCTGATATCAAAGTAACGCACACAAAGAGAGAGCGATCTTCCAGCCTCTCGTACGGAAGAATTGCTAAAGCTGCAAATTTCAGATTTAAGGAGAGCAAGTTTCGGTGCACGGCATGGAACATCGACGGAGTGGGGTCGTGCACGCCCGACGTTTCTTAAATTAATCTGACGTTCTCGTTAAAATATCAGACATAAGCAAGCCGCGCGCTCGGGCGTGTATAAATCTCCAGTTTTATGCTTGGATGAAACCCAATAAGCACTGCTTCTATGCCTGAATGAAGTAGAGTACGAGTCTAAGGGATAAATGTAGATCTTTCATGCGTAGTAAATGCGCGAGCGTAAAAACAGCCGCGAAAAAAAAAAATGGTGAAAGAGAAACAACCCCGTTCCGCTCTTCATTGAGCAAGAATATAAAGATAAGGAAAAGGGAAACTAGTTCTTCCACCTTACTACCCGAAACTAAAAGCCGTGGTGTCAAAATCGGGCAATCTTTAAGGATCTCAGCATAAAGAAAATCAGACATAAAAAAAAAAGCAAGGGTGCCACGGCAGAGGGCTCTACCGTTATCGGTGCTGAATGGTGAGAAATTGTCTGGCGCTTACGCGAGCTTTTTTTTTTTTTGCTCGGTACGTGTGTGAAGAGGCTCGGGTATAGACTCCCGAATAAATACGCCGGTGCCGGACTTCGCTGGAAAACTAAGATATACGATGACTCCGCTGACCAGGCGCCGAGCAGGCACGTAAGCGGTTGCAGCGCCCATAGGAAGACGGGGAATCGGGCAGGCATTAATGAAATACGTGGACGGCCAGCGTTCAAAGGCTCGACGAGAGGGGATGTGGATCGCCATAGATGGGCACCCAGTAAACAGCAGTGTGATGAGAAGAAACAATAAATGCGCAAAATAAGGATAGGGTAACCTTTAGCAAAACAAAAATAATAAATAAATAAAATACATAAGGGCCTCACTCTAAGCGCCATTCGGGCCCACATCACACAGTATTTGTATACCGTCCGTGACTGTAGTAACACGAGGCAGTAACTGTTTTTCTACTTGACATACCGGACGTTGACGAGACCCTCTATGACCCAGATCAGTATAACTAGCGCGGAGAGTGCGGTAAACAAGCCTAGCACGTACGGAAGAGCTCTGCAAGACGATAGCCTTCTTGTGTGCTGAGAATATAAAGGTTATTGAGAAGGTAATGGCCCAGCGGAGAAGAAAGGGGAAATGAAGAGCCGCTTCCGGGGAGGCTTTGTTCTGAACCGAACAAAACAGGGGTATTTTTTTTGCTCTCGCTTTACGGACAGCGCGTATAGACGACGTAGGAGGAGGCGGATGGCTCTTTAGTGGATTCAAGAAGCTTTCACTGACGAAGAGAAGTCAAAGCGGGACCGAGAAAGTAAAGGGTATAAAAAAAAAGCTGTTAAGGCCGACAGAGATAGAAAAGGCAAAAAAAAAAAAAAACCCATAACGGCGAACAAAACTACAGTGGAGATGCGTGCTGCAAAAAAAATGAAAAATTGACCATCGATTTATATGTGGGAGTCCCCGATCGACGCAAAAAAAATATTGTAAAAAAAAAAAGGAAAACTGCTGCGTCCATGAGCAGCTCAGCGTGTTCCAGTGGCAAACGATTTCGGAGTGTGACCGGAATCCGCACGCCATTGGCTCGTTTGAGCGCTGTAGAGAACTGAGAAAATTCCGGAAATGCGGCACGTATCGTCACAAAATCTGGCAAAATATAAACGCTGTAAATGAAAAAGAAGGACCGTAACATGTTCTGTCCATTATCTGGTGTGACTGCAGTCCTGTTTTCAGTAACCGGTTCTCTCATTTTTCCTTCCTCTTCTCATTTTTCGGTTTTTCTTTTTTGAAGAACATACGTGCTTTACACCAACTTTCCCCATGTGCTCATCTGATCATTTCGATATTTTATTATAAATATCTCAGCAGTGCGGTGTGCCGTTTCATAGCGAGTGGAATGTCTGAGTTTAGAAACCTAATGTGGGGCTGTTTTTAATGAAATTCCTTCGCTTGTGACGTCACGAAAATTCCACCTGTGGACACTTACTGAGGGACTTGATGGCCACCTTATTTTCAGTTATTTCAGGCATCTCCTGTACTGAGTTGTTGCTTTAGAGAATCAACGCGCCCGCGTGTTTTTCCGGTATTGATCTTGATATCTTGTGTCGGCAACATATACATTTATTTATTTATTTATTTATTTATTTATTTATTTATTTATTTATTTATTTATTTATTTATTTATTTATTTATTTATTTATTTATTTATTTATTTATTTATTTATTTATTTATTTATTTATCGATTTTTGAGGCCTGCCCTTTAGCACTTCGAGAAACGATTTATTGTAACATAAGACGGCAAGCTGCAGAAACTACTAAATATTATAAAATTTAATCGTTCAAAAACCCTCTCGAGTATATGTATTATTAGTTCAACAGGAGGGTATACCGCAGACTTGCAGAGTGAACTTTGACATCGTGCTCGTCAGTGGTAAAGTTCTGTGAAATCGGCGTCCTTTTTTACGTGCTAATTTTTCGTGTCCTTGTACAATCCCCAGCAATGCTCACTACTTCCCCATGCAGGATGCAGCAACTGCTGCTGATAAAACAGTGTAGCGGGGCATTTTGTACGGGACACTTCTGAGACTCCGTATATCTCAGAGCTGAACAGTACTCTTCAGCAACATTGCGGTGTCCTGGGGCTCTAAAGCCTCCTTCTGGTGAACTTTGACAAGACCTTCCGTTCTTAACAGACTTGGGGCGACAATTCATATTCACAAGAAACAAAGAACAGTAACCGATGCCTGCAATATGAGGCACAAACTCCTGTCGTGCACAATTTGTTACGTCATCCTACTTGTGGTTGCTGGTTTGATTTCCTGCCACCAACAGTTATTTTACAAACCATACTCGACGAGTTTCATCCAGAGCTCAGCGACAGACACGCTGTATGCCGTTCCGAGGGAAGCAGTCAGTCGCCATACTTGCCTTGTGCGACGTGGTAGGTAATTCCATGAACTCGCTCAATTCTTCGTAGTCCCAAATACACCCCTTCATGGCACTCCCAAACTAAGTGGGCAATGGTCGCGGGGCTGTCCGGCAGCGGCGGAGCGTCGCTTCGCCGGCATCGTTTTGGAATAGTCCGTATCTTAGAACTGAGCTTACAACTCAGGGTAGGGTGTAGTGTGTGCCGTTGTATAGTTTACTGGCCTGTACACTAAGAGCTCCTTTCGGCGTCGGTAGAATAGCGGCGCCAGCTCATCGGGGCGTTCCCCGTGTTTTCTGCGTGGGTATACAAGGGCTATATTTGCCGCTGAAGCCTGTAGGTTTCCCTGAAAACCCCACGGTTCCAACAGGGCAGTGTCTGTGGCCGACGAAATGGCTTTCAGCGCGGATTTCATGCACCTTGAATGTCAATGCTCTCAGGCACCTCGCTATGAGTTCACACACAGGTCGCCTTCGATGGCAATTAGGAGCTATCCTACGCCGTTTTCTCGAAGAACCATCCAGGTTTTCATCATTTACTGACCTTAAGCAAACTCGGCCTTCTAGAAATTCTCATTACTATTTCACGCCCGATCGCCCACTCATCAAAGAGACATGCCGACAGCGGCCTAGTTCTAGGAAACTCGTCTGAGCAGCTTTTGCATATCGCCCTCCAACCAACAAGTCAAGCGGAGCTCCGGTGAGGTTGCAGTATAGTGGCGGCTAGCAGACGTTCTCAAAACAGAGAGGTACATAAGCACGGAGTCTCCACGTTCTCCACGTTTCCCAAGACCGCGCCTGCCCCCCGCTGAGCGACATCACGAACGGAAATCATTAATGTATACTATACGCGCGAAGCTTTGGCGTCGAAGCAGAGCTCCTCGATCGGACGTGAAGCGACGGAGAAGAAATCCGGCCGACGATAACTTGTTTGCGCGCACCGTCGAAAAGGGTGTTGCGGCCAAACCTCAGCCGTTCCGTGGCGCGAGCCGTGCGGGCGAGGTTTCCCGTGTTTCGCCATCCAGCGTGCGTACTACTTGCCCATCACGCAATGGCCGTTGACGCCTGCGGCAATCACAGCGTTTCCCCTTGCCTCGCATTTGAAAACAAAAGCGACGCAGAGTGTGCATGCCCCGTAAGACGCGAGATGAATGGGAACGGTAGTCGTTTTGCAACCTCATTAAGCTCCGCGTCGTCGTCTCTATAGTTCCGTGCAAAACCCATTATGATGCTCACCTATTAGTGGGCCATTACCTGCTTTCTTGCGAGGCGAAGTTTGTCTTTAATTGGACCTTATTAGGAGTTTTTACGCTGGCGCATCGTCGCGCTCTCACTTTGTTGATTGCAGCGGCTTCTCACATGCATGCATGCAAATGCAGTGGACGACCTGGTTATGGCGTTTCGCGGATATGTACAAGTCTCCATCTTTCGTATTCGCCGAACAGCTGACCTGTGTTTATTCGTTAAACCCTGATAGTTCTTCACGCCATTTATATACTATTTATTTTTGTTTTCTAGCATCTGTGCTCTTCGGAATGCGTGAATAAAAGTGACGTGCTTCTTACGCTCCTAGTCTTGGCTTAAACATGGGAGCAGCACTCTTAAGCGCTGAGCTACACCAGATCTTACTAAGTGAATTGTGCTCCGCTGCTGGACAGCAGTTTATTAACGCCTCAAAACCAAAAATGTGCTAACTCGTGACCAAGCTTCGTTGTTAACATTTGTTTCTTCCTTTATTGTTCGGTCTGCTGTTTCCAGCTCAAGGAACAATCATCGGATACTGGGCGTCAAATAACGTTGGGACAGCAAGCCGCATCATAATGATCCTAAATAAGAGGCATTGTTCAGTTTCGCCTTCTGTCATTTCGCCCGTCATCTCCTATTATTTTGCGACCGGGTTGACTTTACAATTAATTGAACGAAGACGCACTAAACAAAGTCATTTGCCTCTCTAAGCTCAAGAACCAATAAGTGTGTCCAAACTGCGTTCATACCGAGCATCGAAAGCTAGAGCTCCGCTACGCAATAAGGAAGAATGCGGAAAATACATGTCCGTTCGCGAAAAACCGATTCGGATCAAAATGTTGTTGTTGTTCTTGTTGTCTTTTGAACTGGTGACACATACACCCACACAGGGGGATCGGCCAAGAATTGGGGTGCTTCTTACAAACAGAATCATTTTTTCTTTTTTAACTTTCGCTCGTTCTTGTCTTCTTCTTGCAAAGAGATTGTAATATATGTGCTTACAGTAAACAAACTCCACCCAGCAAGCTGCCATTAAACTACATTCGCCTTCGGTATCATCTTCAGTGAAAATAATAATAATAATAAAAACTACATTCGCCTTCGGTATCATCTTCAGTGAAAATAATAATAATAATAATAAAATAAAAGTTAATTGAGAGTTTTTTATTTTCAGAAATAAAATTCTTCTGATCTTAATGCGAAGCACAATTCTTTTTTTCTGCTGATCTCATTACAGCTGTTCAAAACGATTGCGCGGTCACACGGGCGTACGCGCAAAGAAAATTGAACATTGGCCGTTGCACGTGTCGACTTTTTATATTTTTTTTTCAGAGTAAGAAAAAAAAAAGAAAGAAATTACAACACGGCCGAACAAATTACTGAACAGCGCTGCGGTCCTGTCAAGCTCATGCATCGAAAAAGTAAAAAAATAAAAAGAAAGAGGAGAAACGCCCGCAGGTAGGAATAATTGAGTTTGACAGGTATTGAGGCCGCTTATCTCATAGAGCCCTGTCCTCAGTTTTACGCCCTTGCGTCTCGAAATCTGCACTGCGGCGCCCCAGTCGAAACTTTGGCCCGCAATATTAATATTCACGTCAGGAACGGTGACCCGCGCCAATAAAAGGGTTAAACTAGTCACGAGGACGTTGACGCCACTGGAAAAGAGGGGAAAAAATGAAGCATACAAAATGAGACCCGCAAAGTGGTGCGTTAACTTGACAGGCCATAAATTTTAATATTGAATGACGGACAGAACAAGAAAGAGGCATAGCCGAGCTTTGAAGATACGAGGGTGAGGGGGAATTAAGGATGCGTAGAGGCCCCGTCTACTGCTCGCTAATATTTTTGTGGTGGAGAATGCTGGCATTCGTGCCGGGAAGTCCTCACTGTATAAGTGAGGCAGCTTTCTAAAGTGTTCTTATGTAGTGTAGGCATTATATGTACGCAAAGAAAAGCTAAGTATATCGTTTACAAAGACAAGTGCTCCGCACGCATCACTATTACTCTGCAAAAGTGTGTGTTTCCCTTGTGAGCATGATGCCTTGATCGTCGGTGCAGTGTTCTATCGCAGGCAAGGCAAACAAAACAAATCACGCGAACCTAGACTTAGAGCAATAAGCACTAGTGACCGTGAGCTAGCTGAAGATTTGGTTTGTAGAATTTAATGTCCCAAAACAACTCAGGCTATGTAGAGCGTCGAAGTGGGTGGCTCCAGAAATTTCGACAATCTGGGGTTTTGCGCTGAAACATACGGTGTCGGCAGTTGAAGGAGGCAGCAGGCAGGGTTGAAAACCAAATAAAGGGCTCTGATAGTTCATACTATGTCAGTTATTATTTAACCAGAGATAACATACACTTTGTCAACAACATGGAAGTAAAGAGCATTCGCAGCAAAATTTCGTGCTAGTTACACCAGAAACACCAGGGCTGTTCTGTCAAGACACCAGCCGGGAACACTAGAGCAGTAACATCAGCATATTCACACCAGCGGGGAATCATCAGCACGGACACACCAAAATAATCACACCATGAAGGCCAAGCACACCAGAACCGTGTCTGAAACACACCAGAATAAACACCCCAGGCCAGGCACACCAGAACCGTGTCTGAATTCCCGCTCTCGTGAAAACACCAGACCTGCATGGACTGGTAGATTCTTCGATAGGGTGCAACACACGGGCGCCTTGCTTTTCGCCTTGATAAAAAAGTGGCCACCGCGGCCGGGATTCGATCCCGCATCCTTGTGTGCAGCAGTCGAGCGCCGTAACTATATACTGGATAGTGGTCCAATTAGTTGAAAATTGGCGTAAGAACTCGTTATTGTCATAAAAGGGTGTCATTTTTGTTTTAGTGCTAATAGAGATAAGAAGCGTTATACAGTATATGCTATACGGCTGTCAGTGAGGCAAAAATAACAGGCGAATACTGAACTGAGTCAGTCAAGATAACTCGTAATTTACATGACCATGCTTAATGTTTAATGCACAACTGGGGCTCACGAGGCTGAGTTCTGTAAAGGCAATTTATACGGACAGTAATTTCGCTCATAGCACGTTAAATGTACCAGCAGGGCCCACGAGGTTAATTTCACTATAGGGCACATAATCATTGTCGGATGCTGGACAAGGGCCGTATAGATATTCGTTGATCGTTCCTCGCTATTCGCAACGTACTCTGTTCACTTCTTAAAAAATAAAATGCGCATCATCTCGTACTAAGCTATATCGTATATCCTAGTTTCGGACGGAACGTTTCCACACGCAGCCATTTTCTCCCTCGAAGTTTTCTTGGCTCTTTTGAAACAATCTCCGACGGCAGCCTTCAAAATGGAAACAATGCCAAGCCTTGATGAGGCCGCCCCCGCGTCCGCGGAGGCGTGAGCAATGCAGACGTCACTCGGAGATCATTAATAAATGGGGCCAGGGCGAAAAGAAGGACCGCGCCGGGAAATGCACACACTTAGCGAGGCGTGATGCCCGCGCGTGTCAAGGCGCGCGCCACTACCGCCACATCACCACGACCACCGCCGCTGAATGCGTGTCCGCGCGACAAGTTTCACTTCACGGTGGTATTTTAACGGGCTTTGCGCATACCTGCTTCCCTGCCTGTGCACAGTGAGCGAGGTGAAGGAGCGGGGGACACTACTCCGAGGCCGCTAGGGGAAACCAGCGTCCAGTGAGCGCGACGTAAAAATGACGACGCCGAGCGTGCGTTGCAGCGGCTATATTTGTGAAATCCGCGCGTGCGTGCGAAATGAGCTGCTGGGCGAAGGCGGCCGGTCGGTCGGGCTCCGAGACGGCGATGGGGGTCAAGGCTTCGGTGATCAGACTCGCACTCGTTTTTTCTTCTCCTGCCTTTTCGCCTGGGATCTACAGACAATGAGTGCCGCGAAAATATGGGACGCTGCCAGGAGGTCCAGTCATCATCTCTGACGCTTTTTCGTCGAAACTTCTTCGCTCCAGACGCGCTGCAGTAGTGATAGTCGCTGCAGGACGACACCGCCTCGCGACGGCGGCGCCGGCGTCGACAACGAATGTGCGAGCAAGTTATGGAGAGAGCGTGGTCTCGGACAATTGTTCCTCTCGACAACGGCAGTGCTGCGACGGTTATATGGCTTGCGCATGGCGCGGCGCCAACGATTGACTCTTGAGTTTTTCTTTGACGCTCTCGGCTCGATGAGAAAGTTTTGGGCGAGCGCACAATGCGGTGGTGGCTGCGGGCAGCGCGAAGGTCGGCATAACACGAAAGGCGAGGCGATTCGACGACGCTGTTGATGCGCGGGCGCGGTGTTGTTCCGGCGGCATCACCAAAGCGCGCTGTCGACATCCTCAGTCCTATAGCTACATAGGACACGGTGCGGTTTCGTCCACACGATGTCGCAGATGCCTTGCAGCCTGGATGCGTTTCGGAGGCGAATATGTCCTCTCTCCCTTCTGTGCGTGCGTGCGAGCGTGTGTGTGTGTGTGTGTGTGTGTGTGTGTGTGTGTGTGTGTGTGTGTGTGTGTGTGTGTGTGTGTGTGTGTGTGTGTGTGTGTGTGTGTGTGTGTGTGTGTGTGTGTGTGTGTGTGTGTGTGTGTGTGTGTGTGTGTGTGTGTGTGCGCGCGCGTGTGTGTGTGTTAATACCAGTACCCCATCCTACACTACCGGTTTTCGCCTGCACAAGATGACAGCTTCAAACACCAAGATCACGTGATCCGTTGTAATCGATCGCATATGGCTCATTATTCGATTGGACTTCCCAACATATTCTCCAATCCCCTCTTCCACTTTCTCTTTATACACACGGCACATTACATAAATTCCCATTGAATTTTCCATTTTTTTTTTTATCTGGTCAGACACCGTGTCATTTGGTGAGAAAACACTTATCCAGCCATCCCTCTCCTCAAGTTCGTTTGCGGTATGCCTCCGTGCGTGGTTTCCATAGCAACTGTGACGCTAGCCATTGTCCACCCACCAAGCGGAAAATGGGACGACGACATGCACAACATGTACCACTGTGGCAGGTGCCTCTCCCTTACTGCTTCTTGCACTCCTTCTGCTTGTACAGCATCCACAGCAGACCTAGATGTGGCGTCAGATCTCTCCTTTTTCGTATAAAAAATGGGGCGCAATGATCGAATAATGTGCCTCCCATTGTATGCAGTGAAATAAAGACGTTCAACACTTTACCAGACTCTGTGCCAATATATCGATGTTAAACCACCAAGCAAAACTGTCCAGCGGAGTCTATGGGTCCTGAAGATGAGGCCAAGAGACAAGCAGAACTGAAGAGAAAACTCTAGAGGCAAAAGATGGCACGAGCTGCGAAACACCAGAAGAACGGACGGCGAGGCTGGAGGCTGACCGGTTATCGAAATCGTGTTAAACGCGCTGTTCAACCGGAACGTCGAATCGCTTTCGCACGACCCTTTGTTTAGCTATGCTTTAACCTGCCTAACTTTTCTTCTTGATTTTTTTACGCGCCCCCCTTTAGTATCTATTGTAACTATATTTATTTGCGGCGCACGCACACGCATGCTGTTATACCTGCCAGGTGCGAAGGCGTTGAGCGAAGGAAACGTACGTATGCGAGCCATAAGGAGACCCTGAAAACGGAGGCGTGATGAAGACGATAGCAATCGTAGCGACCCTGAAAACGCGCTCGTAACAGGCACCGGCTCGGCATATAGTTCACGCCGGTGTGGGAGAGGAAGAAAAATTCAGGGAGTAGAGAAAGAGTAAAGCCTTCATTTAGTCCCGTGGGCGCGGGTGTTTTTCCGTGCTTGTACGCTACATGCAAGACCACACTTCAACTCGTTAGTTGAGTGCAGTGCCGCTTAAGCTGGGCTAATAAGCCGTCTAGGCGAGTAATTACTGAAATACGATGCGTTCTTGCCATTGGTCTGATGATATTCATCATCAACATCATCACCATCGTTTACTGCCATTCGGTGTTCTACAAGGCATGACGTAAGGTGACATGGGAGGGGCGGCAGAAGGTTGTCATGCATGGGCCCATAAAATATATATATATATATATATATATATATATATATATATATATATATATATATATATATATATATATATATATATATATATATATATATATATATATATATATATATATATATATATATATATATATATATATATATATATATACATATATATATATATATATATATATATACGTCACTGCAGAAACTGCGCTAGGGAGACTGCAGAGGCAGCAACAGAAATAAATATATGTTACCACAAAAGGCGTAACTTTATGTTAGAAGAGGGTATATCCCGCGTTGCCTCGTTAAACGTGTCATCTAAGCAAGTAACATTTGACGCGATTCGTAAGCGTAGTTTTATGGTTTCAAATCCGTCCATAATGCATTCAGTATGCCAGAAACACAGTGTGATTGTGGCGAGATGGTCGCTGTGAAGCGGTTGAATCTGCGAACACCAATTTATATTTCACCCTTTGAAAACTGTGTCCCTCAGTCCGGAAATCCTTACAGGGATTATTCATGTGCATCACTGCATTCCACAATACACGGAATCATGAATTCTCTGCAATGTGGAAAAGAGGATACGGAGTATTAAGAGTTCGAATTTCAAACGTCAGTCAAACTGTGCGTAACGCAAGCGTGCGGGTCTTTCGAGTAGCTTGATTCTTTACTAACAATTCAGATACGTTGAACACGAATTCTAGGTAAGATATCTGCAGATACCAGAACCTGATCGCATCATAACATAACCATGTCTTCTACATGTGATGCCCTTCAAGTCTACCGCTAAGTTTACAGAATGCATGTTCAGTCCTTCTAGCGGCTCTATTCACAAAATTCCTGAATAAATCTTAGAGCGCTCTGAGACGAGTCGGAAATTGCTGGCGAATTCTCTGGTGTAGCACCAAACGTATATCTACGTCCGTGTCGTGTGTGGTGTCGCTTTAAGGTAAACCTGCTGCCGTGTGGCCTCCCCATCTCTGCGACCCGCTTGTCGCATACTTCTCTTTAAATAGCCCGCGGAAGAAGAAAACGGGCCCAGTTTGCCTTTAGTCCCCCCCCCCCTCCCCCCCCCCTTTATTTGCGAAGATGTTTGGCAAGATTTGTTTTCAGATTGTTGCTTTTGAGCCTTGCTACAAGTCAAAATTATCAGAACTATCTCGCAAGCAATGCTTGCCAACTGACTGCGATGGTGGGTCCCGGATGGACGGCTTCGGGAGTGCACGGACGAGAAGACAAAAAAAGACGAAGAGGCGAGGAGGGGACAAGCTTGAAACAAGAGCTGTCGTTTCGTTGCTGTTACAAATGAGGCGGCCGCAGAAACGACGGAGAGGAGAGACAAAACGGAAAAGAGGCAACCTGGAAGCCGAACAGTTAAAGAGAGAGATGGACACACACACATTCAAAAAAAAAAAAAAAAAAGATAAGGAAGAAAAGAACACGAAGAAGCATCTCCGGGGCTACGCCGGCAGCGGCGAAGTGAAGCGTAGACGCGAACCCACGTCAGAAGCGTGAAGCGGAAAGACGACTCTGGCGTCGTTCGCGAAGGAAGCGTGACAAAACGCAAAAATAAGAGAAAGAAAAGCGAGTAGACAGAACAATTATCAAAGGAACAGCGCGCGCTGAGCAGGAGGAGAAGCAGCACCGCCGCTGCCGCAGTGCAGGCAAGCAGGCAGGCAAAGCGGGCCGCACCGCCGTCTCCTTCCAACTGCCGGTCGGAAAAGAAGAAAGCGGCGCGAGGACTGCCGGCGGCAGCGGGATGTACGTAGTACGTACTACTACGACGTGACTCGGAGCCGGGGGAGGAACAATTCAAAAACGCCGGGAGACAGAGAGAAGAAAAGCTGCACAGGGGAGGAGAAAAAGAGACAGACACCTCAAAAGCGTGTCATTAACCCACTTGCAGGTATGTGCGCCAGACAGAGAGCAACATTTTTTTTATCGTTTTCCTTGCTTTGCGATGTTAGAAGAAAACGCAGAATGGAGGAAAAGAAAAAAAGGTAGTTAAAGACCAAAAGCATTAAAAACGCTATCGGCAGACTAGACGGGTAAAAGAGATTAAGCGATTGCGCTTGTGTAAGAAATACGGAACGGAAGAACACGATACACGTACACGATGCACGTATACGCTGCCGTGCCGTGCAGATGCAGTGCTTCTTCCATGAAGGTACACTAGCGATACGGGTGGCAACGCTCTGGATATGCGTCGAATGGTGCAGCTGACAAGAGGAATGTAGAGTCTGAAGGCGGTGTCGCGTGTGTCGAGGGGTTCCGTGGTGGCTCGAGCATATTTGTGTGTGCGTGCGCGCAGCAGATCCACATTTCCAGTTTCACAAGAAAGGTGGGAAGTGTGGCAAGTCAGGTTGCAAGAGAACACGGGCTAACAAGTGCTAAATGTAGAATAATAATGTTTTTTTTTTTATCGTAATTATTTCAAGCAGAAGTGCATTTTATGAGGTCTACAGGCTCGAATTTCGTAGACGTATTTTGCCCCTTAGTCTGCAAAACTTACCCGAATAAAAATTTAGGTCCAGGCTTGTTCGCTAAGCAATGAACACTACTCGTGTTTTGAAGGGCGAACGTATGTATACAGTATAGTGCGCTGATATGCCTAGTTGCGAATAGAGCGCCTGTAGCGTGGCTACGTATATGAGAGATAGATTGTCCGTTTCATTAGTGCAAGAATAACAAAATAAAATAGGTGAAGGCGAAAACGCCGTAAATGAAGGGAAAGATAACCAAGATAGAAATCATGGGCTTCTGTGAGCAAGTTTTTTGCAGCATTCCCACCGCGCTAGTTTTATAGGAGAAAATAATTTTTTTTTCCCACTTTGAATTTGCAGCATTTTTCACCGACAAATGGCTTTCGCACGCATGGGAGTGCACGCTAAATGAAAGAGTAGAAAATCTGATTCGCATTTCAAGTCCCTGTACCGATTCTTCGCTACCCACTTCTTGACCGTGTTTCTGCTTGAAAAATGTCATCTGTTCCGCTAATTAGCAGGCTGCGTGGAGACAAGGAAAGAACCTGGATGACGACAATCTCCGTACGTTACTACGCGCCTGTTTTCGTGCATTTAATTAACGTTTTAAATAACTAAAAAAAACGTGCAATCAACTGGCAGTCGATTGGTTGCCATGGGATGCCAGAACTTGAAACAGTGCCATGAGCAAACTTCCTCGCTTAACAGCTGCTGTAGCACTTATTTCTATTAATTCACTTTTTCTCCAAACATGCTGCATGCGTCATTCGGGGAATCGGTGGGAGTGATTTACAGCGCTCATTCTGAGATTGAGTGTCGGGCAATATACATCAACTGTCAAAGTTTCCCCGTGCAGGATGGAGAGAAGTGCCACTTCTACGTTCAAGCTTCGCTGAGCATAAACACAGCGCTGCCGCGGCAATTGCTCCTTGAAGTAACCCTTTCATCGTCTCTGAAACTCTCGGTGCACCGGTTCGCTTTTCTTCTTAGTAATTTTGAGCTCGATGCGTTACCAACCCAACCGTAAGCGTTGACAAACGGCCCGTGTCTAGCTCTTAAGATTACGTCGGCGACCCGAAACTGGCAGGCACGCGGCAGGGTTTTCTCGCGCACCCGGGTTTTTAATATTTTTTCCGTTACTTTCCGTTTCACAACTTCTCTTCCACTACTCCACTCAGCAGCGGTTCGGTGGTGTCGCGCGAACGTCGTTCACGTCACTTCATTGCTCTTATTTCTGGACCCGCAGCCCGTTGAGTTTCTTCGTTGGTCACGCATAGAAGAAGCGTATATACGGCGCCTGTCTCCCTCGTACGTACGAGGGGCACGGCTGGCTAGCTTTGGCAACGGGCCCACCCAAATGGCTCGGCGGGGTCGAAGGTGTTAAAAGGACCACTCGACACTCCATCCGAAGTAAGACCGAGTGCGTGGTCCCCACAGGCGCGCCTATGAGCCAACAGAGGCGACGAGGCCTCAGCGATAGGTTTGTAAGGTGCGCGCGTGAGCGCTTTTACGCCTCCGATGTCGTCGCTGTCGCCAAGCTTCACGAGAAAGGAGAGGCAAAAAGAAAAGTGAAAAGAAATAGCGGCGCTCATAAGCGTTTGAGAGAACGAGGAAGGCGGGAGAGATGGAAAGAAAGAAAAGTAGACCTAGTAACAGGGAGGTTCGGAAACGTCACTGGAAGACCGTTATTTTCTCTCGGCTGCCGTTTTCACTGGCGTCAGTATGTTTCCACGTCCCACTTTCTACTGTTAGCCCCGGCGAGGGGGGGGGGGGGGGGGGGGGGGGGGGGGAGTGCGAAGGCGAGGGGAATACCCGTCAATCTACGCCTTTCTGCCTGCCTCTGCCGCTATAAGGCGTTTAGAAAGCGAGAGGATGTTGAGGATGGAAAAAGAGGGAGGGAAGAGAAAAAAAAGGATAAGGAAGAAAAATAGAAAGAAACAAAAAAAGAATCCGCCTGTCGAAGTTCAAGGCCGGGTAAAACAGACGGTAAATTGTTTTTTCAGCGCGCCTGCGTTTCAAAACTGGGGCCGATTTCTAAATATACGCGCCGCCTGTGGCTGTGCGGAAAAATATATTTGCGCTTGCACGCCCATTGCCTACGTTGTATCCGAACAGGCGCTATCGTATGGCACGCGCGTAATCGCCGCTCCGCGCTCGGACCCAGGAGCCTAATCTGGGCAGGCGCGGAGTCGGGCGGGGTGCTTTCTTCCCCCTCCTTTCCTTCCTTCTTTCTTTTTTTACTCTAGGCTTTTCGTCTTTCCACTGGCTCTCGTTTTCTTTCGCCCTTGCCTCCAAACGGCAACACTGCTGGCAGCTGCGGAGGGCGTGGTTATGAAACAACCCAAGGCTGTGTATACACACCATGCGTGTCCGCAGACGTCTCTAATGAACGGCACGGTTGTCGATGGGAGCCCAAGGTTGGGGAAGGGACTAGGCGGAGATTTAGGACATTTCCATTTCGAATTATGGCACTAAAGTTAGGGGTAATTACTTATTAGCAACCCACCAACCACCGCTCTACGTCTAGAAAGTAAATAAAGTAAATTTATATCACCGATTTATTTCAAATCACTCATATAAATTTTCAACACAATTATCAACATAACTGAAAATCGCTCGCAGGACAGGAACAAAGAACAGGAAACAATGTGTGCGCTATACTGTCCTGTTTTGTGCGAGGTATTCAGTTATGCTGAACAATAACCGACTAGCTCAACATCATAATTTGACAGACATCCTCCCTACGACTCAAGGTGTCTGAAAAGCGCAGCTGTTGCGACTCACGGCTAATTTCAGGCAGACATTCTGTTCGCTTCGAACACCTTTTGAAATGACGACATATGTTAACTTCTGCTGGCCCACGTTCGAAATGAACTGTTGTGGAAAAATAAAGACACTACGCCAATTTAAAACAAAAGCGGTTAATGAATATACGTTTTTCACTTCACAGTCACAACATAGAATAGGATAGGAAATACGTTCATTTCTCTAGGAAGGTCTTGTGCTAGTAGCAGAAGAAGTCCATCTTCCTTTTTCTCACAGGGTGGGTGCCCCTATTTCAGGGCTCCGCTGAGCTTCGATGCTCGCTGGGCGTGCTGGATCAGACCTAGTTGGCAACCCAGATCGGCGCTGGAGAGCCGGCTTTCCCACTGTTCCGCACTCGGGTTTTTACGAAATTTATTGTTATTGCTACTTTCCCACGTGATGTGGTATAGCGAAGGTTTGCTACCACACCATGGGCAAGTGTCCCATGGTATGGTAGCAGTCACAAGAGGCGGGCTTCATGCTGTTAAAGTTTCAGATACAGTAACGTCAGCACAGAACGTACACAGATTGAAACTATATGAAGGGAAACACCGTATTAACGCCTGGACCACAGCTATACCCTCAAATAATAAGCAAAGAACATTCTTTTTTTTTATATTCATCGGTACTTTTCCACGTGATCTGTAATCCTTTTAGTGTCTTTTCGTTTTTGATACATATAAGAGGGAAAGAATTTGGTTCTAGAGTGCGAATTAAACGTTCTCTTTCATATTGCATGGCTAAGCCTGAGCGTCTATTTAAACCAGCCTTCTGCGTCTCCTAATTAAATTCGTGCAAAGGTGCGCCGAAGCGGAAAAAATGTCAGCCTGAATGAACCATTCAGTTGCGTAAAAACGCTTGGTGACAATAACAGCCTCTATAAGCCCCAATACCTGCGGGATAAACCGACGCGTTTGCACAACGGGGCCAGAGTTTAAAATTCGCTGTCTGTATGGAAAGTGTTGGTTTCGTTTTTCATCTTTCTTTCCGTTTCATCTCTTCGGTCTTTATTCCGTTACTGGAACCCAGCGCATTACGTTCGTCTGTATCTCTGCTGCCGCGCACGTGCTACACAGGAGTGTAAGTAGCCTTGTGCTCAAGCTTTGGAGAGTGCGCGGAAGTAGAATGACATATATTATGACTCTCTCAGGTAATGTATTTGCTCGCTTTCAGTACTTTTCACGAAAGGGGCCGTCTCAGCTGGTCTCGCATGTTCAACCACCTGATTTGTTTATACGCCTGATTTTGCTCCGCCGTTGAGGGGCTCTCAACAAAGGGGTACAGTGCATAAAGCATGGCCGCTATCCTTGATGGCCTTGTGGCGCCCACAACGCATGAGCCTACAAGATGTCTCACTGCCGGAATATGTACGATGTGCACATTGAGACGGCGTACAGGCTGTTATCCGCGAATGCGTATACATCTAACGCGACAGATAAATAGGTCTCATTCATTCATTCATTCATTCATTCCAGTTTCCTCTTAGAAGGTATAAACTCACAAACATTTTATCTCTATCTCTCTATGCCCAGCGAGTAGAGACGTGCCAGCACGCCTTTTTTACACTGCGCGTAGTAGCCTACCCATCCTCCACGCCTTCTCCTACGCCACGCACGACTTCGGAGGCCACGCGCACGACATCGTTGGGCACCGCTTGGCAGCCTTGTGCTATACGGGTGCCACTGCCTCCTCTGCCCTGCACTTAAATAAACAGCGCTAACTAAAAAAGTCGCCCCCATTCACGCCCCGACAAACCTCCACTCCGGGTTGAGGGCGGTCTGCGCGCGCCGCCGAACAGCTAACGTGTAACGTTCAACGCTGAACGCTTAGAGTGTCGTAACAAGGTGGGGCTCCGCGCGTATGTACTACTAACTATATTATATAGGGCATACGCCCTAAAAACAAGCTAACAAAGGACGGCATCGTCGGTGTAGCTGCGTTAGCGTTGATCGAGTTTACCTTTTTTTTTTTTTTTCTGCCCTGAAGTGAATCCGACCCATTGCTCAAGTCCCGCGCACTCATTCTGTTCTTACTCGCGTAGCGCCCACGCGACAGGCGTAACACCATCCGCACGAGGAAGCCGCGCCCAGCCGCGCTCTGCTTTCGGTTTCCGTCTCGGGGCCGCGCGTGCTTTTATTTTTGAAACTCGCGGGTGTCGTGGTCTTCGTCGTCGACGCTGACTTCGTTTCCGTATCGATTACCGGTGCGCCGTAACGCGACGCGGCATGGATGACGGAAACGGTGTTGCAACCGCAACCACTACTATCCTTCACCCCATCGTCCTGGCGACGACTGCGCCGCAAAAATCCTACTCCCGCAGTAATGTCCGTGTTTTGTTCTCTTTCTTTCTTTCTTTCTTTCTTTCTTTCTTTCTTTCTTTCTTTCTTTCTTTCTTTCTTTCTTTCTTTCTTTCTTTCTTTCTTTCTTTCTTTGAATCTCCCTCTTCGTGTCTCGTTTCTTTTTTTTTTCTTCTTTTTGATCTTATGTAACCTCGGTGAGCGAGGTTACATAAGATGCCTCCTCCTCTTCCCCGCCGCAGGGTGCCGAGGAAGAAGCGCAGTCGTCGCCCAAAGGTCCGATTGCGGCGAGACGGAGGGGCGTGTCGCCCGGGGGCAAGTTCGCCGCGCCTTGTCGGACGGGTCGGGCCAGCTGCCTCTCGCATCCGACGTCGCAGCCGCTACATCCTAGAGCCGCGCCGTCGCGGTGCCCCATCGACTGACCGGCTCGGAATGCGACCGGAAAGCGTAGCAGCGGCGAGCGAGTGAGCTCGGCCAGGCTAGATTTCATCCTCTCTTCCAGGAACTCTGCGCGCGCTTGACTCGGACGGAACGCAGTGTGAATGCGGGCTATGTGTACTATGCCTCTTGACGACTCGATTATTCCCCATATATGACGTGTGAGCAGAGTGCGTTACGGCGTTTCTAACAGGTTAGTCACGTGTGACTGTAGTTTTGGCTGAGTTGGGAATAGTTAATGACGCGTGAGTTGAGTGCGTTACGACGTTTCTGACGGGTTAGTCACGTGCGACTGTAGTCTTGGCTGAGTTGGGAATGGTTATGTAGCAAGCACTAAGCATGAGCGAGCCTTGGTGGTGACGAAAGACGGGAAAGATAAAAACAACATCGCTTCACTTCGGAGAAAGTGGAGGTACCTGTTACTACCTCGCACAATGCATGCTCCGTCGAGCCTGACGACTCTGATCATTAATTTTCCGCCTAGCTTCCGACATTTTATTCGCAGACGAAGGTCTTGAGGACATGGACATGACATCGCACTTTGATCTCGTACAGCACGCGCATTAGACCCTATTGCATTCTTGTGACGTCAACAGGTTTTTTTCTGAACACAGAACTTAGTTATATAAAATTAGTTAAAAATAAAACAAACTCGCTGTTTGGTGGAATACGTACATCACGAAAAAAAAAAAAGTACAAAGACGCAGTAACACCGGTGAGCATAAATTATTTTAAAGCGACAATGACGTGAAAGTCATTCCTCCGTAGAGTCCATACATTTCAACTCCTTTTTCTATATTTTATATACCGCCTGGAACTTCGTAGCTCAAGAACCTCACTAAGCCGCGTTCCTGAGCTTCGGATACTGAACGAGCCCTTCGTGTGACACACGATTAATGAAACCAGACGACATCGATACACGTACGAGGTGCATGAGAAATGATTTGGTCGGCCATTCGATACCTTCGGCTGCCAAATGGAACACGGCACGGCAACCTGACACGCCCACAATCGAACTCAGCCCCGAAGAAAAACCAACAGCAGCATCCATGAACGGAAACCTCCATTGCACGATCGAACCGGAATAGCTGGGAATGACTTATTACTCAGAATAGTAACCGGTGATAGCAAAGTTCCGAAAGAGTATCATCCTGCAGCCTGAAATAATGGACAGAACTTTATAGCTTTTTTCTTTCTAAAAGGCATAACCATTAATACGATAGTTTGAAACGCAACAGCATAGGATTCACAACGGGTAAGCAAGAAGGGTGCACTGCCGGAATGTGACGCGTTCCACAATAGAAGCGTTGGCCGCAAAAGCAATGGAGTTCTGCGCACCAGAACTTTTTTTTTTTTTTTCGAGTATACAGGAGTATAGAAGACGTTTTAAAGTGAGGAAGCTGTGGCTCGAAGCGGCGACGCAATTTCGTTTCTCAATTAGTCAGTTGCGAGCTGGAGAACAGTGTCGCATTTGACGGCATTACTTTGGTAACCTTCGACAAGCGTAAAAGCAAGAAATAAATAAAAATGGGTACAGTGCCAAGCGATTAACAAGTTCAGCGCATGTATGTTCAAGGAGAGCTAGAAAGAAAAACTCCACGGGCTCCAGGAATGGAAGTATACAAGTCTGGAACTTGCACAAGCCAGTAGCGGGTTTTCTGTCTTCGCGCGTATCTCAGTTTCCAGGCCTAGTGTATGTATGTACGATATTGACTGGCGTCGTACAGTGTGGGCCGGCTGCAGTTTGCCCATTGTAACGCTCGCGACGACGATGACAGTGTGGGGCGCGTACGCGCGTGGCATTGGCGTGCTCACGCTCCGTTCGCTCGCTCGCCTCTCGCGGCCTTCCATTCCTGCCGTCTTTCGTTCTCTTTCTTTAATTTTTATGTATTCTCGTTTGCTTGCTTGGTCTGTTTTGTCTGTGCCTTGTGTGCCGTCTTCGCACTCTCGTCGACACCACCGGCCGCCGCATGGCGGTGACTTGCACGCCTGAACGACCGGAGCAATGTCGTCGTGAGGCAGTCGGAACCATTTCGGCCGCTCGCGCAATCAGTCGACCAAGAACGCGTTTCTTTTTTACAGGGGGACCTCCGCAAAGGGTCTCCCTACCGTTAGCCCTTTCCTCCCGCTGTTTTTTTTTTTTATTTAGGCTTTTGTTGTGCCTTATACCGGCCGGTCGAGCGGCTTTCCACTTCGAAAAGGAGTTCTAAGTCGAGCCTTCCGTAAAATAAACTGATGAGATAAGTAAAAGAGAAAAAAACGAGAAACTAGCGATTCAGCAAACTGTCCTCGGGGTGACTGCTTTCTGCGAGTTCCTGCTCGTACGTTTGCCCTGAGCGCTGTCAGAGGCACCGGCACCCCGCACTACCTTCCCTGCCTCCCCTTTTCTTTTTTCTTTTTTTTTCTTTTTTTTTTTTTTACAGACTTCCTCACTCTCTCACCGAACACCAAAACATCAGTTGAAAAGGATCGAGACCAGGGTTTGGGAGTTCGCGGCCTAAACGAATGCTCATTAGACCGCCAACCGGTACTGCCTGTCAGGGCCCAGAGGCTAAATGAGCTTTCTTCAGTTCGAGTGGAGCTGTTTGCTTGTCCAAGGACCAACAAAAGCTTAGTATACTTATGACACTTATTTTCATTTTCTCCTTAATGACTAGCCAAGTTCCGCGGCTGTTGGACTTGAAATTTGCACCTACCGGCAAACATTATTATAAAGTGCGACAAGACTTCAACGCAGGTATACTCGTCCAAAGAAACTTTGTCGTGCAGGGAAGTGCAGTGCAGCACGAACGAACAGGAGTTCACCCTAACTTAACCAGATGAGTGCAGCCAGCCTTTGTGACTAGGGAGTCAAATGACTTCATTTAACCAGCAGTAAAACACGAGCTGCTTTTTCTTTAGTTCTCGATTTTATGCGTCATGCTCATTCGTTTATTTCTCGGATTTTTCAGTTTAGTGAATCATATCCGTCGCTATGAAGTGGTTTGTGGGCTATACAATGTCTGCTGATTTCCTCTTCTTACTGCGTACTGCGAAAATATCTAGCAAAGCCGTTCTACTCGCCGAAGTCATGGGCAATCAGTGGGGAACGGTTTTGGTGATAGCAAGAACAATAATAGCAACCCCCCCCCCCCCCCCCCTCGCCGAGGGAAGGTGTGCAGATATATATAAATTGTCATAGTAGAATTTTGCGATTATAAACCAATGTCCAGCATTCCTGGGTATGTATACGGCGCAGCGGCGGCGTGGAAGGTGTTGTTAATGAAGGTTAATAAGGATGTTAATGAAAGAAAAACGAATATCCTATTCGGCAAATACTACAGACTATAGCTCAAGGTACAACAAAATGTTTTGGCGTACTCTTGTAATTCCAGAGTTTTCTGTGGTGCTGTAGTATTTTTGTTATGTATATTTCTATCGCTCTGTCACTACATCAAGTAGGATAGCAGTACACCGCACGGAAAATTCTGTTTTTCTACAACGCCGCTGTTCTGCAAGTTAATGCCACTAAAAAGAACAAAACACCTCCGTGAGAGCAGTTAGGTGATTGTATGGCCTGTTACACAGCACTGTTTCTGTGTTTTTCCGCATCATCTGCCTGTCCAATAAGAAGACGTATTCGTGCCACACGAAGACGAGTCGCCTTGCCAAAACGTTGGCTTGGTTTGCGAACTGAAGATACTCCTCAACCCTTGTTTACTTCTCTTTCATACTGTGTAGCCAACTGCTTCAACCCGCTTAACCCTGTTTTTAGAGAAGGTTGGCACATCAGAAGTCCAAGTAAATTAACGCACGTGTTTTACTGTTTTGCTGCTGTGCGCGGAGTCTGCGGTGCACAGTTCGTATTTGCTACGCGGTAGTTCGAGTTCCTCGAACTGGGCGACGAATTTTTCTCGGAAAAGTGTTACTGCTCGTTTCTTCTTGAAAAAACAAAAAGAAAAAAAAAACAAGTTCGCTTTCATCTTTACCCAGAAGCTTAGTTGCGAATATAGAGCTTTCGCTTTCAGGCGCGCTGCTATCGCCCGCGCACACCACTGAGGACCCCTTCGCAAAAAGAAAGTCTTTGAAATGTCCGTAGTATCGGAATGTTTCAGCCGTCGCATGGAAACTGGCGGGACGTTTTCCGCGAACGGCGGACGGGACCGGTTCGTCGGCGCGCGTATTATTCCAAATGCGCGGGGTGTTATGTTTGTCTGTCCTCGGGCTGTTGTTTTCATTTCCGCATTGCCCTCTGTTTACAGCCCCTTTCGTCCAAATGACACTTTGTTATGGTTTTCCTTCCTCTGCAAGAGCTGCTGGCAAGTGCGCACGAACAGTTATATTTTCCGACCTCTTTATCGCTTCCGAACTGAGTATCCTACGTTACGCCTCTGCGCGTGGAAACGACCAATTTCATGCTTCCAAAGCGCAGGTGAGCATCGAGCGAATATTGTATACTCCACGGTTCATAAACATGCTTTCTACCTACACTGATCAGTTCCAACTTCCAATCAGTTCGTTTTCGTTGTTCTAAGTTGGGCACAGAGTGATAATCTCGTGCGCAGAGCTGCTAAATTTAGTGCGCTCACGAACGAGACGTACAGAGAAGTATTCAAGAAGAATGCCCGAAGCTGCTGGTTGGGGAGGTGGATTACGGGTATGGATACCGGTACTGGTACAGTTGCGGGTGCGGTTATGGTAACCATATGCTTGAGGACAAGTTACCACACGCTAAATATTACGATAGAAAGATCCTTTCCAACGCAACACTTTTCGCAGCATATATCTATACGCAGTGCTGATGGAGGATATATTGTTTTCCTTACACCTCAATTTTTCTATGTAGGCGTCGCAAAGTCTCCGCCTTTTTTCGTGCACGCGTGCCCTGCAAAAAGCATTAGCCAAAGAATACTTCCCTTTTCCGTATTACTCAAACCATCTACCTTCCCGCTGCTTTGAGTTCGCGATGGCGGGAAATTTAATTCCCCTGTTATGCCCCAGCTTCGCGCAATTCCTAACGGTGGAAGTGGGGGAGAACAACGCAGAAACAAGACAAGATACAACAAACTTCCCCTTGCTTTCATTTTTTTTCTTTTATTTTCGGACAAAGCTCTGTACGTGCACGTTGATATGAAACGCCATCCTGGTCTGGAAAGCGCGCCAGTATTGCCTGAGTGTTGCAATGAAGGTAAAGAAAAAGAAAAAAAAAAAAAGAAAAAGAAAGTGTCGCTACACGACGCTTCCAGCGAGCCTTCTGGCTACGATCACATCTGAGATCGATTCGGCTGGCGAAATGGCTTTTACTGCTTGTGCGCCCCACATCTTTGAGGGTTGCTTTGCGACGGCAGAAGACACCGCGAAAACACGGTGCGCTAGCAGCTTCCTAAGTAAAAAAAGAAAAAAAAAAGAAAACCTTAGTACTACAGAAGGAAAACGTAGAGAGCATATATGTGCTGAGAAAAACGTCAGTGATGCAGCTGCTCTGACTGCATCGCGCGCTACGTTTGTATACAGCTCGTCCCGTTTTCTTCCTCAATGATTTCGTCATTTTTTTCTCCAGTGATTCCCTTCTTAGATGCATATATTAAGTATTTATTTATCTGTTCGACGCTTTTTTTTTTATTCCGCGTATTCATTTGTCATGCGGCGAGCAGAGACATTTTTTCAAGCAGATGCAAATCTATGTCGACGGGAGTGCCATGTTATGATTGCAGGAGCGGTAGGTAGCGACGCACGGTGGCGAAGATTGAAATTCAGGTGACCCCGTGTCCCTGTCTCAAATGTTCTCTTATGAATAAAACATGTCACCTCTGGATACATTCTTGCATCCACGCATCACTTGTGTCTGCCGGTACAAGATCGAGCTTCAATCCATTTCGTTCACGGCGTGCTTTCGCTATAGATTCATGCCGGCTTCTAAGAATGCGGACACGGGATGTGTATCTGGAGTATGCAACTGCAAGTACGGATACCCTTCCTATTTACCGGGAATAAACCGAAGCTCTTCCTCGGGTCACGAATGACGTCACAGCGGGAACGGGAACGGTGGCGCCTGGTGTCGGGCATCGAACCTAACCCTTGAAATACTTCCGGTCTCGTCGGCGTCAGCGATATGGCGCCAGTCGCCACCGAACAGGGAACCGCTTTGGAGCTTCTTCGATTCGACATAAATATCCAGCAGTGCTTCGGTAAAGACCCAGCAACTGCGGGCTCTGCCGCATCTGCCACCGCCAACCCCCTTTGAGCCGACTTTACGACTCCGACCGCGCCAAATCTCTCCCTGACATTTACTACTTATTATCGTTCTCGGTCGGTGAGGCAGAGCTCAAACTCGTAACCGCATCCGTTTAGTGCTGCTAGCTTGGAGACTGGAAGTAAGATCAAACCGCAATCAAACGGTACACGTTCGTTGCGTCGATCTCGGAACGATACTGCCGCTAGTATCGCCCTCTCCGTGTTTTTATTTTGAGTTATCCATCCACCATGTTAGATTCCATTTTCTTTAGCAGGTTGCTATTTATCTGCCGTTATAACCGTGTAAAAACACCTAGCTGGCTGAAAAAAAAAAGACTAAGACAAACAAGAATCGTTAAATGTACGTAGCTAGCTGCATCGAGGTTGGGAACAGGAATCTAGCTGCAATAATTGGAGATCACCATGTTTGCGATGTATAGCTGGCAGAAACGAGAAGGAAGTAATCCTCCCTGCGAGCGTCGGTCCTGTCACAGCTGAAGCGCATTAGATCTGAGCTTTGTGAGCTTAAAAAATAAATAAATAAAATAATACACAAGACACGACAAACAAGCGCAGTGTTGAAGTTGTTCACCCGGTGAAAAATAGCAAGGAAACGGTGACTCTCAGTAAAAGCACCGGTAGTGCTGCTAACAACCACGTTTGCACCCAATGATATCGATCCCGACCTCATTAAAGGGAGCTATTTAGCGTTCAGATAAAGAAGTACCTATCACTCTCCGCCGCTCTGCGACGCGTTCAGTTTATGTTCTCTTGCGTTGTTGCTAACTCATGAATTACTGCTGCAACACTCTTCTCTTGTTGCTTCTTGACTGGTGTTCTGCGTAAGAATGAAGTTGTAAAATGGAATAAAGGAATTAAAGTAAAAAAAAAAAAAAAGTTTCATTATACTTTACAAAGAAACCTTACGAAATGTCCCCGCAAAAAAAAAATAAATAAATAAACAGAAAAGAAAGAAAGAGGAAAACTCTTTCGTCGCTTCCCGACAGCTCAGAACATATCTTTGTTAATTGACCAACGTTGCTATGGCGGTCGCTTATTAAAAAAAAAAAAAAAACTCCAGCCGTTTCATTAATTATACAAGTTCCGTGTCCTAAGGATACTTGCGCGAGAGCGTCAAGGAGCTCGCGGTTCAGGAAATCTGTAGGCGTCCACCGTTCGTTGGTAATAACGATTCAGATTTTGTAAATGAAGTCAAACTTGGCTAACGATTCCTGCTACGAGGTTGTTGCAGAAAATGTAAGTAAATCAATAATACAGAGTGGTGCAATTTCCAGCGATGGCATCCAAACCATCTTCTCTGCATACCAAACGAACACGATAAACAATGGCCGCAAAGGCCAGTTGGTCCAAGCGCGTTATAGGAGAGCCCATAGCGAATAAGTTGTGGTGTGCGTGACGTATTAGCGTGCATATGAGTACTGCAGTACTGCAATGGTGTGCATTAAAAGAGAAAACGAGGGGGAAAAAAGGAAAAGCTCTATCGCTTTTCACTCTCGCACAGATGACCTTCACGTTTTTACAATAACGGACTGTAGTAAAATTAGTAGCATAAATCCGTAGCAGATGCAATCAAATGTTTGGTAGTTCCGTCATTCCTAGGTTCTAACAATCCTGCAATATAGTTAGGGGGAGCTAAGGCCCGGTCTGAACAGATTAATGCAGATTAGTTAATCATAAACCTAGGCGCACGCGGTCTTCCAAGACTCGGAGGTGATGAAGCCATTCCTTCACTCGATGTTCATCATGCATGCAAATTATTGTTGCCTGATTCGTCCGTTCCTGCTCGCGCCAGTCAACACTGAATGAAACAGGTCAAGATATCCGGAACGCGTCCCCATCAAACGCGCCCGACAGTGTCGTCATCTTCAAGCCCAAACTGCAATAAGGCTGTGATAAGGATTCCGTGCGGTCACCGCCCATCAGCGTCCCCCGTCAGCCGTAGGCCGGTTCCGGGGTGGCGTATGCATTGCGGCGTATGCGTCAGTATACACATGAAAAGAAAAGTGCCAGCTGGCGACATTTGCAAGTGACCACTTGAGACTTTACTACACTGATAAGTTTGAATGCTAGATTTTGCTAGTGGATGGGTGGGGAGGAGTAAGTAATAGTAGTAGGTCTACAACATTTGCCTTACTTTAAGTATCCCGTAATGTAGTCTCCAAGGGGAAGTTCCACATTGTGCCAAGACAGCTCTTCCGTTCGATCGGCGCATAATCAGTAACGAAGTTCTTTCTGCAAACCGGGGCTATGACTTTACAGGGTATAGTGACTTCTAGTGTCCTTTTATCCCCTTTCCTTCTATATTCTTTTACATCCCGTCATCCATTTTTCCTCAGTGCAGGATAGCAAACCAGCTTCTTTTGCTGGCTAAAGTCCCCAGTCTTTCATCCCCCTTCCTCTGCTCCTCCGGGCGTATGACGCAACGGAGCGCTCATATTAAAGGTACCATGCGAAACTTCTCTTGGGGCTTATTTTGCCAAGGTAATGGACAAACTTACGTAGACCCAGAAAGCACGCAGTGCCATAAAGGCGAAAGAAGAGGAAAGCGGTAAAACAGCACAACAACGAGGAGATAGTTCAGCTCTCTAGCTTTCTAATGCGCCGCAGATACAGGAACACTACGCCTCAATGGACCGGAGCGCCGTTTTAGGTTGCAACTGTTTTCGCAACAGCGGGTAGAAAAGAGTCGTGGAGCTCTTCCTCCCTTACTTAATCCCTCTTTTCCTTTAAAGCCGGAAATGTGCCGTTGGGAAACCGCATTGGTCTTTTTTGTCCCTTCGAAGAAAGCTCAGGAAAAGCATTACACAAATAGAACCAAAACTTACCTCCCCAACTACTTCCCAGGATGCTGGCCCCTAACAGCACCGAATCCCTTACACGCACATCCGTGCTCTCCCAAGTTCATCAGTGACGCTGGCGTTACTATAATGGCCGGTCATCTATATCGGTAACGAAAGGTACGGCACACTAGATGCAGGTGCCGGTGCCTGATTTCTATCTCCGTGTCAGCGAGTAATAAAAACGCCTGGGAGGAGCTATATAGGTGCTGCATTTCCATCTCCTATCCGGCGTCATTTTGCGCACGTGCCGAGGAGCCTTTCGGTGTGGCGAGGGTGGCACGGGGGCGCTCTCAGCCTCTCGTATGCGTCGCGTGCCTCGATCAAGGCGCCATTGATTGTCGGCTTCTATAGGAATCGATGACTGAGAAGCCGAAGCTCCAGAGGAGCGTTGTGGCCGGACGACAGAAAAGAAACGCTGAACACATTGTTGGCAGAGAGAGAGAGGGAGGAGTACGAGGAGGGCAGAAAGCAGAAAGCAAGCTCGATCGATGCTCTGCAGTGCTGGGACGTTTCGCTCGCGACTGGCGCGTTATTACGAGGGGAACGCGCGTGCAGGGCACGTCCGAAGCAACAGGCTGAGCAAGGCGCGCTCCCTATATACGTTTCTCGCGTTGCTAGTTGGAAAAAGGAAAACGGAGCAGCTTGCATTTATTTGTTCCGTGACGTTTCTGTTTCGTTTGCCAAAGAAAAAAAAAAAGCATTTCTAAAGTATTCGTTTTCGTAAAGAATGAAATGACGTTACTGCGTCCTGAGTTCTTCCCTGGGGAGAGATTGTGCAAGCAAGTTTTTATCGCAAATGGTTTCGACAGGAAATGTCGGCCATTAGTTACCACATTGCGCAAAGAATCGAATGCGCACTTGCGGGTATAAGGTGGAGGTTTGTAGTAGTTACCGGTATGATTAGCATTGCGATTATTCTACCGTTGGCTGCTATGTAATTATATATAATTTGCGTGTACTGAGTATTTCCCCGCGGTGTACCCTTCTCTAGTCTGCTATTCTCTTCTTCAACCCCCTTCCCTCTTCTTTTTCTGTGTAATGCCTGTGGGCGCTGTTGGTACTGAATAAAGACAGAACTGCCCCAGCTTCACTGTATTTTCTCGTTAATTCTATACACACTGACATCTCCCATTTTCGACAGAGTATTTGGTGAAACAGTGGCACGCTCATCTCATGCCGCGGCGAAACTTGTACATATACAAGAAAGCCCGGTTCCAAAATCGCCACTTGGTCGTATGATCAGCGCTCCATTGCAGACCTCCTTCGTCCAAGTCTGTTATCGTCCCTCTCGCGGTGAAGAGCATTTGCGAGTACCCTGAACTTGACGAGCCATGGTCGCAACGTGACGTTTACACTGTGAAAGAAGCCAGCTCTTGTTATCGCGAAGCGTATCAAGGCAGCAATAAATGGTTCGCTGCAGCGGCCCTGTTTTGCCAGCGTATCTGTCCTTTGCTCAACATGTAAACACGCGCTTTCCCCCGAAGTCTCCCTGGCTCGGACACGTACGCGCGTAGACATGTGAGTACGCGTTCGGGTAAGCAGCTGAAGTAAGGGCTGGGCAACCGTTTTCAGCGGTGTTACCCCGGATGCAGAAATGTAACATGGAAGGAATTGTGCGTTGGAAAGACCCCGTTTCATTCACCGATGAAAGCTCGATATCTGTCCTTTTTTTACAAATTAAGAACATGTTGGTAGCCTGAAGATAATATTGGATTAACTATGAGTGACGATGTCCTTTATAAGACGGAAATATTAAGATTTAAGCTGCCCTATTTTTTCCTCTGGCACTGATGCTAAGTGCTGGAGATAATAATAATAATAATAATAATAATAATAATAATAATAATAATAATAATAATAATAATAATAATAATAATAATAATAATAATAATAATAATAATAATAATAATAATAATAATAATAATAATAATAATTTATTTTTCCTTTACTACAAGGAAAGGAGCAGCCGCTAAAAAGCTGCTTCGAAGAGCAGCTTGACGGGGCGGCTGCCCCTGCGTATGACGGCATTTCACAGCAGAGAAAGTCACGCCCACACAGTGAATAAACAGTCAATGGAGAAATAATTAGACTACAAAAAAGCACTAGGTAAATCAGGAAAAATACATGAAAATAAAACAGAAACGCCGCAAGACAAAACACCTAACTTAAAAATATGTATTTATAAAAACATTTCGCGGATTAATTTAATGGGAGGAAGAGAGAAATCTTGACCACTATTAGCAAAGTATTGATTTAATATGGTAGAAAGCCTGAAGCGAAGCATCTGCCTTATAGTTCGTCCGGCACGCTGTAACGTGCCAATGCTCCAGGTTACGGGTGTCATATGTGTTTATGTTGTCTTGAAGCGCTGCTATAAGTGTTAGTGTGTTGTCCTTTTTACTGATGCCTTGTTTATATAATCGCAAAAAATAAATTAAAATAAGAAAGGCGTGAACACATAAAAATAAGAAGAAACAAAAGTGGATTTACAGTGCCTGTCATCATGCAGCAAAAAAGCTCTGAAGAGATACTATTTAGAAGAATGTTCCCAAGTCTCTCGTTCTTTTTTTTTTCTTTATCGAAAAAGAAACGGAGATGGCTAAGTATACGCTACCTTGTCCTACAGCTACTACGCCGTTCGCGTGCCTTAAGTAGCGTGAAGCGAACGCTGCCGTTCTCAGTCTGCCACTTTTGCGACAACCAATTGTCACTTCCATTTGTTATTTTACGAGTTATATAAGCAGCGACTGTCGGAGCGAGTGGCAAATATGATTCATGCCCCTATTTTACTACGGTTCCACTTACGCGTGATAAAATGTTACGCTATCCCACGTAGACACTGATTGTTACATCCACCATACGCAGTTACCATTTCTCGCTGGCACAAAAGGATTTGAGAACGTGCATACAATTTGCCTACAAGAATTGAGACAAGGACTTGGCATTGCACTTACAGTTTTGCTGGGTATATTTTTTAAAGGCGCTAAGAACATAAAGGGGTACGTTTCCGAGCAGACGTTTCACCGCCAAGCCGGCAAGATGAACAGACCTCGGCAGCACAGGGTTAAACTGTCGCTTTACATAAGCGACCGCCACCCTCGGTATGCAAATCAGAAGGGCGGAATTCTTAGCGCCGAGCCAGAGCTAGGAAGGTGGTGAAGAAAATTGCTCCAACAGAAGTACGCTACGGCGGTGGCGACCTACGCTCCAGCGTAACGTGAATCCCGCTAAACATAGCGGCCTCGGAAAGGACGAGAAGCCATATTGCGTAACGGACGCCCACGAATCCGGCACGTCTCGAAAATAGAAGCCGTTGAGTAGCTTTACGTTTGTTGCACGCTATTTTTCTACAGGCGACCAGTGGGCGGCGCTAGTCCCGACGACAAATAGGAAAACGCTCTGTCGGAAGATGATATATATACTGCGCGTGTATGGGAAGGAAAGACCGTGTGAAAGCTCGTATGAGATTGGCAAGCTGAAAATTCAGGCGACGATTATGTGTGTACGCGTGTCGCGTAGCGAGAATGACGAAGCGCGGCGCGTGAGCGACACACAAGAGAACGTGGAGTAGAATCGGGAACGGTCGGCGACTTTTCGGAGTCTCTTCTCTATTTGCGTGCCAGTGCACTCAGTTTCTTCAGCAAGATCGGGATTCCGCCCTTTCTTTACTTAAAAACTTAGAAAAGAAACGAGATGATGGAGGAATTAAGAGACGGCAAGAAGCTGAGCAGGCACGGTCATAGCTTTTTGTATCGTTCTCCTTGAACTATCACGCCCTTGAAGGTTCCACAGCTTGAACGCTCAATGTATTTCGTAACAGGAGTCCGAGTCAAAATAAAGGCGACAACGAACTGCTCACCTTCAGTCAGAGGTCGGGAGAGATAGTGAGCAAAAGAGACTTCAGCCAGCGCGTGACCAACCATGCCAAATTATATAGGGTGCGTCGATGCCAGAAGAGAGGTAGGGCCCGTGGGGGCATGGAGGCACCCGAAGCCAGAATGTATGTGGTCGCCACCTGAGGAAGTGCTCCTGGTGCCGCGACCGTAGATTTTTAATGCACTTTGGCATGTAGTGAATAAGCGCTGGCAGGGGGCCTCTTACGTTTGCTCATGTCGGTACATTGGCATAAACTGGTTCGAAAAGACACCACCTATAACTGTAATGAAGAGCAGGCGAACCATGGCACCGTGTGACTTTTGGATGTCTTCGATAATTAGGCTAAATAAATAAAGTCGGGACCAAGCGGAGGAATCAGTAACGTACTTGGTCACGCGCAAAATTAAACACGGCTATGCGATCCACAGTCGCCAGCAGAAGGTCGGTTATTGCTTCGGAACGGCCGGGACGTGAAACTGGCTGTCGTTATCATGGTGCCGGTGTCCGATATGTGAGACATAGTGACAGCCCGTCGTCTGAGAGCTCTCATTGTTTCTTTTTCTTCTTCGCACTGTGGTTGCGAGAAAGGAGACAATGCCATAGGAATTCTCACCTTGGTGAAAATCCGACTGCAGACAAGTATCCCGACCCGTAATGACCATCCTATAATGCTGCACTCCATGCTACGCGTTTTATGGCACATATGAACCTATAAGGCTACCATGCGCGTTGCATCCTATGAATATTCCTCTCAAGTTCTCTTTGTGTTCGTTGTTATTAGAGCATTTTTTTTTTTTACTGTTATTTCGCGACCTATTTGCATTGCCCTATCATTGAAATTCACGCCTGCAGCAACAGCACCCGTCCAGTGAACGTCGGTCTGATCGAAATAGATATCTGAGCCGAAGCCTCGCCTACACAATTGCCCTATCAATCGAAAGTACCTCTTTCACTATCATCTTCCCACCTGCTTTAATCCATCGCCCATTATACAGTTCCTAACAGATGTAGCGAAGTGAGCGAACAAGACCGTGCAATAATCTTTCTCTGATATATATAGCGAAACAAACACGTCGCAAACAAATCTCATTCTGCGCCCGCTATTCCAGGCCCTCGCTATCAGTGGGCCACTCCACCCACCGCTGAACGCATCGTGCTGCGACCACTGTTGATAGACTGCACCCCTTATGTAACGGGTAAACGTATCATGGCCTGAGCTCGAACTTGGAAGATGGTACAATACCATAGATCGAGAGGAACAGGAAGGATAAGCTGGAGACGTTAAATGTGAAATCTGTGAAAGACGCGTTCCTGCAAAAATAGCACCAAACGTTTCCCTTCACCCAGCGCCTGTAGCTATATCGTCTATATATCTCCAACAGCTGATTCCTCAAGCTGTTGAAGTCATAGCCTGGCAAGTGACCGTGGTGCTGTATAGACGGGAGCTCTCCCAGGTCCTGTTACGCGACCAAATGTGTGTGTGTGCGCGTGCGCGCCTGGTGTGGGCCGCTCCACGCACGAGTAAAGGTCGCCTGTGTGAAAACTCGTTGCGCGGCGCCAACGCACGCAGACTCGCTGCTTATTTTTTTTTCTATTTCTCTCTTTCTTTACCTTTACTCCCTTCGCATTTCCTCAGAGACAAGGCCGTTACGCGTGATTCACCTGAAGCTAACGGGACAGGCCGGAGGCGAGGCAGAGAAGCACACACAGAGACAAGCAAGCCGGAAGAATAAACAGCACAGACAAAAAAAGCAAAGTGGCCTGCAGGGCGGGCAGACAACCTCAACTCCCACTCTGCGCTTAGCCTTTGTTCTTTCTTTTTTTTTTTAGCCTTTGTTTGTTCTTTGTTCGCGATACTTTTGAGGGTTCACGAGTGAACTGTGCGCTCCGGATTGCACAGCCATGTTTGGTTCTTGTGTCGAAACGCCCCACCGCGGACAAATGTACAGGCTTATTCGAGAGTTTCCACAACTAATGGTTTATTCCTTGGTTGTTCAGTGAAGCTCTTATATATCCAGTCAACATTTCCGACCCCCTTAGGGTGAGGAAAACACTCAGTACCACCACCATCATCATCATCGTGTTTAGGTTCTCGGCTCCATTGTACACCCGAAAAATCTGTCTTGTTAAGTGGTGAACCGAACACAGGTTTTGCGTATTTCGTGTGCTGTCACCCCAGGCCATTCAGGTAGTTCCTGGCTTCCTTGTGTTCACAAGGTCCTAAGAGTACCGCATCAGGTAACGTATATATGATACATATATATGACCAAACAACTAACACACCATTATACTTAGCTTAACTGCGGCTCATTCCAGCACCTCTCTTAAATAGGCTGGTTTGGTTCATGGGGTTTAACTTAACAGAACGACTCAGGCTATGAGAGACGCCGTAGTAGAGCGCTCCGGAAATTTGGACCGCATGGAGTTCTTTAACGTAAACTCACATCGCACAGCAGACGGGCGCCTTGATTTTCGTCTCCATTGAAAAGCGGCAGTCACCGCAGGTATTCGATCCCGCGTCCTTGGGCTCAGTAGTCGAGAACACAAAACATTGCAGCCAGCGCGGTGCGCATATCTCTCTTAAATATTTGTTTTCGTTGTTTTTCTCGAGTCCTGTTTGATATTTTCATAGTTCCACGTCACGTGGCGATAGCGTTTTGTATATACAGTGACGTCAACAGGCACGCAGCCATAACAAAGCGCCTATACGGGTGGCAACGTGAGCTATACTAATAGTTGTGATATTTCTTCGTTGAAATCAATCACCTGTAAATGCGTGCTCCTCAGCCGTCACGGACGTTCGGCTGGTATACGCTCAAGGTCGCAGGATCCAATCTCGGCTGCAGTGACCGCATTTTGATGGAGGCGAAATCGCTTGTACGCTGTGCACATTAAGGAACCCCAGGCATGGAATACGGCGCCTGCCAAACCCCATGCGCAGTTCAAGGCGCTAAACACAACGCGACACCGACTCCATCACCTGTTACCCAGGCAGCATTGATCATGCGCCAATATTGGTACTACGTTGACGATGCCCGGTCCTACATAGGTCCAGTGTATTTCCAACACACTTCCAATATTGCGTCTATGTTTTGTGTCTCCTGGGTAAGTAGCATTCACGTTCTTCAAATCGCCACATGTATGGCAAAGGCTAGGAGCTTTCTCTGTACATGCATGGTGTTTATTAAGCCGTTCCTACTGGCGGAGGAGCTTATAGTTAGCGGGACTTCGCCTCAAGAATTCCTTAGTTTACTCTGGCGTCGCTTCTCGATTCGCTTTGGTGGATAGGAAACTTTTCCACGCGCCCTCTTACACGTCACCTGGGCGCACCTGCAAGACACCCTGAAGCGGGGCCGATGCGGCATGTACGAGCAAATAAACACGAAGCCAGTGGAACGAGTGCGGGCGCGAATCTATCAATGAAGCGTAGTCGACCGGTGTTTACACACTCGAAAACCGAAAATAAAAGTTAAAAAAAAAAAGAACGCCAGATGAACCTTGCCGCGCAAAGACAAATGAAGCAAAAGAAAAAAAGAAAAAGAAAGGAAGGGGGAGGAATCGCGAATCTGGTCCACGCAGCCGTTAATGTCCGGTAATTGCGACAGTCCGGCAGCGGCAGCCTTGTCCATACTATACCTCGACATGCTTGCCGCTGCATAGTAATGGCACGCTCTGAAGGGAAAGAGGAGGAGGCATGGAGAGCGGGCTCAGTATGAAGCGCGAGATTATAAATGAAGGCCTGCATCGCTTTGACTTCCGCGCTTGAGAAAGAAAGAGCCGCCGTGATGGCGCGGCTGCCATTAGGACAGAAGCGTTTATTCCTTTGCGGCTTCCCCACCGGTCGCCAGCGATAATTTCATTTTATTAAAAAAATAATAATAAACCGGAGGCACCGCATTAGAAGCCAGGCCGACGAAGGTTCCTGAGTGCGAAGTTGATGGAGTAATAATCTCCCGAACCTGCGCCATCTGACGTCGAGACGATCCTAAAGGTGGTTTAGGTTAGAGTTTTCTTGCTACCCACCGCAGCGCGAACGTGATGGCGTGGGCAGTGAGCATACATCTGGTCTCTGGAGGCTAGGAGAGGAGAGTCCATTAGAGTTGTACACCGTTGTGAGCGCAATCCGGAGATATCTTGTTCTTGTCGTCAATGTATAGTTTAGTGCTCGAGACCAGTATGTAGGTCGGGTAACTTCGAAGATAAATAACACTAGCAGGAAGTGTCGACACGGGCTAATTATCTCGGCACTGCCAAGGAGCAGTTAGGCCAGTGCAGAAATTGCAGCCACGTTATCTGAAGGTGCGAATAGAATAATAAAAACACAAAGAAAAAATCATGACTTCCAAATGGGAACTGCGAGCGCACTGCAACATGACTTCGTGGGCCCGATCTCGGACCACGGCGAACATATTTCGCCTGAAGCGATACGCAAGTATTACCAATGATTTGAGTTTTCGGGGAGTGGTAAATAATGTTCAGGTACCAAATTTACCGGAAGCCCTCCGCTAGCGTCGGTGTTACTTTGAGTGGCAAAATGAATTAATAGATTCATTAGCCGCAGCAAGTACTGCTTCTTACCCTCGATAAGTTGTGAAGAGGAATCTGCAATTTAAAATACCAAAGGTGAGGTGCCCCGTTCAAGTGTTTTCTACCGTAATTTTGTTCATATCGGCAAGTTTCCGAGGAAATTATTTTAAAACGCTGAAACAGTAGTTGCAAGAAAGCCAAACACCGTTACTCCAGAAGGGAGGTGTAGAGCGGAAGGCAAGTGATAAGATAATTAACTGGAGTACTGTGTCCAATTATCAGGTAATGAAGCATGGACGTCATTCTTCATTCAGAACACACATGCTCAAACGCGACTGCTGACCTGTTATAGGAGAGTAGAATTTCTTTTACCTACATCAACACACCGTCATCCCAGGACTTCAGTGTTGCTATAATGGTCATTTCGGCCTGCTAGCTTTCAGTGGCGGTATGTTCAGGTCGATCCCGGCTAATCACGAAGACGCGAAAATGGGTTATGCCATCGCGCGCAAGGTAATCGTGTAATAACCACTCGCCTGTCACAGAACAGCAGTGAAAAAAGAAATTGAAAAGCCAAAGGGAAACCACCGCGAACTACGTAGAAGACGGTAGAAACCAACCGGGAGAATAGAAGTACGAGCAAAAGGGGCGATGCTCCCCAATCTCCGCGCTCCGCGATGCGGTGCGCCGACCAGATGACACGGAGAGCGAGCATCACATACCGAAGCTGGAGACCGTCACACGCCCCTCTCGTTTGGCTGTCGTGGTTTTGCAGGAGCGCGTCGAGGGACTCGTCGGCGTGAAAGAAAAATGGAAAGGAAAGTTGCAGACGCCGGAGTCCATCGCGGGGCGTGTGTATGTACATAAGCGGAGGTAAACAGAGAGCAACCTAAGGAGGCGGTTGATGTGGGAGTGGACAGCGCCTCTTCGGCGCCCGACCTCTCCTCCGGCCTACCTTTAACAGGGTATCCTTTTGGATGAGCGGGATCTGACGCTCGGAGCACACTTGCTCGGCCATCCCGTCGCCGAGACACCGGAGCAGCTCCTGCTCTCGAGGAAGGACTGTGGGAGGAGACCAGATGGACCGATGATCAGGAGGAGAAGGGACGGGGAGTACGGTGTGCGCTCGACGATTTCCTCAGCCGCGCATCGCTGCGGCTCGTCCGCTTGAGTTCGCGCCGCCCGCCACAACAGGACACAAGCGACACACACTCCACCGGCTCGGCCGGCCGATCTCGCTGTGCGGGCGCCCACCGGTGGGCTTCTCCTCCGCGTCCTCTCTCTCTCACACCCTGCTTCTCTCTCGCGGGTTCACCTCCTTCCTTTTCTCTTTTTCTACTGCACCTCTTGCCGCGCGACGAAGCTCGCCGCCAGCGGCGTTCGCCTTGCTTACGGCGGCGCGGTTCGAACAGCGTGGTGGGGAACCCAGTTCCTCCACCCAGTGAGACAAGGAGGCGTGAGGGTCGTCGACGTCGTTCTCCTCCTTGCCCTGAGATGGAGAAAGCCCCGCGATACTGACTCACCTTTCGCAGCAGCGACAGCCAGCGCCGCCCTTTGATGACTGGCGCAGACGCTAGGATGAGGCGTTGGACTCAGCTGATTGTAACGGTAGTTCGGTTGTTCAGTTGCGCTCTCTTCCCCATAGGTGGCCTGGCACTAATCAATAGCTGCTCCCGGCGCTCTCGAATCGCGGAAATTCTTCAAGACCTACTGCGTCTTCTAAGATTGGGATATTGCTGGCATCACTACGTATGTGTACAGGCAGCAAAGGAGGCGCGTAGTTTTGTGTACAAGTTTCTGACTTAAAGGCTGTTTCTGGTTCTGTTCTGTTACTGTGTTTTGCGCCTACGAAGAATCGATAGTATGGTGCGTTAACTGGGTGTGCATTAATTACTAGTGAGTCAGACTGATACTCTCATCATCATTTTGTAGTCACTGCGTAACGTCCGTAGTACTTGAATGGATAACCCTTTGTAGCTGGAGGAATCAAATGTAACCTACTTTTTGTGTTGAAATTACCTGCCTGCAGGTAAGAATAGAGTGAACTTTAATAGAGTCATATGGAGTTTTCATTTTATGAATGAAACAACTTTTGTTACTTTGTTTCGAGTTGTCAAACATTGCGAATAACTCTGTTCGAGTTTTCCGTACGATTTTTCTTCCAATGCTGCCAGTTCTGCTTGTTTTCAGGTATGCCTAGTGGGATTCTCCATTTTCCCCTTTGATGCGAAAACATTATGAGTGCCATCAAGGGAAAACTGTCAGGCGTTGTTTGCGTGAAACGTCGGTTTGAAAAGCTTGCATGTGTGTAGAAGCTAGTCGTATGAAGTCTTGGCTCCCGAACCCGATCGTATCAGGGCTAGACTGAAACGCCGGGTCTTATAAAATGCCGTCTATAGCAACTTAGCAATCTTTTTTACATTTATGATTATTTATTGATAGTGTCAACCCTATGTCTGGCATCTTGCAGAAAGCGAAGCATATAAATGATACGAGAGAACCATTATACAACCTTATACAGGTACAAAAGAAAATAACAAGAATAAAAAACTGGAAAATAAAACAGATGAGTAAGGTTTATGTACTCAAAGTATTTATGCCAAACTAGTGTTACCAGTTTAATAGCTCAAGGAAACTTACAAACCCTGTCACAGCGTAGACAGCATAGATATAAGATTGAAGTTTTTGTTCTATCTACTTCCATGGTCACCAACAAAATAAATTCACCATACTTACACCCTCCTTTCAAACACTCATATATAAATAATCATAGTAAAATAATCCGTCAACCAGTTAGCTGTGTAAATATCCACAAGTCCAATGCCATTTCCTATTAGAATATGAGTACGTGGTGGATTGTACGTCCGTGAAATTATTACTTAATTATATTCAGGAAATTGATTTACGTTGATTTGCCTCCTATTTTTTGTTTGTATCTGGATGAGAGAACATCTCTATATTTTTTGTTGGTTTGGTTTGTGGGGTTTAACGTTCCAAAGCAACTCAGGCTATTTCGACAGGAATTTCAACCACCTGGGGTTCTTTAACATGCACTGACATCGCACAGCACACGGGCACCTTGCTTTTCGCCTCCAACGAAAAGCAGCAGCATTTTTGTGTTTCTTCTGTTGACCACATAGACACATTGTAAACTCTCCTTCATGGGCCTGAAAAAGGCCTGTAGGATGTTTAAATAAAAATAAATAAATAAAATAAAACAGCAACACCTGCGTGCATTAATGCTTAAGTTAATATTTTATTGGTTAAAGCCAATGTAAATGATTCAACCAGCTGAGAAGTTGTCATTTTTTTTTTCACACTGAATTCTAGATAAAATCTATTTTTGGTAATATGAAAATGTGTTACTATACTATGTGCTCGAGCAATTCACAGCACGTACTCTGAATGAAATCGGAAGATATGTTGCTGTATACTGTCCTGCCTCTTTTAAGTATGAGTATAACTTTTGCAAGCTTCCATTGCGGTAGGAAACGAAATACTGTAGATCAGGAATTGAAAGATAAGAATAACTTAAACTCAGTGAGGCCGTTAGCTTGGCTCGTATCCTGCTCTAACTCGATCTTCATATTCTCCTTCGTCTTCATCCTCTTTTCGAAATATTTGGCAGAAGTTGCCACTGGCACCATTTTAGGTATTTACTTGAAACAGTCTTCAAGTGGAAGATGTGCTTTCTAGAACGACGCACTAGTTGCTTGTTTGCATGGTGTTCGAGGCGAGCCCGCCCTAATTGTGCCGTGTGTGCCTGAATAGGTGCTCTCGACTTGGCGCATCTTTCAGTATAGGTGTGGGAACCTTTGTCGGCCAACAGTACAAAGCCTTCTTCTGGTGGACTCTTTGCAGTTGAACCCATCTTTGTTGTTGCAGTGCCTCTTTCTTGAGAATATTTTTGATGTCACCTAGCCCACCACAACCTATTAGTGACTTGGCATTGGTTTTTCCCCGCGTATTGAATGCTTTGTAGTCGCATATACTTGATGTCATCTTGAAGCAGTTGTCTTCCTCCTATACTGTATTCACCGAAGTTAACGGAACTAATTCTGTGGGTTAACTGTAAACGTATACACGTCATGGACCGGTAGTTCAGTGCTTCCTCCAGTTCGATCATTGATTGTTTGCAGCTCCCCCACTCTTGCTATGCGTTGAGGCTTCTAATGAGACGTCCATGATCTCCTCCACCACAACGGAGCGCATTCTGTAATCTTTTTCCACTGAATCGGATGTGCACTCGAATAATATTCAACCTGACTGCAGGTTGTGACGTTGAATGTGTACTTTGTTAATATCCGGCTCCGCTTTTCTAAAGGTTCTGTCACTGCCAGAATAAATGACTTCTGGCATGCCTCGTCTTGCGACAGATCTTCGGAAGGACTGCAGAGAAGTCTTTGTCGATACGCTGCCTAGCACCTCTAGGTGTAGTACTGTTGTAACTGCGAAAATGAAATTGTAAATTGTTTGATTTATTCACGGCTGTCTTTCGCGTTGAGCACACCCGTAAAGTCTATTCCACAACTTGAAAAAAAAAAAAAAAAAAAAAAAAAAGGTAAGGCTTGCAAAAACCGATTAGCAAGCAATTGAGGTTTGGTTTGGTTTATGGGGTTTAACGTCCCAAAATTGCCCAGGCTATGAGAGCCAGACACCGCAGTGGAGGGCTCTGGAAATTTCGACCAGCTAGGGTTTCTTAACGTGCACCGACATCGCGCAGTACACGGGCGCCTCGCTTTTTGTTTCCATCGAAAAGCGGCCGCCACGACAGGGATTCGATCCCACATCCTCGGGCACAGAAGTCGAGCATTCTAACGACTGCACCTTCGCGGCGGGGCAGATAATGAAGTAATGCTCTCACTAGTCGGCCTGGAGCTATGTCATTTGCAAAGAGCACATTTGTTGATAGCTCTTTTCACTACCAGCCGTCCTTGAATTGTCTAGTACAACTAACTACGCAGACTAGTGAGGGACATCTCCATGCAATGTTCAGTGTATGAACGTTCCAGAGAAGTAATTTTGTGAAGTGCTCATCTTTGGAAAGCACTATAGGATGCTTGTACAGCATCGCTGTACAGCACGCCCCTTTTGACGTGTTATACCTTCCTCGTCCATGAGCACATCTTGTCCATTCTGGCATACTTCCATTGAAACTTTCCTGAGTTCTTTTTTAGCGAGTAAGATTCCGCGTTGCTTATTACAAAAGCTGTTAGTGGCCCTGCCGACAGCTGTGTCCTTGAGTTGCGTATCATTCTGAAAACCCATGTGATGATGTGCAAGATCTTCGTGTACAAGTTGTAGCTTTCACAGTCAATTATACTTTGCATATCATCATTAGAGTTTCCTTTTCTTCAAACGATTCCTCTTCACTAGTTAGCTCGTGTACTTGCGTTGATTCTTGTTTTCTTTGTGTCGACCAACACATGGCCCCAGCCACAACATTGTAGAAGCCATTAATCTGTCGATGTTGAGCCCTCGTGTCAGTATATATAAATATACCGGATTATCGTTTCCTGAAACAAACTTCCAGTCCTTGCACAATTCTTCTTGAACATCGAGAACCGAAATACCGGGGCTCTCGCATTTTTCTCCACTCTTACATCTTAACAATAACAACACGAGAGGTGCCGCCTCGCGAATACCTCAAAACGTCTTTCATTTGCCTCTCGCCTTCAAGTAGCGATTCCGTGATCATGTCTTTCTGATGTTTTTTTTTTTAATGCCTCGGGGCCTGCCAGCACGCGCGTTTCAAAAATATTGCCCGCGGTTCATTTTTCAGTACCTGAAGCGGCGCTAAGTGACCACAGCTAATCAAAATTCTCGCTCCAGAGAGCACCCATAAAAAAAAAAAAAATACGTTTCCAATCAGCTTTTCTGTAAGCCGAGGAACCACAAAAATAGAAAAATGAAAAGTCCCACTTCGGCGAAAAGCGCCGGCTTTGCATGCGTCTCTCCTCCTCCTCCTCCTCCTCCTCCTCCTCCTCCTCCTCCTCCTCCTCCTCCTCCTCCTCCTCCTCCTCCTCCTCCTCCTCCTCCTCCTCCTCCTCCTCCTCCTCCTCCTCCTCCTCCTCCTCCGTGTAAACATGCTGTGCAGCCTCTGTCAGTCTCTGAAACCCGCCAATACAAATCAAGAATGAAGCGTCAGATGCCCGTCAAAGGAGGAGGCCCTCCAGCCAATAGTGCCGACCGATCCGTATGACGTCAATAGAAAATCCTTTCAGACATGATAGCGTGACACTGCAGGTTGGAGTAGATGAGAGGAGATTCTCCCTGGCTTCATCGGATTTGACGCACTGAAAAGGTTGAAGGTCCTTCTTTGAAAGACACCTAGCTGCCAGTTTGTTCTTGAGTTGAATTCATTCGAAGTTTTGTTCGCTTCAGAGGGCGACGAGGGTGCTCTTTTTGGCTGATTAATGGCGCCTTTTTCAACTGTATAGCTGTTTATTAATCACGTGTTGGACAACATCTCTCGTCTCACCTTTCAGAAGCCCAGATGACAGCTTCCTGTAGCGTACCGTTTAGTTCGGGTTCATAAAACTTCTGTCAAGTGCTCGCTTCCGATGACATTGCGGTGATATTCGAGGCCCTTCTCGAGCGCGTTGCAGATTTCAGCTCTCAACACGCACTCGGACACGCGCACAAATGCATTCACGTCGTTGTGTGAAACGCGATGAGAGCGTCTGGCCTTTCATGTTTGCTGCGCCATATAAAAACAGATATGTTTTACAAAATATTAAAATATTTTTTCATATACGCACTATCACCTCTCATTTGACTCATTGAAGAGCAAAGCTTTCCACTCTGGGCCGTCACAGGCGCACGTATACGTGAGGCCCCGACTTAAAAGGCGGGGCTGTAGCACCTTCCATTAGAGAGCTCGTTCCATGATACGGATACGATACGCAAGCACCTGTCCTTTAAATCTTTAATTTTAAAATTTCGCCTGTCCTTTTATCGCCACTCTCAGGAGAATCTCGTGATTATTTCGAAATATTTTTTTGTTGCTGTCATAACTCCTCCCAACTTCAAATTATCAGCCGCCATAAAAAGATCGAATCACTTTGAGTTACCTAGTGCTGAAGTCACCAAGAATAAAGTTTTTGATATTTACATCTTTGCACGCCGGTTAATGCACTTCACCTGTCTTTCGCCTACTTCTTTCGCCGCCTTCATTTTATATCCCTTTGTATATTTGCATGCGTGTCAAGCTGTTTTCTCGCAAGTTTGAAGATATATAAGCCTGATTGTAACTTATAAGTGCGTGTCAACTATGTTCGCTGCAGTGTTCTCACTCAGGGGACGTTAAAAGAGTTGCTTATTCGTCTACTATTAGTTTCACTCTGAGCATTGTACATCAACGTTCCCAGAAATTGCGATACTTGGCCCGGCAGCGTTTCAATCTTTTCTGCATTGCTTATAGTTCTGGTTATCACAAAATAGCTCGCCCGTGGGCATTCGTACTTGATGCTACTTACAATCAGGTACGCTGTTTTCTTCACTTTCACAATTCAGTTCTCTAATTCGACAAGCGACACCTCGTCTGCGGAAAGCGTGTATACGGCGACCGAAACCAGGAATCGGCTTCGTTGTTTTGCCTATACTTTGCAGAGAGCTGCACACACCGCGTCACGCGTTAGGCCTAACTGGGTCGTATACGATAAATTTAGCGGAGACATAGACGGAGTGCTCGGGTTAAACAGTAACGAGCCCGAGGAAAGTTCGAGGTCCGTTTGTTGACGCAAACGGGCAGCGCGTGCGGCAGCGAACGAAACGAGCGGCGGACTGACTCATTCCTTGCGGCGTAGTCTACGTGTGCTTCTGTGAAATCCACAACACTCTCGACTAACCAGTGGAGGGATGACTGATCACCAGCAGACGTCGTAAGCCTTAAAAATGGAACGGGAGCACCCTTGCGCGCGTCTCGGCTTTGATTGCGATGGTCCAGTATCGACAAAGCAAAAACACCGAGGACGACTTCACAACCGCGGGTACGCCGTTCAAGGCTTGAGGAATGTCAAGGCAGCTGATGTTGAATATTGCATGCCGTCGCCTTCAGGGCCTGCCAGAATAAGGAATACAGAGCATCGCAGATTTGCATCCGGAGCGCCAACTTGGCTCACACGCTTGTTTATTCAGTGTCAGAGCGTGTGTTCCGCTCGCAATTTTCAGCAACTATGTAGACTACTATGCAGAAGGCACTTAAAGGCAATCCTATACGAGAAAGATCAATGCATCTATTACGCAAACACCTTCTTTTGCTCAATAACTTATTACATATGCGTGAGCATACTTGAGGAATAATCAAGGATGAAGAGATATTCTCTTTAATAGATAGCGTTGAGAAATAACAGTTATCATGATCGCCCCGCCGGGGTGGCGCAGTGGTTACGGCGCTCGACTACTGTTCCCAAGAACGCGGGATCGAATCCCGGCATCGGCGGCCGCTTTTCGATGGAGGCGAAAAGCAAGGCGCCCGTGTGCTGTGCGATGCCAGTGAACGCTAAAGAACCCGAGGTGGTCGAAATTTCCGGAGTTCTCCACTACGGCGTCTCTCATAGCCTGAGTCGCTTTGGGACGTTAAACACCACAAACCAACCAAGTTATTATGATCAATAAAAATGCTACCGAAATAACGAATTATTATAAGCAAACATGTAGTACATCCGTTACGCTGTGCTGCGCAGAGACATTTAGCATTGCGGGTGCAATACCGCCTACGCCATCGCTACCAAATACCACCCATCGCGACCCACCTGTGCACATGTGGCTGGCGGCCGCGGTACACAATGACTGCATGTGGGTCAGGTAACGTGATGACACTGTTGGGAGGTGGCAGACGCGGTGGGATCGAATGACTTGACCGCTTAACGCTGAAGAGTGTGGTAACTTGCAGTTGCTCAATTAGTAAGTGGTACACAGATGAAATGCTTGCAGATTTGCCACCAAAAAGTCCAGACGGAAGCGCTCAGAGTACTCCTGCAGTAAGGGAACCTCGTCGAAACTGCAGTGACAGAGCGAATTCGCACACATTTTGTTCTCAGATACACAGGTCGCGCTACACTCTGCGTTGCGCACCGTGACTTCTTTGTCGTTGATGCAGGCAATGTGGCAACGTGGCCACGCGCGCAGCCCGTTCGTCGACGCCGCTTTTGCTGGTTGTTTCGTCGTTTCGCTGCAGCTCAGGATTGCGGCCACTGTTTTAGGCATCAAGCCAATCCAGCCTGCTCTTTATCAGGTTGTTCGGGGGCGGTGACCGATGGCCCGGGATGGCTAACGAAGTCTCCGAATTTTTACACTCAAACATAGCGGGTGCTTGTAGTGGAGACACTCATCAACGCGCCTTCGAACGTGACACATCCTTCATCGCGAGTGTTGGAACCTTCCTATTTGCCGAGGCCTGTTGTCTCCCTGCTTAGCCCGCACGCGCACGCACGCACGCACGCACGCACGCACGCACGCACGCACGCACGCACGCACGCACGCGCGCACACACGCACACGCGCGCGCGCATGCACCACATACGCACACACTAAGGGAGAGGCGAGCGGGCAGGCGGGCAGGCAGGCGGGTAGTAGTGCTTTCCCGATACCAAGACCGAGCTCCCGAGGTTTGTTCAAGATACTTCACCCGCTTTATTTCAAATTCACTTCATCGTGAAAATTTCAGTGGTCCGTTAATTAATGTTTACGCTCGGTGAAGGTAAAAACGAATGACCCCGCTTGCTTCAAATCTGTACAAGCCTGCGTCGAGTGGACTATTCTCTAGCGTGTTCGGCAACATGCGTGTAAGGTGAACACTGCAGAACCTGCACTGGGGAAATGCGAAACCCTGAGCGTCGTTGTTGCCGCTGCTGTTGCGACACTAGACGCGTAGTCGTTTTGATTTACTGTAATTTTTAAATTGCATTCCTTATTTTTTTCCAGCGTCCTTACTCAAGACAAGGAGAATTGCGAACACGTTCGCAGGAAGTTGAAGTATATAGTAGTGCTTAGCGCCCGGCTGGCGCCCGGATGGGACATGGAATGTTAGAGGCCTGGCGTAGACACAATTTTCTGCTTATTAATGCGCAAGCACTGACAGTTCATGAGGACACGCCCTCATGGCGCGCTTCGTGACATGCTCTGATGACGCCACTGAAGCAGGAAATGCTTTCGCTTTAGAATTCCATGGGTGCACGTCGCCTCCAATGCGTTGAGAAGCATGCCAAATGTGGAGATGGCCCACCTAAATTTGGAAGTCACCACTGAGTTGGTCATAGTCAAATTAGGCTGGACATCAATTGTAGTCAACTTCGTAAGAAGTCAAATTATTAAAGGTCAGGGGGGGGGGGGAGGGGCACATGTTGGTGGTTGGTTTGGTTTGTGGGGTTTAAAGTCCCAAAGCAACTCAGGCTATGAGAGACGCCGTAGTGGAGGACTCCGGAAATTTCGACCACCTGGGGTTCTTTAACGTGCACTGACATCGCACAGCACACGGGCGCCTTGCTTTTCGCCTCCATGGAAAAGCGGCCGCCGAGGCCGGGATTCGATCCCGCATCCCTGGGAACAGTAGTCGGGCGCCGTAACCACTGCGTCACCCCGGCGGCGCACATATTGGTGGTAGCCCGCCTAAATCTGGGAGTCGCCGCTGAGTTGGCCATACTCAAATTGGGTTTGACACCATTTTTTTTTTTTTTTTTCAAACTCTGACGAAGTGAAATTTCTTGCGTTCGAGAAGCAAAATTTAGGGGGTGATCCATATAAATTTGGAAGTCACCACTGAATTGGGCATGCCCGAATTAATTTACGTGTTTCGTCAAACTCGGATGAAATCATATTTTAGAGGTCCAGAGGAACAACTTCTGAGAATGGTCAATGTAGATGTCACCAATGAGTTAGCCATACTCGAATTATATTGGACAGCACATTTGGTCAAATCATCACGGGTCAAATTTTGGGAGTACCGACCACCAGTTTTGGAGGCATGGACAAACACTTTCTGTGGACACGTTCTGCGGATGCTTTTAATGCAGGAATGCATTCAACGAATACATTTTTTCAGTTCCTACTGTCTGCCACGGTTCCGTCCACCAAGGCAGATCGGCCTCGCCATGTCGACCGGTTACTATCAAACAGTTTTTAGAAACTCTTGTGGGCATTTATAGTAATTAAGTGTTACTTCATAATAATGTCAGGTGAATAAGTACTAACTATGAACAAGCCTTCTTAATTTTCTACCTCCAATAAATACATGGCGATGGTACAAGATTGTTACTCAGGGAAAATTCTAGCCCGATCCTGGATGGGATGGAATATAGGAGCGTCCCCTTTGAAACGGGATGGTAGCAGTAGCTATCATGCTCATTTTTCTCCATATATCTTAATTATTGATTTAGAATGGTTAACTAAACCATCATTATATTTATTAAATTTTGCTCCTACATTACTAACATTATGTCACTTCTCTGCTTTTAAGCCACCAATCTTCCAGCCGTTTTTTGCTAGTTTCCACCGCCGGCTTATTCACCCGGCCACTGGTATCTCTAAACCCCAGAGCTTCAGAAACAGTGATTGCGCCTGCATCAACATCCGGATGGATGCCATTGCATTCGAATATAATATGGTCAATTGTTTCACTGGAGTTTCCACATACAGCACATGCGTCATCTCCATTGTTAAACTTCTTTTTGTAGCTGCGTGTTCTAAGGCACCCTGATCTAGCTTCAAAAAGTAGAGCACTGCCTCTTGAGTTATCAAAGAAATCTTCCTTCCTGATCTGCATTTTCCACTTTCGGTATAATTCCACACTCTGTTTTTTTTTTTTTTTTTTTTTCCATCGAATTTATCCAATTTTTACCTTCTGTGTTTTTCACCTGTTGCTTAATGCTCTTTATTTCTCCGTCCTTGTTACTAGCATACTTACTAGTTAGTTTCCTAGTTCTTTTCCTCCATTGTGAGTCAACGCTTTTTAAGTACAGATATTTAAATACTTTAGCTGCCCATCTGTTACTGTCCAATTTCCTCAGGCGTTCCTCATATAATATTTTACTCTGAGCTTCCCGTACTTCGAAAGATGCCCAGCCCATATCTCCCTGTACCGCCTCATTTGTAGTTTTGCCGTGGGCACCTAGTGCTAATCGTCCAACGGATCTCTGATTTGTTTTTAATGTCGACTGTACCTCTGATTTTAGGCACAAAACCGCATTTCCGAAAGTAAGTCCGGGCACCATAATTCCTTTCCAAATACCCCTCAATACCTCACAAATATTGTATCCCCACAATTCCTTATGCTTCATTATCCCGGCATTCCTTCGCCCTTTGGCCTTAAGTGATTGCTCATGCTTTCCAATGTATGCCAATCCTTCGTTTACCCATACCCCCAAATATTTATATTCTGCTACTCTAGGTATTTCAAGGCCTTGAATTTTAAGACCCTGATCAGTTGAGCCGTTGAAAATCATCAGACCCGACTTAACTGCGCTGAAACTGAAGCCTGAAGCCTGCGCTGAACTGAAGAGTCCTAAATTTGGACTAGTGGCGCCTCCTGGTGCCGTTAACGAGCACATCAATGTTGTTTTTGCTCCATGAGTCTGTTAATGCGGGTTAAAACCCAGGCAATTTGAGCGCCAGGCGGGCATGCAACCCATAGGGCGAGAGGTTAGTTGCTTCAAGCTTGTTAGAGGGGCACGTAAGAACGCACAGCGGTATCTGTAACTACTGACGTGTGTTTTGATGCGTATATTTATGTTACTGTTATATCAATAGTTGAATGCAACTGGAGAGTGTGGTGGCTGCGCCATCTAAGCAATGGTTTATAACGACTGGCTTCGACGCACTCGTACAAATTCGGAAACTCTCGTCTGTTTGCAGTGACAAGGTTCGAATATACCGCCGATTCAATGTGCAACAAACACGCAAACGCATTATGAGGGAAAAAAATGAATTTAGGAACACATCCACCGAAATTAAAGCCTCACAAAAAAAAAAAAAATGCCTTCGCAAGTTAGTCTTAAATAACGCTACCCAATTTTCTCGGGTCTCCAGGATAGTGACGTCACATTCCTCCTTGACCGACTTGACGATTTCTGCACAACTTTTCGTGGATGCCGCGTTCCGCTGCTAATGATGCATTTAAGAACCTCGCTTTAAAAAAGCGTGAAAACAGCCTTAAATACAATCTTTAATTCACAACGTCTGTCTCAAGGACGCTGGAGATATCCGCCAATTTTCCTGGTGTGTCTCCGAACAATAATCACTCTAGAAGAAGCATCTGCGGATAAAGAAATGGTTAACCTCAATGCTAAGAAATCTGCTCAGGGTAAAACAAAAAAAAAAGAGCAAATCCGACTTTTGTCCGAACTCGAAGGTCTCTTGTATACACGCATTCCTGAAACGTGAACTTTTAATGAAAATTTAAAAGATATAGACTAGGCAAACGAAGAGCGTTGTGACGCGACAGCTTAAGGTGTCCATTCTGGGGGAGTCGCTGCGCCGGCGCTGTTATCAACGTTCGGGGAGCAAAATAACGAACGCGTCTCCAAGAGATTGTAGTTGGCAAGTGACATGACAAGCAAGGACGCTGATTGGTCGGTGGGTTGGGTAACGTCACGAGACTGAATCACGTGGTTGAGTGGGCAGCGTCTATTTACAGAGAAAGAAATGGGAATCGAACCCGGGACCCATGGGAAATAAGTCAGACACGCTAACCCTAAGCCACGTAGGCGCCTTCTCGTGGCTTGGGTCATGTGGGGCTTTATCTACGTCGGGTTGTCTCGCAAATAATACGGTAGCTCACGAGCCTGTCCTAAAAAACAATTGCTAATTACAAATAACAGTGACAATTAAAGATAAAAACACAAACTAAGATATCAGTTATTAAACGAGAAGCAAAGTGCATGTACGTGATTCGCCATGGCAGCCGTAGACGGGAGTCACTGACGTTTTCCCTTCATTTTTTTTGAACCTTTCGGATAAGTTATTTAAAAACAATGGAGAATCAATTTGATTGATGAGGGGCCAACGCGAAAGCATTCGCCTTTTCGATTTCGCTTGTGTGACTATCAGAAGGGCATTGAAGACACTTCTGGCAAATTTGTTTCGCTCTAGAACTCTCCGACCAAACTGGGTTGCATGTTTCATCGGTATTCTACTGACACCACCCCCCATCGTCAGCCACGCATTGTATCAAGTAAACACTTACCAAGGTTCTCGATATACCCGGAGCGGTATGAAATCTATTCTGCGTGACCTTCTAAGCTCTCAAAGCCATGCGGATTCTGTGACCCGTCTTTGCACCTCAACCTCGTCATCGCTAAACCTCTTAAAATTAGATAATGCTATACTCCTTTTAACAAGCAAGGAACACATCCGACGCCGAACACGTTCTCTCATGCCTCCTCTTCGGTCTAACCTGTGCAGAGGAGGTGATGCTTCAGAGGCGGCGCTCCGGAGGATTCGAGTTTTGGTTGCCCCAATACATGCAGTGTCTCGAAAGTGGCCTGTTTTTAGATCTGTATTCTCACTCTGGGTGCCCCGTCTGCAAGTCCCGAGATGCTTAAGCCGATATCCACCACCTGCTGTGGGAATGTCTAGCGCTGAAGCCGACGCGGATCCGGCACCTGGCGGCAGCCGGCCTCTTCCCCCATTATCTGTCGTCACATGCCGCTTGAACGCAGGGACCGCATCATCGTTCACATCTAGACTTCATTACCTCAGCCAACTTTTTTTTATGTTTTTTTTTTTATTTATCTGATCCTACCCCTCATCCTACATAACATTCCTTTTACGCCCCGAGGTAATAAACATCACAAAAAAAAAATGTCTACCCCGAAGCCATGGCGAACAAGGGGAGGGGACGCTCACCTATTGGCAACATCATTGATCTCGTGCCAACAATTCGCCATCCAGATGCGCTGCAGCTAGTTAGAATCACAGATCGGCTGCTAATATGCACATAATGTTATCTGACCAGAAGGATATTTCTTATCTGCTTTGAGGATAGTCCAACAGCTGGGCATTCCACCCGGCGGAGCGTATCCGAGGAGAGTGTTGGCAGTCCAACTATATCTGCCGCTCATCGCCCTCCAGGAGGACGTGTATGGGTAGTCAAAATTTCCCAGATCACAAGTTCTGCTTCCGGTCGGCATATTCTGGCACTTGATATCGCATTAATGCTATCATTTAACTCGGATGTTAGAATAAGGCTTTCTTCTACACTCCACCATAATTTGTGGCATCGGGAAATTTTGGCCACTTCTGTACATTACAGCTTTCGCATATTTACGTACGCCGATGACATCTATACATTTGAGCCTCCTCTGCGACGCGTTTCCATACTATACAGCAGGTAGCAACTATAACGTCTATCTCGAAAAGCATAGTCCAAGCGCGTGAGCCGTGAAATGTGCATGCTGCTTACCCGCAAATGTGCGACTCCGCATATTCGATATCTATAAAATTTCTTATTATACATCTCAAAAATATTTGTGCTGTCTTTGATAGGCCGTAATGTATTACGGAGCCCGTATTGCATTCTGCCGAGGAAAAAAAAAAAAAAATAAACCTCTGTCGGTCACTATACTCATGCTTCTTAGCGGACGATTATGCGCCTCGAAGTTCCAGTCTATGTTGGAGCTGTACGGATTAGTCTTAGAATTTTTGCGACTCAGCGTTGCCGTGCTTTTAAACAAAGACAAGACGAATTGACGTGCCCTTCAGATCGAACTAAGAGTGTCTACAACTTAAGATTTTGGGTTAAAGAAGCACTCTCTGTGAGAACTGCGGGCGCGATTAGACGGTTAGGCACCTACTTTGTGCCTGCTCTCAGTTCAGAACTTCTGCTGCAGGTGACTGCAGTTTTTCATCGTATCCGAAAACTTCAGGCAAAATAGGATGGTAACTTACATTTACCAAGAAAGGTAGACCATTTCAAGCTATTTTTGGTCGGCATTTGAGCCCCAATAGACATGTAGTTTCGGCACAATTTTTCGCAATCCAGACAGATATATACAAAACAACCTGTGCATGTTATTTGCTCCTCGCTTATAGTCATTAATAGTTTACATTGCGGCTCAATAATCATTCACATATTCATTAGCGTGCTGTCGTAAACTATCCGATTATATGAAACGCCATCCGACAGAGGTATGAAGCCCCGTTATAACCCAGCGACACGTACACGTCTGCGGGCCCTAGGGGCATCGTGCATAATTAGCAGTGCCTACCAAATCGGTCATGCCACTTGGTCTCATGACGTCACATAACCCGGCGACCTATCAGTGCACGGCTTGGTCACCTGCCAGCTACCACTCCCCAGTGTCATGGAACTTTTCACTCGCAACGCTGACGCCGTCAGCGGACTGCAACCGCATCGCTGTGCGACGCGCCTATTAAAGAGAATATTCGACAGACTTCCGCGAAACACCCTGTATACTCGCTCAAGGGTTATGCGTAGCTCACAGTTCGATACTTCGTTGAGTCGCTGGGCTACTCAGTTACACACACCTCACAGAGAGAAGAAATCCAATCACTTTCTTATTTTCAATTGTCTATAATGCTAGCCTGCACTTGTCACAAATTTGGCATGAAGGAGAGAGTACCGAAACTATAAAACAATGAAGGAGAAGACAAGTAAGTCGTTTGTTTTGTTCGATTCTTCCATCGTACGCATACGCGAACGTCAGATGCTGAATACACATTGCATTTCCCCATCCAGACCCCGCTGCAGTACACTATAACAAGTTAACAACAGGTTACACCGACGAAACATACAGTACGCTTGACGACTTGAAATGGTGGCATTAAAACATTGTCCACATAATTATGACCCTTCACATTTCAAAGTAAACACCCACCGCGAAATGCCTACGGCAAGTACCCTCACCCTGTTCATTCCACTGCCCACATCTGAAACTCATCCGTTTACGGTAGCCACCCGGCGAGTTCTTGTTGTGGCGACCAGCTTAAGGCCTCAAACTCAGCCCCAGTGGAGAGAGGTTCTCCCCAATTTAACACTTTTTCAGAAGAACGGGCGTGTTTCGCAATAGCTCTGTGAATTTCGGCCTGTGGACCCGCAACTTCTTATACAACGTTCTTTATTTTGGTCTCACAAGATCCTTGAGTTCGCCTGGACCTGGTAGAGCCAAACTTTGGGAATGTTCGAACTTTTTGGACCACTTTATGCCACTCTGTGCGTTGACCCCGTGCGTCTCACGCTTGGTGTAGCGAAGAAAGGCGAAGAATGCGGAGAGACCCGCGGTCGTTGTAGAATTTCTCGGCTTCCCGCAGGCCACGGAACGCATCGCTATACAGCTATTTGTGTAGGGGCAACCCATTGCCCCTGAAGAGCTGAACTAAGCTCCTGGATCACTCCATTGAAGTACCATGGCTCTACGGTAAGTCTAATGTGCTGGCTCGGGCGGCAGCGGTAACTCCGGTGGTCACGGCGTCTTGTCCGCATATGGGTAGAACGCCGGCGGAGATGCAGGCCCCAATATGAACGCTGAGGCAGATAAATGGCAGATAAAAGGCCAGGACGCCATTTCTGAAGAAGACACAGCTTCCGCTGCTGTCTACCGATCCTTTCAAAGTTGTCTTCAGACCACAAGTTCCGATAGTCTCCCCTCTCATAGGAGGGGCCACCACACTTCAGGCGATTTGCCCCGCCGCTGGCATCAAGGACTCCCGAGTATTCGAAGATATCGCCCAGCCGACACCCAATCAACCAAACTCTTACAGTCAGCATCCCAAGCAGTACTCGTGGAGAAGCCTATTTACAAGTAGTGGCCTTCACCCTGAACGGCAAGACGTACTTTGTCGAAATCTACGTACCAGCTCCGGAACTTTCTATCAAGGGCATTGTACACAATGAATATAGCGGGGAATCGGACGAGCAGCTAAGACTCAACTACAGACATATGAACCTGGATGTAGATGTTATATCTGCAAGAAGGTATAGGAAATCCAACCACATTGTTGTCACCGTGGCTGGTACGACGCTCCCCAGAGTGCTCCGGTATCCGGGGGCCCTAACTAAATAAAGTGGCTCTGTTTCTCAACAAGGTGGAAGCATGCTTCAACTGTAGGACAGGGCACAAACAGGACGTATGTCCCCAAATAAAAAAAGTGACATGCCACCGATGCGGAGATAATCACCCGGTACCCCCGGCAGACCTGAAACCGATCTGCAAAGCCTAATGCATTGTATGCAAAGGTCCCCACAACAAAGGCAGCAGCAACTGAAAGTTCCGTTTTGCCAAAGGAAAAACACCAGAGACAAGCGCCAGGAAGATTAACACTGACAACTCCCAACAGCCAAGAGGAAGAACGGAGACCCGGAACACAGCCGGCCACCAGGGAGACTCTCTATCTTATTCCCCGCCTCTGCAAAGGCACAAGAGCAAGTCCATCCAAAGGAGGAGCGAATCTGGACGAAGGTTAAGGAACCACAGCCAAAAAAAGGACTCCAAGAACGAGTGGATGTCACGGAGGGCAAAGCCATCTCTTGAAAGAAAAAAAGACAACGATGATAAAGTAAGGGATCAGGCAAGCGTTATTGAGAGGCTTCTTTCACGCTTAGACAAGCTAGAAAAGTTGGTAGAATTACAAACAAAACTCATCCAATCCCTCAGAAGTGAGAAATCTCAAAAAGGGCTCGTTACGCAAACTCTAGAAAACCTGCCCATCGAAACAGATCACGTCTCCTCAACTAAAAGACCGGCGCCCACTGTGGAGATGGAGTTCCCTGCCGCTAAGAAAAATGATGAGGAATGCCCCCAGGAGAGTTCTAAAAAAGTCCCACTCTCTAAAAGATGAATGAGGTAAAAAGCATTTAAATGGCAAATGTGTGAAAATTTGGGAACTCCACTGCTTGGCTCGGACGTTGGCAGCAGGAGGCCACCGAGATTCTACAACTTAAGATCACGCATGAGAGCACAAATCAGCAGATTAAGCGCATCGGATCAGTACTGCATGGTGTGATTGGGCAGCAACAAATTACCGTATCTCCATCTGGCGCGGAGGGGACAACCCAAAATAAAACACGGATTCCGCTAAACGGAAAATAATTATAGTCTGGCAGTGGAGGAGTAGGGGGTACGCACGCAAGAAGGTATACCGGCAGATCCACATCCAGAACACCACTGTGAACTCAGACATAATCGCACTACAAGAACCATGCAGAGTGGCTAATCTTCCAGAATATGTTACCATTACCCAACTGCGAGCTAGCCGCAGATACAAAGGAACTACTGTCCTGGTCAAAAGGGACACCAGCTATGTGCAGCACGAAATTGAGTATTTGAAATCACTTCCGCTGAAAAGGGACAGAGGAACACCTACGTACTCAACCTCTACAGGTCTACTAAGGATCAGTCAGGAAACAAGTAAACTCTTCGATAAAATTGTGGTGAAGGCTAGAAGGAATCAGCTTATCATAGTTGGGGACATCAATGCCCATCACATCAATGGGGTTACCCGAAAACCAATGGTAAAGGTGCAACAATACTAGGGAACATTCGGGAGCTGGGCCTCACGCTACTGAATGGTACTACCAAACCCCCGAGAATCGGCAATAGTATATCGGGGAACACTAATCCTGATATGTCACTAGCTCGAAAGTGATCAATCCTACATGACTCAAAACCGGGAAAGACCTTAACAGTGACCACTGCATTGTTGTCATTACAATAAAAACCAACTCCCGTAATAAGACGGCATGGAACTCGTCTAAGCACGCCGACTAGCATAAATCCAGGAAAGACAGGTAACGTAATGCGCCGTGCAGCATCTCAGACTTGGAGATGTGGGTCCAGAATATATGCGAAGACGTCCTTAAGCACAGCGTAGAAACGGACAGGGAGCAAACCATCATAGACTCCAGGCTAGCCCCCATGAGGGAAGCCAGACTCGCCCTCATGAAAAAATGGAAAAGGCGGAGAATTAATCGAAAGCTCAAGCTGCACATTACACGGCTTGAGAAGGAGATTGAAGATCACGCCATTAACCTTACACGGCAGAACTGGTATCAGGCAGGCGACGACCTTAACGGGCAGCTTCGAAACAAGAACACGTGGAACCTTCTCCGCCACCTCCTTGACCCAGTTCAGTCCAAGACAATCAACAGAAACGCTATAGACCACGCCATACAGGCATATCCCAGAAGCAGGAAAGAACTGATATCGTCACGGCAAGATAAATATGTACACTCTCGTAAAGATGGCGATTTGTACCCGAACTACACGGGACGCGACAACCTAGCTCTTGAGGAGCCTTTCACGGACGCTGAGATCTGGGCTGCACTGTCTCAACTCAAGACAAAATCTGCCCCAGTACCAGATAAAATCAATAATAAGATGCTGCGGAACCTAGATCTAAAGTCGGTCACAGCACTCACGGATTACTTGAATGAGTGCTGGGAGAGTGGCAGCAAACCCAAATCCTGGAAGCACGATGATTTTATTGCGATAGCGATACTGCGCCAGGTTTCGAGCCGTCGCGTGGTCCCGGCGGAGGCCACGCTTGACCTTGAGCAGCCGAGGAGGAGGAGCAGAAGATGAAGACGAAGAATATGATGAAGATGAAGACGAAGAAGATGAAGAAGACGAAGAAGAAGATGATGACTGGTAACTTACGCTCTCACGTCATGCACTTAAAGGATGAGCTGAAGTGTCCCCAATAATGTAGCACCTTACACTCATAGGGCGGGATAGGGGAATGATGTAGCAGGCAAAAGAAGCTTCCGCGTTGGGGTTAACCAGAGTTAAACCACAACTAATATTTTTATTCGAAAACCCAACAAGATCAACCTCGATAACCTAAGGCCATTCTCGCTTACCTATGGAGCATGTTGTGCTTGATAGACTGCAGGACTAAGCCGAAGAATACTCGCTTCTACCACACACCATAGTGGGCTTCAGAGGAGGTTTTCTACACAGGATGCCATGCTTCAACTGTCACATGACATTATTACCAGTTTTAACAAGGTAAATATGCAGGCCATTCTGGTCCTGACTATCGACCTAAAGAAAGCAGTTGGCAATGTCTCTCATTATACTATACTAGAGCACCTAAACTAAATTAACTAATGATTTCTCGATCAGAAAGTCTTCCAGGTTCGAGATTAGATAAAAGAGACGAAACCATTTGGCGCAATGCCGATGAGCCCTTTTGCAGTGCTATGACCTTTCTACTATAAATATCAGTTTGTATGTTGTAGTCGGACCGGTTCTCGATAAACGTGTTTCTGTGCAATCGAGCACAGTGCGTGTAGATGGGTAGAATTCTTTAAAGCTCTATGATATGAACAGATGCACTGTGTTACGTGATGGCCACATTGGTAACTGACTCAGAATTTCGTTAGGAAAATTTACTCGAAATGTGTACGTAGCACTCACGGTTCACATTGACACCTTCAGGCGGTAGGCGAAATCCTGCTCCAGTATCGCAACTCTGAGCCTGCGAAGCACTGCAATCAGTGATCCTTTCATTGTCAGTGCTGGTGGCCTGCCAACAATTGTTTTCACAGTTTGGAACACGTTTTCTACGTGTTCAACAAAGGCATCAAAACTTTTGAACGAATTAAACCCTGCATAAAACAAGAGACGTTCCTCATCTGAAACAAAATCGTTAACCTCGGAGATGGTCTTTTCTCTTTTGTTTTTCTTTCAGTGCCTTTACTTTCACATCAAGTAACTGAGATTTTAGATGCTCAGCCTCTTTCTGGGGCATGGAATTGTCTTTGTGGAGCGAGCTGTTTTCCTCCTCCACTTGTTTACATTGTTCGAGAATGTGGCCAAGTTTTGTTAGTGCGGTAGCAGATGCTGTGTTTGGAGGCCCTATGGAGTATAAGTGGTTAGCCCCTAAAAAAAGATGATCTGCTTAGTGATTTACAAGTAACAGTTAGGCTGTGCTTTAATGCAGAGCTGAAGTAGTCACTTCAGCCCACTACAGGTGCTCTGAGCCTTTGCTCTTGATTTACACTGATACAGAGAAAACAAAGAACAAGGGTGGTAAAGCCACAGAACCCCTTTCACTCTACTCCACTCATCTACATGTTCTAGCTGCTTACCAACCAGAAAACCGAGATCAGCAGCATGCAGTTTTACTTTAGTACCACATGATCTCAGTGCCTCTCTTGGGAATATGCAGCCCGACAAGTTTGCAGCTTGCGCTACCAGAGTACTGGTGTGAAATGCCAATCATGCTGCATGATTAACTTAGTTGAAGCAAGGTCCATAAATGTTATACTTCATGTACACGACATTCCCGACACAGTGTTCCACTTGTTATGCATAGCCCGAGTGTTCCGGCATTTCTTTGAGCTGGGCGAAAAGGAACGATAACGAGGAGAAAGAAAAAAAAAGAGTTTGACAATGCCTGCACCAGTGTAAAAGGTACCGCATTCATCATGAAACCTACTCACTACGTAATAAAAATACACGCTAAAAAACATTGATGACATTTCTGTCGCGGAACACACCAGGCCCTGCCTCTCCTGACCTGTTTGCTAGTTGGGAAGCTCGCAATATAGAACTGGCTTTGAGGGAATCAGTTTTGGCAATTTTTACTGATTGAAGAAGCCGCTCGTTCTAGATAGGCTGAATGCCAATTAAGGTAGCCGGAGATCCCGGCATTAGTGGGTGCCACAGGGATCCATGAAGTGCTAAAAATATTGTTTTCATAGCACCGTACAGAAAGCGAGGATTTTTAGCCATTATAGACCTCATGTTCCCCCGCGTGTGTGTGTGTGTGTGTGTGTGTGTGTGTGTGTGTGTGTGTGTGTGTGTGTGTGTGTGTGTGTGTGTGTGTGTGTGTGTGTGTGTGTGTGTGTGTGTGTGTGTGTGTGTGTGTGTGTGTGTGTGTGTGTGTGTGTGTGTGTGTGTGTGTGTGTGTGTGTGTGTGTGTGTGTGTGTGTGTGTGTGTGTGTGTGTGTGTGTGTGTGTGTGTGTGTGTGTGTGTGTGTGTGTGTGTGTGTGTGTGTGTGTGTGTGTGTGTGTGTGTGTGTGTGTGTGTGTGTGTGTGTGTGTGTGTGTGTGTGTGTGTGTGTGTGTGTGTGTGTGTGTGTGTGTGTGTGTGTGTGTGTGTGTGTGTGTGTGTGTGTGTGTGTGTGTGTGTGTGTGTGTGTGTGTGTGTGTGTGTGTGTGTGTGTGTGTGTGTGTGTGTGTGTGTGTGTGTGTGTGTGTGTGTGTGTGTGTGTGTGTGTGTGTGTGTGTGTGTGTGTGTGTGTGTGTGTGTGTGTGTGTGTGTGTGTGTGTGTGTGTGTGTGTGTGTGTGTGTGTGTGTGTGTGTGTGTGTGTGTGTGTGTGTGTGTGTGTGTGTGTGTGTGTGTGTGTGTGTGTGTGTGTGTGTGTGTGTGTGTGTGTGTGTGTGTGTGTGTGTGTGTGTGTGTGTGTGTGTGTGTGTGTGTGTGTGTGTGTGTGTGTGTGTGTGTGTGTGTGTGTGTGTGTGTGTGTGTGTGTGTGTGTGTGTGTGTGTGTGTGTGTGTGTGTGTGTGTGTGTGTGTGTGTGTGTGTGTGTGTGTGTGTGTGTGTGTGTGTGTGTGTGTGTGTGTGTGTGTGTGTGTGTGTGTGTGTGTGTGTGTGTGTGTGTGTGTGTGTGTGTGTGTGTGTGTGTGTGTGTGTGTGTGTGTGTGTGTGTGTGTGTGTGTGTGTGTGTGTGTGTGTGTGTGTGTGTGTGTGTGTGTGTGTGTGTGTGTGTGTGTGTGTGTGTGTGTGTGTGTGTGTGTGTGTGTGTGTGTGTGTGTGTGTGTGTGTGTGTGTGTGTGTGTGTGTGTGTGTGTGTGTGTGTGTGTGTGTGTGTGTGTTCTACTTATCCAGACAGCCAGAGGTGGTCTTATGTGCGGTATAGAATAGGTTGCAAGCCAGAAGAACCACCGCTTGCGAGCGTGTCGTGTGTCAGTGCTACGCTGAGCGCACACTTTGAGACATTTGAAAGGGTTGTGTCAGTGAGTACCAGAGCTGCACAGGAGCGCTTTTCCTTTCGTCTCTTCTTGTTTCCTGTATCCTGTCGCAGCGCTGGTAAAAATGATGGAGCTCAAATTCATATCAGGATCTGTGTTTGATATCCTAACTCCTGTCGAGTGGCTTCCCACACCGCCCTTTTACTGTGAGAATAGCTCCATCAGTACTTACGATATCTGCTGTTCCGCGCTGTCTGCAGGCGAATGATTCTGCCTCAATTTGGCCGCACCTGAGATGTTTGTCCTCAGAGGCCTTGTGCAGTAACAGACGATACCATAAATGTTTTCACGACACAGTACACAGCAAAGTCCTTATTGAGAGGTTCGTGTCCTTTAGTAAAGATAGAGTTTCATATCAGTCGCACCAATGTGAGTTAATTCCACTGTATTTCCAGGCCAGGGAAGGCAAACCGCCCATAAAGTGTGCAGTAGCATCAGACAACAGAGGTCGCCGCAGAGAAGTTTCAGCCAGCTGATTGGCCATTTCTTTGTGATCCATACAGGAGTTTACAGGAAAGTTTCATTGCCACGTGAAAGTTTCGGATACGTTGAGTGGTGACCGAGTTTTCTAAAGCTGCTTAGAAAAGGCTTTCAGATTGAGGATTCATTCCTGTCAATGTGCCTTTTTGTTTTTCAAAGCCAAATTCACCCAATAATTTTTCGTACGTCCTACAAGGCGCTATGAAAACAAACTGAAATAAGCCACTGCCTGAATTGCTGGTAGCGTGTGAGTTAACATTCAGTAGCCTTGAATAAGGGCACTTTGCACAATAGGTTGTGCTCGTCTTGTTCCTGCTGCTGATAAAATTTTCGGCGACAACGAGGGAAATCAGGCACCATATTTTATTTTAGAGGTGAAGTTTGCAAGATTTCACAAATATTTAAAGTGTTATTGCTGCTCAGCGCCCTTGGCGAGTGGAAATTAACTGGTGAAGGCGTGGTTCACGCAAGTAGAAGGGTGCGTAAAACACGGGTATAAGGCGCAAATATAAGTGGACAGCAGTGCATGATATGTTTTGTTGTTGACCAAATAACGAAATAAACACAAAGTAAAACAAATGAGGCTAATAGAGTCCATGAATAAGATAATTTAAATATAGGAGGGTTAAAGAAATTTGGTATGGCGCACTCCATTAAAGAGAGCGTTCACACACACGTAAAAATACAGGATAAAATAAAACACACTGACCTAAAATAGGTTAAAGTTCATGGGCTTCGGCTCGGTGTACTGAGCTTGGTATGATGCAGCTTGAGTACGAGAGTCGCTGCGCTTTTCCCGCTTCTCCTTCTTAAGGGTCAGTGGATCGAGCGTCTGCTTCATGTAACTCATGCTGTCCACGTTACCACTGACGGACAAGGGGCTGCTCAGGGTTGGCTTTGCAGACACACGCCGAATACTGAGGCTTGCCACCAGCATAACGAAGAGTGCTGCTCCAGATATCGCAAAAACCACGTCTCCATTTCCAGTGTCTCTCACTATGAACAACAGGATACTGCACATACCTCCCAGCCGGCTGAAACCAAGGAGCCAGCATACTGTTCCGCAACGCACAGGTGTCGGGACCATATCAAATATGCTTATGCTAATCAGGACATTCACTGCATATGTAAAGGGCTTGGTTGTGAGAAATAGCACTGCAGTTAAAGGCTCGTATTCCACCACGAAGCTAATACTTATCACACTGGCCAAGCAGCCGAGTCCAGCCGTAGTCGCAGCCAGCAAGAGAGGCGGTGCGATTTTTCTAACCATTGCGTACAAGGAGACGAAACCAGCGAGGTTCGTTGCACTAGATGTCCATTGGTACCAAGCACTGGATCCGGAGCTTATCTTGGCCTCGTACACGAGTATCGCGAACATTGTAAATGTCACGACGAAGGAAGAGGCGAACATTACAAATGCGCGGTGCTGTATTTCCTTGGCTTCATCGACGTCCTTCTTAGTTATCATAATCCGATGTGATGTCCTGGTAACCTCTCTCTTGAGCCTCTCCAACATGCAGGCTGTGGTGGAAACGGGAAAGTCGTTCTCCTTTGCCGCGCAGATCATGATTATCTCTGCTTTGACCATGTTGCTTTTGGCGACGTACCACCGCGCTGACTCGTGTACTTCGGCGAAGGCGTACAACGTGAGGACCGTCGGCGCGAGCATTATACCCTGCAGAAACATCCAGTCAAGCTTAATCAGGAGGCGCGCTACGGCAAGCCACACCTCAGCCATCAACAAGCCGGTGGTCATAGCGGCGCAGACGTCCCGGTTCCGCTTTTCGTGCGTCGACACCTCGAACAACAGCGTGCAGGACAATGCCCCGACCGTGGAAGCGCAGCCGGCGTTTAAGAACCTGGAGAGGATGTATGTGTTGTACGATCCTGCGAAGCACCCGACCAACGTCGCCAGCTGCAAGGCCGCTACAGCAAAGAGCAGTACAGGCATCCTTCCGGCGTAGTCCGCTAAGTGTCCGACAACACTCATGAAGAACAATGAGCCGGCTATGTAGGCGGCCTGCGCGAGAGCTCGAAGCGATCGCCTGTGACACACCAGGTTCCAGCGGCTCACGATGGTCCTGCTCTCCTGTTCCGGGTCGTAGTCCCACTCATTACATTCCACAATCAGCGGGTCGTTTGAGTTGTTCGGATACTTATAGACTGCGCATTGACTCAAACGCCCATCGGACTCCAGAGGTATCGCCACGTTCCTCCAGGAGGCAGCAGACATAGTCACTGCGTCCTGTGGCTGCTTGCACCAGTGGTCGACGTCGCCGGAGATGAGACGGAAGACGAGGGTGTGGCAGTGCATTACACACACGGAGACCGTAGCGAGAATGCGGAACCAGCGCTGAAAGTAGCCGTGGCCGTACACGTCACCGCAGTCGTAGCAGTCGCTGGTCACCAGGTCGAGTCTGCTGAGCTTGCTGCGAGACAGTAGCAGCATCTTTGTGTCCAAAAAAGGTAGTCGCTTCTCTTACACTCACTCTGACTAGGGGCCGTTCTTCTTCTCTCTCGCTTGAGATTCTCGCGCCGCACGAGAGTGAATCAGTCAGAGGCTAGACGCAAATTAAAATTAGACCTCGCGTAGCGGTCGTAAACGTAAGCAGGCACACTTCCGGATTATGATATGTTCGAATTTTATGCCCGAACCAGTCTTTTTTTTTGTTGTTGTTGTTGTTTTATACTGTTATCTTACCGTTGAGCCTGACGGAACACTCCGACTTTTGCTAGCGGCAGCGAGTACTACTCTTCTGTTGTGCGCCGTGGGGTGAGTGACAAAAAAGAAGGCATGGAAAAAGGAGACCCCCTTCGTGGTTATGTGCCATATATCAAGGTAGAAGAAGAACAAGAAGAACAACAACAAGAAGACACAGCTTCAACGACGTGGAAAGGCATCCTCATTCAGTGCGCCGAACAAGGACCTAATCTGCATGTGTCACTTAAAGACTGTATCAGGCAATCGGATTTTCCGAAAGGCTCCGTTCTAAACCACCTAAGCACTTTCAAAACATTTTTGTGCCGTGGTGCTGTTTGTTAACCAAGACAAGTAAATAGCACGAAAATGAGAAAATTACGCTTCAAAAGAAACAGTGACATGTTATTCCTAGTCCCTTGACAATGCCTTTGCGTCATAGAAGGCGCAGAACTTGATATAAGTATGTATTCAGTTAGGTAAACAAAGTTGAGGAGCGGCACTGAGGGACGAAAACAGGACATCCCCGCCCAGGGTGCCCGATCTGTAAAAACGAAGATGTTGAGGCCGACATCCGCCACTTGTTGTGGGACTGCCCAGCACTCAAACCAACACGAATCCGGCACCTGAGCATAGCTGGCCTTTCAGCAACGAATCCTGCCTCATAAGTCACTTGGACGCAGGGACCTCATCATCGCTCACTTCTGGACTTCATAAAATCAGCCAACCTTTTTCCATTCATTTAATCATTTATTCATCCTTCATATCATACCCTAGTGATGCCCTGAGGTAATAAATATGGATTAAAAAGATCAGGATTTACAAATAAAGAGGAAATAATAAAATCCACATAAGCGGTGCAGATAGGCATATAATCTTGGAAGCAGGACTGACTTGCGGACCTGTTGTTTTGCATGTTAAGTTTTTTGCCAAGCCAGGAAAGATACATGCATAAGAGAGGACGACACAAAACCAGCTTTTGGCCTCTCTGATCTTTCCTTTTCGTCTTTTAATGGGTGGAAAAATTCTGCTTCAGCATCGTTTGGGAATGATCGAAAGGAAGATATGACTAACAGTGGATATTGTACTATGAAGAGGTCAAGGAGTCGAGCACCAATGAAGGCTACAGGTGGTCCACGTTTATAACATGTTTTGGAATTCGGTGATGTAACTTGAAAATCAGCGTATCTGCAATACCTGATGACGAACAATACGTTATGTCGAGGCTAGGGGAACACTTCGCTTTGCTAGCGGGTCACGAAACTTTCTCGGAATTTCGCCCAAGGCCAGTTGCATGGAACAACAAACTAGCCTCATCTTTTGGTCGCTAATAGGAGAAATAGCCTAACGCAGCAGGGATAATTTTGGATTGTAATTTTATATAACTAGAGAAGGTGGTGATACTGCGCGTGAACCTTGGGATTTAACCTGCGATTTTTCACTTGCTTTAACATCTGGTCTACCTATTGGCCATCAGCTCAGATATCAATACATAAATCAATCAATCCATGGTGCTCACGCAGCCTCCAGCTGCGGAAAATTAAAAGGCTGTGGACAGACCTGCGTCACAGTTGGCGGAGTGTCAAAGCTGAGTATCTGGATGTGGACAGGGTGTTTTGGAAAGAACCTAGAACATGCAACGTTAGGATCTTATACAGTGAGGCTAGCCTGCCAGGGCTGTTCAAGAAACTGGTTAGTGATAGATCGCAGGGCTTTGTGAGTTTAGAACGACAGATGAAGCATATATAAAGCCAGAAGGCGGGGACGTAATTTGGTGCCTTAGCAGACCGAACAGAATTAGATGCGGCATTTTAGCCAATCAAAATTTTGATTGTAACTTAGAGGAACACTGCAGCATTTATAATCCGATGACAGGTGTAATAGATGGGCTTAATACGGGGTACAAAATCACGGTGGTGCAGGTCTATACGCGCCTACTTCCAGCCATGATGACCAGTCAAACGAATCTATGAAAACTTAGAATCGGCAGGTAGTAAAGTTGCAACACGTTATAGATGGGCTGAGCTGCGACGGCCTCGCTCCTAGTGGCCGCATTTTCAAGAACCTTGAAGCTGCATTTACCTGAGAGTTCCCGCACCTGCTGCTCGCCGCGTTTTACTAAGATGACGTCACTTTGTGAATTCTCTTTTCCCGGTGTTTCCATTGTGGTGTAAGCAGCATCCAATGCCAGTGCACCACGACAGGGTCTTCACGGCATCGCCAGCAATAATTTCTCTTTGGGTAACTGCTGGACCGCTATAAATAGGCTGACGATAGTGATTAGTCGTCCTCTAACATGACTGGGAATGCACTGTTTGACGCCATTTTGCGTTAACGAATCGCTTGCTGCTGTCATCATATTTTTATATGAAAATATTTGAAGCAATAATTGGGTTGTCATGAATTGAGCAAGTGTATCTTTCGTTACTCTTTGAAATTACGAGGCAAGTTGGGATATAGTAACGTAAGGTTATGAAGAAAAAAAAACATGTGAATTTAAGTCTCCTTATGCGTGGAATTAAGAAAGCATTGCGAGTTCCGTGCCTAGTTCCGTTATGAGCTCGTTCTGCATTTTGTTGTTTTTCCGAAGTGTACAACTTTAATTGCATAGCTTTCTACCAGCGTCGCGCTCCTCCCGCCACCGTTCACCGCTGCGTGTACCCCCCCCCCCCCCCCCCCCCCCTTCCTTCTTTCTGCGTGGCGGCGACGTTCCAACCACATCGCCATATTCACACTACACCTGTGGCAGCAAAAGGTCGAGAATGTGGCTAATTTTGCCACGCTGTTTAGGCGCGTCAATACTTGAGTTTAGCAGGAATAAAATAACAAACAAATAAAAGCCTCTGAAGTGTCATACGGTGGCGAAGTTATCAGCTGCAGCCGTGCTTCCCTTTCAAAAATCGCTCTCTGTGGTCAGTGTGTAGAGCCCGACTTACCCTCGTGAAGGCGTAAAGCTACATTGCGCGAAGTATGCTGCCATCATGAGCACGTAACAGTGGCGTTGGGAAGCAGAATGCATTAACGCATTTAGACCTATTAGAGTTATGAAAACATTCTTTTGGAAAAACAAAAATTCTGAAAATTTGAGCGTTGCGTTCACTGTGGAGTGAAAAATAGCGAGAAAAAATACACGGAGTGGTTAAATCCGGACAAATACGTGACCGATAATTAGAGTAAATATTTTATTCGGTATGACTCACCTTGTTAACATACTAAACGCACTCTTCTCGCTGATTCTGTGTCAAGAGCATAGTCAAGAACTGTTTCATTTATTTGTCCCTTAATGGCCCGAGGGCATTACATGAGCGGAAGCATGGGAACGAGTTGGGGTAGTGGAAAAAAAAAAATGGAAATAATAACCCCATAAAAAACAACCAAAAGCAGCTAACTAAAAGGGCAAAAAAAAAAAAGAATCAAGCATGAAATGCATTTCAACATCGTTTGCAGAGAGTTTAGAAGTCAACTAAAGCGTAGCGCCGAACAACTGTTTAGTGAAACTATGATTGTGGCTAGCTAGTTTATGGCGGAATATTTGGCAATAGGAGCATATGATTATGTTATCAGGAATGTTATTACAAAGTATTATGGCGTCGGGGAAAAACGAGCTAAGAACCTCTCGTATATCTCACGTAAGGGCACATAATGCCGCCCAGTGAAAGCACAACTACAGTTAACTCTGTCACAACAAATATTACATATAAGCTAGATTGCAGCAAGATGCTGAGATGCTGCTATATATCCTTAAAATGAAAGATCGAGCTTTCGTGTTCAGGCGTGGTTTCTATTGGTCCTCGGATTGTTGTGGAACAGTCTCACTAGCCTGTACTTTAAGATGCAGATAAACTTGACAGTCATTAAGTTGCGCTTTATGGTATTGTGCGGTTGTTCAGGCGCTTAAAAATAAGGGCGTCTGCAGTCATTCGCTATCATCATTAGTAAACTGCGCTCTAAATGAAAAAAAGTGCGTTAATTACTAAAGCAGAAAATAAATTGTGCTATTGAAAGCCCATCTAATGACTGTTCATTATGCGAGCGTATACCTGAGCGTATACCTGTTGTATTCATCCGAAGTCGAGGTAATCTATAATTTCACTGCACTCCACAGTATGCCTTAACAGTAAACGAAAAACCTGAACGCCAAAAAAAAAAACAAAAAAAAACGAACAATCAACGTGCAAGATTAACGCAGACTGCTGTGTAAGCGTACCCTCTACGTGCTTGTTATTTTGTAAAAGGAAATACTCAAGCACGTGACTGGCACATATCGCCACTCCTCAGTATCCAGAATCGAACATGAAGAATATTTTTTTTTTTTCCTTAAAGCGGTGAAGCCCCATGTGACTGGTGTACTGCAGCGCGAGTAATTCCAATTCTTGAGAAGGGTAACCATCTATTTCCAATTATCGGCGAGTTTCTAATACGAACACCTTTTGTTAATTGTCGGAGCAATGTTGTTGCGTGTTATAGCAGGTTTTCACAAATCTTGACATTTTATCGGATTGTCAACATGAGGTGTCCGCTTTGATTCACTCAGCTGAAGTCGACAGTGTATGGATTTTTGCGAGTGCTTGACGTGAGTGGTCAAATGAATCGGTTGTTTTGTTGTTCTTAGATTTTTAAGGCGTTCGACAAGATGTCTAAAAAAAGGTTGCTTTACAAATTTAAATGCACAGAACTTCTGTTCAATATTGTTCAATTTCTCCGAAAGTGCTTTTGTAGACAGACTCTACATGAAGTATCTCCTTCAGGGATACTACATGTAAGTTCAAGCGTTCTCCAAACATAATCCAAACCATGTGCGTTACGCCCTCTGTTGTTTTAATTCTGCGTGAATGATTCGGTTGCTGTAATTGGTCAAGATACATCTAAAACACTGTTCGCAGTCAATAGCATTGTTTAGGAAATATTGGCTCACCAATGCCGGCAATGTTGAGCGGGGCATCTGCCACCCCGTTCTTGAGCTGCGTCCTACTATATCCCGGTGCCGTGTCATTCTCCACCGAATTCAAAAGAAAAAATCGCGTGTTGATGTAATTTCACAAATCAAGTCTAGGGTATGTCAGCTGATCCCGGTGACCACCGCCCGAAATGCACTCTCTCAGAAGAACAGGAGTTGGCGTAGTTTAGAGGCCACATCCTGCTATACAACTATACCAGTTAACCTCCGGCCCTCAGTGGCTCCGGATCAACTGGCTGCTGTGGGGGTCATATCTATGAAGCAGCGGAGGGTGCAAGAGAACCCTGGCTCCGTACGGGAAGCCATTGGTACTTATCAACCCTGCCAACGTTTAACGCTAAAATTTGTACTCAGGGTAGTTTAACATTGCTGTTCAAAGACCTAGTAGGTATTAAGTGAGACATCACAAGGCTTAATGAGATTAAGACGAAACAGCTATGTATATACACTGCATCTAAAGGGCGGACACTAATATTCTATCGTGGGTGAGCGGAGAGACGAGACCTAGGTGCAGTATTCCTGGTCAATAAGATAACTGGAAACATAGAGGAGTTTTATACCATTAACAAGTGGGTGGTATGTATTCTAATTAGGCTTATTAGGCAGTAAAAACTCAGGATTTACAGGCCGACGCGCCTACATATAGCCATGAAGACCACATAGTCGAAAGATTCTCTCAGTTTCTAGAATCAGCAATTCAGTTCCGTTCAGTCGTTCAGTCGTGTCCGATTCTTCGTGACCCCGTGGACCATGTCACGCCACGCTTTCCGGTCTCTCACCATCTTCCTAACATCACATAACTTCATTTGCAGTGCCTCGAGGATGCCATCTAACCATCGCGTTCGCTGCCTACCCCTTCTCCGGCGACCCTCAACCTTTCCCAACATCAAGTCTTTCTCCAGCGACTCCTCTCTTCTCATCAGATGACCAAAGTAGCTGAGCTTTAACTTTAGAATTTGACCCTCCAATGAGCAGTCAGGGTTTATGGTCGACGATATCGACTGATTTGATCTTCTGGCAGTCCAAGGAACTCTCAAGAGTCTTCGCCAGCACCACAATTCAAACGCGTCAATTCTTCGGCAGTCAGCCTTTTTTACAGTCCAACTCTCGCATCCATACATCACAACTGGAAAGACCATAGCACGAGTTATACGGATCTTGGTTGGCAGACTAACGTCTCTGCTCTTTACTAGGCGGTCAAGGCTAACCATTGCTATCTTTCCCAGAAGCAGGCGTCTCCTAATTTCATGGCTGCAGTCTCCTTCCGAGGCAATCGTGGAGCCCAAGAAGAGAAAATCTGTCACAGCTTCCACTTCTTGTCCCTTGATGCTCCAGGACTTGATAGGGCAAGACGCCATGATCTTTGTCTTTTCAATGTTCAGTTTAAGTCCAAACTTCTCACTCTCTTCTTGTACGCACATCAGAAGTCTCTTGAGTTCCACTTCACTTTCTGCCATTAAAGTGGTATCATCCGCATATCTAAGGTTGTTGATACGTTTTCCAGCAATCTTCATTCCAGCTGAAGACTCGTCCAGACCGGCCTTCCTCATGATGCACTCTGCATATAGGTTAAATAGGCAGGGCGGCAGTGTGCAGCCTTGCCTCACTCCTTTCTCAATCGGAAACCAACCAGTAAGATCATGCCCAGTTCTAACTGTGGTCTCTTGCCCTTCATACAGGTTCCTGAGGAGACAGACGAGGTGAATTGGAACTCCCATCTTTTGGAGAGCTTTCCACAATCTGCTGTGATCTACGCAATCTAACGCTTTCGCATAATCAATAAAGCAGAAGTAGATGGGTTTCTGGAACTCTCTTGCTTTTTCCATGATCCAGCGAAGGTTGGCAATTTGGTCTCTAGTTCCTCTGCCCTTGCGAAACCCAGCTTGCACGTCCGGAAGCTCCCGATCCACATACTGCTGCAGCCTACCTTGGAGGATTTTCAATATATATAGCGCGATCGTGCGGTAGTTGGAACAATCTTTGGCACTGCCTTTCTTTGGAATGGGGATGTAAACTGACCTCCTTCAATCCTGTGGCCACTGCAGGGTTGTCCAAATCTTCTGACATAATGCATGCAGAATGTTAACGGCGTCATGGTTGAGGTTTTGAAGCAACTCAGCTGGAATGCCATCAATTCCGCTAGCTTTGTTCTTAGCAAGGCTGGCTAAGGTAAAGTAAAAACATAGTATACTGCCACCTGGTGTCCCCATGTTCTTGCTGCGCCTGGAAGAAGAGGACACTGAATTTGACTCTCGCGTGCTGTGCGCCGGACTTCGCCTGCTGGTACAGCTTCATCAAGTCGTTTTAGTCAAGTCTAGCCCTGTTGTCCGTGACATATTTTGGTGGAGGTGCTGGGTGTCGATTCCAGTATATGTCCCGCACTCCTCCGCATACCCAGGATTCAGGTCCTGTGCCAATCGACACTCCTGTTCACCGCGCTAGCCGGAGGAACCTAGGCCTACCACCTGAGCACGGGCCGTTGGAATTCACCACCGCAGCCGCCCCTCGACCTGTCATGCAAACTCCAACGTACTACACTCTACAGAGCCCACGACTGCCTAAGGCTTTCCACGGCTGTCAGACGGAAGACGTCGAAGACTGGCTCGCCCAGTTTGAACGGGTCGCCGCATTTAATCAGTGGGACGACGCCGCAAAGCTGGGGAACGTCTTCTTTAGCCTGGAAGATGGCGCTCGCATTTGGTACGAGAATCGTGAAGGCGCCCTAACATCGTGGCGCGAGTTCTGCCGCTGCATCCTGGATACCTACACCAGCCCGGATCGCCGAGAACGAGCGGAAAGGGCCTTACGCTCTCGCATACAGATGCCGAATGAGACCATAACCATGTACGTGGAGGACATGACTAGGCTGTTCCGACGATCTGACCCGGCCATGCCCGAAGAGAAAAAGGTGCGCCATCTCATGCACGGCGTTAAGGAACAACTGTTCGCTGGGCTCGTGCGCAACCCGCCGAGCACAGTTGCCGAGTTTGTTTCGGAAGCAATCACGATGGAAAGGATGCTCCAGCAGCGGTCTGCGACCTACGACAGGCCGGTACTCGCCGCTTCGCTCACGGAGCCGCATTCGGCCTTCGGGACTAGTCCGGATCTTCTTCGCGAAATCATCCGCTCCATTTTGCGTGAAGAGCTCCAGAAGCTTTTCGGTGCTCCCCAGCCGACGGTCGGCTCTGTCGCTAGTATTGTCCGAGAAGAACTCCAGCAAGCACTTCGGCCTTCGGTACCAGCTGCTAACCCGCCATCCTTTTCCACCGAGTCCTGTCGGCCAACGTATGCGGACATCTTGCGACGTCCCCCGACTGATTCCACGCAATTACTGCCACCCGACCAAGGCTCACTGTATTCAGCCCACCCCGAGCCGTACATCGACAACCGCCGACCACCCCAGCGAAAGGCAGACCTGTGGCGTGCCCCAAATCGGCAGCGCCTGTGCTTCCACTGCGGAGAAGCTGGTCACCTGTATCGACAGTGCCCATATCGACAACTGGGACTGAAGGGTTTCCCCATCGACATGCGTAGCCCTCCTTTAGGCCAACGACCCCGGGATATTGAGGACTACGTAGCCCAGCAGGTCATGGCGCCAACTTTTAGACGACAGTCACGATCTCTGTCTCCACGCCGACTATCCTCGCAGCCCAGCTCCTCCGGAATGGCGCAGCGACGGTCACCTAGTCCGAGCCGGGAAAACTAAAGACAGCGACCTCAGGGGGCGAGGCCGCTTCAAATCGACGCGACGAAGACCCCCCGACAACGCGACCCGTGAGTGACCGCGACTTGACGGCCCCGACGACAGTTCGTACACGTGAAGATAGACTCTCGTTGGATATACCCGTGCTCCTCGACGGCTATAAGGTTAGTGCATTGGCAGACACTGGTGCTGATTTTTCGATTTTAAGCGGGAAGCTAGCGGCGCTTCTAAAGAAAGTGATGACGCCATGGTCTGGCACGCAGATTCGAACCGCTGGCGGACATGTCGTAACTCCGAGCGGTCAGTGCACGGCGAGAGTCCAAATTCGCAACTCCACGTTTGTTGTCAGCTGCCTTGTGATACCTGACTGCTCCCGCGACTGTATCCTTGGTGTCGATTTTCTCCGGGAGTATGGGGCCATTATCGATCTCCGGAAGCGCACCGTGACCTTTTCGACCGAGAAAGCTGATGATGCTGACACCGCAGACCGCCAAAGCCGTGTCCCTCTTCGAATTTCCGCCGAGAGCGTTTCTATTCCGCCACGTTCTAGTGTTTTTGTGACTGTTAACTGCGATGAACTACGTGACGGAACGGCGGTCACTGAGGGCAACCAGTCCCTTTTGCTCACCCACGGCGTCACCTCGGCGCGGAGACTCATCCATCTGCGTAACGGCCGATCTAAGCTCCTGGTGACTAACTTTACGAACGAACCCCGCCATCTTTTCCGCGCTACTGCAATCGCATTCGCCGACGCCTTAGCGGACGTTTCTGAATGTTTTACGTTCGGAGAAGTTGAAAATGTGCGCCCATCCCTTGATCGTCTGGATATTAGTACAGATCTCTCGGAGACACAGCAGCACGATCTGCGTTCTCTCCTTCTAAAATACAGTGCTTGTTTCACGACGTCATCGAAAATTCGGCAAACGCCTCTTGTGAAGCACCGCATAATTACTCCCGACGATGCCCGCCCTATACGCCAGCAGCCGTACCGCATCTCAACGACGGAACGTGAAGCGATTCAGACACAGGTTCAGGAGATACTTCGTGATGGTGTCATCCAACCCTCCAACAGTCCGTGGTCGTCCCCTGTCGTGCTGGTGAAAAAAAAAAGGATGGTACCCTTCGCTTCTGTGTTGATTATCGAAAGTTGAACGACATCACTAAAAAAGACGTCTACCCGCTGCCCCGTATCGACGATTCGCTCGACAAGCTTCGCCGTGCCCAGTACTTCTCCTCCATTGACTTGAAGAGCGGGTACTGGCAGATTGAGGTCGATGAGCGGGACCGCGAAAAAACAGCTTTTGTCACCCCAGATGGACTGTATGAGTTTAAAGTGCTGCCATTCGGCCTATGTTCAGCGCCGGCTACTTTTCAGCGCATGATGGACACCGTTCTCGCCGGCCTCAAATGGCAAATCTGTTTAGTTTATCTCGACGACGTTGTCGTGTTCATCAATTGAGCACATCAATTGAGATCGCCCAATTCTTTATGCAGCAAATCGTGTTGCGTCATGGTGCACCGACCCTAGTCGTAACCGATCGAGGCACCGCGTTTACGGCACAGCTCATGCACGATGTGCTCGAGCTTAGTCATACCAGCCACCGAAAAACTACTGCATATCACCCGCAGACGAATGGCCTCACGGAGAGACTCAACAAAACCATCGCCGACATGATCGCAATGTACTTAGACTCGCAGCACAAAAACTGGGATGAAATTCTCCCCTACATCACATATGCCTACAACACGGCCACCCAAGAGACGACGCGTTTTACACCATTTCGCCTAGTCTACGGACGTGACGTTCAGACGATGTTGGATGCCATGCTTCCGAGCTGCACAGATGATCATCCACTCACGCCAGACGCCGAGCAGTTTGCTCAGCGCGCTGAGGAAGCACGTCAACTTGCCCGCATTCACATTCAACAACAGCAGGGCACGGATGCACGCCGCTACAACCTCCGTCATCGACACGTCGCATACCATCCTGGAGAGAAAGTTTGGGTGTGGACCCCGGTGCGTCGGCCCGGCTTGTGCGATAAACTGATTTCTCGTTACTTCGGACCTTACGAAGTTCTGCGCCGAGTCACGGAAGTGACTTACGAAGTTCTTCCAGTGGGTACTGTGCAGCCCTCGCGTCGGCAACCACGCTCCGAGGTCGTGCACGTTGTCCGCATGAAGCCCTATTTCACGCGGTAGTGCGCTATGCGCTTGTTTCGTTGTCGCGTAGGGCATCTTACCCCGCCTCCGTTATCTATGCTGTCAATGTGCTGGTCTTTCTTTTCGCTTACATTGGCCATCGCTCGCGCTCCGTCCCTTATCTCTTTTTTAAGAGGGGGAGTAATGCCACCTGGTGTCCCCATGTTCTTGCTGCGCCTGGAAGAAGAGGACACTGAAGTTGACTCTCGCGTGCTGTGCGCCGGACTTCGCCTGCTGGTACAGCTTCATCCCGTCGTTTTAGTCAAGTCTAGCCCTGTTGTCCGTGACAATACTATACTGATGGACAAATTCAGTTCTAAGGAGAAGCAGGCTGGAGATCAGACAGTGGAGGAATACGGCATACGCTATAGAAACATCAGGGGATAGTTATTAATAGAGTTCGCAGAGCGAAATAATTGAACAATTACAGATACCTTCTTCAGCAAACGTAAGAATCAAAAGTTGACTTAGAGGGGCCCGATTTGAGAGGCTACAAATGAAAGAGATTTCATATGTGGCTCTAAACCAGGAATTGTATTCGATATGAAGGTGAATAGAAAGGTGCAATGCAGTGACCACAGAATGGCAGCGTGTCAGATTATTCTATGCATATTTAAAGAGGGAACGTAATAAACTGGCGAGGAAAAATCCCATCAACGAATTAGCGGCAAGAAGGAAAGTATAGGAATTCAGGATATTGCTGCAGAAATGCAGAAAAGATATTCAGATTTTAGCGACGAATACGACATTAGTGTATATCAATGAACGATAATTTCAGAAGAATCATTACTGAATGCGCGGTTGAAGTAGCCGGTAGGATATTCAGAGAGGATATCGGAAAGCTATTTAGATGACAAAATACCTTATTTTATAACCATTAAAGCATGAAAGCTTCAAAACTAACAGATATATGATAGAACTTGCACAGTTGTCAAAGCTAATAAACAAGCGTAGATGTCCGCTATAGGTAAGTAGAACATGGAAACAATACAGTATGCTCTAACGAATGAATGGCGTAGCCTGAAAGCAGTAAAGATGAGACTAGGCATACGAAAAATCAGATGTACGCGGTGAGAGACAAATCAGGCAGTGTCATTGCCAATATAGGCAGGTAGTCATGATTGTGGCTGCTTTTCTTAGGTATTTGTTTATTCTGCTGCTGTGTTCCTCGCATACATTGTCGCCATTTGTAACTAACTGAAAGCCCCTCCTTCTTGTGCCCAATGAATGAATGAATGAATGAATGAATGAATGAATGAATGAATGAATGAATGAATGAATGAATGAATGAATGAATGAATGAATGAATGAAGTCAGTGCTCGTTATTAAGGCCGGTTTAGAGCACTATCTGACCCCTGCGACCGTGTTGAACAATTCCTGCCTTTGCCGATTGCTCCTAGTTGTTGCCTTCTTGCCGCTTCTCGGGGCTTCATCCTCGTAGTGCTGGCTGTATACCAATGCATCGAGCTCCGGGAAACCCTGACTGCTAATGTTTTCATCGACGACGATTTATTTGAAAGTGACGTCACGCTTTGTAAAGCTTTTTCCTGTCCCGTCAGCGCACGGGAAAACAAGTATTCTGACAGGTATGTGCGTAATAAAGGCGGTGCAACCGGAGGCTCCGCGGAACACTGACGCCATACGTACTACTTCTGAGTCTGTCAGGTAACATGCAAGACCCAGCTGATGCTCTAGTTCTCGCTCGTCCGACGTCCCGAGAAGGCGCATTTCTGACCACGCTATGTATTGAAGCAGAGGTATCTGGTGTTTGCAATAGCAGGGTGGTCTGGCGACAGCATTCTTTTTTCCATAGCTTTCCATAGCCTGAGAAATCGATCTCAGGCTTACAAGAGCGCTGTTTTGAACCTTGCTGTAAACGGAGGGGGGCTAGGGTGGAGTCATATACGACGTTCATATAACTCATTCCTGATACCGCTGTGTGCTCAACCATTGCCAAACGGCTTTCCGCCGCACTATCTGCTTGTTATCACTGGACTAGTCATGTGGACAGAGGCCACGCTGTAGTTATGATGTTTGTACAAATGTAGTTGTCATTATTGCCAGCTATGTGCAGCATACATAAAGATGCCAGACGCTGTGTGCGTTATCTAGCGCTGCTTTTGAGAGGCTAGAGCAAATGAAAGAACGGAGCTCTGCAGGCAGCCGTAGATGAGTCACTGCAAAATCTCAAGTTCTCTAAGACCCCTGCTGCGCTGCGAGGTGTGGTTGGCGCGTAGTTGCTATCACTGTGAGCAATCGTGTGACCATAGAGCGCTTTTATTAGAAGCAGAACTCGGTGCGCAACGGCCCGCCAGTGACGCAAAGGAAAGAGTTTTCGTGCGATCAGAATTTTAACAAAAATGTCGCCATTTTTTTTTCTTGCGGAGACACAGAGCTTGGCGACAACGGTACAATCGCTGTAATGAATACTTTCGTCCGTGTACGAAAGCTTCCGAGTTAAAACAAATTGAGGCGCGACAACAAGCGTATACACACGCACATCTAACTAAGAGCATGCGTATTACCACGCGATCAAATGCAGCATCGCGTCGAAGTTGGGCTATACACGAAAACAAAAAGACAAAGAAAGTAAAACATGCATTTAGGAGAGACGCCATCTTTATCACTGTATGGAACCGATCAAATATTTTCAGCGTTAGATTGTGTGTGTGTGTGTGTGTGTGTGTGTGTGTGTGTGTGTGTGTGTGTGTGTGTGTGAGAGAGAGAGAGAGAGAGAGAGAGAGAGAGAGAGAGAGAGAGAGGGGCGTGTTATACACGCACGCTATCTCTCCATCTCTCTCTTTCTCTCCTTGCTTCTTTTTCATGTTTTCTTCGTTAGTCTGAGCGTGCTAAATATTAACGCTGGTTTTATTTATTTTTGTTAAATATTGTTTTGATGAAATGCTTTCATAATCAGAGAAAAGAAGAAAATTCAGTTGCGGGGGCCAAAGAGGTGCATATGTTGACTGCATTTCAAGGGCACGCGTATCCTTGTCACAGCTGAACTGAATAAAAAATGATTGTCAGCCACTGACAGTGCTAAAAACATACTCATGTCGCCAAAATGCCACTGGAAATGAGAGAGCATTGAGTGCGCCCCATAATATTGACTTTTTTACTTTCTTTAATAGTTTGGTTTGGCTTCTGGGGTTGGACGTCCCAAAGCTACTCAGGCTATGAGAGATGCCGGAGTGGAGGACTCCGGAAATTTCGACCACCTGGGGTTCTTTAACGAGCATTGACATCGCACAACACACGGGCGCCTTGCTTTTCGCCTCCACCGACGGTCTCAGCAGCCCTCGAAGTTGGGTGCTCTGTCTAAATTAGAGGCTTTCTTCAAGTTACCAAAGAACTATACGAGCGCTCTTCACAGTGAGGCCATTTGTAATTTTGACGTATACCTACGTACTGCAGCATGTGCAGGTAACTGAATAAACTTCATAAAAAAACTATCACAAGTTTTATGTAAGGCGCAGGAACCGACAGCCCCGAACAAGGAGAAAGATCATAAACTATTGGACCTTCGGCCGCAATTTTTTTTTTCTTGTTCGCTTGCATCGGGAACACCGAGACATGAGAAAGTGCCTTTAGTTAATGCCTACAAACCAAACGTCTGCTTAGGTCTGCAGAGGATACGGACTAGACGTAATGCGGTCAGCAGTGGCCCACCCTCACTGGCGCAGTATAACGAACGACGGCTATCACCACCGTCGTACACACCACTGCAAAGACGCCAAGACCTAAAAGGTGCACGCAGCGAGGATCGCGGTCTCCGCGGGATACGGCGCTCGACCCGCGTAGAGAAGCTCTTCCTAATTCTGGGTCCAGAAAGAGAAGAAGACCCCAGGGGCGCGCAGCAGCGTCCAGCGCGCCCGCGGGACACGACGGAGGGTCGTCGTTCGAGTGACGCTTTAATTGCCATACGCGCGGATCGGCGGGATTCCGCGAAGCTTGTGCGCCGGTTACGGGGCGACCCACATTTTGCCGCGTGCTGGGCGGTCTTGGAATGAGCGAGCCCGTTCTTTTTGCGTGCAGCCGAGGGTCGCGCGCATTCACGCCGGCGGCTATGCAAAGTGATGCCCGATAGGCACGCGACGAGAGAGGCGAAAACAAAAATGGAGGCGAGAACGAGAAGCACCGCGCTGCGAAGATATAGCGAGTCGTAACGATAGCACGTCACCGCGAGCGCTGAGCTATATTTACGCGCGCATATCTGCTCGCCAGGTTTCCCGTCGTTCGGGTCAAAGTGAGTGACGCCAGAAGGCTGTAACGGCTGCTGCGAAGTGTTTTTTTTTTTGTTTTGGCGGGAACAACAACACCGGGTCGGTTTTCTTATTATCAAGGCGGGGTAGATACCTCTGGTATGCACCTAGCGGCATTGGGAAGGCGCTCAGTGTTTTCGTCGCCAGATCTGGAGTCGCCCCGAAAATCAGCCCGCTCTCTGAAACAAAACATCACCGCCTGGAACGCCGCAAGAAGTTAGTTATACAAACGGTGATAAAGTCGGCGGACACATTATGTGGGGAGTAGATATAAAATTGACAATAGCTAAATATATACGCGGGCTGTTTTGGTTTTAAGCAGAAACAGGCGCTTGTCGCAACAACGACTGATAGCGCATAGATGAGGAAGATAGGCGGACAACAGCCAAAACAAAAGTGTAGAAATAAGGAAAACGCTGTTTCTGTAGTGTATACTGTCACTTGATCAAACTGTTGAGCGATGTATCTCAGTAACAGTGAATGGCTCCCGTTTTCTTTTGCGCGGCAACTGTCCCAAACACAGCCCGTGCGAGAAAATATGTGCCCTAATACCTTACGTGGGTCTGCATACTCCCCTGATGGGGCTGGGGCAGGTGGGTCACCGCCGCTTGCGGCGGGAGCTAGCCTGCCACAGAATTTTATCTGTTGTAGGCCGTCATTGCACCCGCCACCGCGTCGGTGGTGGACGACGGCTGTTGTTGCGGCGCGCGTCTTTCTTTCCCTCTTCCTTTTCTTTCTTCTCTATTTTCTCTTCTGTCTGCACGAGGCAGCGGAGGTGGCCCCGCCGGGGTGGTGCAGTGGTAAGACGCCCGACTACTGTGCCGGGGTACCCGGGTTCGAACCCGACCTCGGCGGCTGCGTTTCGATGGAGGCGAAACGAAGAGGCGTCCGTGTGCTGTGCGATGTCAGCGCACGTTAAAGATCCCCTGGTGGTCGAAATTACTCCGTAGCCCTCCACTACGGCTCCTCTTTCTCTCTATCCACTTTCACTCCCACCTTCCTCCCTTCCCTTACGGCGCGGTTCAGGTGTCCACAGAGACAAATGTGACAGATACTGCGCCTTTCCCTTCCTGTGAACCAACCAACAGGTTTTCGCCTTAAAAAAATAAGTATAAAACGTACTCTGTCTGCGTCTGAAAATTCAGTGCGGGTCATTATGCGTCGGCTGCTTTCCAAATTGCTTAAACGTCATGAGGACCTCACGGCTTATAGGAGTGAACAATTAGGTGATATTTATTAGAAGCAAAGCTCGTCGAGTTGTTGAAGGCGTGTTCGTATGGCGCGTGCTCGGGGTCCGAATCCTACTCAGCTGTCTGTGTTTTGTCGTCCAGTGCGCCCTGTGCTTGTGCCTCACTCGGAGTGAGTGTATCAGTGTTTTACATGGTGTGAATGCCTCCTGCCACGTAACATCTTGGTGGAGTTGTGGACCTTTCCATCCTCCACGTCCTGGCCTATTGAACCATGGAGCTTCGCAGTGATCGCCATATACACCGGCACGGCCACCATGACTCAACCCGACGACTCGCTCTACACTTCCCCACTTCCCCTACATTCATGGTCATGGCTCATATTCTCGTGGCCCTAACATCTTTTCCGGTGGCTCAGGGGATAACGTCGACAAATGGATATAGATGTACGAACGTGTCAGCACCCGTAACAGGTGAGACCATACCGTAATGCTGAAAAACGTAATTTTCTATTTATCTTGCACAGCGAGGCAGTGGTACGATACCCACGAGGCGTAATTAACGAGTTGGGATATCTGCAAAAGAAAATATTCGCGCTCTCTTCCGACCCCCAGATGCTTTGAAGCTCGCAGCCAGAACACACCTTCAATCGCGTACGGACTGAAACCTACGTCACCTGCATTCAAGATGTGCTTGTCTTATGTCACCAGGTCGACACCACCATGTCGGAATCTGAAAAGGTGGGTCACATCTTAAAATGCATTGCGGACGACGCTTTCCATTTGCTCCTCTGCAGGAGCTCTGATACCGTGGATGCCCTCATCAAGGATTGCCGTCTCTTCGAGCAAGTAAAGCCGGTGCATATTTCATCAGTTTCAACGACTTCCCCATACGGCCGCCACATCTTCGTGTGTTACGCAGCAGAACTAGCACACCTTCCGCTTAACGTCACCGACGCCATCACCCGGATCGTTCACCGCGAAATGGAGGCCAGTGCACCTGCGCCACATCAGCCCACCGTCCCCGGTCAACCCTTGCCCGATGTCTCTCTTATTGAGGCCGTTGAGCGTGAAGAATTTGCGAACTTGAACTTCTCACCTGCTGTCTGTTCCATCATAACTCCAAAGTCCGGCCACCACGCACGAATGTTTTCCGTACCCAGGCCCCGTATTTTCGTCGCTATCGAAATCCAGCAGAGTGGCGGACACCTGATTATCTGCCGATATGCTTCAACTGTTCCTGCGGTGGCCATATTTCCCGGCATTGTCCCAATACACGGTCTCCGACTCTTCGCAGTGAGTTTTCCGATCACTACCGTGCAGAAATGCCCCGCCGTTTTCCGCCCAGACCACAGCCTGATCAGTCAGATTCGGCCAACGATTTCGCCAGCTCCCGACCACGTCGCTCTTTCCACTCCATTTCTCCACGAGCCCGTCATTTCGATCCCCGCAGCCCCTTGGATCCTCGGCTGCTGCCTCATACGGCCGATATGACTTGGAAAACTAGCTGATGTAGCTGCCGAAGGTACCGCTGCATCCATGGCCAGGCCCAAAAATCCTCTACAGGCCTCCCATTTGAACCAACTAGACATTTGTGTTGATGGTGTTCCCGTGTGTGCTCTTGTGGAGACTGGAGCGCATACCTCCGTCATGAGTGCAAACCTTCGCCGTCGTTTACGTAAAGTTCTCACGCCGGCTCGGTCTCGGTTGCGTGTCGCGGACGGTGGAACGGTTGGTGCTGACGGACTCTGCACCACTTGCGTTAGTGTTGCTGGCCATGTCCTCCCGGTGCTGTTCACTGTTCTGAACCCCTTTTGCCATGACCTCATCCTTGGCCTCGATTTCCTATCAGAACAATCTGCCCTGAGCGACTGCTCGCAAGGCGTCCTGCACCTACATCTTCCATTCATCGATCCTGGACCCTTTCATTCTTCTCACCGACTGTATTCACCCGACCAAGTTTATCTGCCCTCACTAGCCACCTCATTCGTTACCTCGCGTCCTACCTCATCTGTCCCTGATGGTGACTACTTAGTTGCACCTAATTCTGATCTCTTGCTGAGTCGCAACGTCTCACTGCTCCATACTGTCGCTACAATCAAGGGGAACATTGTGTCACTTCCGTTGATCAATTTCAGCTATTCGGCCCAAGTGTGCATATGCGTGGCGACGTTCTCACCTCTTGGCTCCTGTCAAATTGCCCCATTGGACACTGACCATGCCCCAGCTTCTGCAGACCCAGCTGCCCATCATCCTACTCAGATTGACGCGATTATGACAATGATGCCCTCCGATTTGCTTCCTGTCCAATCTCGTCAGCTGGGAGTCCTATTTCGACATCTTCGACTTTCATAACAGCGCCCTCGGCCAAGCTCTTACTGCCACGCATCGCATAGACACCGGCGACGTTCCTCCTATCCACCACCGACCACTCCGGGTCTCCCATACAGAACCACAGATAATATAGGAGGAAGTGGCAAAAGTACTAGAAAAGAACATTACTGAGCTCTCTCACAGTCCCTGGTCTTCGCCTATCTTCCTGGTCAAGAAGAAAAATGGCTCTTGGCGCTTTTGTGCGGATTACCGTCACCTGAACAAGATCACTAAAAAAGATGTCTATCCGCTTCCTCGAATCGACGATGCCTTGGATTGCCTGGAGCCAAATTCTTCTTCTCCATTGGTCTGCGACCTGACTATTGGCAAGTTGCAGTGGGTAACCAGGACTGTGAGAAGACTGCGTTTGTCACTCCGAATGGGCTCTATCAGTTTAAGGTTATGCCTTTCGGCTTAAGACCCCCCCCCCCCCCCAAGCTACATTCGAACGCATGATGAACCCCTTGCTGCAAGGTTTTAAATGGATCACTTGCCTGTGCTACTTAGACGATGCCATTATGTTTTAACCCACATTTTCATCCCACATGTCAGACCTTTCTAAAGTTCTGTCACACTCTTCAACCATGCTGGGCTACAGCTCAACTTTTCAAAATGCCGCTTCGCCTGTATTCAGCTCAATATAAGGCCGTGTCGTCGATGCTACGGGGGTTCGTCTCGATCCAGATAAAATCCGAGCAGTGGAGGACTTCCCGGTGCCCCGTTCAAGCAATGACGCCCGAAGTGTTTTTGGTCTCTGTTCCAACTTCCTTAGGTTCGTTCAAGATTTTGCCGACATCGCTCAGCAGCTCACAGATCTCAAAAAGGATGTAAGTATTTTCTGGGGGTCCTCACAAGATCAAGCTTTTGCCCAGCTTATAAGAAAGTTTACCACCGCACCAGCCCTGACACACTTTGATGTGTTAACTCCTACAGAATTCCGTACTAATGCCAGTGGCCATGACATCGGAGCCATCCTAATTTCCAGCCCCAATCCGGAACTCATCGCGTAATTGACTATGCCAGTCGCCTCTTGTCGCCTTCAGAGAAGAACTGGTCCATTAGCAAACGAGGGTGCTTGGACCTCGTTTGGGGCTGTTGGAAGATTTCGACCCTACCTGTACGGCAGGCCATTCAAAATTGTCACCGATCATCACGCACAGTGCTGGCTTTCTTCTCTGAAGGATCCTATTGGTCGCCTCGGTCGTTGGGCGCTACGACTCCAGGAATATGATTACGCTCTGATCTACACGTCCGGCCGGTTGCACAAAGATGCCGACTGCCTCTCTCGTTATCCTGTTGCCCAGGCTGATATTCCCATGAGCACATGCGCCATTGACCTGTTCTCTCTGTCACCTTTTACCACTATTGGCGAAGAACAGCGTCGGGATGCGGAGCTCCTTTCCATCATTGATCGCCTAGTGCCCGCCCAAACCTTCAGCATACTGATCCTGACCTTCTCCTAATCGTCCCCAAACACTTACGAACAGTCGTTCTTCACGAACTCCGTGATCACCCGACAGCTGGCCATCTGGGCGTTATTCGCACGTACGACAGCATCCGTCTTCGATTCTTCTGGCCTGGCCTCAACCACTCATTGCGCCGTTACGTTGGTGCTTTCGATGAGTGTCAGCGTCGCAAGGGGCTGGCATCCCCTCCCGCTGGCTTTCTTCAGCTCATTGACACCTCTCCGGAGCCGTTCTACCGTGTCGGCTTGGGCCTTCTCGGACCCTTTCCTGAGTCCACTTCCGGCAATAGATGGGTTGCAGTCTCCAAAAGTTATGCCATCCGGTACGCGATAACGTGCTGCTCCCCAGAGTACTGCGGTTGATGTCGCCGACTTTCTTCTTCACGACCTCATTATTCATCATGGAGCTCCCCGCCAACTGCTCACTGACCGTGGCCGCACCTTCCTTACAGCGGTTGTGGACGACATTCTTTGCGCACGCTCAACTAAACACAAACTGACCACCGCTTATCACCCCCAAACAAACGGCCTCACTGAGCGGCTCAACCGCACTCTGATATGCTCTCCATAAACGTCTCCTCTGATCACCGTGACTGGGACGTCGCCCTCACATACGTTACATTTGCATATGACTCATCCCGTCACGGAACTGCTGGCTACTCTTCGTTTTACTTCCTGTACGGCCGTTAGCCTCAATTTCCGCTTGACACATTGTTTCGAACTTCTGGTCCCCCACATTCAGAATATACGCCCGTGAAGTCATTGCCCGTGCCGACCATGCTCGCCAAGTTGCCCGTTCCCGCTTGCAAGCCTCCCAAGCTTCGTAACAAGAGCACTACGACAGCCACCACCTCGACAGCTCCTCCTTACCTGAGTCCCTGTGTTGCTCTGGGTTCCTTCTCGCCTTATTGGGCTCTCGGAAAAGCTTCTTTCTCGCTATATGGACCCGTATCGTGTGCAGCGCCATGTCACCAGCCGTCACCTACGAGATTCAACCTGCCTTCCCCGAGTGCACTTCTCCTACCTTACACTCCGATATTGCCCACGTTTCGCTGCCTTAAGCCCTACAATCTACCTTGTTCTGACACTCGCTAAGCAGCACCGCGACGGCGCTTCTGCGCCCGTGAGCCATGCTGCGGTCGAGTCATCGAAAATGAGGGAGATGAAGTATGCGTGCTTATGGCGCGTGCTTGGGGCCCGAATCCTTGACAGCGGTCTGTGTTTTGACGTCCGGTGCGCCCTGTGCTTGTGTCTCGCTCGGTGTTAGTGCATCAGTGTTTTACGTGGTGTGAAAGCCTCTTGCCCACCCCAATTCAATCCCATAGTTGAGCCCATTCCAAACCCACCAGAAGTGCAGTGGGAGGCTATTCTCCTCAGCGATTATCCCGACCGTCAGCATTGGCTGGTGGGGAGGGCCAGCGCGACAGCAATATCCAATGGGCTACCGGACTATAGCCGGGCCACTCACATGGTCTAGGAGACTCTGTAAATAAAGATGTTTTCAATTAATCAATCCCTCCTGCCAGATAACAATATATTTGACGAAGGCTGTACGCAGCCTATCTGCATGAGCGGCCGATGCCTGCGCTTTCGTTCTGTTGCAATGATACTCACCATACTTACGTCTTCATAGGCTCATCATTCTTGTCGAGATATGTGCTCTGATTGACGTCTTTTTTTAACGAGAATTTTGAAATGAAAAGCAATCTTATAAAGACTGATACTATAGTTCCTGAGAGTGCCCAGTTGGAAAAAAAAAACTCCATAAAGATATCCGTTGTCGCGACAGAATTTCCGTGCGTTCTTTTTTTAATTACCCTGTTGTAGAAACAGTGGTGTGCATGGAACACTCTTTTAGCATGAAGTGTAGCCGATATTGTTGTGCGACGAAATCTTTCCGTTTCCTTGCTGCTATCAGCGCGCAAAACCTTCGTTTGTTCTGATTTCAAATCTATTGATATCTTTATCAACACTGCTCACGCTTGTGTCCACTGCACCTAGACCTTCAAATACTTTGGCGGCATCTAGATTCCGGAATTTTGAACTCCGAAAAAAAAAGCAAAAATATCGCACTTTCCTTGGACACGGTTCTTGACTATTCGTCGTCTCGTATTTTAGCGTTCAACTTGAAGAAGCGGATTAACCTTGTTTTCCTGACCCTTTGTTCTTGTTCCCTCGCTGTGACTGTGCGTTATTGACGCTTAAATGTGTGCTGCTCTCGAGACAATTTTTTTTAACCAGGACATTGGAAGCACTGCTAAACGTATGGCTCATATTTGTGGTATAAACCAGAGCTCTTTTATTAAATTTACATGCACATGCAAAATACAAACGACTCTTGTTCTGACAATATTTGTGTAAGAATCACACATCTTAGTTCTGCGCATCGACCTGGTCTTCACCTTTTATCATTTAACAAATTCGCTGCATGTGTAACTGTAGCTATTTTGCTTCTCTTACAATACGCGTTTTCTTTTTTTTTCTTTGCAATCATTCATCGCCATCTGTCTTTGCTTCATTCTGCCATGGCAATGCCCTCGAATCATTTATCTTCACACAATAGGAAAGTTTAAAAAAGCGCTCGCTGACATTGCAATCCCACTGTAAACACGGTTCATTCAGTTTTTTTTTTTTCTGTAATCTACAAATACTGCTATATTAGATTTGTTACACTAACAAATAACTCTGTGTAAGTTGTTAGACTTGGTGTTGTAGGTTGCGTGCAAATTGGACTTTAATTTTCCTTCCGTCCTGGTAGTTATCACAAAGATGAGTTATCCGTGATAACTGAAATGTGTAATGAGGCTGCTGTCACAATTAGATGCCTGGTGCTATACTCATGAATTCAATCTTCTTCTTATCGGTTTGGGGACAAGTATTCTAAGGCGAAAGCCTTACTAGCACCATTATGCTTAACGTTGTTGCTGTGGACCTAGTCGACACACATCAACGTTTTCTTTCTTCTCTACTTTCTCACTTCTGTCTGCACGAGGCAGCGGAGGTGGCTCGGCTACAGAGCCAGTAGCAGGCCTGTGTATTTTATTTTCCTTCTTTCTACAGCCACAACAGCTTATAAAGATGGCACCAGTATAGGACATCAATAACAGGCCTCAATGTTACGCCAAGTTTTTTTTCCTTTTTCGTGTGAAACTTTTGACGTAACCTTTCTTTCTACAGCTTTCTGGTGGCGCCATAGCATTTCGCTTCCCATTTAACATGCACCTGTTATAGTCTAGTCTAAGACTAGTTTGCGGTAGGGGTTCGAACTGAAGACCTAAATATATCCATGATGGAAAATGGCGCGAAAGTACACGAAGGACAGAAGGAAGTAAGACACGGACTAGCGCTAGCCGTGTCTTACTTCCTTCCGTCCTTCGTGTACTTTCGCGCTATTTTCCATCATGAACGTTAACCAACTCGCCCAACTTTCGGCATTACTAAATATATCCAGTTGGATGCCTTATTAACATAAGCTGCCGCACATAAACGCAAGACGTGACCTAGCAGTGGGCACCATCAGAGGAGGGGAGTGGAGAGTGTTACATCAGAGAAGCAAGAAGAGTACAGAGGGCGTCTCGCTACCGGTCACGTGGTGGTGCCCGCGCAGGAAGCATCATGGGGAGCAGCCGTCGCGGCAGCGAATCGCGCGAGCCAGCTTTTGCCAGCATACTTTTAGTTGGTCCTGGTGTGTCTGCTGATTTATTTTAATTCACAGCTAAAATCACGCTTAAATTAGCTGAAGTAATTTAAAATTTGGTCTTTTCATGATCATTTCACGTGACCACATGTTGGAGTAATGAACCGAGCTGATATAAATTAATCTTTTTTTTTTCATGTTCGTGGCATATTATTATTGCTTACGTTCTCTTCACTGTGTTCTGTAATAAATAAGTTCTTTTTGAAGAAATGCAACGGAAAAACAGCGCTGCACGCATGAATGCACAAGAAAGCGCACCAGCGCATGCATGCATGCATACATACATACATACATACATACATACATACATACATACATACATACATACATACATACATACATACATACATACATACATACATACATACATACATACATACATACGTACGTACGTACGTACGCACGCACGCTCGCACGCACGCACGCACGCACGCACGCACGCACGCACGCACGCACGCACGCACGCACGTACGTACGTATGTACGTACATACATACATACATACATACATACATACATACATACATACATACATACATACATACATACATACATACATACATACATACATACATACATACATACATACATACATACATACATACATACATACATACATACATACATACATACATACATACATACATACATACATACATAATTTTATTACCATTCATCAATACAGAGTACATTCTCGTGCCCGCAGAAGCGCAGGAGCGCTTGTGGGCGGGCCACGGCAATCGACGGGCGCGTGCTCCACGCCAAAATAAACAATAATAAACTAAAGGTACATCATACAATATAGTACAAGGCAAAAACACTTCCACGTAGCATGCTGTGTAGAATTACTAAACAACCATTTTTGTGCTTCTCGCTAAACTTGAGTAAGAGACGTCAACTGTACAATTTCATTTGGCAATTAGTAAAGTGATAGGGAGCGGAATAGGCACGACACCTTTTTCCGTAACTAGTGTACACCCTTGGTAGTTTAAAACGTTCATTCCTGCGAAACACTCTAGGTTTATCCTGAGGGAGTTTGAATTTATTCGAAAAAAATTTTTCTTGTGATAAGTACTAAAGCACAAAGATCCGATAGAGGACAGATTTCTGCATGGATTAGTTTAGCATTCTCATCTAAGTTTCCTGAGACAGTCCCATACATAATATTCTTTGCAATTCGGTACAGCAATTTATTCACCTGAAAAATTCTGAAATTCGAACAAGAGCCATACACTGTGACACCATACCGTAATACAGATTCACCCATATGTTGCAATATATGTCGTTATATAAAGCTACAGCCCTCTAGCCATACGCAAATGTTAAAAACACATTCTTAGTGCATAGAAAATTTCATTTGACTTGGTACCGCATCACTTCTCAGTTTCTTATTTTCACCACCGTTCGGCCGCATAATATACTCCAAGCTAAAGACGACTGAATGGTGTACAGGATACGTGTTGGCACCTCGAGAACTAGGGGACCTTCGGAAGATGCTAACAAACGTATTGATGTTACAATAAAGCTTTATATACAAATGTTATGGGCGAGGGTACACCAAGCTCCGCTTTTAGGGGCATGATGGGACTGCGTTGAAGGCTTGCCCGCTTCTCCCCCTCGGTATAATCGTCGACGTAAGGCGTGCACTTTTCAATACGCTTAATCAATAATGCTAATTTGTACCCATGCTGTTTAACGCACTGGGTCTAGCATACAGTCGTCTGATATGTGCCACACTGTGTGAAAGGTGATCCGACATAGATATCGAGCCCCACCTAATCTAGCTTTACAAATTTACCTGCATGCCCTATAAAGATAGCGTAAATCTGACTCAGAATGCAAAGGTCCTGGAAGATTCGAGTCCCCTCATCCACTGATCTAAAATGAGAAGCCTGAATTGACAGCTCACTGCCAAATCAGTGATCACGTGACATCACACAGCTCTATAACGACAAATCAGTGCCCACTAGTGTCACCTGCATACTATCTACTGTCAAATAAGTTCTCGTGATTTTTCGGGCACAATGCTGACACCGGATATTCCGAAAAAAGGGGCATTTGGCGCTATTGTATCAAATGGGCAAAATGCCACATTCGTGAATTCCTTGTATGCAGTGGTATTTAAGTAGGTATTGTGCACACTCTTCGTGACGCTCATCAATCCTGGGCGAGCCGCGTCTTTTTTATGTCTGTTGTACAACAGTGAGCATTCGAACCGTTCACAAAGCTAGATTATAAAGGAAGTTTCATTCCTTTGCGCAAAAGAAACTCCTTTACTTTGAGATACAAATTAGCAAAAAAAACAAAAAAAAAAGAAAGTAAACCCTAGTGTCCCCGTACGATAGCCCCTTAAACTAAAATTTTATAAACTAGAAGTTATACATTTCCATACGCTGTGCAAAAACAGCTGGAGCCGCACGTTTCTAGGCTGATCTAAGTAAACTCTCTTTTTTTTTCTTTTTTTTTTTTTACTGTTCACTGGCAAAGACGAGTCGTTAGAGCAGGTTTACAAGACAACTGAATGGTGATAGGTCCTTAGGGCAGGATATTATGCATGCCAGGTTAGCCACAAAACCAAGAACAGCTAATACATGCGACTCGACGTTACCCTAGACCGAATTGAAACAGACAGCCGACGTCGTTAGTAATCTTCGACGCATATAACAAGCGCTGCCCTAAACGCTTACCTCTATTATTTCTGAGACACGAAGCGGAACGGAAGGTAGCGATGTAGCTAGAAAGCTAATGGTTAATAGAGACATATAGATCATAAATACAACTATCGGAAGCCTGTCTGCCTGCAGCAATTATTTCCAGCAGCGGCGTCAGGGAGACGGCGAGACCTCCATTACACTGTCTTAATAAGGCCATTCATGGCTCCAGACAGGGCAGAGACCGTATAGTTTTCACTTCTGCATTTCAGGCAGATGCCAAAGACAAGCGATCGGGCTAGGTAAAGGCTTTCAAGGTTGTTGTTCTTTTTGTACTCCAGGAGAGGGTCATATCACTTAATCTGCAATGACATGCATATCTGCGTTTATCATAACAGTTTCGTGACACAATGATGGGCAAAAGCACGCTTATGATCATCCTATAGCTTTCGCGAATTATTTCTAGCTTGTATTTGTTGTCTGGCCGCGTTATAGAAATTAAGGGTCGTTGCTGTACGCCGGTTACAGTCACGAGTAGACAGAAAAGAAATTATTGAAGCGCCTAGATCTATTGTCTAATCAAGCGTGGTAATAATAACAAAAACGAACAGAAATCTAACATAAGGTGGACTGCGAGGGATTCTGATAAGCGCTTGCAGCATACTCGTTTACGTACGTTCATCGTCAATTTGTTGAGGCTCAAGTAGGGTTCAGTATCGATATCCGCACATTTTGGCGTGCAAGGCTCGGGCCTGCTTTTGAACACACCCGACATGGATAAGCGCATTAAGAGACGTGTGTACAAATGGGTATGAGGGGTGCTCTCTAATAAGAAGATCGCGGATTAGCGTCCTTGGGCTCACCCAGGTGAGGTCGAAACAGAAGCATGGTTAAGGGCTCAGCCAGTGCATTAGTGCGCATTGTGAAGATATAGCAAGTTTACGGCTAAACATGCGCAAGTTTCTTGGACGTTCAGCAACTAGCGCCATTTTTTGATCGTCAGTTGTGAGCCTCGTGCAATTGGATGGGAATACTTTAAAGTTATAATTTTAAATAATAAAATGGTGCATCGAGAAGTTCTGCACGAGCACGGGAAATAGATCAGCACGCTCTTTTTCTACGCTGCAAAATATGACTCATGAAATTCTCCCTGTGGTCGCATCAACAATTTCCGAAGGACACATGACGTGTCCAAAAACCGAAATTTCAGCTGTCATTTTAGCACTCAGAGCCACGCGGCTCAAGGAGGCGATTGTGCAAACTAAGAGTGCTTGCCAGGTAGCTTGTCTTGTATGGGAAGGGGATTTACAAAACATCTCCGACACATGTTAGTGGGCTAGGAATCGCCAGTTAGGGTTGACAAAGAGAAAAGCGACAAAAAATATTGACAAACCTTACTGGCATAGATAAGCAGCGGAGTAATTAAGCAACTGAACGAATTTCTTTTTCAATTTTCGCGTCTATAGGTTCCTGCATTGGCCCAACTGGTACAACACCGTAATCCCCAGTTTCGGTACTAACGCTCTCTACAGAAACTCGCACACAGTTGAACCATCTTCTCCCGCTCCCTTGTTTCAGCTGTGGATTCACAAGCTTTCAAGTGGGCATTTATTGACTACTTTCATTCACAACAGCATTATCACTGTCAACAAGTCTGCATTTTGTATACTTTTTAGGCGTCCTTTTTATGATCACGCCCTTCAGATCTCTGAGGACATTGAAATAAATAAATAAATAAATAAATAAATAAATAAATAAATAAATAAATAAATAAATAAATAAATAAATAAATAAATAAATAAATAAATAAATAAATAAACATTTCGGAAATTCAGATGTTCCAGGCCAGCTGCAAAATTTGCGCCACACGCAATGCGCATGTACAAGTAGCAGCGTAGTAACGTTACTAGTCGCTCTCACTCTTACTTCGCGACGCTGTCGTCCTCTATGAGCGACGACGAGGTCGACAAAGGGCAGCTTTGCGCCATTTGATTAGGCCGCAGGCACATGGCTGCGCTACTCTTCAAGCTGAAACATATGTCCTCAGAAAACGATAGCTTGTGCCGCAGAGTACCATATATGTGCACCCTTGCACAAAAGTGGAGAGACCAAGCGTTTTGGCAAAACTGCACGGCAGCTTTTTCTGACGGTGAAGTGGTTATTTACATGTTATTCCCATGGCATCCTCACTAATATGCTTGCCATTTTGCCCAAGTAAATTTGTGACTTGCATCTTTTTATACAGAAAAAAATAATATTTGCAGTGGCTCGCATGGTTTCCCCATTTTTTCGCAGGGGTGTACGGCATATCTATGCTGCACGGACGTTTCATTTGCCATGGAGCCGAAGGTCCCGCTCTTGTGTGTAGCTTTATCAGCACCACGAAGACAGCCTTCAAATGCCCTCTTGCGCATTTGCTGACGGCATCATACGACGAATGCAATGCCTGGGCTAATGAAATTTTAATATTTATTGCATAAACAAAACGTCATAAATATTGCATGCACCGTTTTTGTTATTTTTTTGGTGCCCACGAAGCTGCACAACACTGCGGCTGCGATGGCGACCTTTGATGATTTCGGCATCAGTTTACGGACTCCCGGTGTTGGGCCTGAATGCACAATAGCAGCCATCACAGAGAACTGAAAGCCTCCACAGTGCCATTGATGATCGGTTAATAGGCGATACAAACACATGCAAGAAATATTTGAAGCTAGAAAAACTAAACCTTACGGGGTCAATATTGAAGTTTTAATTTTAATCGTTAATTTTAAAGTTTTAACATTAATCGACTGATACGTCGCTTCAATATATCAATTTAGCCAAGTCAACCATCCCTGACATAGCCACCAACAGACCAAACGAACATGTTCGTCTATTTTCCAGTGCATACTGCCTCAAGTGAAATAACATGATCAGGTCAGCTAGATCTGTTCAAGAATTAAAGGGATGTCCAACACCTTTAACACCACCTTTTCGCCCAACGAATGTTTTCATAATTTTTAAAAGTTGGTTTTAGGCTAAAGAAAGGCGCGGTATCTCAGTTCTCGATAGACACCTACACTTGTCAAAGGTGCATAGATGTCGTCGGTTCGAATTCCTGTCGCAAACTAGCCCCCAACTTTACTAGAATTATGGATGTCAAATTGTAAGCGAAACGATATGACATCATCCTGAATGTTGCACAAAAAGTAAGGTTACATGGAAGTTTTTATGCAAAATCACATGCACGTTTTCCCCCCCACTGTTTTTCTCAATATTTGGTACGGCGACGGCTTTCGGCCGAATGAGCTGTAAGCGCTTCGAGTAAAAATTCGAGGACACTTTGGCGACTAAAGTGATGAAAGGCGAAAGCCTCAGTGCTGGCATTCTGCTGCACGACTGTTGCGCATGTAGCGATGAATGCTGCTACGAGTAAAGCGAGCGACTACTCTTTGACATTCTGCGAGTGCATTTATACAGTTAATTCTGCTTGGCAGCTTCGAGATCACGCTCCTTGTATCTTCGCAGTTCTACGTTTACTGTTGTGTGGTTGATTTTACCGGGTGCGCTGCATTAATTAGTAAATAATTAATGCCGTAACTGGCACTTATCAGTAATTAATAATTGAGCCGTCATTAATTAGTAATTATAGATGAATAATTAGTTGTTAATTAGTTATTATTTATTAGTAATTGTAACTGATCATTGATTGGCATATGGCCATATAAGGCATGTATTCGCGCATACTGTGGTGGTGCTCCGTGATTAGTCGAGACCTCCATGACGTCATCCCGTCTCAACCAATCAGAGCCGCCGCAAACGTGTGACACTTTTGCTGACAACAATGATGAGGCAATGAAGGCTTTCACCTTAAAACATACGAGGAGTATAGGGGCCCGCACTGCATACCGCATAACGGTGGCGCAGAAGGCCAGAGGTCGTGACCGTTTCAGTGAGACGTCGAAGGACGGCTCTATATAACGCGATAATGATAAGGGTTCTGTTAGCGAAAAACCCGGCGTCGGCTTTGTCGGTATTCAGAGCGGGAAATAGGTGTCGTGGTCGGACATTGATTGCTTGACAGACTGTGCGTCGTCGCGATGGCACGTGACACGGTAGGAAGAACAGCGCGACTTGGGTAAGGACGGAAGGAAGACATACACGGACAGGCGCTGATCATACATACCCCGACATACATACCCGAATCATACATGCATACCCGGATACATGCATACCCGGACAACAGACATACACGGACAGCGCCTGTCCGTACATGTCTACTTTCCGTCCTTGTCTATAAGTCGCGCTGTTCTTCTTCAAAATGGCATACCATCTCGCCCAAGCATCAGCTCTAACGGTAGGAAAGCTCCTATGAGGTGGGAGGACTGTATGTGGATCGAATCCGGGACCCTTGCCCAAGCTGCTCCTCAGCACACGTTGCTCTTCAGCAACGCAGGCCCTTTCCTGTATACAGATTGGTTCAACACGGGGCTTTATATCTATATGTCGGCTCATCTTTCATACATTGTGATAGCTTGAGACTGATAAGGAGTTCCCACGAGATAACAACAGAGACACAAATTAAGGGGTTATTGATTGAGCGGGCAGGAAAATACTTGTATGCGAACGAGGCTTCGCAAGTGGAGCCGAAGATTGAACCCATAACGCGTCATACCGTTAAACGGAAATCTAAAGTTACGCCGTAACCTGCCGATACAGTAATCAGCGTTATCAGATATGTGTCCTGTCCTAAAAACGTTTGCGCAAGTTGGAGCGCCGGGGATCATCAGCACGGGTCTCGGCTGACAAACGCTCGGATATTCTTATTGTGGAGGTCTGACGTCATATCTGTCGCTCCCGTGTCGGGAATCAGCCCGCAAACCATTCCAGTAGGCGACATTCCTTGAGGATCCGGCATATACAATTTGCTGAGGCCAGCTGTAAAGCAGCTTCCAAAAGGCTGCCGCTGCAGCATTTGAGCGAGATAGAGAATATTTAGTGTCGGCGTTGCCTAATTTGATTTCTTTTTTCTTTATCGCTCTTTCTCTGGCAGGCGCGCGGCGCATTGTTGGAGGCGTTAAAAAAACATGTCCTCGCGACAGGCGAGCTAAAAGCGACGACTCTGTCTTCCGGCAGACGCGCAGCTGCATGAATGCCCGTCTGCCGTGCTGCGCGCATAGCTCCTCTTGTGTTCGCCCAGCTGCACTAGTCTCCTCTGAGCGAAAACACAGAGAGTGGCGCCCATCGCCGCTGGAGAACTGTCTTCTACGCTGGAGAAGAGAAAGGATGGGCGCTTCAGCGGGGACCCGTTGCGGTGAGGCCACCACTACTCTTGGCGAATCGTTTAAGATGTCGAGAATCTTTGTTGATTGTGCGGATCCGTTAGGCCTCTCTAGCTTTCGTTTTGCCTATTTGTCTTTTTTTTTTCGTGCCTTGAATAATGAGGATCCGACGTGGGGACAACTCGTTGGAGTTTGTTGGTGCAAGCGCTTTCGATGTTGAGCAAAAACTGAATTAATCTACGCAGTATAAACCTGGGCTAGTAGATATTTATCGGGGAAAGTTAATTAATGCAGATGCAAGAAAGCACGGAGTAAGACAGCAGAAATAAAATTAAAATCAGCAGCATAGTGACGGAGATATAGAATGGTGGGGAGAAAAACACTTTTTGCGTCACATTTTCCTTACTGCCTTAGGTGACATTAACTTAGTCCTCGTTGATAGCACACCTTCAAATTATGTTATGCAGTGCAGAAGAAAGATGGCTCAACCACAGATTAGTGCCTATGCTACGTGTGTACATGTAAATGACATTATGTACCTGGCGCTGCCTTAAGTCTCTCAGTACCTTTGATTCTGAAGATGTGCAGAAAGCAGAAGTTTCGTGTCTTTGACTGTCCTGACAATGGTAGCTACGAGAATCAATTTCAATATTTCTATTTCAATAAAAAGTTGTGTTTAAAAGTACAAAATAAATTCGCTATTGGTATTAATAAATTTACCTTGCACGCAAGAAATCTCTTGGCCCAGCTGGGTAGTGTAAATTCTTTTGAGGCAGCTGTGCAATCATGTATCTTTATAAATGTATTGATATTGAACTGTGCGCTGCAAGAACCTTTCTTCTGATGTTGGTTCTACCCTCGCGACGACTAATTAAGATCTTTAAAAATCGAAAAGACCCGTTTATTGAAAATAAATAGCGAACGTTAGAACCCCGCCGAGAGAGGATCTGCGGATATATTGATCGTTATCGTGAAGTTATACACTATGTGAGAAAATTACGTTCAAAAACTATTTCAACTAAAAAGTTCGAAAGTTTTAGGTATGATCAGGCATTTCGTGTAATTTTCTCGTGCATGTGTAATTAGTACAAGTAGTTTCCTTAGGTAGGTTCCGCTCTGACTTCATAAATATCAGCTGACAAAACTTCCTTTTTTTTTGTGTGTGTGTCTACATTAAAAACCAGGGCAGCATCGTAATAATATGTATAAGTACGTAATTAGTTTCTTCTTAAAGGTTGCACAGTCGCTTATAAAGTTAATGTTTGTGCCATTGAAGTTCCTTTTACATTCCTCCGTGTTTAAGCAGTAATACTGAACGACTATTAATCAAACTTTCGTACTGTATAGATCTGGTGCGTTGGAAGCCCAGCACAAACCAGGTGAATATATATTTTTGCGTTGTATGATATCGTGCACGCTACGGTAAATACGGTGGACGGTAATTAAAAGCCATGGTATTAAGCGCGACAAAAAAATTTTAAGGTACACTGTGATATCGCAGGTGTGGCTATCTTTGCAAAATAATGTGTGCCTAACACAAATAGTATTCGAGCGGTCACCACGTTAACGAACACTTCAGCTGACCAAACTTTTGCAACGCCCCCACCGAAACTCCGTTGCTTAAAATGTCAATTCCTTCAAGCTGAATGAAGATAAGCAAATTGAAACATTCAGTTCAGCGAGCACTTTGTAAAGCATTAAGTTTTATTGCTTGCACGCGAGAATGCCAGACCGCCGTGAATCAGTTTTCGGCTACAAAACTGCGGGCACTGACATTTCAGAACTGCGCGGAGTGAGAAACTTGCACAATTTCGCTCGTGAAACTGTCACCCCAATCTCTATTCATAAAATTGCTTTTATTGTTAAAGAAAAAAAATCCGGCTACATGCCTGCTCACAATGGCTATGCAGCTTGCTTCTAGGCCAAGCGATAGAAAAAAAAAATGTCCGTTCGTGTAAGGAAGCTAGGCCTTGAAAAACAACAAGAACCTGTCGCTCAAAGTAGTACTGAAAAAGGTGCATGAGCACACGAGCTAGTTCATGATGATGGCAACACAGAGTATCACAGTTAAGTCATCATCATCATCATCATCATCATCAGCCTGACTATTCCCACTGCAGGGCGAAGGCATCTCCCATATTTCTCCACTTAACCCGGTTCTGTGCTAGCTGCATCCACTTGACCCCTGCGAACTTCTTGACCTCATCTGCCCACCTAATTGTCTACGCTTTCCTTCCCTTGGAATCCAGTTTGTTACCCTAAGCGACCGTCGGTTATCCTCTCTTCGCACTACATGCCCTGTGATGTCCATTTCTTCTTCTTGATTTCCACTAGAATGTCAGTAACTTGAGTTATTTCTCTGACCCACTCTGTACGCTTCCTATCTCTTAATGTTACCCCTACAATTTTTCGTTCCGTAGCCCTCTGGGTTGTCCTCAACTTAAGCAGAACTCTCTTGGCTAGCCTCCACGCTTCAGCCACAGTTAAGTACTCCTGTTTGATTTGGTTTGCATGATTTACTGGGTTTGACGTCCCAAAGCGACTCAGACTATGAGGGGCGCCGTAGTGGAGGGCTCCAGAAATTTCGACCACTTCAGGCACTTTAACGTGCAGTTGCATCGCACAGCACGCGGGCGCCTCTCTTTTTGCCTGTATCAAAAAACGGCCCCCGCGGCCGGGACTGAAACCGCATCCATAAGAATTCACCAGACGAGTGGCCCAGCCGCAGTGGCCGAGTGGGCCATCGCGACGGGGCAGAATCCGCCTTTGTCACAAAATGTAGCGCCCTCTGGGAGTGGTTGAAAACGTCCTCGTAAGACGCAGCCATGGACGCAGCCACCTGCGAAATGGTGATATGTTATCCTGGCAACTACCGCCATTTGTCGCGTACGCCTTTCACGAATATGAACTGCTCATGGCCTCTGAGATCAGCTCCGGCTTCGCCGATCGCGGAGGACAAGAACTGCGCGTGCCCAGCGGGGTTGGTGGTTTGTTTTCACCAGGGGAGAGGCGCTCATGCGCATAGCGGCCCCGTGAAAAAGGCGGATTGCTGTGATTTATGAACAGGGCTAGGTACTTACCTAATATGTGCGCGTATGTTTCAGCGCTTATTAAGTCACTTAAATGCTCGATATTTGCTTCGGTTCACCAAAACAGGGCGTTGTTATCTCATTCCAAATAAGCAGGCTTTCACTTAAGCGAACATTTCTGCGGTTTTCTATGCTATTCTTTCGAGTGGTGTTTTACCGTGCGACGTGGCATTACTAAGGCAACCTTAAGTTTCTTTTTTTTTTTTTTTTCGTGGCCATAAAGGGAAAAGTTGGTGTATGGTAGCGGCACGACCTTCTCACAAATTTAAAGAAATTTCTTCTGCTGACAATATACAGCTCTACACAGCACAACTACATCATCACAGTACACGCGTCGTCAGGAATCACAGCATTAAAGGGCAACTCCGAGGGTATGCCATTATTACCTTATTCTAATCAAACATTTATGTAGGCTCTCCTGCCCGCTCTGATTCTTTTCACTAAGTTTGGGAGCCGTGTCATCGTTCATTCATTTACAAATCGATCCTTAAAGTTGCTTTTTCCTGGCTTCCACTAAGACAATTTGCGGACAACACTGCTTTTGCGACGTCACGAACAATAATTGCCCATCCTGCCATCCGTATGCGTGAAAAACAACTTTTTTTTTCTTGCATTCGGTCATCTGGGGCATTTTATACACTTAATAGTAATTTCCAGCCGCTATTTAGGTCATTCAGCGCGTGTAGGTTTCTTTGTTTCTTTCAGTAATGTCTACGTGATTGATAAGCTAGCCGGAACAACAATTCTGACCAAGAACGGAGTATAGGTTTAGGTTTCTATTCATATTGTTTCAAAATTGCTCTACTTGGTACTTTAAAAAGGTTCGTTCTTGCTGTGCTCAAAACGGGGATTACGAATGATGCCGCGTGATAATTAACTAAAACAAAATTAGCAGGAATTCAACTTGGTTAAATCGAAGGTCGAGCGATAGCCCTTCGTTATTATGCTATATAAGTTTTCCGTTCGTTGGCGACATCAGATGCTTGGGTGCTGGCTTCAACGACGGATTCTGCAGCGCGTTTCACGTGCCTCCCTTCACATGTTCGTTCCAGTTCAGCTGCTATTCGTGCATCTCGTTGTTGTGTAGTTTATTTGTCTCTATTGGCTTGATTTCACTGTCGTTGCTTCGCTAATTCGCTTTCCGGGCGAACTATGCATCCGCTGGGTGGTCTGAGTCCGCAATCAGTTGGCGGCACTGACGTTTAGCACCACTGTGAGCTTCACAATACGAAGTGTTTCGCTCCTGATCTGTGAATATTGAGGGAGAGTCTGGACAACCTTTTGTTGTGAAAGCTACGCCAGCCAGCTCGGCTTGTCGTGCATTCTCGTATGCCGTAACCGCAAATGGCAGGAGCTGCCAACTTGGGTCTCTCGTTTCACAAGAGATGGTTATGTTAGAATCAGCCTGCCAGGACCTTGCATAAGGCACGTTCATACGGCTTGTTTAAAGCGGGACTTTATATGTAGGCAGGTAGCCTACGCTATCACGTCATAGCCTTAAAGGCGGAGCTTAAGTGTCCCCCATATTTAGATGCAATAAACGCCTTTACCACCAACTAAAACGCCGGTGAAATTTGATGCGTTTAACGGAACGCTGGTTATGTTCGATGCAAAGTTCGGTCGCCCGCAGCCAAAGCTTTCGCTCCACACTCGTATGCCGTAGCCACAAATGGCAGGCGCAACGAAACCATCAGGAGACGGCATGCAGAAGAAACGGATGAAGAGCGCGCTGCACGTCTCGAGAAAAGAAGAAAAGCGGCTTTCGCCGGTTTAATCGTTCAGCCTGGAGACGTCGAAGGTGGTCGGCGCTCAGTATGAACAGTGGGCGAGCACGAGTCGGCCACGCGAGAGTTTCACCGCCGCTTCACGAACAACACCCCGCCGGGGTGGCGCAGTGGTTACGGCGCTCGACTACTGTTCCCAAAGACGCGGGATCGAATCCCGGCCTCGGCGGCAGATTTTCGATGGAGGCGAAAAGCAAGGCGCCCGTGTGCTGTACGATGTCAGTGCACGTTAAAGAACCCCAGGTGGTCGAAATTTCCGGAGTGGGCGGAGTCCTCCACTGCGGCGCCTCTCATAGCCTCAGTCGCTTCGGGACGTTAAACCCAACAAACCAAACCAAACCAATCACGAACAACCCCTTTGGAAATATGTGTTCTGTGTGCGACCGGCTGTGGCATAAAAATTATCCAACACCGATGAGTGAACTTATGCATCCGACTCTTCATTTGGTCACAAGCGTAGCCATGCAGCACATTTTAACTAGGGTTAACCAGAGCTAAACCACAACCAAATTTTTTACGAAGTGATCACGCTATATTGTGAGGTTGGCATACATTCCTCAGCTAGCGCGTTATCCAGCTGCCGGTCGTGACAACCTGACATAGATATGACCTAGCCGACACAAGTCATCGGCGCAATATTGTACTATGTTGAAAATGTGCTAGTTCTATGCTGGGCCGAACATTACTAATATTGAGCCAATGATTCGTGCTGCTTGGGAAAGCCCCGTTTTAACCAAGCCCATACGAACATGCCTGCGTGGTCTATAGGAGTGACGTGTCTGACTCGAAATTCAAGAGCACGGAAGGATCTTTTTATCAGCTATTCTTTTTTTATAACATACTGATGTCTCGGTAGACCAAGGAGGTGGAGGTATCAGATACAATAAGGATGAGTGCTTCGGACAACAACGCGCGTTTGATTCAAGAGAAGCACACGCGGATTATCCAGAGGAGTATTCAAAAGTGCAAAATATAAGATTGTAAATCTGTAGAATATGTTAAGAGCGATAACGGCGACAGGAACGTGAGAACGGCAAGATTCTAATACGTTGCCTCCACCACACTCAAAGCTTTCCGAGAAAAAAAAAAAAAAACGGTTCGAGGCAGATTATTCTGCTCGATTATTGTGGGCGGAATGGATGAGTACCTGAAGAAATTTGTGCGCAGGCTACAAAGGAGGAAATTGTGAATATATATATATATATATATATATATATATATATATATATATATATATATATATATATATATATATATATATATATATATATATATATATATATATATATATCTGCATATGCGCTGTGAAAATGGTTTAACATAAGTTTTTGAGTCAATGTTCAGGGAATTGCAAAAAAATTAAGGCGCGCAATTTTTTTCCTGTTTTCAAGTGTTGAGGTGTTGTCATCTGATAGGCCTTTTCAAAAAAAAAAAAAATCTGTATCTCTATGCGTATTAATTATACAACAAACTGCAGATCTCTGAGCCACTTCTAGTCTCTGGCTTCTGTAGAATGAATCCCATACAACTGGAGCGTATTCTTTCTAGTTACGGCAAAATAAACTCTTTACAGGCTTGACATTTTAATTCGGAGGGTGACTGTTTTAACTTATGTCGTAAAAAGCCAAGTTTACGTGTAGCAAATGCGCAGGTGTTTGTAATATGCTTAAAACATAAAAGAGTATTAGTAATTGTAACTTCTAGGTATTTGTACTCACCTCCTTCATTTGCAGAGAGACCATTGATATCATATGAAAACAGGTATACTTTTTTATTATATGTGACAAGAAGCAGCACTTTTTTGTGAAGTTTGCATCATACAATACAATAATACAATACAATCTTTATTCAGCATTCTTCCGCGATCTACAAAGGAAATGTCAGGACTAGAACAAAAGAGCTGCTGCAAGCGGCTTGACGAGGTTCTTGCCCCTTTTTCATTCGGCAGTGCGGATTTTTATGCACATGGTAGATACAGAGTACTGCCATATTTCAACAAGCATAGCTATATATTGCACTTCACAACAACAACAACAAGCAAAACACAATCATATAACAATGTCTCAAATAAATGCTAACATATTGAAAGCATATACAACAAAAATCCAAACGAACAAAACTTGGTCAATATTAACAATTACATCGAAATGTTTACAGTTTTTTTAAGAGGTTACTCTATACAAGAGCTCAATGCTGAAAAAGAAAATTGCTTTGCAAAAAAAGAGCATTTGTATATCTCGAGATCCTCATTAAATATTCCCTCGAATAGTTTCTAGTCATAGTGTCAAGAAGTTATATTCTTTCCTTTTCCATGCTACTTAACCGACATGACACACAGTATTGCAACCTATTAAGACCATTATTATTGCGACAAAATGGCGGTTTCCACATTTCCTTTTGTCTCGCTATGTATGATAGCTGTAATGTTGTTTTGAGGTTGCACATCTGAATGGATTATTTGGAATTCCTCTTTAATCAATGAAATCATATATGGTTGGTTTGTGGGGTTTAACGTCCCAAAGCAACTCAGGCTATGAGAGACGCCTAAGTGGAGGACTCCGGAAATTTCGACAACTTGGGGTTTTTTTAACGCGCCTTGACATCGCACAGCACACGGGCGCCTTGCTTTTCGCCTCCACCGAAAAGCGGCCGTCGAGGCCGGGATTCGATCCCGCGTCCTTGGGAACAGCAGTCGAGCGCCGTAACCACTGCGCCCCCCCGGTAGGGTAATGAAATCACATATAAAGCAAAGAAAACAGACCCTCGTTATAAAAGGAGAGCATGCATTCCTCCTCGTCAGAGCAGGGGTTCGGTAGGGCAGTATCCTGGGGGAAATCTTATTTAATAATTATATCATTGACATAACAGCTACGAGTGATCAAGAATATTTCTTTATTTATGCGGGTGAAACTAGTATGTTTATTTCATGATAAGAATATTCATGAAATTGAAAATTAAGCTTACACTACCCTTAATAGGCTACTTCACTGGAACACAGTAAATTCATTAAAAATAAACGTAGCCAAAACAAATCATCGTTATTCGCACCAGTACACAAGCAACCAAGCTGTCATTTGGTACCCCTAAATTATAGTGTGTGAAAGAAATCAAAACATTAGTAGTAGTTTTTGCCGAACATTTAACCTAGAACGGTCACACTGACTCCCTAATAAAAAGTTGCAAGAACCGTCTAATGGATGATTTGCAGACTTCGACAGGTGCTCCCAAAGAAACTCAAACTTCTTCTCTACAATGCCTTGTTAAACCCGCATATAAACTATTATAATCTTGTATGGGGGACAACATCAGAAACAAATATCCACACATTAATGCAGGAAAAATCTATTCGCCCTATTGCAGATACGCCCTTCGATACTCATGAACGGGATTTGTTTCAGTCATTGACTTTACTTTCTGTTAGACATTTATATACCTTTAACTTGTTGATAAAATATAAAAAGCAGTTTAATGACTCGACGCCGCACACTAATTACTAAATTTCGTTAAGCTGTTTAGTGACTTTCTTTTGTCATTTTCACGTGTAATCTATATATAGAGAAAATGCTCATCTGTAAAGGGACAGATGTTGATGTCGGGATGAATTTGAGTACTTAAGTTATTAACGTAAATTAGGACTAGGATAGGCCCTAAAACACTCCCCTTCAGAACTCCCGATGGAACTGGTAGAGGATTATAGGACAATACCCTATGATATCGACATACTGGGTGTGGTTTGAAGAGTACGCATCTACTCAATTTGTTATGAATAAGGGAAAATCGTAATTTGTAGTTTAACCAACAGTTTGCTTTGAGGAACCCGATAAAAAGCCTTGCCAATATCGAGGAAAATGAGATAGACTTGGCCAGCTGAGTCAAGAGCTTTAGCAATTCCATGGACTGGCTGTTATTAGTCGAGTACACGCACATAATTTTTTACGATATCCATTCTCGAACAGTTACAACAAATGATTAGTTTAAAAATGAATTGTTAAAAAAAATGTGATAACATAAGTTCTAATAATTTACACACGCAGAGGTTAAAGATATATGACGGCATTTCCCATTAAGAGACGATCACCTTTCTTATGAACCGCTGTAACGCGAGCAACACGTACGCCACTCATCCGGTAAAATATCAGTCGGTAACGAGAGGTGATAGAGATGGGGAAGAAACCTTGATTAAAGATAATAATTAGCAGGAGCTAGATGGTCGGTGCTCTTAGTCCAGGTATCCGCTGGTGACAGTTGGCTTGCGAAAAGTGGGCCTTAAAATATGGGACACTGATTTAAGGTTTAGTTTGGTTTGTGGTGTTTAATGTCCCAAAGCGACTCAGGCTATGAGAGACGCCGTAGTGTAGGACTCCGGAAATTTTGACCACCTGGGGTTCTTTAACGTGCACTGGCATCGCACACCACACGGGCGCCTTGCTTTTCGCCACCACCGAAAAGCGGCCGCCTAGGCAGGAATTCGATCCCGCACACTTGGGAACAATAGTCGAGTGCCGTAACCACTGCGCCACCCCGCGGGGCGGACACTGGTTTAAGGAGGCTGGCGTAGCATAACGGAGAATAAAGAGAAGGGATATTATCTAGGCCTCCAGCAGATTTTTCTTTCAAATTTATAACCAGTGATAAGACACCTCCAAACATTACAAAGTGTGGGTCTCGGGAGTGGATGGCAAAAAACATCTTGATTGTATCATCCTTTGGAGAAAACGCAGAGTGGAAGTAATAAGTTTATAACATCAGCAACCGTTTTGGTTCGGTCATGACCTCGAGATTTTTAAATTTCTTTCAATACGCATATATTCAGAACTATAGGTACCGCCGAAGCATAAATGGCTTAGTCTACATAAAGTTTGGCAACGTTGTGGAGAAATACGCTTTCCGAAAGGATATTGTCACGTAGTGGTGACAATGTCTCTAGCAACAAATGAATAGGCTTGAAGTTCAATTGAATGAACTCTTTATTGGGCTGATTTGCGCCCGCAAAGAAGCAAGCAATCGGCAGCGGCGATAGCAATAATTGGGCTCAGCGGTCGTTGATCTACGAATGCCTGTCGCACCCGTCAACGCTCAATTTAAAGGCGGCGAAGAAATATCTAGATAAAGCCTCAAATGGTGACTAGCACAACCTGGAACATTGCAGAAACACACGCGAGGAGCCGGAATCTTCGAGACACATCTCGGAGCATCCTGCGCGACAAAAAAAAAATAAAAAAAAATGATAAAGCGTTGTCTCGCGACCACAAGCATGAGCAAACTAATACAGAAATTATCCAGGCCGAATGGCTGTCGAAAGAGAACAAATAAAGATTTGGGCAGTGCGCGGCAAGATTAGGTGAATCGAGAGCTGAGCCTGAAATTCGTGAATTAGTTCAGGGTTTCTAGCTTGGCGCTTTCTTGCGGGTTTAAGCCTGCGTTTTAGGTAAGCAAAAGTTCGATTAATCCATGGAATGTTTCGCTTTGGTTTAATTTTTCAGTCTGGAATAAATTAATAAATTTGTGCGGTATTTAGTAGGCATCTTAAATAATCTCCTAATGATATTGCATCCCAACTTGGAAGATTATAATTCTATTTCAAAGCTCGTCAAGAATAGATTGATCATAAGCGTTGTGTTTATTATTATTATTATTATTTTTTACAGTTACACTATATGTCTTTTTTTTTTTTTTTCAGACACTCGGTCAATAAACGTGACAATACAAGTTTGTGATGAGACACGTCGTTTTCTGTAGATGCAATTTTTTCCATTTATCCCACCCTCCCACCTCAATTGAGCAATGCTAGTTGGCAGCTCCTCTTAACTTTGTGACAGCATGTGGCCTCATAACATCAAACAACCCGTCGACTGATCAGTGCTCTGCCATGTCCATGTCACGTACCAGCTACCTGGCAGGTGGCTGTGGTACGCAAGGTCAAAGGTCGAAGATCAAAACACAGATGTCACAAGTCATGGGTCAACACTAATGTTACTGTGGTTTGGCTTTGAAGGTTTTACCTTAATGCCGGCTACAAGTCAACATCGTGGTTGGTCTTTAATTAGCGAGAATAATCGCTCTTCTACAAAGTAACCACTAAGCGCATGATTGAGGGGACACTTTAGCCCCACCTTTAAGGGTGCGACGCAACAGCGTTAGCGGAGGCGTACTACTTACATAGACGTATATATTTTGCGGATGGTCGGTGCGCATGCGCAGTGGTTGAGGTGGTGGCCACTGTGCTTGCTTAGTTAGGAGGAGTCAGTAGTTCAGTATTCGTCAACGCCGGTTCGTCTCCAGTGTGCAAAATCTCTCTAACAGCTCCCGTTTACCGGCTACCCTTGCGGATACCTGTTCGCGTGCACACACTTTCGTACTGTCTTAATTACTAATATCATTTAACACTATAGCGTTAAAAGTCTGGTTCTGCGGAAAACTCGGCATTATCGGTGTTGTGAGTGAGAAATCTCGGTTTGGCATATGGTAGCTAGCAGGCGACAATGCCGTGCACTGATTTGTGAATATCATGCCCTGGTCTTCGGTGGGGACTGACTCTTCGATCGGTAGTGTGAAGTTGGTTTGGTTTGGTTTTGTGGGGTTTAACGTCCCAAACCGACTCAGGCTATGAGAGACGCCGTAGTGGAGGACTCCGGAAATTTTGACCACCTGGGGTTCTTTAACGTGCACTGACATCGCACAGCACACGGGCGCCTTGCTGTTCGCCTCCATCGAAAAACGGCCGCAGAGGCCGGGATTCGATCCCGCGTACTGACCAGACCACATGATATTGTCATGCCTGCCACCTATACTTGCTGTTGCCTGCACGGGGCAGGTATTGGCAACAAATAAGATCGTGCAAAGCGCATGTGAGCGAGTATACATTAAACAAAATTCTAGGGAGCACTTTGAATCACTAAACTGCCATGAGGCGAAAGCCTCTACCGCGCGATGATCGGAAGTCCTCCACTACGGCACCTCTTCCACTTTGTGTTTTCACTCCCACCGCCGCTATGACGCGATAGCGGATTTTCTGAATGCTATCGCACGAATAATTGACAAATAGACAATAGAGGAAATTACTAACAATAACAATTGATTAGCACGTGTGAGCACTGCCGAAAGTATAGAGGATTATAAAATAGGCAAGGACGCATGGACAGAAGGATTACTTAAACGCTGACGCATGAGTTTCAACCTCAACAGGCCACTATCGCAATCATATGCTAATGTTGTCACCACTGAAAAATGAGTGCTAAAGATATTGGAGATACTCAGAAAGCAACACTATGAAATGAACACTAAAGATACTGGAGACGCCCACGAGAACGTCAACAAGGAAAAAAGCGAGGACAAAAGAAGGGAGGTACACACACGAGCGCTTTCTCTTGTCCTCGTTTTATTTTTTTTTCTTTCTGCTACGTTCCCAAAATGCAAACGCACCAATTCACCCAGTTTCGCATCCTTGTACACTCACGAGACGCTGATGAAGGAAGATAAATTATCTCATATTTTGCGACTAAGTTGAAGCAACACGTAGTAATTCCTAATAAGCCGATGTCCTTGATTAATTTCAGCTTCATGACTGCAGCGCTCACGTGCGCTACGCTGCAATAGCGTTTGAGGACTAATATGTACTTTTTCTAAAGCGAGCGGGTTCCTTTTCTATCGTGCCCTGCTCTGGGCAATCCAATATCACGCGAATTACATCTTCGTTTTTACAGCCACACACACATCCTGGGCTGCCGCGAAGCCAATGCATACAGACGCTGTTTCGTGCAGGCGGTTCTCAAGCGCACACGGTGAATGAGTTCCCAAATTTATGTGTCGAAATAATGGCATGCCAAACCGCAGCTATGGACCGAGGCAATGCAAGTCAGAACTTGTATATTTTGTCTTAAACCGAGGCTTTTTCCTGGTTTTAATACGCATGGACAAAAATAAAATAAATAAATAAGCCGTGCATCGCACATGTGGAGAACGGAAGGCCAGAAGGGAGCGTTATTCTGGTGCCTGCTTGCCACGGTGCAAGATATATCCGCAACAGTTTCCAGGAGTATCGCAATCTGCAAAATTGAAAAATAACAGGAAAGGAGGGGCAGTCAGGCTTCCTTACAGTAATGGCGCATACAGATACAAGCCACTGTGTGCAGTTTATCGCACGCAACAGGATCCCGATCCTGTTCTAAAGTCGTGGGAAGTGTTTCATGTCAGACAAGAGAGCAGAGACGGCAGTAACCACGAGAATACACTTCCTTCTTCTATAGAGTACATGACGAGTTCCCAGGAGGATATATGCAGCCATCGGTAGACAAGAGCAGGGTTAGCCAAAAGTGTCTATGCCATAGGGTATACTTTTGAGGCATCTTATGGCGCACTTATAATGCCAGAAAAGTTTGGTATTTGTGCAGTATGAGGAGGAGTCCTATACGTCCTATGCTGCTCAAAAGCAGCCGCTTGTGGCATGGGAATTTTTTACCAGTCCTTTACACTTGGCACCAGAAGTAAACGATGCGCGAATACGTGACTTAAAAAGAACTGTGGAACTCATATTCGTGTGGAATTTTGTGATTTCTTGTGGAGTCCACGATACGTACTATGCCTGTCTATATATGATATATGTGAGTGTCTTAATGCACGCTTGTGTATCCTGGGTAAATTGAAGTTTCACAGAGTGAACCTTCGTGCTCTTTTATTTGTGATGTGAAATATAGATGCATGATAAGGGCGGTTATACCAATTACGATATTACGCATACATTTTAGTCGTGGTTTTCATGCTGAACACAAAAGCGCATATAAAATTTGGTTAGGTAATGAAATTGTGCTGGATTTTGACGCGACTAATAAACGCGTACACCCATTTGCTTTCCTCTCTCTCTCTCTCTCTCCTCCACACCTCAACAACATAAAACCGCATATAGATGTAGCGCTACGCCTGTCCCCCGCCTTCAACTTTACTCTTTGATATACGCTACGAACACGGCTGCAACCACTCCAACAGATCTACTTGGCATTCCACAGCAGATGATAACTCTTTTTATATATATTGCCTATTCTCTTTCCTCGTTTTCTTCACAAAAAAAAAAGTGTGTGTGTGTGTGGGGGGGGGGGGGGGGACATTTAAGCTCTACCTTTAAGACGCGACAGAGTTTATTTATGGCTTCAGTCTGCGGCTTCAGGCCTTGAAGGTTCGCCTTCACTTACGTACACGCATTTTCCTTCTCACTTCTCGCTAATCCCGTAATTTGTGCCTCTGTTACCTCACATATACTTTTTGTCATATAGTCGTAAGCTACGACATTAAGTGAAAGACCACATGACATAGATATGAGGCCCCGCTTTAAGCAAGCTGTACTATGCTTGCGTGGCCTAGGGATATAGTGGTGTGCCGCTCCCTAGTTTATTTCCCAACTCATCCTCCCATCTCATATAAGCTGTCCGAAATGAGAGCTCCTGCCAATTGGTCCATGTTAAGTGGTGTCGTGACGTCATCCAACCAGCCTACCAGTCGGTGTTCAGACATGTCACCTGCCAAATGACACCTTCCAGGTGTGTGTGCTCGCGATTTTTCGCTCACAGTGTCGACGCCCGAATTTCTGCAGAACGGGGACTTAAGCGCTATAGTCACAGAATCACGGAATCGAACCTTATCCGGTTCCGCGAGAAAAGCGGGCTCGTTTGGTCTACACAAGATCACGGCACAAAGCTTTTTATAGCACCGGCAAGAAAATGGAAGCCGGCATTGAAGCTTAGAACAATGTTTCTACGTATGTCGCATGGTCAACAATAGCCAATCGGCGCTATCACCTATAGTCAAGACGTCGGTGATAAGGAGGCGAGCTAGAGATCACATATCACACACCCCGCTGTTCAGTTTTGCTCGTATACGGACTTGACCGCGAACAATTTCCAGGGCGTAAATGTAAGCTAAACCAAATTGTGAATTCACATTTCCGCCATATTTCAACCCTCTTCCTGAACGAACATCATAGCTCTAGCTGAAGACAGCTAAAGACCAGATAAGATAGGTAAGACCTTTGCATGCTTAACTCCTCATTAATTATTCTGACACGTCATGAATAATACATTTGCAAACTGGTGATGCACAATTTGAAAAAAAAAAAAGGAAAAATCATCTAGGCGCATCTGGCGACAGGAACAGAAGCACTGGTTGACTTCGATTATTGAGTGTATTGATGTGGATGGCTTCCTTTGTTTCCAAAACGAGGCATAGTTACGACGAGATGTCATGGTTTGTTACCTACCGGACCTCAGTACGCTTTTTTTTTTCTTTTGTGTATCTTTATGATGATAAAAGATTCATTGCAGGTAAGTACGTCGCGCTCTCGCGAATATGTTTTGTTGCTACCTTTCACTTCTGCGCATGTGTAGCGGGAGGTCTTTACAGCTAAAAACAAAGAAAAAAAAAGATATGAAGCTGTGTCTCCGTTTACACCGGGAGGAAAGATTATTTAACAAAAGTTGAGTCTGCATTGTATCAGTCAAATGATCCGGCTGATATGTACCAATATTTTTTTTTTTTTTTGCAAATAAATTATCTACACTTCATGTGATGACGAGTGCGACGAAAGATAATTATTAGAAAACAAAACTTGAGTGCATGACAGAAATACGATAGTGTCATCATAGTGCACTCTTTTTTTTATTATTATTATTGTCTTTTTCAACCTTCGACCCAATGCGACACGAACGAAAACAGAAAGGAAGAATGAACGAAAAAAAAGGGATAAAAGGAGGAGGAAATGAAAATAAAAGAAAGAAAAACAAAGGAACAGTCTCATTTTCCTCCACAATCTACACATGTGACGAACAGGGAGCAAACCCTTGAAGATACAACGCGATAAAGAATACATTCAAAGTACAAATAATTACACCGTAATCCGACCCACGTTTGTCTTTATCTTCTATGTGTTCCTTCTAGGTATTCTATATAACAAATAAACTACAAGAGCAGCATTCTTGTCGACGAAGTTGAAGCTGTACGGATCGCCGGCGTTTTCCAAGGCACAGAGTAAAACCTGAAAGGACAGCTTTGTTTTTCGCATTCAGATTTTTTATCACGTCCGCTCGAGGAGGTTTAGAATTCACCCCTGGCTTTCTTTGAGCAGTCCGCGCGCAGGTCTCTCCTTTCAGAGAATGTTGACAGGGATGCTTCTTCGTTTACTAACTCGACGCGTCCAGTGTCCGCTTTCAGTCAGAGCGGTTTCTGGTCTGCATGCCAAGAGCTTTGCATGCGCGATATTCGAGACGACTTCTGGTCCTTTTTATTGTTCATGTCATGAGAAGGTCAGGCGTATCTTGTGCTAGATGTGTGTGCGAAAGTTTCTGTTTTGCTGATGGGAGTTCGACGGATGTCAGAACAGCTCTAGTAAGAAGCTGGGCTGCACAAATGTGAAATCTTGTCTGATGAAGCTGCCCTGCTATTTTAATTTTTATACTAAACAAACTAACACCGCCATTGAATTGTTGAAAAATTAACTGTGTCCTGCTGTCGCACAGCTAGCCAAATCAGAAAGCTAGATGCAGCGCACTGCAGGAAATGTCGATACAAATGAAGCTGATATAAGGAGGAGGAATTTTTTTTTTTTAAGGACGAAATCATTCTTGATGCAGGTGCCAGATGTGAAGCGCTCTTCGACGAAGTCTTAAACTACTTATCTAGCAACCAGCATGAAAGATAGAGATATGCGTCATACAAAAGTCATCAATTTGACTTTATTTCAGGGCAATAGAGTTAGGGGTCCTATTTTCAAAAAAAAAAAAAAAAAAAATCTCAAGCATGCTTCTGGCAGGTGACAGGTGACACCGCCAGCCACTGATTGGTCGGCAGCTTGCTTACGTAGCGTTTCGAGAACGCATGACGTGACCGAGCTGGCGGTATGCAGCTCCCATCTCAAACAGCTCCTCCGAGACGAGAGGCTAAGAGGAATCGAACCAACCGACCCTTGGTTGCCGAGTTAGACACCCTGACTAATGCTAATGACTAATAATGGTGATTAATAATGACTTAAAATGACTTGTAATGACCAATGCGTCAAACGACGCATAGGTCAAATGACCGCAACTGACTGGCAACGAGTAAAAATGCTTAGCGATGAATGATAATGATACAATGACTAGGCATGACTCGTCATGACTGCGAAACAGCCAATATGTTAAACGACGACTAAAGATAACGATGAGATAAAAAACGGTAAAAGGCAAGCGATGAGAGGCAAATGATAATAGAAGAGTAAGTAGGCTTTCACCGTTCTCCTCATAAAGGGTAACAGCATAAGAGACACCTAAACAGCATAACAGCATAAGCATAAGACAAACAGCATAAGAGACACCTAGAGACCCTCCATTTTTTTTTCATTAGGATCTGTAAACAGCATTTTCAAGATTAAGGAGGTCGACCAGTGAGGGGAGGGAAGTGCGGCTGAGTCAGACACGCGATCGTGCGAGGTGGTTTATGTTTAGCCATCGGACGTAATTTGAGGCCTAATTTCCTCCTTTCGTGCCATTTATTGCGATTAAGCGATGAAAGCACTTTCGAAAGAGAGCGTCGCATAGCTGTAAGTTCATAAAAAGAAGGTCTTCTAATGCGGGCCAAACAAAACAAAAAATCTGCAACTGCAACATTGAAATTAGCATGTTCGCAAGCCAACAAGAGCTGTTTCTGCACCGTCTTAAGGGGAAAGTAACCGGTGTAGTAGGCCGCAAAATTAGGGGAAAAACTGTCATCGTCCACAAATGTATAAAAAATTGCCGACGATTACGTTACTTCCTAATGGAAAATTTGAGCGCAGCTCATCAGCTGTTTCACCTTTTCGATAGATTGAGGCAAAGATTTCGAACAAGACACGTATACGTACAATTACATACTTTTTTTTATTTTTCACACGTATTCCTACAAGAAACACTCCACTAAAAGTTCTTAGCTGTCATGAAAGAAGCTTTGTGGTCGGAGAAATGAAGAGAGCAATTAAGTTATCGGGAGGTTGCGGGAGGCAGCGCGTGGGCTCATAGGAACTTTGCGCGACGAACAGATAAAGCGACTGACTGATGCCACCGACGCCGCTAGCGAGTGAAGAAAACGTGACTCTGCGTTTCGGCTTGGGATGCACGCTGATAGCGAGCCGGCTTTCGGCAACCGGAGAGCACCCTCGCCGCCACGCAGGAAAACGGGCGAAAGGGGGGGGGGGGTTAAGCAGCGGAGAACGGGGGAGCGCGCGCAGCAATCAGATAATACGCGCGGTCGGCGCCATGCAGGAAGAGGGGGGGGGGGGGGCTGAAAGGGGGCGGAGCTGGTTACGAGGCCGACGCCGACGCGATACCCAGGAACGGGCGCCAAAGAGAGCTGTGCTCTAGAGAGAGAGAGAGAAATAACATTTATTGCACTCGTCAAAAGGTTGGTGAGGATCCGAGGCGAAGCTCTGTCCCAACCACGTCCTCCTCCTCAGCCGTCGACCTGGATCCCTTGGATCTGAGCAGCGGCCAGAGCAAGACGGATGACTTCTCGTTGCCCTTTTTCGTCCTGCTTGAGAAGTAGTGCCTCCCAGGACTCATCTGTTCTGTCAGGTTCTCCAAATCTAGGACACGTCCATATCATATGGATCATGTCCGCTATGCCATCGCAACGTTTGCACCTGGGGCTAAAAATTTCCGGGTGCCACTTGCTGTAAAGCTGGGGGTTCGGGAATACTCCAGTCTGTAGCTTACGCCACATAACCTCCTCGCTTTTCGTGAGTAGCTTACACGCTTTTGGTAGTACTGATCTGCCTAATTTGTAATGATTTAGGATATCTTGGTAGGTGTTAAGGTCATCGTCGAACTGCAGCAGCTCCTCATCGCGCAAGGGGTACGGGGTTGCGCGTCGTCACTGGGATCCCGGAATGTAGCTAATCTTCGGGCCAGTACGTGCTCTTTCTCGTTCCCCCTCAACCCCTGGTGCGCCGGTGTCCAAATAAGCGCGACCTGCTCTGCCGGTGGTGGACCACCGGCTAACACTCTTGCTGCTATGGCCGAAATGCGGCCCGCGTCAAAGTTTCTAATCGCTGATTTCGAGTCTGTAACTATAATTTTGACCTGTTGTTGTGTTAGAGCTAGCGCGATGGCCACCTCTTCCGCCTCCGTTGTGGTCGAATTTCGGGTGCTGCAGCAAACTACCGAGCCCCCGTCTTCTCTAGTTGCTACTGAAACACGTCCCCTACCGTTCGCGAGCTGTGCTCTAAAAATAAAAAAGTATGGACAGTGAAAAAGGCAACAAAGCACAAGTTGCAGGATTCTTCGGAAGAGTCTCTGAGTAAGAAAGAAAGAGAGAGAGAGAGAGAGAGAGAGAGAGAGAGAGAGAGAGAGAGTGTGTGTGTGTGTGTGTGTGTGTGTGTGTGTGTGTGTGTGTGTGTGTGTGTGTGTGTGTGTGTGTGTGTGTGTGTGTGTGTGTGTGTGTGTGTGTGTGTGTGTGTGTGTGTGTGTGTGTGTGTGTGTGTGTGTGTGTGTGTGTGTGTGTGTGTGTGTGTGTGTGTGTGTGTGTGTGTGTGTGTGTGTGTGTGTGTGTGTGAGCGCACGCGCGAGCGCGTCCCGAGCACTTTTCGATGGAGGCGAAAAGCAATGCCACCGTGCACTGTGCGAGGTGGTCTAGATTTCCGGAGCCCTCCACTATGGCGTCCTTCATAGCCAAAGTCGCTTTTGGGGCGTTAAGCACCATAAACCAAACCATGCAAACTACTTAATTCCTTCCTTTGTTTATTCTCAGAGAGCCGAAACAGAAAAGAGAACTTGCTAGATGTGCTCGCAGCAAATGAAAAATCTGGTATCAACTCAATCAATAGTATGACTATGGATAGGAAATCACATGCACACACTTTGCAATATCCTATCTCTTCTCGTCGCCACCGCTATCGCGTCGTTATCGCTATCGAAGGACAAAAAGGACGTGAATTTCTTTCCAGACGAAGAAGACACTCGCCTCAGCCTGGGTTTTTGACTACACAGAAGAAAAGATTGCAGCGGTTGAATGTGCGAGGTCTTCCGGTGCACGAGGTCGCTGGTTAGATTGAGCACGTTAAGTTAGATTCCTGCACCGTCGACTACACTTCCATGAAGGCGAAATTCAAAGGTGCTTCTGCGCTTAGAATTCAATGTTTAAAGACCCGATGTGGTCGAAATTAATCTGAACCCCTCGACTGATATATATGTGCCTCAGTGAAAACAGCATACTTTTATTAGCGCATTGAAACACATTAGCCGTTAAGTTTCCGAGGTATGCACTCAGCCTATAGGCATAGACTCGTTAGTGTACGAGTCACTCTACTCTACCCATACTTGGAAAATGGAAAAGAAGAATTTTTTTTGCGCGACATGCTTCCCAAGGACCTGTCATGTGACGACAGCTGTCTGCTGCTATCACTAGTGTCGTCTTCCAGAATGCACTGTTATGCGGCTCTGCGCCATTTCAAGTAGAGTTCAGAAGCCTGTTCTTGGAGCGGATGTCAACGGCCGGGCTCGATATGACACTGAATGCACAGATACGGAAGGGTATCACTACAGAGTCTCTGCTAGCAGATTTTGAATCTGTCGCGAAATCTGTGTACTTTGGAGTGCGATGGATGGGACCATGCAGCATTTGTGGGGATAGCCGGGAGTCTGGCCTCTAAGCAGCGGCGACAGCGATGAAACTTATAGACATCGGCAACTATAAATGCCGGGTATAGCATCAGGCTGCATGTTGCAAATATATAGTTTTCAAAATAATAATTGAAACATTGAACACAAAATGTATATTTCGCAAAAGGCCCAGCCCCGCCGCGGTGGTACAGTGGCAATACGCCCGACTACTGTGCCGGAGTTCCCGGGTTCAACCCCGACCTCGGCGGCTGCGTTTAGATGGAGGCGAAACGTTGTTGCTGTGGCTGTAGGAAGAAAGAAAAGAAAAGGCACGGGCCTGCTACTGGCTCTGTAGCTGAGCCACCTACGCTGCCTCGTGCGGACAGAAGAGCAAATAGAGGAGAAAAAAAAGAAGAGGGAGAGAAAGACGCGCGCCGCAACAACGGCCGTCGTCCACCACTACCGAAGCGGTGGCGGGTGCAATGACGGCCTACAACAGATAAAACTTCGGTGGCTGGCTAGCCCCCGCCGCGAGTGGCGTTGGCCCACCGTCCCAACCCCGTAGGACCAGGTATACAAGTGGGGGTCCGTGTGCTGTGCGAGCGCACAGCACACGGTGGTCGAAATTACTCCGTAGCCCTCCACTATGGCTCCCCTTTCTCTCATTCCACTTTCACTCCAACCTTTCTCCCTTCCCTTGCGGCGCGGTTCAGGTGTCCACAGAGCTAGTGTGACAGATACTGCGCCTTTCCCTTCCTGCGAACCAGTTATTATTAAAAAGCCCACTCCTTGCCAAAATCGCGAAAAAAAAATCCACTGGCATTATTCGAATGCATGTGGTATTTTTGTGCAGTGCCTGCAAATTTGTAATTACATGGCTCTCTGAACAAACCGGATATGTGTTCGACGTAACGTCCACATTGACCTCCTGTGCGATGTCAGTGCACGTTAAAGAACCCCAGGTGGTCGAAATCTCCGGAGTCCTCCACTACGGCGTCTCTCATAGCCTGAGTCGCTTTGGGACGTTAAACCCCACAAACCCAAACCAAACCATTGACCTTGTAACTGACCTTGTTCTATGGAGGCGAAAAACAGAGCGCTCGTGCCCCAGGTGGTCGAAATTTCCGAAGCCCTTCACTACGGCGTCTCTCATAGCTTGAGTCGCTTTGGGACGTTAAACCCCATAAACCAAACCAATTACGGCCCCGCCGGGGTGGTGCAGTGGTAAGACGCCCGACTACTGTGCCGGAGTACCCGGATTCGAACCCGACCTCGGTGGCTGCGTTTCGATGGAGGCGAAACGGAGTGGCGTCCGTGTGCTGTGCGATGTCAGTGCACGTTAAAGAACCCCAGGTTGTCGAAATTTCCGGAGTCCTCCACTACGGCGTCTCTCATAGCCTTAGTCGCTTTGGGACGTTAAACCCCACCAACCAACCAACCAACCAACCAACCAACCAACCAACCAACCAACCAACCAACCAACCAACCAACCAACCAACCAACCAACCAACCAACCAACCAACCAACCAACCAACCAACCAACC